>NC_050075.1:53638049-54238049 GCF_009764565.3 Dermochelys coriacea | reverse complement strand
TGGGGTGGATCAGGGACAGAAAGAGGGGGTCTGGGACAGGGAAGGCGTGGGGCGGATCATGGGTGGAAGAGGTGGGACAGGGGCTGGAACAGCACGCAGCTGCGCAGGGCACCAGGAAATTTGGTGCCCCAAATTTCTTGGTGCCCTTCGCAGCTGCGTACTTTGCGTATGGGTAGGGACAGCCCTGTGTGTGCTGAGCTCACCCCAATCCTCCAGCACAGGGATGTCAAAATGAGAGCTGCGTTGACAGTGGAGAAGTGAGTGGCAATGGTGCTGCAGAAACTTGCAATACCGTACTGCTATCGATCACTAGCAAGTCATTTTGTAGTTGGAAAATCCACTGCAGGAGCCATCTTTTTGCAGGCGTACAGAGCCATTAATCATCTCCTGCTATGCAGGCCTGTGACTCTCAGCAATGTGCAGGACACAGGCGATGGCTTTGCAACAAGGGAATTCCCAAGCTGCAGCACTAGATGGCATGCATATCCCTACTGTGGCACCAGACACCCCTGCCAAAGAGTACATCAACCGAAAGGGCTATTTTTCTATGGTTCTGCAAGCATTGGTGGATCACTGGGAACGTTTCATGAACATCAGTGTTGGCTGGTCAGGGAAGGTTCATGATGTGCGCATCTTTAAGAACACAGGACTGTTCAGAAAGCCACAAGCAAGGAGATTCTTTCCCAACTGGCAGATTACCATTGACGATGTTGAAATGCCGATAGTGATCCTGGGTGACCCAGCCTTCCCCCTGGCTCATGAAACTGTACACTGGCCACCTCAACAGCACCAAGGAAAGATTCTACCACTTCTGAGCAGGTGCAGCATTACTGCTGAATATGCTTTTGGTAGCCTGAAGGGACACTGGCGTTGTTTGCTCACAAGATTGGATGTCAGTGAAAAAAAACATCCCAATGGTTATAGCTGCCTGCTGTGTCCTGCATAACACATTCTGGGCCCGATTCTCTGGTCCATTATGTCCACTTTGTGCATGTGACAGAGTGGACTTGAACTGGCTAGGGGGGAATTCCCTGTGCAAAGGAGCTATCCACTGGCATAGAATTGGTAAAGCCAGTGGAGTCAGAAGTAGCATTTCTAGGGTGGGTTGGTGGCAGGAATGAGCATGGCAGACTGAAGCTATACTACCACCAATCATCCACTGGGGTAAGATCCCAGAGGGACCATACACCACTGATATCAATGAGCGCTACCTTTGCCGATTTATGTTAATCCCACATGACATGGAATCTAGGATCTACAACCAGCTCCCTGCACTGTGCCCATCTCAAGATGGCTTAACAGAGTTGGGTGGGGTGGAGAGTTGGACCCTCTGTGTTATACTGATATTCTATACAAGCCATTCCTTGTGGTGGTGCATTGATATTTGGTGTGATGGGGTTCAGTAATGAGAAGTAGCTCCAACCAGTGTTCTTGTGCCAGACTACCACCAAGGCTACTGACCAGCTAGAATCTAGGGTTTGTGAAGGTGATTCTGTACTGGTGGGCTGTTGAAGGAGGGGCAATGGGACCTACTCCTGCTCCCATTGAAGTCAACAAGAGCTTTGCCCTGGATTTCAGTGGAAATAAGATTGGACACATTTACTGTTATATACTCAAGTTCTCCTGTGAAACTTATGTAGAAACCAGAATCCCATCTTGGCTAAAGGTGTCACTTCACTTTTCCAAAGCAGCATGGTGGTGGCAACCTACAGGAGGCTCAGAAATCCCCATTTCAGTTAACAAGCCCATTCCCACCCAATACGTTTGAGAGCAGCAGGTGCTGTCATCAGAACGCCACTTTCTTCAGCATCGCCCAGCTAGAAAGCCTCCCCTCAGTGCCAACAGTCATGTCAGTCCAGGTGAGGAACATGTAGGCTGAGAGATCAGTTTTGGAACCTCTGCCTTGGTCTCATGGTTTTCAAAGCCTTCTTATAGGGCCTGATCAAGTGTTCACTGATTCAGAAGGAGTCTTTCCGTTGACTTCAACAATGGGCATTGGATCCAGCCCCTTGCATTGGTGAGCTATGCCTGTCTTTTGCACTATAATGTCATTGTCACAGTTGCCAACATTCACATGATGCGTCATGATTGGGGTTCTTGGTTTGTCGCAGCAAATGTTGCAAAACCACAGATGACTCCTGTCACGTTTTGAGTCAGTCACAGATGTGTGACTCACCCGGGTTTCTGCATTCTTCTCACCACCCATGCAAGGAACAGGAACCGAGTTCTCCTCATGTCCCTGGAAGGCTCTGGGAGCAAGGGCATCAGGTCTTTTTACTTCCTCGGCAGGGAGGCCCAAGGGAGGCAGGGTGATTCATATCACTCTGCAGTCGGGAGGCTCAGAAAGGGATTGGCAAGTCCCTTCAGCCAGAGCCAGATCAAACAATGCTTCGGAACTGCAGCTGCTGGCTCCCTGTCCCAATTGTGATGGGACCACCAGTGCCTGCATGAGGCATGATGCTAATGATCTGTTGCCATGTGGGGTGGGGAATGCCAGCAGTTTAGGGTGAATGATCTCCAGCATAAGAATCAGAATCCCCCATGAGAATCGGGATGTTCTTCTTCAATCACGGTCCAGGCTGGAGTATATCACAAGTTCCCCCCCTCACTATTCCTTTGTCTCCCCAAACACTACACATCATCTGGCCACATTACTTCCCTTCCAATCTGATCTATCACAGGAGTCTGGGGCAGGTATGGAGCAGCAAAACACAGCTAATTCTAATTAATTAGCAGAGAGGACAGAGGTGCCACACATTGTACCCCATGAAATGCTGGAAACAAAGCTATACATTTCAGTTTCGACACATGGTAAAAAGTATTTCTGATTACAGGAAGCTCTCGGGTTTTTTTTTTTTTTTTTTTTTTTTCCACCAAATGCATCCGATGAAGTGAGCTGTAGCTCACGAAAGCTTATGCTCTAATAAATTTGTTAGTCTCTAAGGTGCCACAAGTACTCCTTTTCTTTTTAGGAAGCTCTCAGTTAATCTCAGCCACAAGAGGGGCCAGGTAACCTCTGCGTGACACTGCATTTTTGCCATGACTGTCACATGCATGACTCTCAGATCATGACTCCGTTAGGAAGAAATCCATCATCCTTTCTGTTGGTAATTGACCAAACTGAGGGCCAGATCCCCAGCAATTGGTGTATGCCTGCTGACTTCAGCTGAAGTACCAATCTGGCCCTAAGTTGCCAATTTACAGCAGAGGATCTGGACCTGGAAGTCAGTGGCAAGCAATAACCATGGAAACTTATGATGCCATTTCTCCAGTCACTTTTCAGAGCAGAATGGCACCTTACCGCCATTCTTTTGTTCTGCAGCTTGTGGGCACTTTTGCTGTGTGTGTGTGTGTGTGTGTGTGTGTGTGTGTGTACACGTACTGTACTGGTATGATTATTGTAACTCCTACAATAGCATGAGTGTGACTTCTCCCATAGGAGAGCTGGAAATTGCACTCGGGACCTCCATGGGTAAAGCCACACCATCCCAGCACACACAGGTACTCTCTGTTGTTTAGGTCAAGGTCTAATCATGATCCACCCAGCTGCTCTGTAAGGTGATGTAACTTCTTCTGAAAATCCGTCCAATCACCCTCAGGAAGGATTCACTTTCACCTTCCCAGGTTTCGCAGGGATCTCCCCAGTATGGCCCAGTTTCCTTCTGTCCAGCAGTGAGGTGCATGGAATCTCCTTGACACCCTCTTCCAGCAGTAAATCATGGGGCTTTCTTGGGCTCCTTTTCCTTGAGAGGCTCTCCCCCCGGTTCTGGGGTCTTCTTGGGCTTTCCTATTCCCACTCTTTAGAGGAAAAGTACCTCCAATTATGAAGCAGAAAGCAGGACCTCCAGCAAAGTCACTTCCAGGTGAGCACAGAACACCAATTTAGGTTTTCCATCTGCCTTAATCCCAGTGAATTATCTACTGGAGGGAGTCTGCTCCCTATAGGACATGGGTGCACCCTTCACTAGCTGACAATTTCCTCCACCCAGGATAGCCACAGAGAAATCAGGGGCCTCAGTTTGGTCACCTGTGGAAGGGACTGTGTTTATGCTGCTGCTCCGTGAAGGGCAGAAAAGTTCCATTTCAGTGAATGCAAAGAGAGGACTTATTTAAAATGAGGAATTGAGAAGCTCAGAGCAATGGGACTGTTTTTTACAAACAATAAGCAGATAAGGATGGGGTTGCAACACCAAGCTCATCAGAAAGGCCTTTTTACACCTTATAATTAGCATTAATATTCTAATCCTAGACCAACATGACCTGCTCACCTTCTTTAATAACATCTCTCCCATATCTTCATTAACAAGCACAACATCTGAATGGCACAGTGGGGAATTCATGCCCTAGCATTTCATTGTCGGTGACCCCAGTGCTTATGTTGCCTAAGTCACAAAGGGAGCAAGTGTGGTGTTCTCAGCCTGGTCCAATATAAATTGGCACAATTCACAGCTGCTGCTAAATCCAAGGCTAACCTGCCAAGGGTTAGAGGTGCATTGGCAAAACTAGCTGCATGTGCACAGTACCTCTAAGGCTACTGGTTGCACACGTTGAGAAGCTGTACAATTTACCCATGCTTTTGTTCCAGGAGAGGGGTGTGGAGATTATTTCTCATCGGAATCCATTCCCTACAACCAGCGCCTATTTCAGAATCCCTGACTGAAACCTGACAGTCACTTGGTAGAGATCCAAAACACATCCCATCACTTCTGCATGCAGCTGGTTCCAGACAGCAGTAACGGGCTTCCATTTGCTGGGGACCTCTAGAGATACTGGAAGTCACACACTAGACCAAGTTGTTACATGGAGGAAATGGTGCTGTATTCTCACTTGCCACATGCACAATCCCATGCTTCCCCCCGCATCATACCCAACACTCCCTATCACTCCACCCCACCCAATCCCCAGCCTTGTTATACCAATAAACTAAAAACCAGCAGGATCTTATTAAAGGGAATAAGACAAAATGTCACATTTATTTTGAATACAAAAAGAATCATAGTAGGCAGTCAGTTATAAGCTGTAACATTTCATTCAGTGTCACATTCATTCACACACACACACACACACACACACACACACACACACAGATTCTGCAGCTGCTGTATAGTTACCAGTCCTGAATGTAGCTTGAGTTCGTGGCTTGGTTTCATAGCTTATGGCAGCTAACTGGCTAGGAAAGCCGGGCACAAGGAAGAGCTGGGTCTCTGCTGGGTATGCACCAATGCCCTTCCATGTTGGTAGCAGAATGTTGCCCTTCAAAGTCTTCCATCTCACTCATCCTTTTTGTAGACTTTAGTTGAATCCAGAGTGTCTAGGTCTTGCTGTGTCACGCTGCCTCTGGGTTTTGTGTGATTGATCATCCGTCAATTGCAGACATGACTTTCAGCCTAGGACCTGGCTTTGATGTTTCTTCAATTGTACTTTTGATCTTTTCTTTTGAGGGTGGACTCCTCTTACTTTGTCAGGGCTGTTTTCTGCATCTTCAGCCGTTGGGTGTTTACACTTTATTTCATCAAGACAGGCTGGGGCGGGAGGTTGATTCCATCATCCATACATACCTCATTCACACATCTAAACTAATAAGATGGCAGCAGGGTTTTGCAAAACTGAAGGTTGCAGCAAGCTTTTACAAAATGGAGTGAGCATTTTAAAATGGAGTTTGGGACAAGTTAAAATGGAGTTTGAGTTACAATATGGACAAGTGTAAGGAATGGCAAACAGTGAACAGAAGTTACAATGTTGAAACAGTGCAAGTTTTAGCGATTTAAGCAGCAATTGGATTGAAAGTGAAACTCAATTAGCCAGTTATTGGGGTAACCGGTTTTATGAATGAATGTTGTTCATTCATAAAACTTTGCTTATGAAGTTATATTAATAAAGTGAACAATTAAAAACAATTTCATTGATCAGTTCTACAGCCTACCTGCCTCTAGACCAGTGAAAGAGTCCCTCTTTGTTGGCAGTGAGTATGTGCTGGTGCTGCAGGTCACATTGCACCACCACTCTGATCCAGAGTTTGGAGGCGGGAAAAAGAGGCAACACATCTCTTCCTCTTTCTTCCTCCTCAAAAGCTGTCTAAGTAATATCACTGAAAGATTACTCTGCTTCTCACTGTTTTTGCTTGAGCATTTCTCTCCACACATACATGAAATTAGACCAGTCCCTTTTATTTTTGCTTCTACTTCTCATGCACAAGCCATGGCTGCCATGTTTGGGTTGCATGAAGCTTGTTTTCATTGGAATTAAAAAGACAACAACAGTAAAGTCTCTGATTTTTACACAGCCAAAAGCCTGGTCCTGTAATACAAATAATTAAGGACATAAGTGAGGTCACAAGGAATTTAAAACATATGGAAAAAAGTGAATGTGTTCTTAAAAATCAATTTAATCTAATCTGGGACCACAAGAACTGAAATGCCTTAATCACAAGGTTACTGCATGGTGTTACTTCAGGGCAGAGTTAAGGTTGTTTGGGTGTGTGATGGTGCTGCCCGTGGGGGCCAGCTGAGGTCACTCAATCAGGGTGAACTACAAAGAGAATGGGGCAAACAAATCCCAAACGCTGGTGGATATTCCAATATTTAGATTACCAAGACAGCACAACACAGCTTCTATGCTATGCACATTGGCCAAACTGGACAGTTTCTATGTAAAAGAATAAATGGACACAAATCAGACATCAAGAATTATCACATTCAAAAACCAGTCGGAGAACACTTCAATCTCCCTGGTCACCTACAGACCTAAAAGTGGCAATTCTTCAACAAAAAAAACTTCAAAACCAGACTCCAACGTGAGACTGCTGAATTGGAATTAATTTGCAAACTGGACACCATTACATTAGGCTTGAATAAAGACTAGGAGTGGATGGGTCATTACACAAAGTAAAACTATTTCCCCATGTTTATTTCCCCCCTACGGTTCCTCACACGTTCTTGTCAACTGCTGGAAATAGCCCACCTTAATTATCACTACAAAAGGTTTTTTTATTGTTTTTCTCTCCTGCTGGTAATAGCTCACCTTACCTGATCACTCTCGTTACAGTGTGTATGGTAACACCCATTGTTTCATGTTCTCTGTGAATATAAAATCTCCCCACTGTATTTTCCGCTGCATGCATCTGATGAAGTGAGCTGTAGCTCATGAAAGCTTATGCTCAAATAAATTTGTTAGCCTCTAAGGTGCCACAAGTCCTCCTTTTTCTTTTTGCGGATATAGACTAACACGACTGCTACTCTGAAACCTGTCTTACTCTTAAGTTACTGATAGAAACTTCCATCTTAATGGAGGTATTTTTGTGTGGGACTAGAACACAGGTCTCTTGAGTCTCAGTCTAAGCATGCTAATGTGTTAGCCACTACATCATATACCCTGTCAAATAAGAGGCTACTTATGTGGATTACATTACACATGTGCTTAAGGCTCTGATCCTGCAAAGACTGGCTTATGTCTGCAACTTTATGTACATGGGTAGTTCCATTGACTATAAAGGGACTATTCATAAGCCTAATGTTAAGCATGTGTTTAAGTGCTTGCAGGATCAGGGCCTTAGTGTTTGCAGTATGCGGGCCTAATTCAGTCATATTATAGATAGACACAACAGAATGCTGCTAATTCTCTCTTTGTTAATCTACAACTCAAGGTCCTGATGCTACAGTTGGATCCATTCAGGCCAGCTTTTGGGTTACTTGCCAATCTACAAGGTGCGTTAGTCTTACAGCCACTATTAGTGAGGTTCTACTGCAATGAGGAATACATTTAGCAACATGAACAGTAATGGAAGAAATACAACATACGCAGTGTGACCAAGTTAACGCTGCTAGGCAAACCCTTCAGCATTTACAAACTGTTTAGTTTCTCAGCCTTAATGCTACACTAACATGGAATGTTTTGCACTTGCGGATGTACCAAAGAAATCAAAGTCTAGTCCTCAACCCTCAGAGCTAGATCTTTATCTTCCTGCCATGCCCATGCCCCACCTTCCCAAGAACCATGTGCTTCTTGTTAGCAGTGACTCTAGCTCACTGCTGATGATCTGCCTCTTTAAAAGGCCTGCATTCAGGCCAGTCTGAGCTAGGTCTCCCATAGGCAGAAGTGCTTCAGGAGTGTAGGAGGTTTATGTTGTAATTCCCATTTTTTGCAAAGCGTAGAGAAGGGAGTTTCAAACTCTGAGGCCTGGGAAGAGGTGCCAACCTGGAAGAAAAGACTTTGTGCTGAGGCTTTGCTGGCTTACAGAACTGGGGCAAGATAGAGTAGCTGTGATCCCTCCTGTTTGCCCCATTGAACTTTGGGGAACCTAAGTGAGTGGGCAGAAAACCAATTTCACAGGCTGATGCACCAGCAAAGGGAATTGCAACTAGGCTGTCAAGATGAAGAGATAAGAGTGAAGGGATGACGTTTTTCTTGGCCCCATCTGGCCCCACATTCTCCTCTCTGCTCTGAGATCACCAGTTCCCCTAAATGCATCATTCACAACATAGCAGCTAAGCCAACAGTTCTCAAACTGTGGGTCACAACCCCATTTTAATGCCAACTCGTTAAACTCGCTGAAGCCAAAGCCCAAGGGCTTCAGCCTAGTGTGGCAGGACTCGGGCTCTGCCCCCACCCGGGGCGGTGGAGCGGCAGGGCTTGGGCTTGGGCTCTGGCCCAAGCCCCATCCTGGGCTGGGTCATGTAGGATTTGTTGTCAGAAGGGGGTGGTGGTGCAATGAAGTTTGAGAACCGCTGATTAAGCCTTTCAGTGCCAGGTGGGGGATTTAAAAAAACCAACCCCCCAAGAACCTGCCTTGCAGTGCAACCCAGAGATAACTGCTAGCCTTTGCTGCTTTTGAAAACCACTTCAAAACCAGCAATCGTGTACCCTTGACCTGGCAGCTTCTTCAAAGCAAGCCCGGCACCTCTCTTTCAATATTTATTCATTATAAAGTAAATTGGGTGCATAGGAATCAAAAACCTGCTTCTGGGAATGTCATCAGCCTGATACGGAAATCAAAGGGATAAAAATCTGCTGCAAGATATGCAAGGTCAGTGCCTGCTGCACCTGTTTAAGCCACTGAGAGCAACCAGTGACCTTCCACCTCCCTGGATTACTTAATCAAATGCACAGGGCAGCCATGTCCCTGATGGTATGGGATTTACAGCGTGACTAGCTGAATAATCTAAAGGCTGGTCAAGAGACAAATGGGTGCTGCTTCCTCACATTATTTTATTAGTTAATTTTCCAAAATCCATCTGCCACCATTATATTGGGCTTGATTTTACAAGTCCCCTGTCCCTGTGGTCTTAGCTCTGCCCTTCTAGGGATGCCGGCTTTCCATCACCCCATTTAACCTCTCTTCTGCACACAATGCTGTACTAAACTACCCTCTCCCAATTCCAGACTACATCACCAAACATCCACAGTGGTGGTGGGATAATGTGGTAAAGGGGTGTGTGCAGAAGAGTGAAAGGGGAGCAGAGGTAAGGTTGCAGTCAGTGTATGGTCTAAGATGCATGGTAGTTGTGGAACTGGTAAGGAGTGTGTGCCTGTAGGTAGAGGGTATGTTTGTGTTATATCTACAGCAGCCCCAAATGCTCCCTGGCTAAGTTTTTTGTGTATTAAGAATTGCATCTGCAGTTACATTGGTGAGGATTGCAAATTATAAGAACTATCAATCTTCATGCTTCAGGATGTAACCTAATGTAATCAGCTGGGTCAGGAAGAAAGTTCTCACCTCCCTCCACTATGGTATTGAACAGGTAGGTGCATTATGGATGTGTTCTGCCTTCTTCTGAAGCATCTGGGATTGGTCACAGGCTGAGACATGACACTGAGCTAGGTGGGCCATTTTTTCCCCTAGTGCAGTATCTCCATTTAAAAATATATCTTTTTATTAAAAGTGACCTTAGGGCTGGTGAAAGATACCAGAGATTGTCCTTATTTCTTTGTATTATATTAGTGCCTAGAGGCTCTAGCCAGGATTGGGGCCCCATTGTGCTAGGTGCTGTACAAAGAGAATAAATGGACAAGCCCTGCCCTGCCCTACAGAGTTTACAGTCTAAATAGTCTGGGAGCCTGAAGTTCTCTATTTAACCAGTGAATAGTTACAGCATGAGGAGTAGCCGTGTAAGCTGCCCTGCCAATGAGCCTTAACCATGGCCACTAGTAAAGAAAATAATTTTCTTTTCATGCTCTTTTGATCCTTGACTTCTCAGCTAAAACTACCAAGCAGGCTGCTGAGTGGTGCTGAAGGAGGGGATGACTTCTGAGATATGGCTTGATTAGATAATACATTTGTGTATTAAAAAATCTGGGGGGGAAGTACACCATTTCATAGGGCACCAAACCAGCATCAGACGGTAACAAAGGCCCCAATACTTCATGCAGACTTCATTAATCCTGCCCAGGGTCCTGCTATAGTCAATGGGGCTTGGCCCAGGTGCTGATGGATTCAGCTTTAGCATCAGGGCCTACCTTTGTACACTTGCCACTCTGGGCTAGATTTGAATTCATTGCTGTGTTGCCAACTCTCGTGATTTCATTGTGGAGCTTGTGATTTTGAGGTTTTTTTCATAAAGCCCCCAACTTCTGGAGTCATGTTATTACCTACGAAACTTAGTTTTCATTGTAAAAACAATAAGTTTCTAACTTGGCTGCAGAGAAAAGCCTGGAAACATGAACAGTGAAGTCTCCAACACAGGAAGACACACACAAAGAACCCAACACTTATTATCTTTAAACTCTTCTGATTTTTAGGCCAATCTCATGATGTTTTGCGGCCTGACTTGTAATTTTTTGAACGCTTGGGATTGTCAGTACTGGAATTGCTGTCCTAGAGATGAAAGTCTCCCTGTACCAGCCATTACCAGTCCTTTCCAGTCTCATCCCTGCCATGGCAGAGCCTCTGTTCTGAAAATATTTTAAGATGCCCAAAGTAACAGCTTGGGTAAGGGTGAGGGGATAGAGGCTGGAGATAAAGACAAACATTCCCCCAAAGATTACAAATGGGTAGGAAGAAAGAATAAAAATGTGCATTTTATTCCCACCCCCTAAATGCTACATTGTCTTTCAAAGGCATTACATAAACATAACATGGGGAGCTATGCTGATATATACCCCTTCAAAGTGGGGCATGGCAGTTGTCCTCGTCTTCTCAGTTCTTGGACAGGCTTTCTCTCTAAAATTAAACACTGACTAGAATGAGGGTCAGTAGAGCACACAAGAGGGAATGAGGAATGAGTGATCTGTGCACCCACAAAAATAAACTGTAACTGAGGAGGGGAAAGCAAGCATGTAAACAAGTGAAATGGAGCTGGCTAAGGAAATGTGTAATTCCCCCTGAGGTCTCACTAGAGGCACTGTCCTTACACCTGCCAGGCTAGGCCTTTCTCTCTATTCCTTGTAAACAATTCCTGAATAAGAGAAGAGTGCCTGGGAAGTGTAATGAATACTGAACAGAACAGAATGTGCAAAATACAGCATAGCACAGGGCTATGTGCACTGAAAATGTCTCTGTTCCAATGTGAAATAACAGGCGTTGAATAACAGAGTCTTGGAAACAGAAATGGGGGGAAATCTCTTCTGGAATTTCCCCAAGGGGAAGAAATCAACTAACAAATACCAGGTGATGCATGAAGACGTTTTTAAGACCCTGGAATCTTCTGATCACTCTAATCAAACACCAGGACTCTTGAACTGAAATCTAGAAAACAATGAGATTTAAAATAGATTGAAGTGTGTGTGTGGGGGGGAGGGTTATTTGCATCAATAAACTGAACTCATTTCCAACTTACTACTTGTCTATTTCAGAGAAGCTTTAGCCATCCAAGCTAGTATTTTTCTGAATCACCTTCACTGCAGACCTGTGAAAAACAGACTTGAATATAACCCAGGTCCAATGTACCTCTAATTACAAAATTTGCTGGGTTGATCTTTCTGCTGCAGTCTCCAGAGTCCAGTTATGCAGCAGGAATGCTGGCTTAGGCGTGGACTGACCAGGTTTCTACCCAACAACAGATACTTAGTCTGTTTTTTTCAAATGACCGAATCTGACCTGGCCTCTAGTCCAGTATAACGTGCCAGTTTATCTGTCCATAGTTTGGGTCAGGAATAAAAGAGGTCACTCAGCATCAACTTCTGAAAAGTGGATGTGAAGAGCAACAATGCATGCGTAGGATGAGGAGCGAAATGGACCTGTTAGAAAGGAGGAGGAAACAAAAAACCAAAAGAGAATTGAGGCAATGTAGTCATAGCCTCATTACCTCTCTCATATGTCTGGTGGCAGGTATTAATTAGTACCTGCTTAACCCATAATAGAAGGGGAGTGGGATCTTTCTTCTGTAATGACTGCACTGCCTAAGAGCTTTGATTGGCTGCAGCGGGCTATTGTAGTGCTATAGCTAAGCAGTACAGGCTAGTGCTGAAAGACCTGGGTTCAAATCCTGTTATCAAGCCAGTTGGTTACAGGAATGCTGGATTTAATGCATCCCTTTGCTTTTGTATCTACATTTAAACCTGGGCTTTCTAGGCTGCAGGAAATTGCATGTTGGGGGACAGGAAAGGAGGTCAGGTCTGGGGGCATGCCCCTTGACTCTTCCTCCAAAATGCTAAAGAAACATGATGTGTACCTATTTCTTACTCAGCTGATGGGGAGGGTATATAGACATCAGCCTTGGGACTAACCCTGGGAAAGTGACATGCTTGTATTGTCCTCCGTGTGAGCTGACATGCAAAATAATTGGCTCCCTGTGTAAATGCTGCCGTCCCTTTTCCGAGGAGGAATTTGGACTGTTAAGGGGGACACATTACCCATGAATTGACGCAGCTCCATAAACTTCAGTGATACTATCTCACTTCGTACCCACTAAGGATTCAGTCCCCTCTGACCACAACACACACTAGGGATGTGCAGTGCCATCCTACCTGCCACCACCTTGTTGAGAGTGCCCCCTGGATACCCAGAGAGCTGGGAGCAGTTGCAATCAGATTTCCTCTTTGAAATAGGTAGGAGCTGAGAGAAGTGAGAGCAGTGTTTGTGCTGGAAAGCTCATTTCTGGGGACGGGTGGAGGTGAGAATCTTGGTGAAGTTCAGGTCTCTGAGCCTTTGTATTTGCAGGGTTTGGATTTCTAAGGGGCTGAGAAATTCATTCACTTCTCCCCCCACATTCTGAGATTATTCTAAGGCAATCCAGGGAGCAGCCCCAGTGCCTCTCCTGATGGGGGGAGGATAGGCAAATTGAATGCAAATGGTGCACTGCAGTGGCCTCTGAATCCTGATTCTTATGAATGTGCTGCAAAGTGAGGAGGGCGGAGCAGAAGTGGGAGAAGAGACCATTCCCAGGATGGAAAAATACTGGCCAGCCCTTCTAGCAGGCCATACCGACTGCTGGGTGCTTCCCTGCCATCTCGAGTCCTAGGATGTCAGCCTCCCTGAATTCCTGGTCGCTGCTGACTCCATTTCCCCTCCTCCCTGCCTAGCCAGGACATGAAATTAAAATAAATGTGCTCAAAGCTCCGTTGTTTTTGTATAGCCGGGGGGAAAGCTGGGTACTCAGCTGGCACCCCCCACCCCTGCCCAGTAACCCTATGGGTGCCCTAGTTAGGCAGCTTTCCCCCCTCTGCCCTGTTTAGCGAGCAGGGCTTGTTTTTGTGCATGCAGTTATATAAAGAAAGGGCAGCTGTTAACGTAAAGGCTTTGGAAAGCCGGGAGAATTGATCCCGTCCGCACTTTCCAAGAACCGTCAGAGGGGAAAAAATAACCCCCTCCCCCTGCTTTCTAAACCCGGCTTGGCCTTTGCCTCCCCGGGGGCACCAAGTGACTGGGGAGGGCACTTGCTTGCCAGAAAAGAGCGGCACAGGGTGTGTCAACAGGCAGCCGGAGATTTGCAACGCTGGGAATCCAGCGGGAGAAGGGCCGGGGGGGGCCGGGGGGGGGGAGGAACTTCACCCTAAACAGAGTTTTATTGTTAGCACAATTACAATGCGCATCCCGAGCCGCCCCCTCCTTGGGCGGCAGCGCCGGCAGAGGCCCCGGGCCGCTGTCCCCGGGGTGCCTCCTTCGTTCTGAAACGGGGCACAGCGAGCACCGGCCCACGGGGCTCCCGCAGGCGCTGCCAGGGGAGCGGGCTCGGGCAGAGGGGCCAGTGGGCGGCTGCGGGAGCGGGCGGCTCATTCTGCGCCCTGAGCTCGTTTTCCTCTCCCCGCTGGACAAGGCGGGGGCCCCGGCCCGGCAGGAGCTCGCTCTGGTTTTCCTCCCGGCCCGGCCCGGCCCGGCCCGCCTCCCTCCCTCCCTCCCGCCCCCGTCGCCCTGTCCTCGCTGGCCCAATGGCTGGGATCCACGGGCCGCCCCTCAGCTGATCGTGTCGTGCTCGCGTCTCCAGGAAGCCAATCGGACAGCCCGGGGGCCGGCACCGGCAGCCGATAAATGGGCCGGCGGGGAGCTGGCGCCTCCAGAGCCAAGCATGGGAGCGCCTCGGGGGAAGTGAGCAGCCAGCCAGCCGCTCGCCCAGCCGCTCCTCCGCATCGCCTGCCCCTGCTCGGCGGGCAAGGCAAGGCAAGGCAAGGCGGGGTGATGGGAGATCTCGGCCCGCGCTCCCCCATGGATTGGGTCAGGGTGGTTTTGCGGGGATGCGCTGTCGCCCCGCGGTGGGGGGGGCTCCAGGCTGCTTTGGTGCTGTTCACAGGCACGGGAGGGGGGGCTAGGAGGACGCTTTGCTTAATGTGGCGTGGGGGGGGGGGGGGTTTGCTGCTTTCCCTCAGAGGCTGGCCCCGCTCCGCTTAAACCCATGCACCCTGCGTCTGGCCGGCCGCTCGCACCGCGGCAGAGAAATCCCGCAGGGCTGGTCCCACACGGGGCTCGGGTCTGCAATGCTGTATTAAAAGGCTGGATCTTGGGGCTTTTTTTTTTTTTTTTCTGAAATGCCTCTCGGTGTCTGTCCCTATTTCGTTGTCTTGCTTCCAGTCAGGCTCCGATCCCTCGAGCAGGGAGATTCCTGCCCTGACGGCAAAGGCACGGCTGGGCGTGGGGTACCTGTATCCCTGATGGTGTCTGGGGCAGGTACACCGCCATAGCTCCCCTTTCCAGGCTGCTCTGTTTAGCTGCTTTAGGTCCCGGAAGCAGCCACTCCAGGGGGCAGCTCCGATTTAGCCGTGTAAAGGGGAGGGGGAAACTAGGTCGCTCTTGATCTTTGCTCCGAGCTTCCTGGGACCGAAGATCTCCTCGCAGTTGCTCTGCACAAGGCTCCTTAGCAGTTCCCTTAAAAACAAACCAACCAACCGGGAGAGCAGGCTCGGAAAGAAGGAGAGCCGGGGAGGAGGGATTTGCGTGAAGAGAGAAAAAGCCATAGATCGAATTTCTCGCTGACCATAAAGAGAAGCCGTGGGGGGCAGCAGTGGGTCCTTCAGTTGGAAGCTTTTACAGGGCCAAACCTGGACTGCCACGGTAGAGGCATGCAATCAAATGGGCAGTAAATGAAGTGACAGCAAGGGGGAAGGAGAGTCCAGAGAGGTTTGTATCTTGGGGGGGTGGTCTGCCTTCTGGCCAGCTCTAGGGGAGAGGCAGGCTGGTTCTGAGACCCCAGCTGTTTCCAGGCTGGAGTCAAAGCAGTGCTGCTTTTATTGCCAAGAAATAAATAAAAGCAGGGAAGGGGCTGAACAAAATCTTGTCTGTGCCAGTCAGAGGGGTGGCTGCTTCTGAGAGTACCAGAGAGGGCTTGACTTGGTGGCCAGCTGGGATAGGGTTGGCAACAGCCAGCAGGGCTCCGTGACTCCCCAGCACAGCCGCTGGTGTGACAGAGGCATTTCTGCATTCCCCATATGGGACAAGGGAGTACAGTGTCTTCTGCCAAAGCAGCTACTTCTCAGTCAGGGGCTTTTGCCCTGAATAGGCAGAGCCAGGGGGCTGTAAAAGAGCCCCGTGACCTCAGCTTGCATCCTCTGAATCTGCTACAGCTCTCCCTGCCTCCAGATGCTCCATGGCTGAGGGGCCTCTTGAGTCTCTGCTGTTCAAAGGTTACTTATTTTTCCTTGGGCTGTAGTTAGGGGCCCCTCATCTTCCTTAGATAACAGTATTGTATATCTTCAGATCACATGGTCTGGAAATGGCCTGTCTGGCAAATGGTCCTTACGGGAATGGGGAAGGACCGCAGAAGGCCCTGTCTAAGCTAAAGTGGGCAAAACCTCTGTGCAGTGATGGAAAATGTATGTTCTGAAACTGCATTTTGTGAGTGCAGAGTTCACGGTGGAGTCAAGGAGCCCTTCTGAGGGGCTGCTGATCTTTTAATGCTCATAGAACTAGAGAGAGAAAAGAACAACTCCATCAGCTGCCAGGGCAGGACCCAACCCCTCAGTAGATGAAATCTCGTATATCTTGAGACCACAGGGAATCTTTGGAGCCAAATGATTATTGTAGCCGGTCTCAAACCATGTTGTTGAACTGCTGTATTGATCCACTGTCTGTTTCCTGTAGTGTAATCTACTGTATTCAGATTCACAACTGGTGTCATCAGCTATGACACTGTCTTGGATATTCTAGCATAAGTGTCTAGGGGACACTCAGTACACACATCTCTCTCCTGTTGCTGAGCTGTGAAGATCTCCCACTTGGTCATTTTCTTGTACAAGGGTGCGAGAACCCACTTGGAGCACAGAAATATTCATGGCTGGCTTTTCCCTCCCCTTCTGGCAGGACCCCAGTAACGTACCCCGCAGCCATGGCCACGTCAGCGAGTTCCCACCTGAGCAAAGCTATAAAGCAGATGTACATGAAGCTGCCTCAGGGTGAAAAGGTGCAAGCTATGTACATCTGGATTGATGGGACTGGGGAGCACCTGCGCTGTAAAACCCGGACACTGGACAAAGAGCCCAAGAGCATTGAAGGTAAGAGGGCAGGTGTGTGATTGACACAAATTAAATGCTGGGACTACAAGCAGTTGCACCCAGTGGGTTTGCAGCAATATAGGGCTTGGCTTGGAGTCAATCATCTGACCACAGAGCTGCAAAACATTGCTGTGCAGTTGGAAGGCAAAGCTCCTTTTTGAGTTGGGGTTGTCTCTCCCACATAGGGGAAATCTGGACCAGAGACAGTCAGTGCATTCCACCCCTCGAGCTCTTTGTATCGAGTACATAGCTCCCATCTCACTCCCAGTGTGTGTTTGGGAAAGGGGACAGGCTGAGCAAGATGCACTTCATAATCTCCTGATGCGGAAGGAGATCCGGGAGACCACTCCTTTCCTTGTGGGGCAGAGGTGTAAGTAGAGCTGGGAATCAGTGACGTGTCCCCATGGGCTAAAAAAGGGTGTCTGTCTGCAGGGTATTACCAGCCTGCTGGCTCTTTACCTGTAAAGCTCTTCTCTTGGCCCTGGGAGATGGCTGGAAGAAAGCGATGGGGAGATAATCTATCCAGTATAATTAAGAGCTTGTGCGTCTCAGAACAAACAGCCCTGACTGACATAATAGCATTTGGATTTCTTCACTTGTTGCCAGGACAGTTATAAAACCAAAGCATTGTGCATGAGTGATCAGAATTATCTCCCCGCCCACCAAGGAAGTGGCTGGCACAGCTTGTTTGGCACCCACAGTACATGGAAGGGGATAACAATGGGGGCAGAATTAATTGCTTCACAGCGGCTTCAAATGTGGTCACCCTGCAAAAGCAGTATTCAATGGTGGGGCCTAAGCCATGCTCAACTGGAGGGGCATAGGTAGTGTGAAGGGGATGTTCTCTCTCCACAAACACTGGACTATCCAATCGATGTTCCCCCTTCAGGCAGCTCTAGCCCTTGTGCATTCTCCCAAGATTCCCTGCACCAGCTCTCTGCAGTTGCATCAATGTGGAGGAGCATGTTTCAGGGCCGTCCAGGACTCTGGAGACAACTGAGGACACCGGACTCCCTTTCTCATTCCTTTTGACTTGTAGCATCTCCCTGACTTCCTTTGTTTTGGCTAGGGAAACCCATCTGGGTCTTCATCTTACCATAGCATGTTGGCTACAAGATAGGAAGTGTTCGTCAAGGACGTCTGCAGTGCAGTTAGCTGAACTGGACTTTGCTGATGTCCCAGCTTTTTGTTTTTCCACAGGGTAGCAAAGAGCAATTTCCTTACCCATCTTTCAGTGGGAGCAAATCAGCAAAAAGTACAGTGTGTGTACCAGTGTCCTTTAACGAGCAATTTTTTTTTGCACAAGGGTTGTGCTGAATCTGCTGGTGAACTCCTCTTGGTTATGGAAAGCTGCTAACATAAAGGGGTGAATTTTTTTTTTCTCCTGCTCTAGATCTGCCCGAGTGGAACTTTGACGGCTCAAGCACCTTCCAGTCTGAGGGTTCAAACAGTGACATGTACCTTCTCCCTGCTGCCATGTTCCGGGACCCTTTCCGCAAGGACCCCAACAAGCTGGTTCTTTGTGAGGTCTTAAAATACAACCGCAAGTCAGCAGGTATGGTGCAGTGCCTCCCCCCAAGAGTGGCTGCAATAGTTCTGGGAGGGGTGAGAAGGTCTGCTGCCTCTTGGAGTAGAGGAGGATGGGTGGAAGGATAACTGTCAGAAAAGTAGTTAATGGAAGACTTTACCAAGCACCATTAAGGCATTAACACTTTAAAAGACCTACAAATAATCCTGCCATGAAGAGCTTAGATATAAAGAAAAACAAGATGCGGTAAGCAACACCAATGGAGAAACTAGCCTTAGATGTTTATCTGTTCTGGTCTAGCTCCTCTTGTCCCTGGCAACATGTAGATGGAGGAGTATGACATGGGTCAGTGCTTGGAAATACTGAAGGACTCTTCAAGAGGAACTCCACATCTCTCCCAGCATTGGGGACTAGAAAATCATTTTATGGGGCAACATGGAAGGGAGTGGGGAAAAGTGAATTGAGTGGTATCACTGATTGGAGGGGATAATGTGAAACTGAGGGAACAAAAACCTCTGACCTGTGAGATGCACGCCTGGTCATGGACAAGTAGCTTCTGTGCACATGATTGCCAGCATATGATTCAGGAGACTAAGAACATTCTGAAACACTACAAGGAAGTCCATAAGATGGCACCAACAACCAATAGGGGCACCTGCTATTTAAGTCCAGCGGTCCTACCTACCACTTAGATCTTACATTGGCTAATGATGGTGGGGACAGAGCAGTCTCTTTGGGTCTGAATTTCTGGGCTTTCCTAGAGGTCTGGGTGGGGAAATGATTTCCCCCAGACAGCCTGTATGATAGTGGCTTTGTCCAGAATACACTGGCAAGTCATAGCTTCCATAGTGGGATAAGAATCTGGGCTGTTCCACCAGAGCAGCTCACCAGACTTTTTTTTTTTTTTAAACCAGTGGGATGCCCAGTGGCTAGAACATTGGTGAGCTAATAAGCTTTGTGCTTCTCTCTCATTCTAGAGACAAATCTAAGGCACACCTGTAAACGGATTATGGATATGGTGTCTAACCAGATCCCCTGGTTTGGGATGGAGCAGGAATACACTCTTCTTGGGACAGATGGACATCCATTTGGCTGGCCTTCCAATGGCTTCCCTGGGCCACAGGGTAAGCTTCCAAGAGCTAATGTCTGAATTAGGAATGAGAGCTCTCATGAGTACTTAACCTCAAATCATAATGTTAAGATCATTAATGAATGGGATTAAGTGGAAATGTTTAAAGTGAGACGAAAGATTCAAGGAGTTGCTAAAACTGGATCACCAAAAACTATGCTGACTATGACCAAAACTAAACGACAAAAGTAATCTTTTTAGAGACTGTATGGTAATCTTATGACATAGACCAGATTCATATCCAATGTTAGTTCTATTAGTCTACAATTCATTTAAATATGACCAGTTGGGCAGGGTTTTCAGAAGCAGGAGCTCAAAACCCACCGACTCTGAATGGAGTTGCACTCTGATGGTATTTTGTTCTACTGCAACCCCAAACAAAAGCGGTATGGACTTTCCTGCAACAAGTGCCTTCTGACAATCCTTTCCTAACTATACTCTGTGCTCTTCAAATAGTTTGTGATTGAGTTCACTGAAGACTACGTTCACCTTTCTTGTGTTCTCTGCCACTGCAGGTCCATATTACTGCGGCGTAGGAGCAGACAAAGCCTATGGCAGAGACATTGTGGAAGCGCATTATCGAGCGTGTCTCTATGCTGGTGTTAAAATTGGAGGAACAAATGCAGAAGTGATGCCCGCACAGGTAACTCTTTTGGTTTCACCGGCCATTGCAGTCAGCTGGCAACGGCCAGCGATGCAATGCAGAAGCTCATGATGCTAAACCCTGCTGCTGCAGTCAGTATGTACCCTGGTGTTTTGCAAATATTGAGAGTGCAGCAGGGTGCAGAGGAGGTGAATGGCATCTTGCAGCAAATGGTTCTTCACCAAACTGAGCCAATGGTTTCTGTGGTTTTTTTTTTTTTTTTTTTTTTTTTTTTTCCCTCTGCTCTCTAGTGGGAATTCCAGGTGGGCCCATGTGAAGGGATTGAGATGGGGGATCACCTCTGGATTGCACGCTTCATTCTACATCGGGTGTGTGAAGACTTTGGGGTAATCGTGTCCTTTGATCCCAAACCCATCTCTGGGAATTGGAATGGAGCCGGTTGCCACACCAACTTCAGCACCAAGTCCATGAGGGAGGAAGGAGGCCTCAAGTAAGTTTCTCTGCAGCTGGGCTAGTTGCATCCATCTGGCAAGCTCATCTAGGAAAAGTGGGCTTTACCAACAGCAGCAAGATTTCTACAGAGCTGAGACTCCACTTGAGGCACTAGTTGGCTTGCCAGAGGAATAGCAACATGTCTTGCTCCATGCAAGAGATTTTTGGCTTGAATACCCCAGAGATTATAGATTTTTTTTTTTACAGGTACTGAACTCCCTTCCCACTGTAGCTGTTGCACACAGGTTGTCTGCACTGAAGATTTGAGGAAATTCCCCCCAGTAGTGGTCTAACACTGGTACAGTTCCACCAACACTAGCCATGGTGGAAGTGCTAATAAACAAGGGGCAGCTATTCTTACCACTGTCTAGCACTGGATTACTCAACTCTGTAAAAAGGCCTGTATTCAGTCTCTAATAGGCATTTCTGGTGCTAGACCACAGGAGGGAGAATTTCTGCCTCACTGTAAACAAGGCTAAATATTGAAAGTAGATTCTGATTAGACTAGTTTTAGACCACTGGCTTACAGATTCCACTGTACTTAAGAGTCTGGGACTTTGTTGTTCAGGGACCAGATTGTACTCTTCAAGTACAATGGAATTCTGTTAAGGATCAATTTGGGCATTTCTCTGCCCACTCCTCTCCCCTAACTTCAGTTGGTGCATTCAGATTATCACTACACCTGCAGAACTCATAAGCTTCTGAAATAATAAAACGTGTCAAAGCACAACCTGTCTTCCCAAGGATAAAGAAAGCTGTACCAGGCATCTTTAATGGAAATGCAACTCAGCCAAATTATTGGTTCTAACTGGCACCCCCACAGGTTCGTTACCTTCAGTCAGTGAGAGTCTTGCCTGCCTTTGGGATCCTCCCACCCCTCCTCACCCCCCAATAAAAAAAAAATTGAGTCTCACTGGTCAGAATAGGTGAAGGGAAAACCCAACTCCACATGCAGGGGAACTGGCTGTAGGGAAGTAAGATTTGAACCATGTAACCAAGTGATACTTTAGGAAACTGAATCCACTCTAACTCACTAGCAATGAGAGGAAGGGGCCCATGGCTGGTACTGGCTTGAGTGGAAATGCTTGCAGATAAGGGACTGAAACATGGGCTTTGTGGGGGGGTGGGGTGGTTTTTTGGGGGGTTTTTTGGGTGGGTTGTGGGAGAAGGCAGGAACTTGCCCACTTGGCTAATGTCATCCATGGCCAAGTGAACAGCAGCACAGCCAGTGTTCTTGCCAAAGGCTCACAACCTCCCACCTGTCTCCAGGCATATAGAAGAGGCCATTGAGAAGCTCAGCAAGCGGCACCAGTACCACATCCGTGCTTACGACCCAAAAGGGGGGCTGGACAACGCCAGGCGCCTGACAGGCTTCCACGAGACATCCAGCATCCATGAATTCTCTGCTGGCGTGGCCAACCGTGGGGCCAGTATCCGTATCCCCAGAAACGTGGGCCAAGAAAAGAGAGGCTACTTTGAGGACCGCCGGCCCTCTGCCAACTGCAACCCTTATGCTGTGACAGAGGCACTAATTCGTACGTGTCTTCTCGGCGAAACCGGGGATGAGCCCTTTGAGTACAAGAACTAAGTGAACTGGCCCCTGACAGACACTGCTTACCCCCCAAACATCCCTTCTAGATGTAATTCTGAGGGCACAGGTTACCACTTTCTTTGTGTCCCAGTAACTCGTGTTGTGTTGGGGGGAGGGAGCATTTAGTTCTTGTTGATGTCCCTTTATTGATGCTTGAGAGGAGGAGTGTGCTTTAGAGAAGAATTTTAACCACTGTTTTGTCTAATTCATCTGTATGTCTGACAGGACCCAGTGGCTTCCATGGACACAGGGTGATAGGCTGAAGGAAGGTGGATGGACAAGAGGCTATAATGGGTTTTGCCCAAGAGAGTAACTCCCATGATAACAGACCAATTGTCCTTGGATTAGGGTTATTTGGGGGAGAAAGGAATAAAGCAGCTATGATAGATTCTTACCCCTTTGCACACTTACATATGGTGGGAAATTTCCTTTCTCTGGCTTTGATAAGGCTTTTGGGCATCTTCTTGAGTTCTACTGTCACAGCTAAATGTGGGAGCTGGTAGCAAATTTCCTCCTCGCTCTGTCATTGGAAGCCACTCGATCTCCTGTGTCTAACACAGAGTGAAGTAGTATTTTTTTATATTTAAATGTAAAAACAAACTATATAAATTTTTTTTTAAAAAAAGACGTTCCAATAACTCGGCCAGTTGGAGCAGGCAGGGTTCCTGAAGGTACTGTTGGAGGTCGAACTCCAGCATGGGCTAGAGCAGAGGATAGAATGGGGAGGTGGGAGGGGGGGTGTCCAGGAGGGGAGAGTTGACTTTTTTTTTAAATACTTTGAAGTATGGCTTTGCCATTCCTGGCAGGACATCGTTTCAGCACTTGGAAGCTAGCGGTAACTATCGTAAATTAAACTCGAGCTGATGTGGGCGCATAGCACGGCTGAAACACAAGGAGGATACTCTAAATTATGAGTTGGCTGGTCAACTTAATTGTGTTAGCAATGGGGTCATGGGTGTTTTATTTTCCAGTGGGATTAGCATATCACTAAAGCAGAGCTTTTGATAAAAAGAAACAAGTTTTAGATTTTAATGTTTTTAGGGTTTCTAAAGTTGTACAGTTTACAGAGACCATTAGTGTTGGTATGTCCTGGCACACAAACTGCCTGCCATCTAGCCAGGACTACTCTAAGGAGGGGGCTCTGTGCCCTCACTGCCCCTAAATTCTCTCAGGGGAATGCCTAGTGGGTTCAAACGTTTCGGGATTTTGGATGGTGCCAATATATGCCGTTGCATTTGGACTTACAAATTTTCTTTTATAATAACAAACCTTAATTCTGACTTCTTCTCTGTGGTTTTATTCCTCTGAAATGTCATGTCATGGGCTCTTAACTATCTGGAGGTATTTCTTCTCTCTCCTGGGATGAGATGGGGAATCCTGGACACATGCTCATTCTCTGGGCAGAACGCCATAGCTGGCCTGGAGGAACTCCTGGGATTAGATTGCCAATTTTGGTCAGATGTGTTTCATTACATGACAGTTTTTAATTAAAGATTAACTTTAATTCCTAGAGACTCCAGGACAATCCAAGTAGGGGTGCCAACCCACCCTGGATGAGCTGGGGAATTCAGATGTGGGATCTTTTTAAAAGTCCCCCAAAATCTGAAGCCATTCAATTATGTAAGAACACATTTTTACAAAGCCGTTCAGCTAAATCCAGCTCATTATGCCTGCATCTGTGTACCTGAAATGGGGCTGTGACTTGCTATTGTTCACATTAGTTTTCCTCTAATTGTCTGCCCCTGAAAGAATCCAACAATTCAAACCCCCTTCTCCTCAGAAGAGATTAATGCAGGAACCTGAGCCTAGTAGCAATGCCTTGCCTCAAAGGTTTCTAAACAGAAGGCCAATTGGTGCTGACTACATGCAAATCCTCCCTGTTTCACTTGGGATCAGGGTCACTGTGATAAAGAGAGAATGGGGAAATGTACAACTAAAACAGCCAGACTCCTAGGGTGGGATTTTCAAAAATGCTCCATGTTGGCCTTCCTCTGCTCCCATCTTGGGTATTTTACTGTTGACTTCAGTGGAAGCCGCTAAGCCAAGGGCAAGCACTTTTGTACATCCCACATGTAATCTTTCTAGGCAAATACTTATCATTCTTAACTTCCCATACTACTTGGGTCGGGGCCTCACTTCCTAAAACCATAGAGTCCATGTATTGAAAGTGACCTCTAGCTTCCCCCTCCTGGAAGATTCCATGCAGCATCCCCTTTCCTAGTTGTGCCAGTAGGAGATGCCCTCACAGAATTCACATAACGTTACTGGAGAAACCCTGGTGCTCAGTGCATGGGGCAAGTCGGGACGCAGGGTTCTGTGGTGGTCTTGATGCCACCCGGTTCCTAAAAGTGAAGGCTGGTAATATAAGAGCAGGCTAGTTGGGTCTGACTACCCAGGTACCTCAATAGATGAGTGGACAGGAAAATAAGTGTTTGCCCTATACAGCCTGGATGGCAGCAAGGACTTTCATAAGCCCAGCATCAAAAAAACCCCAACCCTATTCCTAGAAGGCATGCATGCATGATTCAGCTAGGCTGTCACTCTAGCCTCTGAGGCATACTAGGTCTGATCATGCTGGCAGTGCTGGGAAGGGGGAAGCCTGGCCATTACAAGCCCCAAGGAACCCTGGTTGGATGAGTACAGCTCCCATAGGGGTTTTTCTGGAGGGGTGTGAGGCCCTCCACGGTGGACACGATACTTTGTGCAAGGCTGGGCTTCTCACAGGTGCAGAGGGGAGTTATGTGCCCCAAACCAAGCAAATCTCAAGGGGATTTGGGAATCAAATGCTGTCCCAGCTCCTGTGGGAATCCCAGCCTGAATGCTTTGACAAAGGTGAAAAACATAACTCCTTGGAGCAGAGAGGATTTCTGCTTAAACACTGACTCACCTGTTTTCTTAAAACAACTTCCCACAAACAAAACCACCCTTCATGGCAGCAGCCCTGCTGTGGGTTCACAACTCAAAGATTAAAGTGTAAGTGGCCCTCCTTGGAGGGGAAGTGTGGGCTGGCAGCTAGGCTAAGGGAATGGGAGCCAGAAATGTGAGTTCTAGTCCCAGCTGTGCAATACACTTGCTGTATGACCTTGGACAAGGTAGTTTAATATCTCTTCCTCCTTTTCTGTGCTGGTAACATGGGGAGGCTGCTTACTTAATGAGTGGCCTGTGGCCTAAATCATAAACCAGATCTGTCCTCTGTTAACTATACTACAGAAATTCATGTTGTTATTAAAGGCCAGTCTGAATCCTCTCCTGCATATGATGCTTTGTCTACCCATAGATCACAGTGCTTTGGGATAGTTTTGGGATAGTGTGATATGCTGCCAATGGATCACTCCCCTGTTTTTAACATGCAGCTACTTCCGGGGGGGGGGAGCATGCCAGCAACACAAATGAAGAATGAATTGTGCAGAGGGGCTTTAAGGTGGCAGTAAGTGATTAACACTCTTGACCAAATTCAAATTTGGGGTAATGTTCCTGCTCTTGGCAGACATGTCACAGGTGTCCTATGACCAACCATGAGTGGTGACGATCTCAGCCTTACCCCTGTGACCAGGAGCACCAGCACCGTTCTTTATGTGCTTCCTCCCTCCATCTTGGCTGTTGGCTCAGCAGTGCCAAGCACTCTCCCACCCCCACCAGCCCCCATCACTGTCCTGCAGAGCCTGGGATTTCATTGGACATCTCCCTTCCAGCACTGATCAGGCCTCACCCTGGGTAAGCTTGAGATTTGACAAGCTCACTGCCCGTTGTGGCACAGATGTAGGGTGCCAAGAACTCTTCTTCTCCATATTGACATCCCACTTTTATTTCTTATGGAGTCTTTCCTATCACATCTTATCCTTAAAATAGCCCATAGCTGAACATTCCCCCCCAAATCTTCCATGAGGACTAGTCCTGTCCCCTGGAAAGCTAGCAGCTGAATAACATCCTTCCCAGAGTAAGCACTCCCAGTGCACCCTGAATTTGCAGGCAAAAAGCCACCCCAAAACTCCTGTGTGTACTGTTATCTTTAACAATCACCCATTTGAGGCTCAGCTTGAGTCCCTCTCTCTCCTAATTCTTTCCCTGGTTCTTGTAGCAAGTGGGGGCAACATGCTCACCTTTGTTACATGTGGGAATGAGCAAAATAGGAGAAAAAGCCCCTGAATTTGTGGCTTTCGATAGCAGAACTACTCTCCACTGGACATTCCCAAATGTGGCTGAGATATTTGAGTGGAGATCCTCTAGTTAGACTAGTAGTAATCCCCTTCTATCTCTCTTAGTGGGGAGAAGATGCCAGCCTAGAGGGGTTTGCCCAAGCTTGTGTGTTTTGAATAGCCAGGGGTAATAGAGCAGAGGCTTAGGCCTTTCATAGTCATGCATTTTTATTTTTTTTTTGCAGGCTGCACCTATTATTTTCTGTACGAGCCCCCAGATCCATCTCCCATGGAGACAGGACCCAGCAGGCAGACATTTGTAATGGGGTTTTTACTTGCCTGCTGTGGTTCCCCCAGCACAAAAGAGGCCATGTGATCCTAGGTTAGCCCGTGAAGTATGCTGAGTGCCAAAGGCTGCAGGGGAGGGGCATCTGTATTTTATGCTAAGGCTAAATGCAACCCATTTTCCCCCAAATGGTAGTGGAGGACATGGGGCCTTTTTAATATGTACAAATAAAGGGTTACATGGAGGGCCTTAGGAGGTGCTTGTAAATGACATGATCAAATGCCTTTGAGTGACAGGCATGGATAAAACAATGGCACTGTCTCCCCCCAGTCCATTGCTTCTCAAGTTATCTAATGTACTAATTAAAACCCGGTGCTTGTAATTTATAACAGCACTGCTTTGTTCTCTGATGATAAAAGAATTAAATCTACTCACGTTTAACATGTCAAATAAATACTGGGCTGAAGTTTGATAACTGTCATTGTTAAACTATAAAACTGATCTCCACAGTTTTAAAATCTAATTTATCTACTTTTTTAATTAAAAAACCCACAAGCCTATATTAACAGACTTCTTCACTGACTGGGAGAAAAAATGCTTTCTTTTCAGAAAATCTCTTCTATAAATCTTCGCTTTTGAGTCTCTTTTTATTATCTGGGCATTACCTCTTAATTAGTTAGAGTGCAAAGAGCTCATTTTTTGAGATTGGAACCGTTAAAAAGTAAAGATTCTTCACCTGAAATCCTCAGAAGATGAACTTGCTATTTTTTTAAATCAAATGTTTTGACTCATGCACTAAACTATTAAAAAAATGAATTGGTTTCATGTTCACATTTTAAGGCAACGTTAATAAACAATGATGCAAAAGTACATTCTTCATAAAAATAGAAACATAATTAACAGACAATTCAAACCTTGCTCTATAATGCCAGGAAAATACAAAACGTGCAGACTGAAGGCAGTCAGAATGAGATCACCTTCTTTTGGATGCACTTGTCAATTGCATCCTTTTTTGTGAACCACAGCCTTCTCAAATCTAATTACCAGGCAAAGAAGCATTGAGACTAGTGTTAAACTTTATAATGTGCCAAACTCTTTCTTATTCTTTTCTGATGCAATCAAAATAAGATTATCCACCAGTCTCTTCAAAGGTTTGTCTGTGCAAGGGAAGATGATTTAACTGTTATCACCCTCCTAGGTACTTTTAATAAACAGTCATGCCAGCCCGATTATTTTTTGTGTGGAGGTGCCTGGGAATGGATTTTTCCATGCAATCCCCTTATTTATTATGAACTTGTATTGCAAGTTTCTTCTGTATTTTTCCTGTTAAATTTTCACAGTGCTCTGAAGCGTACCAAATGTCTCGATGTCAATTCCTTTTTCATGATACAGTAGAGCTGTTTGGTCTTCATGGATCTCTCTGTAAATCAGCCTTTATACCATACAACATCAGCCTCTGTACTCACTACTATGCCTTTCTTCCTGAATGCAGCTTCCATGAGGTTAAACATGTGCTTTGATACGGTATTTAAGCAACTATTGGAACTATTAGCGATTATCTTTGAGAACTCATGGAGGATGGGTGATGGGCTCCACCTAATGAAGAGAGGGAAGAGCATCTTTGCAAGCAGGCTGGCTAACCTAGTGAGGAGGGCTTTAAACTAGGTTCACGGGGGGAAGGAAACCAAAGTCCTCAGGTAAGTGAGGAAGCGGGATACTGGGAGGAAGCACGAGCAGGAGCGCGCGAGAGGGCAGGGCTCCTGCCTCATACTGAGAAAGAGGGATGATCAGCGAGTTATCTCAAGTGCCTATACACAAATACAAGGAGCCTGGGAAACAAGCAGGGAGAACTGGAAGTCCTGGCATAGTCAAGGAATTATGATGTGATTGGAATAACAGAGACTTGGTGGGATAACTCACATGGCTGGAGTACTGTCATGGATGGATATAAACTGTTCAGGAAGGACAGGCAGGGCAGAAAAAGTGGGGGAGTTGCATTGTATGTAAGGGAGCATTATGACTGCTCAGAGCTCAAGTATGAAACTGCAGAAAAACCTGAGAGTCTCTGGATTAAGTTTAGAAGTGTGAGCAACAAGGGTGATGTTGTGGTGGGAGTCTGCTATAGACCACCGGACCAGGGGGATGAGGTGGACGAGGCTTTCTTCTGGCAACTCACGGAAGTTACTAGATCACAGGCCCTGGTTCTCATGAGAGACTTCAATCACCCTGATATCTGCTGGGAGAGCAATACAGCAGTGCACAGACAATCCAGGAAGTTTTTGGAAAGTGTAGGGGACAATTTCCTGGTGCAAGTGCTGGAGGAATCAACTAGGGGCAGAGCTCTTCTTGACCTGCTGCTCACAAACTGGGAAGAATTAGTAGGGGAAGCAAAAGTGGATGGGAACCTAGGAGGCAGTGACCATGAGATGGTCGAGTTCAGGATCCTGACACAGGGAGAAAGGAGAGCAGCAGAATACGGACCCTGGACTTCAGAAAAGCAGACTGACTCCCTCAGGGAACTGATGGGCAGGATCCCCTGGGAGAACAACATGAGGGGGAAAGGAGTCCAGGAGAGTTAGCTGTATTTTAAAGGTTTCAGAGTAGCAGCCGTGTTAGTCTGTATTCGCAAAAAGAAAAGCAGTACTTGTGGCACCTTAGAGACTAACAAATTTATTAGAGCATAAGCTTTCGTGAGCTACAGCTCACTTCATCGGATGCATTTGGTGGAAAAAACAGAGGAGAGATTTATATACACACACACAGAGAACATGAAACAATGGGTTTATCATACACACTGTAAGGAGAGTGATCACTTAAGATAAGCCATCACCAGCTACCCACCTGCTGAAGTGAAGAAACAGATTGACAGAGCCAGAAGAGTACCCAGAAGTCACCTACTACAGGACAGGCCCAACAAAGAAAACAACAGAACGCCACTAGCCATCACCTTCAGCCCCCAACTAAAACCTCTCCAACGCATCATCAAGGATCTACAACCTATCCTGAAGGACGAGCCATCACTCTCACAGATCTTGGGAGACAGACCAGTCCTTGCTTATAGACAGCCCCCCAATCTGAAGCAAATACTCACCAGCAAGCACACACCACACAACAGAACCACTAACCCAGGAACCTATCCTTGCAACAAAGCCCGTTGCCAACTCTGTGCACATATCTATTCAGGGGATACCATCATAGGGCCTAATCACATCAGCCACACTATCAGAGGCTCGTTCACCTGCGCATCTACCAATGTGATATCATAGAATCATAGAATCATAGAATATCAGGGTTGGAAGGGACTCAGGAGATCATCTAGTCCAACCCCCTGCTCAAAGAAGGACCAATCCCCAATTTTTGCCCCAGATCCCTAAACGGCCCCCTCAAGAATTGAACTCACAACCCTGAGTTTAGCAGGCCAATACTCAAACCACTAAGCTATCCTCATGTGCCAGCAATGCCCCTCTGCCATGTACATTGGCCAAACTGGACAGTCTCTACGTAAAAGAATGAATGGACACAAATCAGACGTCAAGAATTATAACATTCAAAAACCAGTTGGAGAACACTTCAATCTCTCTGGTCACTCGATCACAGACCTAAGAGTGGCTATACTTCAACAAAAAAGCTTCAAAAACAGACTCCAAAGAGAGACTGCTGAATTGGAATTAATTTGCAAACTGGATACAATTAACTTAGGCTTGAATAGAGACTGGGAATGGATGAGTCATTACACAAAGTAAAACTATTTCCCCATGGTATTTCTCCCTCCCACCCCACCCCCCACTGTTCCTCTGATATTCTTGTTAACTGCTGGAATTAGCCTACCTTGCTTGTCACCATGAAAGGTTTTCCTCCTTTCCCCCCCCTGCTGCTGGTGATGGCTTATCTTAAGTGATCACTCTCCTTACAGTGTGTATGATAAACCCATTGTTTCATGTTCTCTGTGTGTGTGTGTATATAAATCTCTCCTCTGTTTTTTCCACCAAATGCATCCGATGAAGTGGGCTGTAGCTCACGAAAGCTTATGCTCTAATAAATTTGTTAGTCTCTAAGTTGCCACAAGTACTCCTTTTCTTTTTTCTGTATTTTAAAGAATCCTTATTGAGGTTACAGGGACAAACCATCTCGATGTGTAGAAAGAGTAGCAAATATGGCAGGCAACCAGCTTGGTTTAACAGTGAAATCCTTGCTGATCTTAAAACACAAAAAAGAAGCTTACAAGAAGTGGAAGATTGGACAAATGACAAGGGAAGAGTATAAAAATATTGCTCGGGCATGCAGAAGTGAAATCAGGAAGGCCAAATCACACCTGGAGTTGCAGCTAGCAAGAGATGTTACGAGTAACAAGAAGGGTTTCTTCAGGTATGTTAGCAACAAGAAGAAAGTCAAGGAAAGCGTGGGCCCCATACTGAATGAGGGAGGCAACCTAGTGACAGGGGATGTGGAAAAAGCTAATGTACTCAATGCTTTTTTTGCCTCTGTCTTCACGAACAAGGTCAGCTCCCAGACTACTGCACTGGGCAGCACAGCATGGGGAGGAGGTGACCAGCCCTCTGTGGAGAAAGAAGTGGTTCAGGACTATTTAGAAAAGCTGAACGAGCACAAGTCCATGGGGCCGGATGCGCTGCATCGAGAGTGCTAAAGGAGTTGGCGGATGTGATTGCTGAGCCCTTGGCCATTATCTTTGAAAACTCATGGCAATTGGTGGAAGTCCCAGACGACTGGAAAAAGGCTAATGTAGTGCCCATCTTTAAAAAAGGGAAGGAGGAGGATCCTGGGAACTACAGGCCAGTCAGCCTCACCTCAGTCCCTGGAAAAATCGTGGAGCAGGTCCTCAAGGAATCAATTCTGAAGCACTTAGAGGAGAGGAAAGTGATCAGGAACAGTCAGCATGGATTCACCAAGGGCAAGTCATGCCTGACTAATCTAATTGCCTTCTATGATGAGATAACTGGCTCTGTGAATGAGGGGAAAGCAGTGGACGTTCCTTGACTTTAGCAAAGCTTTTGACATGGTCTCCCACAGTGTTCTTGCCTGCAAGTTAAAGAAGTATGGACTGGATGAATGGACTATAAGGTGGATAGAAAGTTGGCTAGATTGTCGGGCTCAATGGGTAGTGATCAATGGCTCCATGTCTAGTTGGCAGCTGGTATCAAGTGGAGTGCCCCAAGGGTCAGTCCTCGGGCCAGTTTTGTTCAATATCTTCATAAATGATCTGGAGGATGGTGTGGATTGCACCCTCAGCAAGTTTGCAGGTGACACTAAACTGGGAGGAGAGGTAGATACACTGGAGGGTAGGGATAGGATACAGAGGGACCTAGACAAATTAGAGGATTGGGCCAAGAGAAATCTGATGAGGTTCAACAAGGACAAGTGCAGAGTCCTGCACTTAGGACGGAAGAATCCCATGCACCGCTACAGACTAGGGACCGAATGGCTAGGCAGCAGTTCTGCAGAAAAGGACCTAGAGGTTACAGTAGACGAGAAGCTGGATATGAGTCAACAGTGTGCCCTTGTTGCCAAGAAGGCCAATGGCATTTTGGGATGTATAAGTAGGGGCATTGCCAGCAGATCGAGGGACGTGATCATTCCCCTCTATTAGACATCGGTGAGGCCTCATCTGGAGTACTGTGTCCAGTTTTGGGCCCCACACTACAAGAAGGATGTGGAAAAATTGGAAAGAGTCCAGCGGAGGGCAACAAAAATGATTAGGGGACTGGAACACATGACTTATGAGGAGAGGCTGAGGGAACTGGGATTGTTTAGTCTGTGGAAGAGAAGAATGAGGGGGGATTTGATAGCTGCTTTCAACTACCTGAAAGGGGGGTTCCAAAGAGGATGGATCTAGACTGTTCTCAGTGGTAGCGGATGGCAGAACAAGGAGTAATGGTCTCAAGTTGCAGTGGGGGAGGTTTAGGTTAATTAGGAAAATTAACCTAAACTTAAGTTAAATATTAGGAAAAACTTTTTCACTAGGAGGGTGGTGAAACACTGGACTGCGTTACCTAGGGAGGTGGTGGAATCTCCTTCCTTAGAAGTTTTTAAGGTCAGGCTTGACAAAGCCCTGGCTGGGATGATTTAGTTGGGGATTGGTCCTGCTTTGAGCAGGGGGTTGGACTAGATGACCTCCTGAGGTCCCTTACAACTCTGATATTCTATGATTCTATGAAGTCCCAGAGGACTAGAGGAGGTCAAACTTTGTACCTATCTTTAAAAAGGGGAACACAAAGGACCCGGGGAATTATAGACCAGTCAGCCTAACTGTGGTACCTGGAAAGTTACTGGAACAAATTAGAAGTAGCTAACTATGAGTGAAGTAAGCCAGGCCCTGTCACTCTGCCTGGGGACCAGGCTCTACAAAGCAGCCTATTAAAGCAGAGCAGAAGGGTTGCTCCACCTGAGTGATTGTTAATGTGCTTAGGTTACCCCAAGGAACAGCAGATTTGGTCTTCCATAGCCTTTGGGCTCTGTGAGAAGGGCAGTGGCTCCAAACTGAATCCTGGACTGCAACAGCAGAGTTTCAGTGGAGAAGGTGGGTGACAGGGTGTTCCGCTTGCTTCACTTTTTATTTGTCTGCCTTGCTCTGGGTTTTATTTCTCACTCTTCAAGTCTGTTTTCATTTCCCCCTGCTTTGCTCCCCTTCAGCAAGCCTCCCCCATTTACACAGTCCTAGAGTGATGTTGCTGGAGGCAAAAGGAGTATCCATGTTGGCTGAGGGCCCCAGTGGAATCTTCCAATCAGCTGTTATTTATACTACATAGAATCATAGAATATCAGGGTTGGAAGGGACCTCAGGAGATCATCTAGTCCAACCCCCTGCTCAAAGCAGGACCAATCCCCAATTTTTGCCCCAAATGGCCCCCTCAGGGATTGAACTCACAACCCTGGGTTTAGCAAGCTAATGCTCAAACCACTGAGCTATCCCTCCCCCCCATAGTAGATGTGTAGGGCAGATGAGAAGAGTGTTGAGAAGACAGACTCCCTTCTCTGAGGGGCTTACAAGCTAGATACAGTGCAATGTTCACTAATATTACAGAGCAAAATATCAAGTAGAGACCAGCTCACTGGAACTGCTTCTTGAGAGCTCTGGTCATTTTTTCATGACAAAACCCATGGCTTTTAATTAAGAGACCCCTAAAAGTCATGGGATTTTTGTCTCCAAACTCATGGCTGTGCCAAAACCCACTCCCTAAATTATGGTCCGTGATGTAGAGCGTCCCCGTTCAATACTTTTTTGTTAAAATCCTATAACTGTTTGTAATGAAGACCCACCACTACATGAAGCTTCTGAGGAAGTCTCAATAAGCAGTTCCCCTACTGAGCTGAAACATACAAGAGCGTTCTGTAACTATTGTATTCAAGGAATATCTTAAAGTGGGACCTGGAATCAGAATCTTTCATATCAAAGTTCCTATGTGGTGGCAGATTCAAGAGACATAGTAGATGAGGGAAGGGATAAACATCTCTGAGTAATATAGTGACTGGGTACCTCTTATTAGAGACTTGATGGCAGTCAGTATAACTCAACATGTGGTTTAGATTCATTTAAATTACTTTTACAACAACATGACCAACAACAAGAATAGCTAAGTGAACTATTTGTTTCCAATAATACTAGTTGCCAATTTAGTTGCTTTTTGCAGAGCAATTTGGCCATGAACCAGCCCAGATTTTCTTCCCATGTGTGAACTAATTCACCAGACAGTTGGGATAAATAATTTTCAGTTTTTCAGATTCTCAACTGTTTGCTCTTAATTATTTGTGATGTGTGGTTGGTCGCCTGAATCACATGGCATTGTGTCTGCTTACTGAAAAAGTTTGTCCTCCAATCAGCAACAGCATAACAAATAGTACTAACTAATGGATTTCCAGCCTGAAATTTCAGACAAATAATTCTTGGTAAAATCTGGGAAACTGTAAGTACTCACAGACATTTTCAGGAATGATGATCTGACAGCTGTTTGAAGCACAAATCCCACAAACTCAGATCCATGGGTTCCTTCTGAAAATATTCACAATCCTTTTCTGTTTACTATTTGACCACCAACGCTATTTTTAATGCAACTGGATCAGCCCTGCCTTCGTCTTTTCTGATCCAAACACTATTTAATATCAATGTATTAAAATAAGGAACCAACAAGATGTGTATGCAACTGAGCAGATCTGCTATCTTTTAGCTTGTCTGCCTGATGTGGCAACATGTACTAGAGGGGTGTGATTTCTAAAGTGCATCAGCATATTGCACTCTAACTGGCCTGTGTAGACCCTGCTGGCATGCACTAAAAGTTCCCTAGTGCATGTTAACATAGAACTGTTTGTTAACGCATTGGTGCACTTTAGAAATCACACCCTTGTTAAACGCACATTGCTGCCTCACATGGCCACGCCCTTACCATTGTAATCCTCGTCCTTCGTCCATCTCTGCCCTTTGCTTGTCATCCCTTCCTCTCTAAATACACCCCTATCCTGCGAATGTTATGCGCCTCTGTAACTTTACTCATGTGAGTAGTCACACTGAAATCAAGGGGGCTGCTCAGATGAGTAAGTTAAGGCGGTGCAGAATCATTTGCAGAATCAGGGCCAAAGATTGTAAGCTCTTTGGCCAGAGACCTGCTGGGAAAGACCATGTACGTCTATTACAACATAGAAATGGGGGCCCATGGTCAGGAACAATGTTCCCTATAATTTTTGACAGGCCGTGTGCGCAAAAAATTTCTTCTGTGCAAATTTTTGTGCGCGTGGTGTTTTGCCATGTGTATGGGGTTTAGGATCTGTGTGCACACGCACACAGCTTAGAGGGAACAGTGGGCAGGAATCAAGGCTTGCAGCTGAGTTAGTCTCCAGGCAACTTGCAAGTTGCCTGATTGTCCACAACACCTGATTGGCTGGAGGGAGAAGCAGTCTGGGTATTAAGCCAGCAGCAGCAGCTCCTCACTGGCTGCTCAATGCTCACACCCATCACTGTGGTGTCTTTTGGGTTTCTGCCTTGCACCCAGCCTTGCCTTAGCTATGGCCCTGCCTTGAACCCTTCCTTGCCTGTTACCCTGCTCACTCCAGTTCCTGACCTTTGGCTCTGGCTCTGACGCTTGATTCCTGATGCCTGCTCTGACCACTAGGCTAGACTGCCCTCATCTCATCTGACACCCACTCAGTCCTGTTCATATTGACATGTATGACCTGTATTAAGAAACTTAATATGGTTTTAAAGTGCCTCGCATTAAAAAAATCCTAAAATTTTACAGCCATGTAAGAGCCCTTCTAGGAGGCGAGTCTCACACCAGTTTCAGTTTTGGATACTATTTATCTTCAACCCATTTATCTGTAAGTGTACACAAGGGTTTGTGGGTTTTAGTAAAGATCTGCTAAAGTCTCATGTAAAGCAATCCAACAATACGCCGTGACTTTATGCCATAGGTGGATTTGCCTACTAGTATACCTAATGTATTATATCAACTGGTGGCGAACTCTCCAAGGACTACAGAGAACCATTCTCTCAGCTCTGGAAAGAAGCATGATGGCAGGAATGATTACCCTGTGGCTGAAAAAAGGTGATGCTCTCAAGCAACCAGGTTCCATTTCTAGCTCTGGCACCAACTTGCTGTATGACCTTGGGCAAGTCATTTAACTTCTCTGTGGCTCAGTTCCCCTTCTGTAAAATGGAGACTTTAACTTTTCCTTACTGTCTTGTCTACATAGACTGTACCCTTTTCAGGGTAGCGTAGCCTGATAGGTAAAACTGGAGGCAGAGGGCCCTTGTCCCTGGAGGGGCTGTCATGGAGGAGACAGCAGGGGAAAGGAGATGTGGGGAGTTAGCCTGGAAGCAATTCAGCCACATGGCCAGAACAGTACACAAGGTTTAATAAAGTTCCACTTGTTCAGTTTAGCCTGCATTCAGCTGCACTCTTAGCAAATGAATCTGGCAGATAGCCTCTTAATCTGTGCGTGTACAGCACCTAGCACACTGGGTGTTTTAACTGTAAGATAATGAATAATAATGAGAAAGACTGTGTCTGGGCTGAGAAACTCGTCCTCATCGTATCCAGCAAGGGGAGACCAGTGGGAGAGGAACCATGCTCAGATTCACACAGGCAGGATCCTTTATCCCCTTCTTATGTACTCACCTGCAATAAAGCAGATAATGTTGGGAGTGGGCTGAATCAGAGATACTGCCTCTCAAACAGCAGGTGTGGGGGTGGGGCTGTTCTCCATCAGAAAGCAAAAGGAACCCCTGAGAAAAGGAAGGTGGTGGAAAGAAATTGGGAACTGAAGAGGACAAGATTTACCATGATCCTATCAAAGCAGATTAGGTTAGCTCCCCTGCATTTCTAGAGGCATTTGTAACATCACTAATAAGCTGGAGTACATCGAGAACCTGAGGTAAAATCCTGGCCCTCAAAATCAATGGGAGATTTGCAATTGGCTTCCACAGGTCTAGGATATAACCCTGATCAGTTACTAATTAAAGGCAAGGAAGACACTAAAGCAGTGAGCCTCTTGAGGAACCCAGTTTGTAGGATGAGAATGCTTCTTGAATGGCAGGGAAGATGTCATTCAGGGTTTTCCTGAGGGAGTACATCTGTGTAATAGGTGTGGCTGGATGGCAAAGTGATAAAAAGATAGACTTGGGACTACATCCTGTTCTCCTTGGGGCCTTTGCCAAACAAGTCAAAGCCTAGGAGTAATTCATTAATGGGGAGAACAATAACTGCATCGGAGTCCTTAGGGCATCAAAACTTCCATTGTCTTCTTTCTGGTTTTTAGTTGTAGTTAACCAGGTATGTAGTTGCCAGTTTCATGCAACTGGATTTTATGGCTCTTAATTGCATTTACAGTCCTTATTACCATAATAAATAAGGACTTATTTACAGTCCTTACAGTCTTGCTCACCTAGCGTACTGGATTGGAGCTGCTTACTACTCCAAGCTGTGGTTGTGTCAGCTCTCAGACGGTAAGCAGGCTTTAGTTGGTTCAGTACTTGCATGGTTTGTAAAATATCTATCTCACTTTTCAGTAGTAGATCTCAAAATAATTATCAAAGGGGTTCAGTACTATTATCTGTATTTTACATATAGGGAAACTGAGGTACGGGGGTAGTGATGAGTCATGCCCAAAGAGCAGGCCAATGGCCTGTTCCAGTGCTCTATCCAGTAGGCCACATGGCATCCAGGCTTTCTGTTCAGGCCAACTTTTGATTTGGCTAATTACCTATCTAAAACTTCCTCTGTAGTTCTAACTAGGAACAGTCTTTATTTGCCTCTTCTACCCCTATCTCATAGTATGTAGCCACCCACCAACGAAGGGCTAAGTGATCCTGTAATGCCACATAGTTTGTATAATCAGTTAATCAAATTTGTGAAGTGTCTTGGGATCCATTGTGATGCATGTGAGATTTCACCATGGCAAAGGGCATGTTCTCTTTTATTGCTTTAGTGTAGATTAGATTGCACCTCAGCCTGGAGGAACAATATTCACTGAATAATCTAATTTATTTGTCAAAGTGTGAAACAATAAAAGATTTTACCCATTATTTTTTCATCTTGTAGAGCTGAGCAAATGATGTTACCCTTGTTTGTTAGCGCTGCCAGAAACAACATGCCAGTTGCTTTGAGATTAGCTCCATCATTTATGCAATGAATTTATTCAATGAATTTCCTGGAAATGTATGAAGGAGAGGCTTTGTGCTGTTCTAGCTGCACACTTCTCACGTGCAGTATCCTGACTGGCACTGAAATATGGTCCATCACCAAGATGCTTATATTCTATGTTACTTTTAGGGGGGGAACAAATCAGAGTTTGGTCAAATTTCTGACATGGGCAATTTCCCCCTAATCTCTCCCACTCAGCTGTCCTTTCTGCCCCTTCTCTTCCCTCATGCTGCTTCCATTTCCCAGCAATCCCTGGGCTTCCCTCTATTTCCGTTTAGTTGTTCGCTGTGCTCTGGGAGAGGGAACAAGGATCACAACCTTTTCTTCTGGTCTGTAAACCAGCATCTTCACACACTTTGGGGTTAGGAACGTGGAGCCTTTCCTCTGGGTTAGCCAGTCTGACAATCCCCCTAACTCCTGCTTTACTTCACCTTCTCTCTCTGCAACTCAGGGAAGCTGTGGTGCATTGAGGTTTAAGACCTGCGACCACTGTGTGTGGCTACTGAACGTGTAAGATTTGGAAAATGCCATGTGCTAGAGTTCTAAAAGGCTGGGAGAATGGCAGCTGGACTCTGGAGGTCAAATCCAAGAGTGGAATAGGCTGGGTTGAGCTTCTAAGGACCTACTAACTCCTCATTTCACTTCCTTGTTCTTCTGATCCAATTAAAGTTGCAGTTAACTAAATGCTAACAGTGAGGATGGGATTGCCTTGATTGATGGAATCCTTTGGCACTAACAAGGTGACAAATGGTCATTAGGAGAAGGAAAGAAAATGAATTTTAAAAACAACTGAAAGTGGACAATGTCTATGTTGATTGAAACTGAATGCTTTGAAATTTGTCTACAAAAGTATGGGGCACTAGGCAATTGGGGCTCCTGGGGCCTATTCCCAGCACTGTCACTGGCCTGCCACTTCATTGGTCTGTGCTTCTATTTCCCCCTGTTGTCTACTTAGATTGTAAACTCTTTGGGGGCAGGGGGACTCTCTCTCAAAATGGGGCACAAATGTGGGTTGGGATCTGTAGGAGTTACTGTAATAAATAAGGCTTCAGCAGTATTTTATGCCATTGAGCCTGAAGTGAGTCAAGAAATTATCCATTTTCCTAACTCTGTTTGGAAAAGAGATATTTGCAGTCCCAAGGAACTTAGTCCATCTTACCTGGTTCTGAAGATAAATATCAGGATTTTCTGCAGTGGCTGGATTCAGTTTGTAAATAAGGACCCAATGACCTATGAGGGAAGATTGAAAAAACATTGGGTTTGTTTAATCTGGAGAGGAGAAGACTGAGAGGGGACATAACAGTTTTCAAGTACATAAAAGATTGTTACAAGGAGGAGGGAGAAAAATTATTCTTCTTAACCTCTGAGGATAGGACAAGAAGCAATGGGCTTAAATTGTAGCAAGGGCGGTTTAGGTTGGACATTAGGGAAAACTTGCTGACTGTCAGAGTGGTTAAGCATTGGAATAAATTGCCTAGGGAGGTTGTGGAATCTCCATCATTGGGGATTTTTTAAGAGCAGGATGGACAAACACCTGTCAGGGATGGTATGGATAATACTTAGTCCTGCCTTGAGTGCAGGGGACTGGACAAGATGACCTCTCGAGGTCCCTTCCAGTTCTATGATTCGCTGTACTAACTCAATTTATTGTTATTTCCTAACTTATCTCATGGTCAGACCTCATCTGCCTGAGAGTTTAAATTCATTGCTCTGTTACTGATCTTATTACAACAATCTATAACCTACTAACAACCCCACATCTTCCTTTTCCCCCATATGTGTGTGTGTGTGTGTGTGTGTGTGTGTGTGGGGGGGGGGTGTTAATGGGCCACTTCACCTTGAATGGTCTTTTGAAATATGTTAATTTATGCTAAACAATCTGTTCAAATCGTGTATTTAGCTGTGACACTTTGAGTTACAGCAAAAAGAAAAGGAGTACTTGTGGCACCTTAGAGACTAACAAATTTATTAGAGCATAAGCTTTCGTGAGCTACAGCTCACTTCATCGGATGCATTTGGTGGAAAAAGCAGAGGAGAGATTTTTATATATATATATATATATATATATATACACACACACACACGTGTATATAAATCTCTCCTCTGCTTTTTCCACCAAATGCATCCGATGAAGTGAGCTGTAGCTCACGAAAGCTTATGCTCTAATAAATTTGTTAGTCTCTAAGGTGCCACAAGTACTCCTTTTCTTTTTGCGAATACAGACTAACACGGCTGCTACTCTGAAACCTGAGTTACAGCAGAACCTCAGAGTTATGAGCACCAGAGTTATGAACTGACCAATCAACCACACACCTCATTTGGAACCGGAAGTATGCAATCAGGCAGCAGCAGAGATCCCCCCAAAGCAAATACAGTACGGTACTGCGTTAAACATAAACTACTAAACATAAAGGGAAAGCAGCATTTTTCTTCTGCATAGTAAAGTTTCAAAGCTGTCTTAAGTCAATGGTCAGTTGTTATGGTTCTTTCAAAAGTTTACATTTTCTTCAGTTACGAACCTTTCAGAGTTTTCATCCAATTACAGTCTCGGAACCAGATCCTCACCTGGTGCAAATTGGTGTTGATTTCAATAGTGCTTTATTGATTTACACCAGCTAACAAGCTGGCTCTATTGTAATTAACATGACAAGGCATGATTTGATTTGTCTTGGGTACCCCAAGTTTCATCTCACTTAAAAACTACTTGCTGAAAAAATCAGACATAAAAATACAGAAGTATCATAGCACATTATTACTAAAAAATTATGTATTTTCTCATTTTTACCATATCATTATAAAAAATCAATTGGAATATAAATATTGTACTTATATTTCAGTGTACAGTATATACAGTGGTATAAACAAATCATTGTCTGTAGGAAATTTTAGTTTGTACTGACCTCACTAGTGTTTTTTATGTAGCCTGTTGTAAAACTAGGCAACTATCTATATGTGTTGATGTGCTCCCTGGAAGACCTCTGCGCATCCCCAGGGTACCTTTGTTGAGAACCACTGTCAAAGATTACTGAGTGATGTTCTCTTGTCTATGTTATGCAATAGTTCAGACTAGATCATAATTGTCCCTCCTGGCCTTAAAATCTACGAATAAACATGTCTTAGGCTATGTCTACACTAGCACTTTTGTTGGTCAGGGCAGGGGTGTGAAAAAAAGACAAGTTTCACTGACAAAAGCACCGGTGTGGACAGCGCTATGTCAGTGGGAGACACTCAGCTATTGACATAGCTGCCATTGCTCGTTGTGGGTGGCTGGCAGTAGAGCTCTCTCCTACCAGCATAGAGCGGCTACGCGGGAGACCTTACAGCAGCACAGCTGCAGTGACACAGCTGTGCTGCTCTAAGGTCTGCCTTAGAAGGGATTTTCTTACAGGGGGAATAAAGCAGCATGTCTCTGTCACTCTAATCTCTGTACATCTGAGCTTCTCACATCCAACAGTCTCAAGGAATTAACAGCTGTTTCTGAGGCTCTCCTGGGCAAAGGTTCCCTTCTTCTCCAGAGCTCCTGATTGATCCCCGTCCAGTCAGTGCCTCGTCATCGTAGACCCCTCTAACTGCCGGGCCAGTGTTACTTTTATAGGTTGCAGAGCCAGAGGGGATATTTATTGCCCAGGTATTTTGAGACAGCTGTCGGTATGGGGGACAATTACACACCGGATATGTGAACATTTGGAGACCAACTCAGCAAAGATACCTTTGAATGACTTTCCTTTCCTGGTCATCATGGGCGGTTCCTGAGTATAATAGGGCTTCCTTGACTGCTGCCACGGGATGCTGGGCTGGGGCTCGGGTTGGTCGGCCAGCTCGGGCCAGGGCTCAGGTCATTTGGCCAGCTGGGGATGGCCCGGGGCTCCTCTGGCGGTGGGGAGGGGTGGCTTGGGGTTCCGCCGGCCCAGGGCTTCTACAGCCATGGGAGGGGAGGAAGCGGCTCAGAGTTCTGGCCGTGAGGGGCGGGGCCTTGTGTGGAAGGGGTGGAGCTGTGGGGCTAGCCTTCCTGAAGTGGGGGGTCAACCTGCTGCCCATGCTGGTTGTCTTCCTGCTGACCCCACGGGCCATAGTGATGAGGGCCAGAGCAGTCCTATCAGACAGAAGCTTCCCCAGGGGGTGTAACTTTTGTACTATACCTAGTTTTTTACCTTTTTAAAAGATCATTTGTCAGGATTTAGTTTTAAGCGTATGAATAACTGTAACCCCATACCGAGAAACATGAGTGCGTGGAGTAGAGCCAGAGCTCTGCACAGCAGGGGTCAGCAACATGTCTGTAGACAGACACAAGTGTCCATGGTAAAAATTTTGAGGTCCATGGTAATTTTTCAAAAAATTGAATGACATACATTTCCCCACCCTCACCCCCCCATGTCCATCACTAAGTCCGGTAATTTTGTCAAGTGTCCGTCGCACAACATGGTGGTGCTGACCCCTGCTGTACAGTCTACACTGCATTTCTCTTTGCAGCACTGGAACACTGATTGCAGTTTGTAGTGCTTAGAATAAGCCTCACTGAGCTGCAGTGCAGGACGCTGGCAGTTCAGCATCAGGATGGCCTTGACTGCTATACTGGCTAAGCTGTTCAGAACTGTATTTCGTTGCCTTTCAGTGTATTTCTATTCAATCGGGCAGGACGTGGGGAGTGACCTCCTCAGTGACCCTAGTCATATGTATGTAAAGCTTTAGGGCTCCAGTCACAACTGCAGACCCGTACTAAATGCTGATGAAGGGGCAGAGAAAACAAACTAGAGAAATTCTTTTACTTTAATTGTTTTGATTTTTTATTTTGAAACAAATTCAAAACTTAAAACTCTCCTTTGGTGTGATGCCTAAAAAAAAACAAACCCCTTAGGCTGGGGATGTGCTGACACCACAGCCTGTCATGCTGCCAGTGTTGTCTGTTACCTTGTACTTTCCCGTTTCTCTGGATCCACGAGATGGTAAGTTCTTTGGGGGCAGGGCACTTCTTTTTGTTCTATGTTTGTGCTCCTAGGTGCTATGGTAATACACTTAATAAATATATATAGCTACAGGATTGAGGACCATGCAGAATCCTCAAGCTGGAAGCAGCTTTTAGGACCTTTAAAGGCCCAGTCTAAATCAGTGGCTTCAGCCCTGGTTTCATCAAGAAGTTAGCCACCGTACATGCACTGAAAGAAGCAATCTACCGAGGTGAAGGAGAGAATGTTGACTTTAATTCTGAATATCTTGCATTTTGTTAATACCAGGAAGAAAGCTAAGATTCTAGTGATTTGATTTTTTTTTCTATATCCAATGACAGTATAACTTTGGCATGTGGTGAGCTATTCAAATAGCCTAGGGCTGCTCGGGACTCTTTGTACAGTGCGCATGTCCATCATAAACAGTAACTAATGTTGCCACCAAGAGATTAGATTCCTGCCAGGTGGACAGAACAGTTTCAGGTTTCTGTCACCATCTCCGCCCTTTATGTAATCCTCACACCCTTATTGTTCTCTTTTCTGGTCTGCTAGGTAAAGCTGTGCAAACTCGTGATGCAGTAGAACCCAATGGCATGTTGCTAGGCAAAGTGGTTTTTGGTCTGAAAGCCAATTAATATTTGTCTGCAGCAACATCTTACAGTGTTTTAGGTGCTTTCCAGATATACAAGAAGGGATGATCCCTGTCTCGAGGAGCTCCCAAACTAAGGAAGGATAGATTAAAAGAAAATTAATTTAGAAAAGGGGAACAGTAAAGGGATTTACTATCCAGCTAAACAAGATTCACCATAGAGCTCACAGCGGAAAGGATTTTTAAAAGAGACTTAAAAAAAGAATCCCTAGAAACCTTGCCCAAAATGCAAACCGAACTCCAGACAAACAGAGAGGTTTGACAAAGTTCAGATAATGTGGACATTTCTTTTGCATATTCATGGTGTTTCTTTGCTTTCAGAGGAAAATGGCTGAACTATTTCTTGTATCCTTTTCAGTGAGCGTGTTCTCGTGAGCTTTCCTGCCCAATTTGGCAGACCCAGGAGGCTCTGATTGTTCAGCTAAGTTTCTGAACGTGCGGGACTGATCTGATCCAAACCTCCAGAGAGTCATTCATCCCTGGTCAAGAAAGGATGCTGGCAAATCTGACAACGCTTGGCATATTTTTTCCAATTCCCAGACTAACTTGAAGTTGAAGTTAAGGTTGCAAACATGGATCAGCGATTTTAGGGAAAGGCATTCAGAGAGTATTGATGGTTTGGAAAGACACAAATAGGAAATTCTAAGTTAACCAGAAACTCAGAAACTTCTAAGTATTAGAACCAAATCAAACCTTCTCTTAAATATTCCAAACATAGGCTTTCATCAAAGATAAATGATTTAAATAAATGTTTTAATATAACCTACCAGAAATATAGCATACCAGGCAAATAGCTGTGACCATTCATAACCAGCCAACCCCTCTCACTGTCTAATTCCCATGTCTCTGCAACGTATCATCACCCAAAATGCACCCCAAAATTCTCCTGTGGCAAGAGATCACAAGTAAGCAATTTGGGGACAGAGCCCGCCCCCCAACACACACACACACACACACACACACAGGTGAAAAGTGATGTATCTCCATTGACTTTAGTGAAGCTGTGCTGGTATAGTCCAGCTGAGGAACCTGGCTCTAGTGTATCAGAGTTGGTTTTCAGGCAGGGAAGTGGGAGATACAAAGATTGCGTTAAGTCAGGCTAATAATGAAAGGCTAATTATAATGTGTAACCTTCAGACCAGATCCCAAGGGATGTTGGACCCCCACTGAGGTCCGTAAGTGAGGGTGCTCTCTGGCCATTGACTTCAGCAGAGCGATGCCGATTTACACCAGCTGAGGATTGGGTCCTTGATAATCTCTTAGGAGGATCAAGCCCTTATCTATGGACCTCTTACCTTCTGCTGCCTTCTTATTCCTTTTAAACCTCTTTCCCATCCCTTTCCCCTCTTTGTTTCTCTCCTGTTTTCTTTCCACCCCAGCCCCCTTGCTAACCTTGCCACTACCATCACTTCCTGATGGAAGAGCGTCAGCTCAGCTGTCTGGGACCCCCGCGCAGCTCTGAATGCCCAGCCCTGCTTTGCACTCCTGAACAAGCAGCTCCAGTCAGGGACTGCAGGAAAGTTAAGCATGATCCTGATTTTCTCTTCACACAGAGCTTCACCCAGGCTGGCATGGCCGGGTCACTTTCCTTTCATAAGCTCCATTATGTAACCCACACCCTGAGTGCTGACATGGTGTCAGCTTGGAATTCAGAGTGAGGGAGAGAAAGGAAGGACCAGCATTCTTGTGCTGCTGGGTTTAATCTTCGCCACCAGGCACGGTTAATTCACCAGGAGCAGTTAAATGGCTGTGCTTAGAGATTTCTAATCTCTCCTGCGTTTGCCCGTCACAGATGTAGGCTGAGCATGTGGCTTTGAGTTCTGTGCTTGTCCCTGACTTCCTTCTGCAGCTTTCATTTTTCTACAGCTGTAACAATACTTGGCCCACATACAGCACCACCATTCCTAGGATCTTTTCACCAATGCCATTCATTAAGCTTCACAACACATCTGTGACTTAGGTTAGTCTGCTTAGAAAGCTGAGGAAAGTGAGGCACAGGGAGGCTAAGGGACTTATCCATGGTGAAGCAGCAGATCAGTGGCAGAGGTCAGGATGGAACCCAGAATTCCTAACTTCCTGATCCTTATTTTAACAGTTGGGCACACTGCTGCTCTCATAGAGGTAGATTCATGCCTGCACCAGTGCTAGTATGGAGGGGAGCCAGCTTGCGTTGTCCCAGTGAAAGCTTAGTCAGCTCGGCCCTAACTTGTGCCCCTAATGGCTCTCCTGGAGCTTTGCAGGGGTGCAGAATTGCCAGGATGCAATTGCTGTGACTCCACCTGTCCCCAACATTCCACATCCCTAATGTGGCTCACCCCTACTCCACTTTCCCTCTGCCCCTGCCTGCCCTGGAATGCCACATGTCCCCAGAGCGGTTGCCACAGAGGGGGCCCAGAGCTGATTCTGCACCAAGGTGTAGGGGCTGTATGCTCCAGGGCTATTTCCCAGCGGGCCTGGGTAAACACAGCCTTGCTCTGTTTGCTTCCTTCCCCCCACATCTGACAACAAGAAGGGCAGGCTGGACAATCCCAGGCAGTTTCTGGTAGAAGGAGCAATTCTTGTTAGTCAGTCCCTCACATCCTGCCCTTCGGCTCTTGGTCTCCAGTGAGAGACCAGGCTAGGCCTGGCCTATAGGAAATGAGGCTAGTGATCTCGGCCCAGCTCCCAGGGGACAGCTGTGTGCACATCAGAGATCACCACCACAACTGACACTGGGTCAGTCTTAATTCGGCAGATTACATTGGATAGGCCTCACTATCGCTCTCCTGTTGCCAGAAAAGGCCCAACTCTCCAGGTGAATGTAGGTACATCGGTAGAGTAGAGGGGAAGAAGTTTGCACTGCCAGTACCTATACCGTACAGTACCCCATTCTGTAGATTAATAGGAGACTTCAGACTCCAGAGCTAAATTCACTTTAAAAAGTATTATTAAAATGAAAATCTGATTTCCATACGACATGGGATTCTCCAGGCCTTGTTTTAAATTGTATGCTTTCATGCCTGGTTGAGACTTCAAGCATGCAAATGTGGTCTTTGTGGATGCTGTCTTGTTGATTATGTGTTGTCAAGGTGTTTCTGGCTTCCTGAGTCCAGATCTTGGAAATCAGACCTGGTTCAGGGGTCAAGATAGATTGGAGAGGATAGAGAGCACAACCCTGGAAGGTCTCCCTAGTTCTCCATTAGGTTCTAGGTAGGGATGCTTTTATATAGATAATTAATTCATGATCTAAAGTTGTCATAAATATAAAGGGAAGGGTAAACACCTTTAAATCCCACCTGGCCAAAGGAAAAACCCTTTCACCTGTAAAAGGTTAAGAAGCTAGGATAACCTCACTGGCACCTGACCAATATGACCAATGAGGAGACAAGATACTTTCAAAGGGGGAGGGGGGAGAAACAAAGGGTCTGTCTGTCAATGTGTGTTTTTGTTTTTGATTTTTTTGCCCGGACCAGAGCAGGAATGCAGGTTAGAACTCCTGTAAAGGGCTCATAAGCAATCTAATTATATATGCGTTTAGATTCTGTTTTGTTTAAATGGCTGATAAAATAAGTTGTGCTGAATGGAATGTATATTCCTGTTTTTGTGTCTCTTTGTAACTTAAGGTTTTGCCTAGAGGGATTCTCTGTGTTTTGAATCTGATTACCCTGGAAGGTATTTACCATCCTGATTTTACAGAGGTGATTCTTTTACTTCAATTAAAATTCTTCTTTTAAGAACCTGATTGCATTTACATTGTTCTTAAGATCCAAGGGTTTGGGTCTGTGTTCACCTATGCAAGTTGGTGAGGATTTTTATCAAGCCTTCCCCAGGAAAGGGGGTATAGGGTTTGGGAGGATTTTGGGGGGAAAGACGTTTCCAAGCGGGCTCTTTCCCTGTTAGACGCTTGGTGGTGGCAGCAATAAAGTCCAAGGGCAAAAGGTAAAATAGTTTGTACCTTGGGGAAGTTTTAACCTAATCTTGTAAAAATAATCTTGGGGGGGGGGGGGGGTTTCATGCAGGTCCCTACATCTGTACCCTAGAGTTCAGAGTGGGGAAGGAACCTTGACAAAAGTACTGTAGAGTTTCGAATCTATCCTCTAAACCCACACAAAGAACAAGCCACTTGAGCTAGAGGCCTTTCCCGGTTTAGTGAACTGACCAGAGTTCCTCAGTGAGCTACCAAGCTAAATGGAGGACAACATTTAGGATTCTCTCTGTGTTGTCAGATTGTCATCCATTAAGAAGCTAGTCTGGGGATTGTGAGGCTGTCTGTCTTGAAATTTGCAGGGCTGTACTTTAGTGTACAGGATAGTTGAAAGCCGTGAATTTGTTTGTAGCAACTCATGTTGCATAGCAGACCTCACCACAGGGTGACCTTGCCTCAGCATCATGGCGCGGTACCACAGCCCCTCCTGCATGAAAGCTGATGATTAATTTGCTCAATTTTCCATCTTTATTTTTGTGGTCAGCAGCTTTTGCCAAGATCTTAGCATCACTTCTTGGACCAAAAACAGTTTTGACTGTTTTTTTTTGTTTTGTTCCCTTGCACGGATGCCCTTTCTTACTGTGATGGGGTAGGTACCCCACACAGGAAATGAAAGACTTAACTGGAGATGGAGAGCAATTGGTGCACTTGGTTCCACCTGGAAAGGGGGCCAGGCCCAACTCAAGATGAAGCCCAGCTGGGGGGTGAGCATAAAGGAAAGAAGCACAGATGAGGAGGAGGCTGTAGAGAGAAGGGAAAAAAAAATCTGCCCTTCCTACTCTGCTTGCTAGTGTGCAGGGGAAAGGCCTGGAAAGAGGCAGACTTACAGTAACTCTGGGGGGCTGTGGGAAAGGGCCTTGAAAGAAGGCCAAGTGAGGAAGAAGTCCAGGGAGGCAACAAGGAGTCTGAGGGAGTAGACCTTAGCTGCTGTTCTCCAAAGGGTCCCTGGACAGAGAAGAGGAAGGGCCTGGGTTCTTCTACCCAACCATCAGAAAAGGTAGTGCATAAACCCCCTGCTGCAAAGGGAAGGAGGACTATTAATTTTGGAGCCAGGCCTCCAGGGAGGAAGCTCTGGGAGGCACCGCTCTGTGCAAGACCTGGAGAACAATCTGGCAGAGCCATGGAAGGAGGGAAGAATGTGTATAGGTGCAAGCCTAGATGGGGGTGAAAAATGAAGTTGCCTGAGTTTAGTTTATTGTGCTCTTTGCTTACCCTGGAAGGGGTAGGACTAAATGTGACTTGGTTGTAGGGCTGAGAAGAAGTGGAGCACTGGAGTGTCCATCAGCAGGGAGTGCTATGAGGAGAGCCTGCTTACACCGTGCCCAGCCACGAGGAAGCCTGCCACTGCTGAGTGCCCTCTTCTACGCAACTGTTACGTGAGCATTCAGGGTCAGCACTGCCATGCTGTAGCATGTGGATCTCTTGGAAGATTTGCATTAAGAGTTGGCTATTTCAGCCTGGAAGGTTTTGTATGAAGAGCTCTAAACATGTGGGCCCCTCCTGGGTGTCCCCTCATGGTCTCAGGGCTGCCCTGCATATGGTTTCTTGCCTCAGTTTCCCTCTATTCCTCAAATAAATGCAGTACAGCCTTCAAAGTATATAAATAGCCCTTTTTGCAGGTTCATTAGTTTCCAAAAGTCCTATTCCCATAAACCAGAATGCCCCCACCCCAGCACAGCCTAACAGTACATAGACTCAGATTCCAAAACCAGAAGAAACCCCATTGATCATCTCATTTGACCTCCGGCATAACACAGGCTATAGCTCCTGCCTCCTCTTTGGCAGTAATCCCTCTGCTACCAGCAGTTACCAAACTTTTGTACTGGTGACCCCTTTCACACAGCAAGCCTCTGAGTGTGACCCCTCCCCCCTTATAAATTAAAAACACTTTTTTATATTTAATATTATTATAAATGCTGGTGGTGAATCAGGATTTGAGGTGGAGGCTGACAGCTCACAATCCCCCATGTAATAACCTCATGACCCCCGAGGGGTCCCCCGACCTGGCTAAGAATACAGTACTTTAGCAAAGGCAGGTCAGGCCTGTGCTGAGCAGCAGCCTATACACACAGATATTATACGTATAGCTTTACAAACTGTTTGTGAAAGACACTGGATTGACAGTTCTGGAGGCTGAAGTCCTCTGTTTATCTGTTGAGCGGCTCGACTTGGAATTTCCAGGCTATCTAGAGTGGGTGTGTGGTGGTGGGGGGGGCGTGTTTTGGGAGAGAAACTGCATTTTTTGCATAAGGTTTTTGTGTCTGAAGTAAGTGAAAGATTCTTTCAACTCGAGGTAAACAAAGCTTTTCTTCTAGGACTATGTTGTGAGCCAGTATTGTACTGAAAGATAATTTGCTATGAAAGAATTGACATGATCTAATCACATTTCATGTTAATTTACCGTAATTTTTGGTAAAGGAAAATGTCCATTTTAAAGTGGCTTCTCTACAAAAGAAATTCCCTACATTTGGTACTATAAATTTAATAATGCAGTTTCTTGGAAACAAACTTTAAAATTTGGATTTTTAACCATGCCACTTATTTTAACAAGTTCTGCTTTTTTTCTTCTTCTTTCTTCTCCATTTGTAGTGCTGCAGGCAGGGGGGTTGTGCGATAGTTTTCTCTGATAATGGACAGTTTTCTCTCTCTATGCATGGTCTAAGGCAGGGGTTCTTCAACTTCATTGCACTGAGACCCCCTCCTGACAACAAAAAGTACAACATGCCCCCAGAAGGGGAGACAGAAGCCTGAGCCTGCCCGAGCCCTGCTGCTCTGGGGGCAGAGCCCCAGTCTTCTGGGGGGAGGGAGGGAGGGTGGCAAAGCCGATGCTCAAGTTCTTCAGCCCCAGGCAGGGGAGCTGTAACCTGAGTCCTGCCACCCAGGGCTGAAGCTTCAGCCCTAAGCCCAGCAAGTCTAAGCCAGCCCATTAAAATGGGGTCATGAGCCACAGTTTGAGGACCTCTGGTCTAAGGTCAGCGATCTGGGTCACCTCTTGTGTTTGAAATACACACATCGCAGCCATGAGAATTAAAACCCAACTAAAGATGGCTCCATTCTGGGGACTGTGAGGCAGGGGGACAACCAGAGGGATGATTGGTGAGGCTTGATTAGGACTCAGCAAGCAGAACTTCTATGGCGTGGGTCCATTTCTTGCTGTCCTTTCTCCCACCTTCCTCTTCTCCGTGTGTACAGAATTCCTATTCGTCCCAACAGCTCGGCTCTGTTCCAGCATCTCTCACCCCACGCCCTTTAGCTGGGGTGCTTCTCCCCACGGTCTGTTTCACAGCTACGGCTCCAGCTCTTGCCTGGAGACATCTGCAGGCTCACCCTGCCGTCATTCCTCAGCCATCAGCCCTTTCTGGCCCTCTGGCTTCAGCTCAGACAACCAGCAGGCATCTCCCTCTGCTGCTCTCAGCCTTCAGCCCTTTCCAGCCATGGCTCTCTGGCCTGGGGAAGTTTGTAAGGGATTTCCCTTCTGCCCCCCATGACTTGCTTTCCTACCTTCTGCATTCACCAGCCTGACCTGGCTCCATTGCTCAATCAGGGGTCTCTCACTACTCCCTCTGTCTGGGGCATCCCCTCCCTGAAGTACCCACCCCAGCTCTTCCTCTGAGCTCTCTTTATTCTCAGGAAGCTTCTGAGCTCTCATTTATAACTCTCAGGGGAAGCCCCACCCTCTTCATTATGCCAGACTAAGGTGCACCTGCATTGGAACAGGAGCGCTGAACCCAACTTCATTTAAGGGGCCGGCTACCCTGGTACAAGCTCTGTTGGGCTTCTGACTCTCCACAGAGCCTGTAGTTACCCATACGGGAACGGTGATGTCTCGCCTCTGCCCTTCCTGCTCCAATAGCTCAGGCATCTTAAGGCTTAACGAGATGTGGCTGCCTTTCCTGGAAGGTATTGGCTGCATATGCTGAGGGATAAAGACTCTTAAAAACAATTCCTGAACAAATTCAAATACAGATGTTCAGATGGACGTGTGGCTTCCCTAGAAAATAATCATGCAGCCACCACAGGGGCATGGTCTCTGAACGTACAGCCTTGGATGTGATCTTGCCACATGTCCCAGAGAAAATGGGGCTGGCCTGGATTAGGATGGGAAAGCACTAGGGAAACCCTAAGAGGGGCAGAAAGCTGTGTTGGTGGCTCAGTGCTCCAACATGGCACAGTAAGGTGGTGTGCTGCTGGGCATTCTGGGCCTAGCTCTCCAAAGCCCTTCGTTGTCATTGCCACCCATGCAGAATGGCTATACAGTGCCCCCAGTCTGAGTTGTGGACAGTTCACATCCCCTCTATACAGGTTCAGGTGCACAAAGTGTAAAGTGTTTAGATTCAGGTGTGCTGGAGAGTCCAGTGCTTCGGACGGGATGTCAAACTGTGTTCCTACTGGCTTGTAGTCATTAAAGTTTTCATGGCACTTGAACATGAATAGGAGTGTTGGCGCCAATCTTCTGCCCAAAAGCAAATTGTGAGATAATCACATTAATACTTTAAAAAAAATCTGCTGTAATGTTTCCCCCCTGCTGCCCCCCCCACACATTTTATGTTGTAGAGGATTGTTCTGTGCATGCTATTGAATGGCTGCTATATTTCGGCCAGATGGCTGCATTGCAATAGGAGGTGAAGTGCTCTTCACAAATCTTGGGCTGCATCCATTGCTGGTGTGAGTCCAAGCTATGCTGATTTACACCAGCTATGGCTCTGGCCCAGGGTTTTTAAAGCACTTTGGGGATCCTTTATGGGGAAAGACTGTGACTGTAACAACAGTCCCTCCTGATTAATACAGAGCACCCGCAGAACTCGGCCAGCTGATCTAGCAGAGATTGCTTCCGGACAGGCTTTTCATAGCCCTGGGACTTGCTCTTAAAGACAGTCTGATATAAACTATCCATCTTAAAAATTATAGCCTATGTATAAGCTTAGTGCAGTATACAGGTCAATGTGCTTTGTGCAGAGCACCTGGGCCTAATGTGGGTGTGTTTGTGTGCGTGGACAGCTATATACTGTGCCAGGAAAAGACACAAGAATACAAAATGTTGGCAACTATCTAGTGCTTCAGGGAAGTATTAGCAACACTGAATGTTTGTCCCGGGGGTAAGCTGTGTCTCACTTTGCCAGGTGCCACAGGGCAAACTCCAGGCCCTGGTTTGGGCTTCAAAAACAACTTGTTTTGAATTTCAGTAGTACTGGGAGCAGGGAAGGGCAGTACCAGATGTTCCAAAGATTGAAGTTGACCCTTTTCTCCAGCACACCTGAGTGTGTTTTCTTTTACAACAGAGACCATTACTTCTCAGGAGTCTCATCCACAGCTGTAGGCTTCTAAGAGCTCTTCTGATTTTTCAGGGGCTGGTCCAGCTCCCATTGAAGTTAATGGCAAATCTCCCATTGACTTTGGGGAGTGCAGGATTGGTCCCTGCCATGGTACTGGGGCTCTGACAAGCCCCGAGGCTTGGAACATAATTCAATGACATCCTTTTCCAAACACTGCCTTGGCATGGCAAGTTGTCCTAGCACCGCCTTTTGCACTCTACAAGCGGGGAGGGTCTCAGAACCCGGGCTCCAGCCCGATCCAGAACATCTACATGGCTATTTGTAGCTCCGTAGCCTGAGCCAGCTGACCCAGGCTCTGAGACTTGGTGCTGTGGGTTTTTTTATCAAAGTGTAGCTACACCCTGTCTGATCAGACACCTGTACAATCATACACCCACCATCTGCCCAGGACAGAGACTTGCAGTGTGCTGGGTTTGTTTTCATTCTGCATTCCCCCTTAAGTGGGAGCCTGTGCCATGGTATCTGCTGTCTCCTTCCTTCCTTCAGCTCCTCATGGCCGGTTTCCTGCTTTGGGCCAGATTCTGTGGTGTGACCGAACTGCGCTTAGTGCAAGGTAGGGGGTGAGCAATGATCCTGGAGCCAGTGAGCATTGACCTGGTCTCGGGAATACACTCGAGCAGTCTCAGGGCTACTGTAAGGTACTCTGGCTGCCAATGACCAGAGGCGTCATTCCTTTGGCAAGAGATCAGTGGAGTGTCGGGACAACCTAGCTCTACCTTCTACTCTTCACCCAAACCCCCCACATCTGGGGTAGGCTGAGGGGTGACCTAGAAGCTGCTACAGTGGCCCTACATGGTTGAGGGATTCACCTATGGGGGGGCGGAATCCTCCACTGCACTGAGATACTGGTACAACACTGCCTCAGGGAGATTCTGGCCGCCATATTGGAGAGCCCTGAACTTTTATGTACAACTTGACTTGTAGCCCTTCTGGGTGTGACATGGAGTTCCTGTGATCAGTCTGGATGTACAATCTGTGTTGTAAGCTAATGCCATAACACAGTGGTCCCCAACGCAGTGCTGGACAACCCGCCGCTGAGGAGCGCGGCTGCCAGACAACCAGCTGCCGAAATGCCACCCAGAAGCGGCAACGTCAAGAAGCGTCGCTGCCGAAATGTTGCTGCTTCTCGGCAATATTTAGGAGGTGACGCTTCTTGATGATGCCGCTTCTTGCAGCATCAGTTCTTGATGACGCCGCTTCTCGGCGGCATTTCGGCGGCTGCTTGTCTAGCACCTGCCACTCTCTTCTGGGAATATGAATATGCTATTGCAACAGAAAGGTTGGGGACCACTGCCATAACACTTACTTTGTGCCTCTGATCCTAGGGTTACAAAGTGTGTTAGTGACAAATGTCCTCCTCAATGTAAGCGGGGGAATGGTCCTGCTATTGTGGGGAACTTTCCTGGCTTATACGCTACCCCGGTGAAGTGGGATAGCGGAAGGATCTGAGTCCTTGCTCCCACTTCCTGTACCCAGTGGCCTCCCTGCCCTCGAGGACTCCCCTTCCACTCTCCTGTGTTGCAGAGTCCTCGTAACCCCAACAAGGCTGGGCCCAGAATTCCTGGGGGGCTCGACCCCCAATCCTACTGTGCTCACTTAGGGCAGGGCCTAGGGTGTCCCCACTCCAGGGTGCTCTCTCTGCATTGGATGCTTCCCTGACTCACTGATCATTACATACAGTTCAAAGCAAATACAATTTATTAAACAACAATCCATTTTAAAAAATAGGAGAAAAATGGGAAAGGTTAAAGGAAAAAACATAAGCCCACTCTGTGGCACGGGGACATCACAACCAGTGTCTCTAGAATGTAAGGGAAGCTGTCTGTTCCTCACAAGTCCCAGCCCCTTCTCAGGCCCTGGTTGTGCCGCAGGGATGCTGAGGGTCAGACACTTGCTCTGGTGGTGGCCACATGCTCTAGGTGGCAGGACCCTTCTTCCCAGGGTCACCCCTGCCCCATCAGGGTTATGATCCCCCTCCAAGTCTGGCTTGCAGGGTCTCTTGGCTGGGAGTGTCTTCCCTGCACTGGGCCTGCTGCCCAGGGTCCCCCTGCTCTCACCAGCTGCTCACCGCACTTGGCTCCAGACTGCTCCAGCCCCAGCTCCAACTCCACTCTGCCTCAGCTCTAGCTCCACTCTGCCTCAGCATGGCTGTGGCTGCTATTGCTGCTGCTCTGCCTCCAGCTCCCTGGGCTGATTCTCTGGCCCCTCTGGCTCTGGTTGCTTTAGCTCTCCTCCCAGGACAGGTCTGCTCTGTGGGCTGCTTCTGTGACTCTGCTCCCAGCACTGACCTACTTCATGGGCTGCTTTTCTGGCCCCTCTGGATCTGGCACAGCTCTGCTCCCCAGCTCAGCTCGGGCCTCTGCTCTCTCCTTAGCTTGGCCCCACTCTGTCTGACCCAGGCAATTCCAGCTCACAGGGAGGACAGGACCCCCCTGTCCTCCAGACTCCCTGATTAGCCTGCCCCCCCACCCCGTCAATCAGGCTGACCTGTCAGTCTCAGGGTCCTGATTTCCTATCCACCCTTCCCCTTTCCTTTGGTACAGGATGCTAGCCAACCAAAACACCCTCACTGAGTTTTAGTGAGGGGACAACAGTCCCCTTACATCAACATCTTAGGGTGAACAGGGAAACTGAGGCATAGAGAGGTTAAGCGACTAGGCCAGAGTTACACACTTAAGTCAGTTTCTAAGCCAGGAAGAGAACCTGGATCTTCTGACTCCGTCTCCTGCTTTGGTATATCTGAAAGTTCTTGGTGTCTCCTCACACATTGGCCTACTGTATGTGATAGTGTCTTCCTCTAGTGGAAGCAATTACAACAGCCTACTACTTTTTCAGAGCAGAGGAGCTCTCCTGTAGGTGAGTGGTAGAGACTTGTGTTTATAGAAGGTCCCAGGTTCATTCCCTGCTGATGACCATGTGCAGCCTCCTCTCCCATGGACTCCAACAGGCATGAGAACACCGGATCAGGCCCTGAGAGGAGGAGCACCTCTGAACGAACACCACTTCTTCCAGCACTTCGTGTTCCATAGAGATTTCCCAGCAACAAGCTAACCTAGCCCCACCTGGTTAGCAGGTGGGATGGGAGTACACCCAGGTTTCAGGCTCCCAGTCTCGGAGCACCTCTGCGCGTCTTTACCCCTCCCCCCCCACTATTCTGCAATAGGCTCCCCAAACAGCCATATTCCAGCTCTGAGAGCAGGGGCGGTCTCTCCCCACCCCTATGCATGTGTGCAATGGCCTGAAATGCCCTTGGTCTGGCAGAAAGAAGAACAAGGAAGTGCTGAATAACCGGACTTAGAAAAGTTACCCATCTCCTCACAGGTGAGCAAATGAATGATTAACTTCTGCGGTGAGTTTCGGAGATGTTAATTCTTTGCTTGGAAGAACTCTCCCACCCACTGCTGTACTGAGCATGCAAACAGAGCTGCTCAGGCATATGCATTTACTTAATCAGCTGTAGGGCTGAATGCCTAGTCCCTTGTCTAGCTCTTACAGTGGATCTCCCCTCAGTCTGTCTGCTATTCCTTCCTGTTTTGTTGTAAGGTTGGATGGCATAGTGGGAGAAGCATTAGGTCCAAAATACCTCACCAGCCTGGAACTACAGGGTTGACTCATGGCAGGGTAAACCCAACCCCTTGTCCTTTCAAGGCACCAGAGGCAGATTGTGTTCCATGCAGGTTGTGTTGTTGTCTTTTTGGATGAGGCCTTTAAAACTGAGGTCCTGGCTGCTTGATATGGATCTGGAAATGTGGCTCTGCTCTGAAAACCGGCTCTGTTAATTTGGGGAAAAAAAAAAAAAGCATCGTGATCCTATGTGCACAGTGCCTGAGTCACATTCAGAGCAAATGCTCCGCTCTCAAGTGAGAAGAGGGAGTTTCTAACTACCAGCCCTACAGACTCAGCCTGGGATCTGAAAGACTGTGTTTTGGGATTGTGCATCACCAGGAGTAAAGATTCTGAAGGCCAAACTACACCTTTAATTACACCTCTCAAACTCCACAACTGCCTTCCACTTCTGCCCTCACTTACATTGTGTGCTCCCGTTGTTTTCAATGGGATTGCACAGGCATGGCTGAGATCAGAATTTGCCCCTGCAATTGGAACCTAATTCTTGATGATGGGTGAGCCAGAACAGAATCTAGCTCATGCTTCCATAACTGCACTGGCTCTGGCAGTGACTCAAAGGAGTAAAAACTGATTTGGACAGCAAAGTACAGAGCTAGAACTTGGAATACACTCGGAGCAGATCTGTAGAATACAAAGGTGCTATTTTTACACAGTCACTTCACTGACCACACCCCACACCGTAGAGAACTTATGGCACTTTTGGAAGAGCTGGGTGTCTGTAGCAGGAACACAGGTTACATTGGGGTCTGCTTCATGGGGCTGTGTGGTGGGAGTGACAGCTACAGTACAGGGATATGCTGCAGGCTATTTTGGGGTAAGTGATGGGAACATAGGACATTTTGTGATGCATTGCTCAACATGCTAAAAGGGATGCCCTCTAAAGGGTCTTGCAGTGTGTATTGTATTGTCTTTATTCCTACCCCATGCTATACTCTTACGCAATATTCCATTAGGGATGTGGGCTGCATAAAAAAATATTGACTTGCAATGAAATTCCCGAGCAGCCTGGTTTCTTGAAGATATTCCAGGGTACTCTAACACTCAAAGTCAGCTGGTTCTTGATACAAATTGCAGCTAGGGATAAGGGATGGGATTTTCAAAAGAACCTGAGAACAGCCAACACCCCTTGGGTACTTCCAAAAACTCCACCTTGGGAGTTTGGAACCTGGTGCTAATGCAGTCAAAACACCCTCTCATTTACATGTGTGTGTTTTCCATTTGTTAAAATGTACCCACCTGATCATTTGGGTCAACGTACGTACCCTTGTTACAAAGAGACAAGATGCTAAATAATCAGGTACATTCATTTAATAATAAGAAGAGACATTAGTTTAAGAGAGAAGATAAATTAGCATGGCCCTTAGACTGTGTATCTTTAAATTATATGGTGTTGGTAACCTCTAATGACAGAGGTATGGTAAGTCTGATACCTGTGGAGAGGGGCGATGAATGCATACCTGTGAGGACAGAGGTCTTCGTTAGGAACAAGTAACAAAAGCAGTTGGCAAATCCAATAATGCTAAGCATCCAGGCCAGCACATGGACACGCTGCATCACTTTGAGAGTACAGGTAAACCCTAGGGGCCACGCTATCAAAAATGGTCATTTGGACACCAGCCTAAGTGGCTAACTTTTCAAAGTAGCCCACTACCCAATATACTGAGCACTGCTGACAATCTGGCCCCAGTTGCAGGTGCTGAGCACTCAAAAATCTGGCCCTGAGTTCTTCTGAAAAAATGGCTCCATCTAGAAGGCATTCTATTTAGGGAGGGGTAGATGGGTTGGGATAAAATAAAAGCAGACAGGAACCTAACACTTAAATCCAGACTTCCTCGATGATATAAAAAAAAATACTTTCATTGCCTTCTCTTACCCTATCCAGCTTCCTGAGTTACTTCCTGTGAGCTGTCCAGCCCAAAAGCCAGACAAAAAAGGATTGAGGAGGAGTTGGATTAGCATCCAAATACTTCTCTGACTTGAACTTGGCAACTTGCTAATGTTTTCAGGTTTGTCAGCAATCACAATATCACTGGGAATTATGCCTTCATTCAGGCCAGCTAAGCAAAGTGGCTCAGACTGCACCATTCCCAAACACCAGCTGTCAGCTGGGTTGACACTCGGGGAGTGAACAACATGGCCTCGAAGCACCCAATAGCCTCTAAAGATTGGGCCTTTTTGAATGCATTTTTCAGGCCCTAGCTCCCTCCTCCAGCAAACCTGGTGGGAGGATGACTTAGGATCTATGGGCCTTTTACGCCTAGAATGCTAGTTCAAGTCCAGCTCAGGTCACTATAGACTTACTTCTGTGTGCAGTGAATTTGGTCTCTGAGTCAAATAAGTGTTCATTGCATAAAACTGCTGTGTCTGGTACTGATTGATGCTCACGGTACCCACCTCATGTGAGGAACCAACGAGCTATGGAGACTTTCTCTTCTCACCTCCCTGGGTTGCCCTAGGCACCGTGACCCAGACATACCTGCACTGCTACTCTGGGTGCTGGCCCTGTTGTGTGGCTAAACAGAGAGGTCCAGGAGCTCCAACCAGCATCTTCCACCAGCGCTAAATACATTTAATGAGCTGGTTGGATTTTGAAGTCCCGTAGTCTTTTGGGATGGGCTGTTTTGGGATGTGAGGAGAGCAATGCTGAATGCATGGGGATGGATCTTTCTCTTTCACACGGTGTTGATGCTGTGCGGTTGAGAGGCAGATATATATGTTCCCCTTTATTGCACAAGAGTGTGTCTCCATAGTAACAAGCTTGCTGAGCTGCACTCAGGGGCGTGGGGACAATTTGTATAGTGGGGGCGGGGGGCTGAGAGCCATTGAAGCAAACTGTAAATGCTGTATATAATGGAAACCACTTCAAGCCAAGGGGTGTGGCAGCACCCCCAGTTCCAGCACCCATGGCAGCACTCCCTACAACGCCATCGCGCCTGAGGTGGAAGGAGTTAATTCCTGATCCCAGCTGCTTTCCTTACAGTGTTCAGCAGGCAAAGGGATTGTGATAGGCAGGGGCACCGCTGAGTGGGGGAGGAAAGAGCCTTATGTTTGGACCTTTTACCTAATTTCCTAAGGTTCAGCCCTGAAAGCTTGTTGCTAGGGCTAACAGCAGCCTGATTGGAGGCTCCTCCTAGCTCCAGGCTGCCCTTCCAACCAGAGGCAATCAGATGAGCTGCCTCCACTGTGCCAAAAAGCAGTTTGATTTGGTTCAGTACATTCTACCTTCCCCTCATTTAAAGGAGGAGATCAAATAGCATCATTTGGGATCCAAAACTGACAAATTAGTGAGGATAGCAATGTGGGAGCTGTGCTGGGGATTAATGTAGTTGAGTGACTATTTGCTAGCAAAGTCTCTAGCGAGGGTTGCAATTTTATACCCTCCTTGTTTCTTACCAAAAAAAAATAAATTCCTATTTTGGATGAAAGCTATCAGCTGGTTTTGAGTTGCAAGTGTATGGAAAAAAATATACTTCCCTTGCTGTAATATTGCAATATATTCGCCATCCCCTATACCAATAATACAAAACTGTGTGAGGACTATGCTTGTGAGTGGAAATTAACAAGGTGATGGAAATTTGAAAAGCTGTTATTATGTAGTAAGATGTGCATGGCACTTTCCAGACAAATGAAAAACAGTGTTTCCCTGCAAGGAACTTTAAAACCTGAGGAACCTGATCCTGCAAATTATTTTCATGTGAGTAGTCCCAACGGAATCCTGTGATAATAAAGATCTGCAGCATAAATTAGATGTAACTGCAAGAAATGACAATAGACCAAAGACTGAGGAAGGTTTATGGGGCAAGGAGGGTTACAAGAGATCATGAGGAGTTGTTCTTGTTATATATGTGGCTTGTTAATTCCTCTCATGAATTTATTTCTGTTGCTCAAACTTCAAATTCAAATCCAGGCAGTGCCGAAGCTAGAAAAAATATAATGTGGCTCTAGGCAGAAAAGGAACCCTGTAAAATTTGCATCATCTTACTCAGCAGATCTGTGTACATTCTGAGTCACAGCTGCACACTTTAATGACACATGCATTTTATTATTTGGTAGCTTTGTACAGTCTGTAAGAGAATGAGCTAGATTTTATTCTGACTCATGTAGAATTGATATTAAGACACAGTAAACATGGAAGATCTTGGCAATCATTTCTCAGAGCAAAAATATCCTTTAAGCTGAATTGGTGAACTTTTCAGGTTATCTGCATGTGAAAACAGAATTATAATAAAAACTGTCAGGTGCTGTAATTGCTGTTGGTTTTTCTGGGGAGTGTGTGTGTGTATTTATATATAATATATAAAATATATATGGAATAGCTGAACTGGTTTAAAAAAATCAAATTCCCTGCCCCAGATCTTTTGCCCCCTCCCTGCTCAGTCAAAACTCTTGAGGTTGAAAGAAGTTTGGTTATGTTTGTTCTAGCACAGAGAAATAATGTTATACAACATGCACCAACAGTAGCAACAGCACCTTCCTTTGTTGATTGCCTTCTTCTGACCAAGGCCCTCATTTGGCAAAGCGCTTAAGCAGGTGCTTAACTTTAAATCAACGGCACTTAAGTATATGCTTAAAGTTAAGCATGTGCTTAAATACTTTGCTAAATCAGGACCTAACTCCTCTCCAATGTGGGATGGCCTCTTTTAGTAACTTTTCCCACAGCATGCCTTTCTGGGCCTGTCCTTTAAATTTGGCAGGGTTTATTGCATCAGTGACTTTTCCAGCTGGTAACTTTTCCAGCTGCCTGTGGTGGCTTCCCTTTTTCATTCTGGAGGAGATGGCACATTCTCATTAACTTCATTTATTTTGCAAAAAGAAAAGGAGTACTTGTGGCACCTTAGAGACTAACAGATTTATAAGAGCATAAGCTTTCGTGAGCTACAGCTCACTTCATCGGATGCATTTGCAAATGCATCCGATGAAGTGAGCTGTAGCTCACGAAAGCTTATGCTCTAATAAATCTGTTAGTCTCTAAGGTGCCACAAGTACTCCTTTTCTTTTTGCGAATACAGACTAACACGGCTGCTACTCTGAAACCTTCATTTATTTTGCACTCCCTTCTGAACTTCTGATTCCTGGTTGGGAAGGGGAGAGCCGATGTAACATAGGGTTTCTCCAGCTTAACTGGAAGCAGGAACTTCCCCCTCATCACAACTGTTGGAACAATATCTCCCTTCAGAGCCTGCTAATGCTTCCCCTAAATCAACCCATAGGCATAGAGTTGTGAACAGTTCAAGGCACTTCTATTCCACATCCCCTGGAGGATCAGCACTTATTGACTCTACTTCTATGGGACCTAAGAGCAAGTAGTTAAGTCTCTTTGAAAATACCAGATGTAATTAGTCACATATCCAAAACTTTAGGCCATTTAATAATAATAAAAGTGTTTAATACATCCAGAAAGTGACTAGACTATACTGTGAATCAACAGTCTGTCAAAAAAACATGTAGTGGCCTTAGATCAACTTGTACTTTTTATAGGTTGTAACGCATGCATTCTCTTTGGATATATAGGGAAGAGGGATCTCAAAAGGTGCTGAGTAGGGCTAGTTGAATATTTGCCATCAAAACTGTTTGTCATGGAATATTTGGGTTTGTCAACTAAACAATGTTTTTTTTTTTTTTTCCCCCTCATGGAAAATTTTGACCTTAAATTGAAAACCCACACACTGAAAATTTCTACTCAAGAAAACAAACCCCAAAAGCTTTTGAAAAATTGTGATTTGGGTTTTTTTCCCAACAGAAGATCAAAACTTTCTATGGGAAAAACAATTAATTTTCTGAACAGCTCTGGTGCTGAGCACTCTCAATTGTTTCTGACTTCAATGGGGAATGAGGGTTCTCAGCACCCTGCAGGATTGAGCCCATAGGCAATGGTAGGATGCTCAGCAAATCTCAATGGTGCTGGCAGCTTCTGTGAAAGTTGGTACCTGGTTTTTCTAAAGTGCACAGATCACTAGTTCCCCTGCTCACTAACACATGCCTAGAGGTTGTGGCATTAGTGACTGTGAAAGACAAGGGACTAGTCAATGGTTTGTAGATATAAAAGTCCAGATTCTATTCTCACAGTGATGTAAACCTGGAGTAACACCATTGATCTTAAATGGAGTTAGTCCTGATTTATACTAATGTAAATGGGAGCAGAATTTAGCACCAATTGCCATATTGTATGACCCTGATAAACCTGTCACACCCAGATACCAAGATATTTCTATACCTAATGTATAAAGCCATTTGCACCTTTTGAACCACTAGTAGAGTAAAGACAAGCTATGGTATTTCTGTGCCAGCATCCAACTTTCTGCCTGATATGCCTTTTGAAGTGGGTTTCCCTCTGCATCCCTTCCCCATCCAATGCTAAAGGGATCATAACTGGGTTGATACAGCCAGCTCAAAACTGAATGACTAAGGATGAAGATGCTTGTAAAATAAACTTGAGGATTGTATTGATTAGTACCTGATCACACCTTTGCATAGCCCTTAAACCAAATTTGTACAGGACCTATTTTAAAGTGTGGTTGCTTTGCATGTGTTATTGTATTAGTGCAAAGCACATGTTCTCACTGCAGTTCTGGTCCTGTTGAATATATTGGCAGTTTCTTGAGGGATCCCATTCTCATGAGATGTCTAGACCCAGGAGGGTCGGCTAGCTCTGTTAAGGTTTAGATGGGCTTCCCAACCTTTGGATTCTAGTCTTTTCACCCTTCACTATGGCAACAGATATGGCAATTATTCAATGAGGTTTGTGTCACTATGGGCCAGTATATAATTCCATGGTGTGGGGACAGGTAGCTAGAGCCCTCCGGGAACTAAGAACAGTGAGGGGTGATTAGGCAAATTCACTCACGTTGTAACATCTCCAGAGAGATGCCACCACTGGGAGAGGGTCACATATACTGATTCAAACTGGATTCTCCAGAGACCACCAGACAAAGAAAGGACTTTGGGATAAATAGCTTGAGTTTAAACTGACTCAGGGCCTTCATTCTAATCAAGCAAATGGACAGAACCTTCTGTCCAAGGGAGGCCCCAATCCTTCCGGGGAAGGCTTGGAAGAACTTGACCTATTCATGGGGGTGCTTGTTCTGAGCTAACAGCTGTTATGAACATGTGACCACAGAAAGCTCTTGGTGGGGGTTGAAGGACAGATCACCTGCCAGAGGTGGGGTGATCTCTGGTAAGTTTATTAGCATGTGTGTAGGTTCTTCTGTTATTTTCATGTTTTCTCTGTAATGCTTTTACCTTAAGAATAAACATGCTTGCTTAGAAAGAGCTGTGTGGTAACTTATAGCTGTGGGCAATTATACTGTTTATAGCCACTGAGGAACAAAGCAGGCCTGCTTAGGCAGTCTGGCTTGCTGGGGATAACACAATGTAGGCAGGGAACTATGCAGCCTAGAAAAACCCTTGTCAGGAGTGGGAGAGATGTGGACTTCTGCCTAAGAGATGTGACAGCTAGGGAGCAGGAAGCCTAAAGGTAGGTGCCCTTGGTGGACCATAGAGAGGGAATGCAGATGCAGTTGTCCTGAACTGGCTCGGCTATAAGTCACATAAAGCCTTTAGAGGCCATTTGTCAGTTTCATAGCTATGTGGCCAAGAAATCAGATTCCTGATCTGTACTCAAGAGCTGCTGCTCCTAGATATTTGTGTATATGAATAGGGATCTAATCAGGCCAGGTTCATCAAAGGGACGCAGAGATGTTAATTATCTGTAGAACTTTAATGAATAAACAGCATTCCTTCCTATTCCTTATTTATCTACTTCTAAATTCCAGTGTCTAATTCTAATGATAACATGCAAATTTGGTAGCTTACGGAAAAGCCGCATTTCATTGATGCAGGGATCTGATGGAGTACAATTCAGTATGGCATGTACTGGTTTTCTATAGGTTGCAACATATCATGATTATAGCACTACAACCATGTGTTAGGAATAAATGGCATTTTTCTTTCTTAGGGAAAGGTGTGGTCTTCTGCTCAGAGTGTGAGACTGGGAGTCATGAGACCTGGGTTCTATCTCTGAATCTATTACTAACCTCCCTGTGTCTAGCTGATCACCTGAAAAATAAGGGAGTGAATAAAAGTCTAGTCTCCCATCACGTTGGGATCCAGGAATGAGAGGTGCTGCACAATTCTAATTCTTAAGACAATAAATAGAGGACTTGGTAATGGGATAATAGAGAGCTTCACCTGCCCAAATCCAGCCTAGATGGGTAGTGACCAAACGCTGTTGTGAGCACCTGGTAGTTGCTTGAAGATCTATACTGTATGAAATGAGTTCAGTAAGTTTGGTCCAGCACCTAACAGACAGGTGTCTGCATCCCCCAACTCCCTCAGCGAGTTCCGAACAGTCAGCTCATTGCTAATCTCAGCAGAGGCCAGGGACTGGATGGCTCATGGCAACTGAACTACCTTCTCAACCCAGTGTTAAGGGATGAGATGCGTTGGCCAGACAGCGTGGGGGAAGCTTGTGCTGCTGCTGTCTGCACTGGACAGGCTCTGAGGATAAACACAGGGCATGTGTCTCAGGGCTGTCAATCCAGCTCTCATTTCACACAAAAAGGAGTTAATATCTCCTTCCCCCACAAAAAGTCTCTCCATTTTCTCTTCTGGTTGCACCCAGCCAGCCTTCAGTTTGGTAGGGGTGGAGCTTTGTTTTGCATGGACTCAAAACCATGGACAAAAAATCACAGCAAAAAGCCCTCCCTTCCCTAAAGCAATAAACAAGTTCAGTTCCCAGATGTGCAAGAGGGAAATGCCCAGCATGCTTGTTCCTGAACTCTTCCCTTCCAGATGTGAAATGGTGAGGAGCCGTGACAGCAGCAGCTTTCTGGACAACAACATGGCTCTTTAATAAAAAGTCCACGGCAGGAGCCCCGGAGGAAGCCCAGAGGCAGCCGATAGCTAGCCAGGAAAAAGGCTGCATGGAGAACATAGAGTGGAATTTTCCTCTGGAAAACTCTTTGAACCTCACTGCTCAGAGTCAGTGGTAAAATGGTTTTGTCTGCATTTCCATTTGATTAACTGTTTCACAATAGCTGGGCTCAGTCTTTCCATGCTGTTGGGAGGTGGCTTTGAGCTGCAGGCAAAGAGGGGTTAAGGAGGAGATTTCCTTCCTTTTGAACACCTTCCTTTGTGACCGAGGCAACACCTGAATCCCCACCCTGCTACGCAGGCCGGAAAGAACTAACCTAGTGGGCCAGATTCTCCCCTGGGCAAATGCACCACAGGGCTGTCTTGACTTGCTCCTTGGGGAGCCCGAGGCAGTGAGCCGTATATCACACCCACACACACCCTTGACATAAGGAGAGTGGTGGAAGCATCTCTATGCTCAGGCTGTTCCCGGCTACTGGAATGGCCTGTTGGCTTGACAAGGGACATTGGCTACCTGGGAGAACCTGCATCTACCCCACGGCATTTAGTGGTAGCTGCAGTCAGCTAACGTGCTCAAGCAAAGGGTCAGCTTATGCAAGAGGCTGTTCTTGAAGGGGGAGTCCCTGGGGAGCACAGGGTTGCATGCGGACTATAGGGCCTTTACACCTCCGGATGCTGGCTCAATTCAATCCAGCAGCTGGATCCTACACACTTAGGTAAGTAATTCCCTTGACTTCAATGGGGCTACTCATGGTAGTAAGTGTTGCAGGACTGAGTCTTGGGGTTGGTGACAGGGACCCCAGGACCGTGTGCAGCCTAAGATAATGAGTGGTCTCTGTGGGATTAGTTGGGTGGTGTCCGATCACTGTTGTGCACATCACCAACCCCACCCCCGCCACGTGATTTTCTTGTTGGCAGTCTCATCAGCTGTCCAAGGATTGAATTGGCCACGGTACCTGATCTAGCCTTTTCCCCCTAAATGGTGGTTCCTTCCATGGCGGGGGCAGAGCAGTGCTGGGAAGCTCACCCTGTAGCTGTCTGTTCTGTCGATGGATAGAAGAGTTCAGTATTCACAGCCTTCAGAAAGCACTGCAATTCACATGTGAATAACTTCCTCCTCCCCCTACAATCCAGCTGGCATGCTCCATGGCCAAGATGTTGGAGACCCAACCTGAGAGAACTTGCAGAGACCTGCTTTTCAGAGGGTGTGTGCTCCAGTGTCTCGAGGAGCACCCAGAAATGAAAACTCCCCAAATTGCTCCTCACGTTTGAAAATCATGTCCTTGTGTGTCTTTATTTGAAGAAGGAGCGCTCCAATCTCCCCTCCCAAATGCCATCCCCTGCCAGTTTGAGCTCTTGTTTTATCCCAAATATGGGAGAGGGCCGATTCTCCTTTTTCCTGGCTTTGGGCCCTCTCTGTCCCTTGCTGAGCCTGCGTCTTGCAGCTGGTGACACGGCCCCGAGGTAGAGCACTTCCACATGACCCAATTCGGGATTACCTAGCATGTGGAAAATTTTCTCTGACTGGTAACGTGTTATTAAGTGGCCAGCTAAGAATGCAGTTCACATTCAAAGATAATATGTGTTGACAAGAGACTGGCTGCTAATTGGACTTTTGCCTGTGCCTATGTGAATGTTCTTAATTAAAAAAAGGGGGGGAAGGTTGGAGGGGTGGAGAAAACCCAGATAAAATATTGAGTGGGGGGAGTAATTGAGACAGAATTTCTAGCGAGACTGAAAGCCCTCTAACGAATGCACAAGCCGAGATACATATGCTTACACCAGAAGCCGCTGACCCTGTTAGTTCTTGTATCTGCAGCGCTAGCATGGTGCTATTAGACACTTGAAAATGGCAGGTACCTGCCCCAGGGAGATGCAATCTATGTGATGGGAATTTACAGACACTATCCAGTCTGTATTGTAATCCGGGTTCCTTTCTGGTAGCAACGTGAACACAGGGTGCTGGAGCTGTGCCAATTTAACTAAGACTGACCAATAAAATAACCTGGCAAGTTAGATTTTTAAAAGTCTCATCAAGACACACACAGCTAATTCTCAGGTTTCAGAGTAGCAGCCGTGTTAGTCTGTATCCGCAAAAAGAAAAGGAGGACTTGTGGCACCTTAGAGACTAACAAATTTATTTGAGCATAAGCTTTCGTGAGCTACAGCTCACTTCATCAGATGCTTATGCTCAAATAAATTTGTTAGTCTCTAAGGTACCACAAGTCCTCCTTTTCTTTTAGCTAATTCTCAGAAACCCTTTATTGCTGCCTTCTTCTTCCCGTTTTCCTCTTTTTTTTTTCCTTCCTCCTCCTCCTCCTCCTCTTCTTCTTTATTATCTGTATTGTGGGAGCACCTAGGAGCCCCAGTGCTGGACCTGGAGCCCCTGGCGCTAGGTGCTGTACAAATACAGAACAAAGCCCCAAAGGGCTTACACTCTGCTTGTTTTTAATTCTTTGTCTTGTCTGCTTTTTATAGTTGAAAATGTCTTCTTAATAAGTATGGGCACGTTTCATTTAGATGCTTACAGAAAAAAGATACTGCAGAAAAAATATTTGATACTTGGGCCCTGATCTTGCGAAGGATCATGCTGAGGAGAGGAGAATTCGGAATGAGTTCAACAGGACTACTCACATGCTTAAATTTAAGTATGTGCCCAAGCCTTTGCAAGATCAGAGCCGCAGTTTCTTACTGTGTGTCCATGTGCATGTGTGTGAATATTTATTATTAATTCTGTCTTGTACGCTTTTTTTTGCTGGGGTTTTATGTGAGTGAGAATTTTTGTTGATTTCTCATATATCTGGTTTTTATTCTTCTGAAAAACAGTCTTGAAATAACAAAAATAAAAAGAAGCAAAAAAACAAAAAGATTGTAAAAAAGTACAGACTTAAAACAAACTCTTGCTGAAGGAACGAGGGTTGGAGTCTTAGTGTAGACAGGGCTCCAGAGGTTTTAAACACCATGTTGTCTCCTAGCACATTTTACGTGACACCGAGATTAAAACACCAGTGACCATGTCCACATTAACAGTCCCACTGATGGTAGCAACCGCGTGAAATTTTAGGCAAAAAAGCCTTGTGGAAACAAGGTCTAAAGGGCCATGTTTTTAAAGGCATTAGATGCCTAAAGGTGCAGATAGTCAGTTAGTAGGATCTTCTAAAGCACCCAGTGGGAGTTAGGTACCTACAGATACCTCCTGGGATCTTCCAAAGTGTCTAGAGGCTGAGGCACCTTCAAAAAACTGTCCCTGATGTCTTTGGTCAGGGTTCATCCCTGCTTCAGGGTTACATCAGGGATGAATTTGGCTCATGACGTTTTTGTTTGATCTTCAAGAATTTTTTCTCCCTCCCATTCTCATTTCCTCTTTCTATCGATCAGTCTATCCTAGGTACTTGTGTGGCCCCCATCCCCACAGTATCTGAGCACCTCACAATCTTTCATGTATTTACCCTCACGGCACGCCTGTGAGGTGCTATTAAGCACCTCGGTTACCGGGGCATAACTGCCTGTAACTTATAAGCATGGAAGGGCCAGTGTATTAAGTATTTCTCTCCAGCAGTGAGCCCTGGAAGGTATTCGTCTGCAGTGTGATGAATGAAGTCCTTGAAATACGTTTAGAATTGATGTTGCCCCTCACCTTTGGTAACAATCAAAGACATTAACACAGTTTGGAGACGCTGCTGACTCTGGTACAGATGGTCTTGTGCTTAAGGCCCTGAACTGAGACTAAGTGAAATTCCTGCCTCTGCTGCAGCTTCCTTGTATGATCTTGGGCAAGTCTCTTAATCGCCCTATTCAGTTGCCATCTGTGAAATAGGGATAATGATACTTCCTTTCACCCAGGTTTTATCTACATAGCGTGCAAGCTCTCTGGAGCAGCAGCTAACACTTTTTGTACATTGCACAACATGCCCACAAACTCAGCTGAGGCTGCTACCTGCTACTGTAGTAATGCCAGGCTATGGTGGTTTGACTCTGGCATCACATAGAAACTGCCTTTACACCCAGAGAAGAGCTAATGCACCTGCTGTTTAGTCATATACACACTGACAAATGGCAGTCTCACACCAACTCTCCCCTCAGTTTATCCAGCCCGCTGTTTATCCAGGTCTGCTCCCTCAACCCCAGGACTGCAGATTTAATAAACCATGTCCTTTCAACAGTTCTCTATCTCCAGAGCCCAGCATATCAGCCAGGCTGAAGATACGCAGAGGAGCTCTTGGAAACTAGCGTAAGGAAAGCTGGAGGCCAAAGGGAACTTCAGGTGTCTGATTTCCACGTAAGAGCTCTGAGAGCAACACTGGGGGAACATCCAGCCGTTTTCTGAGTCACAGGGCTGATGTAATGCATACCGCATAGGATCTGGACATTGTGTGCAGAGATCTGCATTTGAAAATAGATTCCATTGTGTGTATGTGACCGACACAAGCATGCATGTGTGAGCATGTGTGCTTGTATGTAGCAGAAATGAAATGGCATTAATTTTGGTTTAATTTACATGAATGGGAAGCTGTACACCTGGGGCAGACAAATACCAACTACCAGCTCAAAACAAGCAGAAGATTGGTTAGAGAGGAAGAATACAAAGAAGACTCTGTGGGAAGATCTAGTAGCAGCCCGTGGCTTCTGCTAGTTATTTTCAGGAGTGCCATGAACATACACCTGAACCACCAGCATCTCACAGTTTGAGTGATGGATGAGGACTCCTCATGGCTTACTCTGCATCGCACCCTGCAATAAGCCAGGGCTGACCCTGGCGATAGTGGACAACAAATTAAATATTAGCTCCAAGTGTGATGCTGAGCCCCCTCTCCTCCTAAAAAAAGAAAGAGAGTAAATGTTATACTCAGAAGCAAACACAGAGATATTATGTGGGAGACTGAGGAGTTAATAATTTATTATTGAGTACCAGTGTGTATGGATTGTACAAAGCACAGAGGACGACATGGTCCCTGCCCCATAGAGCTTAAAATGTAAATGAAGATGAACAAACTCTACAAGGTTGGGAGGATCAGTGTGAATGAGCATCTAAAACACTAATCCCCCTTTTGTCTGACCTATGGGAAGTCCTTCTCCTAGCAGACTGCAAGATGTCAGGGATCTAGGGTGGGATTTAGGGCAAGGGGAGACACTTGCCTTGATGTCTGAGGATTCTGGTATCTGCTCTGATATCCATGACTGAGTCTAGAGCGGTGCAGGGAAATGTAATTCCGTTTTGAGGAGGATTTTAATCTTTTGAAATCTGCTTTAAGTCCAACTTGGAATAAAACCCAACATTTTGAAATTCTTCACCGGAGGGAATGGATCCTTTTCTCCAAGCCAGACAGCATGATAAGGCTCTCCTTGAGCTGCAGACCCTGTAAGCCCTGGACTCCCCAGCTCAGTGGCAGTCCAGCAGGCAGGCTGCCAAGGAGCTGCACAGGTAAGCTGGCAGGTAACCGGGTGGGATTTAAAACCTGCCTGGATTCCATTGGAACTTCCTCAACTTCAAACTGTCCTTTGCAAAACGTTTTTATTTAGACAGATCTCCAAATTCCAGTGAAAAAAATGTTTCACTGGAATGTTCTGACCAGCTGTAAGTGAGTTAATATTGCTCTGTACCTTCAGGCCCCCTTGGGGTGTGTGTGTGGGGGGGGTGGCTAGTCAGTATTAGCGTGACTCCCTCAGGAATTGTGCCTCCTCTTGACAGGAGGAGGGGCCACAGGAGCAGCAAGGAGGGGATAGATTTGGGCTTGTCTTCCCCTTGGATCTCCCGGGGCCCTCAGGTTTTGGGATTTTACCTCAAGTTCCCTCTGGCTTCCCTCCTCCTTAAAGGGCAGATTTAAAGGGAACTCACAGCACTTTTAGTCCCACATCTCAGACTGACTCATGACTAATTCTGCGGGAGGGCACACCTAAGCCTTGCCTGGTGATGGCTGGAATTAACTCTAGTTCAGATAAAGTAAGTTCTTCCAGTCCTAGCAATAATGATCATCCCTCTTTACACAGCCTTAGTAAAGCAAAAACCAGGAGTCCTGACTAAATAATAAAAAGGAGATAAATGAGATAGAAAGAATCCGAAGGAAGGAGACAAAGATAATAAAAGGATTTAAGAGTTTGGCCTTTGCAGAGAGATCAAGGGAATGTAATACATGTAAGCTAGAAAAAAGAGAAGATCAATAAAGGATATGCATGGCTATAGTAAATATCAAATATGGGATGGAGGAACCACTTAAAGTGGTAAAAGGAGGCAGAAGTGAGGAGAGATTCTTAAAATGAAGTCGTGAACTGAAATTGCAAAACAAGAATACTTGAGGTAGACTCTTGGAAAAGGTCTTTATCAATAAGTCTGACCAGGGAACAATTTGTCAAGGGAGACAGTTAAGAAGTCATCATTAAGAGGGGTGGATTTTTTACAGGGGAGGGGAGATTTGAGAGGGCTTTGGGAATTTGAATTTGAGTCTGGGGTTTGAATTGTGAGCATTACTTATGTTGAAAAGATTTTCTCCAAGAGGATGGCTTTGTAATGTTTCCTCAGGAGGCTCAGACTCTCTAGATGTGCCTCATCTCCCATGGAGAGTGTTTCATAAGCAAGACCCCTTCGACACTGAATACTTTGTCCCCTGTTCTCACTTGCTTCGTCCTGGGCTTTGTGATCTGCATTGTCCCAGGCGATCGCAGCTGTCACGGGGTTCCTAGATTGAAATGTGGTCTTTGATGTAACTAGGGCTTGATCCATCAATTGAGAACCAACGGAGGGACTTGAGCACAAGCTTGATGTGTACACAGCAGCCTGAGCCATGGAGAAGGTGTAGCTATATTCTGTACCAGCTGGCATCTATATATCATCTTCACATTCAGTTTCAGGTACAGTTATCCAGCCTGGAGGTGACAAATGCATGGATCGCTGTGGCCAGGTCCTTGTTGGGTGGGACTAAGTTTCCTATAAAGGTAGAAGACATTTTTAGACACTGATGCTACCTGGTCACCCATGTTTAGTGAAGAATCAAACAGGACCCAAGGCTTCACACTGCTTTGACAACCAGGGGATGCGTGGCTTCCTTTGAAGGTGGAGACACACCTTGGCCAGCTCTTTGAAGTTTTTCCTCTGTCTGAATAGCATCACTTTGGTCTTGCCTGGGTTCAGCTTGAGGCAGCTGCTCTTCATCCAAGAGCAGATCTCTTCTTGACATTCTGCTATCTTATTAGTGGCTGTGATTCCACCAGCTGCAAATGAGGTATAAAGTTGGGTGCCATTGGCAGCTGAGCCCAAGCCATCTCACTGCCCCCCACAGTGGTTCCATTTAGATATTGTAGAGAAGTGAGGCTAGTATGGATCCCTGCAGAACCCCACCAGTGAGGGCCTTCGCAGAGGAGTAGCAGTTGCCCATCATCACTCTGAGCTCTGCTGGTTAGGGAAACATGGAACCACTGTAGTGCTAGGCCATCTACTCCTGCTGTGTCATGTAGATGGGTTAGCACTCCGCTGTGTCAAAGGCTGCTGAGAGGTCCAGAGGTATGATAATTCCTGTGTCCATAGACATGAGGAGGTCATCTTTCGGTGCCACTAGAGCAGTGTATGTGCTGTGCCCTCATCTGAACCCCTTATTATGAGGCATCTATGTTGGCTGATGTTGCATGTTGTTGGAGCTTGATTGTTACTTTCTCAGTTCTTTTGTCCAGCAACAGGAGGTTGCAGGTGAGATGGCAGTGGAGAGATCTTCCAGGTCAAGTGCTGGCTTCTTGAGGACTGGGTGAGCTATTGCATTTTCCAAGCAGTTTTGTAAGGGGTGTGTGTGTGTGTGTGTTTTGCTCAGGTCACTCAGAACTGTGAGCCACTGTTACCACTCTGCCATGCTAGGGCTGGAGATGCTTTCTCCCCTCAGCTGTTTCTCCGGCCTCAGTTCCCTCCTGGAACTACAGAACAATATTCCTTCTTCTTGTGGGTTACAGTATTAGCAGTTTTAGACATAGTTAATACCCAAGGCTCATTCACTCTCATTTCCCATGAGAATTTCTGCAGGACTGCAATCTAACACACCAACTCCTAAAATGCCTTCTGCACCTTCCATTCCATTTTCCTTTGGCTAAAAGCACAATGGTTTTAAAACTTCCCCATGCAGCATGCCCTCTCCAGCCAGAGAGATCTGGGCACCCATGTCTCTCCACCCTCGGCATTCTTTGCCATTCACTCTGGCAACTTTAATAAACCTCCCATGGGTCAGACTTTACAAGGCGTAACAGGAATCCTTCAGGTTTCTGCCCTTCTGTGTCTCATGCTCATTAGGCACTCTGGTTTGCACATAGATATCAGCCAGATTGACAACATCCTGTACAGAACGCAAAGATTTATCCCATATTGCTTCTCTGATCTCCTCGGAACATATGGTCAGGAAATGTTCTTGTGCAAAGAGGTTGAATAATTGGTCAGAATTCTCATAGCCCCTTTTCCCTTTGCCCATTTCCTCATCAAATCTCACATTTTATAAACATATTATTCTCTATGACTCGTATTGACCCCTTTTTCTAAATCTCACCCTGTACACAGTACAGCAGTAATGTGAAACCTTTGCCATGGAGCCTTTTTAAATACATCTGATTTTAAAAGCTTGCCTAGCTTCCATCTCATTAAATACATTTAATGCTTTACCAGACAGCTATGCAATCAGTGTGGGGACTCCCTTGTCTTCTGGAATTGATGTAGTTCACAAATCTTTTCCAAAGTAGTGAGGTATCCCTCGATACACTCTGTTCTTTGCAGGGGAGGCACAGCTTATCCCAGCTGTGTGTTCCATGGGTGGGAAGCATCTGTGGACTGTGAGATCTGTCCCTGCTCATCCAACATGCTCAGGTTATATAGCCTCTCTTTCTTGAGCTTCTTTCTCTCTTCATTCCATGGTTTTTGGTATGCCTCCTCCTGCTATTATTTTGCTGATCTCCTCTCTTGACTCTCTGGTCCGCTTCTTTGGTTCTGTGATTCGCTTCCCATCTTTGGTATTCGCGCACTGTTTTTGCAGCTTCCCGTTATTTATCTCTCTGATCAGCCTCCATCCTGGCCAGTTCTAACTTTGCTGTGCGTAAGTCCAGTTTGACTATGCCAGTGTGACCGCTTGCTCAGGTCACTCAGAATTGCGAGCCACTGTGTTACCTCTCTGCCTCCACAAGAGAGAGCTTTGCTGCACCTAAGCTGTGTGTCTGCCCTGCCAGCAAACTCTTCAAGGATTCTGCCTGTCCAACCCTTGCCTTGTAGGTAACAGGCAGTGAACCCAGTTCCCGAGTTCTGCAAAGATGTCCTTCAGCAGCATCCAATCCCTCTCCCTGGATACTCACATTCACTGCCTCCATAAAGCCTGTTAGCTTAGCTAAGGATTTCACCCTTCAGTGTAATACACAGCACTGAGATGGCTTTTGTAATAAAACAAGAATAAGTTTATGAACAAAGAACAGATATTTAAGTGATAAGTAAGAACAGAAGACACAGGTATGATTATAGGTAAAACAAAAGACTTTCTAGAGACTATAACTTAGCTTCAGCAAGTTACAATCTTTGTCTAAGCAGGTTTCTCACCGATAGTCAGTTCCAGCTCCCCTTGGTTTTCAGGCCAAGAGGATCCACATTTTATGAGCTCAAAAGGTGCTGCTCCCCCTTCGTCCCCAAGTGATGGATGCCAAAATGGTGTTCTGCCTTTGCTTATATTTCCCAGGGTCTGTTGTTTCTGTTCAAGTGCCAGGCAAGCTTCCTGGGGGTGCAGGCTCCATCCCCCATTGTGATTGCTAAGTAGTCTTCCCCCATGCCTGTTAGCATGATAGCTTTGTTTACCTTTGATGTAGATGTACTTTTCATTGTCCCCCGGCTCAATTTACATTGGAGTCATACAAAAGCAGGTGAAACAACATTTCTTGGTCTGAGACAGGCTGGGCTTATGCACTGCTTGCAAAACACATTTTAAGAACATCTCCCAGCACTCATCGGTATATCTTTATACACTGCCTATACATACATCACACAATAACATTAATGACTAGCATGTTATTTGTTCATGTGTGAGACCTTACATGTCACCTTTCAGATACAGATTCTGACAACAGTGTGTCAGGCCCAATGTGAATTATGGTATGGTGTTCCCTCTGCCAGTTGGCTTCCCAGGTTCGCAGTGTGCTTCACTGAAGGAGGCATTTCCCTTAGTAGTAGGCACAGTTCTTCATTGGCTTTCACCATCTAGGAAGGACCTGGATCTGCTTCACAGGTTATGACTTGTCACAGGTTAGGGCTTCTTGAACTTAGGCATGTATGATGGGGCCAAACTCAGCTCGGAGTGGTGGGGCGGATAATACAGTCTGGTCTGGGGTGGAGTTTTCTCTCCCATTTAGCATCATATGTATACTGCTGAGCTGCTCAGCAAAGTATACCCATGACATCAGTTTCTCCCTAACACGCAATGGCAGGGTTTTTTGCAGGTAACCACACACACACCGCATCCCCACACAGCTGTTTCTGTTCACTGACAGGCAAACTGGGCTGCAAGAACTAGCAAATGTTTTCACCTTGTGACCATACTGTGAAGATACACCTCCTTTCCCAATGGGGTGTGATTCTACCATCCCGTGCTCCCCTCAGGCCTGTGTGCATCCACATGTTTCAGAGTAGCAGCCGTGTTAGTCTGTATCCGCAAAAAGAACAGGAGTACTTGTGGCACCTTAGAGATGAACAAATTTATTAGAGCATAAGTTTTCGTGGACTACAGCCCACTTCATCGGATGCATAGAATGGAACATAAAGTAAGAAGATATATAGATATAGATGATGTATAGATAGATATAGATATACAGAGAAGGTGGAAGTTGCCATACAAATTGTAAGAGGCTAATTAATTAAGATGAGCGATTATCAGCAGGAGAAAAAAACTTTTGTAGTGATGATAATCAAGATATCCACGTGGTGCATTCACAGGGCCTTGGGCCTAAGAATGAGGCAAGTCCCCAGGGTGCTGTAGGAAGGAGCATGGCTGGCACAGTATTTCTCAATCCTGCTGCTGCTGAATGGGCAGGCAGAGGCAGGCCGTTTCCCTGAAGATGCAGACAACGGAATGGGGAACAACAAGCTTAGTAGGTGACCCTACAAAAGCAAGGAAGAGGGTAACAGAATTTGTGGTCTTCAAGCCACCCCTCTCCCCCTAACACTCCTCCATGTAAGTGTGTGGGGTCCTATCTCCTGTTGGAGGGTGAATGGGTCCCAGGACTGGTAGGGGAGGAATTATGGAGAGAAGAGTCAGAGCCATAGGCTGTTTGGGGGAAAAAGAAAGGTGCGGCTGGTCCAGGTCTTCTCATATTGGCTGTTAGTTCAAAGATCCTGCCTGCTTGTACAGGGTGTCTCCTCAGAAGCCTTTGCAATGAGGAAGGGAGCAACAGCCCCAGTCAGATGCCAAGAGAGGGGGAGGGGAACTGCAGCATGACTTGTCATCCAGATAAAACCGGGACCATGGAAGCTGGAGATGGAGAAGACCTATTAGAATGATCAGATTCCATTCCCTTGCAGGGGCAGGAGGCAGCCCCTGATTAGGTATTAAGTGGATACTAGACTTTTTTTTTTAGCCAAATGGTCTCTTAGTTGATGCCTAAGAGGAACTTTCTGCTCTGGAAGCTGTGTGGATCTTGGGGGTTGTAAAGGAGATCACTGTAAGGTTCTCTTATGGCTGACTTCTCTGGCCCAGCTCACGCAATGCAAAGACTGTCTCTGAATGACCACTAAATGCCACTGACCTTTCGTGACATGGAGAGGTGCACGGGAAAGACCTGATAACAGCCATGCTGACCCTGTGTCACTCCATGTTTTCAGCACGCCTCCTTGGTCAGCTTCAGGTGAGGAATCTTGGGCAAGGAGAAGAGGATATCAGTCGGAGTACCACACTGTGCACGGGCAGGCACCAAAAGTCGCATGCTGCGTGTCATCTGCTGTGCTAGGTGCCAGTGGCTAGCCAGCTTCTGAATTTGTAGCCTCACATGACATGGAAATGGGGTGCAGATTGGCTGTGAGCAAACTGCAATGCCAAGAAGTAACTGACTTGGCCAGGTGGCACTGGCATCTAGTGCATCAGCAAGAGAAAGGAGATCTGAATTGTGTCAATGACTTGCTATGTGACCTTGACCAAGCCACACAAGCTATAATTTTCTAGCCTAGGCACCTAAAATTCAGCCACTAAATCCAAATTTAGACAGAGACTAACTGACTTTGAACTGACAGTTAGTGGTGAGCACCTGCAGTTCCCATGGACCTCAGTGGTATTTGTGAGTTCTGAGTACTTCTGAAAATCTGGCCATTTTATCTCTGCCTCAGTCGCCATCTGTAAAATGGGGATAATACTATTTGCAGTGTACCTTGTAGCTAGGTGCTATATAAACCACATGATTTTAAGATGCCTGTATTTGCAGGAGAAACAACTAAAGCACACAGAATTAAAGAGATCTCAAGAACATATGGCTCCTCCAAACTAGCGGGGTTTTAAAATGTTAATGGGTGAGATGCTTGTTATACACACATCTATTTACCTTTCTGTGAAGGTGCACAGTAGTGCTATGAATACAGAACCAAGGTTGTTTGGGTAACCTGAACTCTGAGCATTCATGTTTTACAATGGTTGGGATTCTTTAGGAGTAACCTTCAGAGATTAGTATTTGTTATTAACTTCCTGGCTTTCATACAGATTTTTTGTTCTTTAAAACTGAGGTTCTGTTAAATCCCCCCCCCCACCTTGCTATTGATTGGCTTTTAACACAGCCTTAATTCCACTTTACACTCTTTTTGCTGAGGGATGTATATGTTCTACTGCAGCAGTAAAATTCCTGATTCCTCTCTGCCTCTCAGTGGGGTCACGGGGTGATCCCCAGCCTCCTTTCCCATCGCCAATTCCTCCCTCTGGGATGTGGTCAGGCAGCTGTCCTGTTGCTTCTTCTCTCTTGGGGTTAACTAACAGCTTGATGGATTTTAATGTTAATTTCTCCAGTCAGGGATCCACCCCTGCTTTAAAATAAGAGAGAGGAAAGGTTAAAAAGAACTAAATTCAAAACAATTACGAAGCCATCCCCTTGTGCGAGCCCAGACAGAGGAAAAGTGCTGTTTGGTGGGGCCGTCACACTCTGCCTCCCATTTGGGCAACAAAAGCAGCTAGAAGTCACGTGCTGGGATCTTCTTTCAACAGCTTGTGTTTATGTCATGTGGGGGTTTTTGGGGGGTGGGAGGGCCGGGGAGGAGCGTTTGACATAAATTCTGATTCCAGGAATCCTCCTAACACAGGATATGCAGCAGGGAGCTCAGTAAACAAGACGCAACAGCCGTCCTGTAATGGAATCGGTTCTGCGTATTAGCTGCTCCTTGCTTATGGACCTAATTAGTGCAGCAGCTTTCAGAGCTTGGACAGCTGGGCAGCACTCGGAGGGTTAGCACGGGGATGGGACAAAGGGAAGGGTACAAGGGTGACATCTGGGTCAAAGGGAGTGGTGGGCCAAAGACACCCTGGGGTGAGAGAAGCAGCAGAGAAAACCAATTCTTAGAACAAATAGCGGTGGGGATCCCAAAGGTCTGGCTGGCTCAAGCAGGTGCCGATGGACTAGAACAGGGCACGTCAGCATTCTCCCATGGGACAAGGCCGTGGTGCAATGTGATCTGGGGAGGGAGGCGTGGGTGGAGACGGGAGCATAGTGTAGACTTCCCGCATGTACAATGACACAAGAGCAACAGCTCAAGTGCTCCAAACTACTCAGAACTATTATCGACAATGCTGCCGTGTCTGTGGCGAGAGGATTAGCACTTCTGAAACGTAGGGAAAACTCAATCATGCCATTGCTGTCTGGTTTCTGATGACTCATTAAGGGCCTCTTCCCTCCCCTGCTTCTACCATACCCACCCTACTAATATTTACTTGAAAACATTCTCTGACCTCCTCTGCCTGCTTATCACCCCAGGCTCCTGAAGTCAGAAATAGCTGTTGGGCTGGTGAACAAACATTTCTTCCCCTCCCCCACCCTGGTGGCTGGTCTCTCTCAGTAAGGTCATTGCAGTTCTTCCAAACTATCCACATTCATTCACAAATCACTTGAACTCTATGAACTAGTCTGCAGCAGGATTCAATTTGTTCCCTGTCTGTTTTCTTTCAGAAGTCACTCTCGCCCCTTTTTGGTCTTTAAGCCACTCTCTAGGAGGACAAGAGCTGCTTGGTGCTAGGTGTAGGAAAGCTTTGACCTCTGCTCTGTCTCTTCCCCGCCTGCCCCTCCCCTGCACAGATCCCCTCTCCTGCTGCTGCTGCCAGTTGGCTGCAAACTGTTCAGACCCCGGAGAGGTAGCTGAATGTTTGGTGAAGCCATGTTTAGCAGGATGGGCACAGAGGTGGTCAGAGGCTGAGAGGGGGGGTCGTGCTAAGCAGAAAACCAGAAGCTGGGTCTTCATACTGCCTTCACCCCAAACTCTACTGTGTGCATTCAAAGTGTAATGCAAGAAGCTAGCTGTAGAGCTGGTCAAAGTATTTTTTTTTTAATGGCAAAAATGGCTTTGCAACAAAAATGGAAATTTTCATGAAAAAAAAAGTCCATTTTCATCAACTTTTTGTGGACTGAAAAAAAAAATAAATAAAAGATGTTCTTCCCAGTTCTAGCTGTTAGGCACCACCCTTGGGCCAGCAAAGAGACAGGTAGGCCCCAAGAGACAGAAGAGACGGGCAGTGCACCATGGAGGGAGACCAGCCAGTGAAGTAATTATATCACAACTGGAACCCAAAATCCCGCTTACAACAGAATAGCCAGCACGATGCAGCAAAACCATGGAGGAGAGCAGTGTAAGAGCCAGCCCAGCTAGATCTCCAGCTAGATCTTCCTGGGGAAGATGCAGGAAGAATCAATGGCAGGTGAATTAGCAGCAGAGCAAGTTGGCAATTTTTCAATGCAACATAATATAATTGGATAATGCTGATGTGTTGTCATGAAACGTTTCACTGAATCTACTACAGATTTGACAAAACTTTATCCAGAACACAGGCCAGGCAAGTTTCCATTTGAAACCTGCCAGCGTTTCAGAGTCCACAGCTCCAGCAGGAAGCATACCAGCTCTTGGAGCCCAGGCTGGAACCAGAGCTAGGGTTTGGGGTTTTAAGGTCTCCTGGGGCTGACAGGATCCCTGCCCCAGAGCAACTATGTGGGGCCTCAACCGATTATGTAGGGATACTCCCATCTCTATGTCACCCATGCCTGCTTGGTGTGGCACTCTGTCCCGCTCTAGTGGCAGCTAGACCAGCTACTCAGCGGTTCTCAAATTGTGGGTTGGGACCCAAAAGTGGGTCCCGACACCATTTTAATGGGGACACCGGGGCTAGTGTGAAGTTTAAGTTTAAGAATCGCTGAGCTAGAGATTGATGAGCCTACTACAGCCTTGGCTAATAGAGATGTGTCTTTTAGCTCATGCTATAGAGCAGGGGTCTCAAAGTCCCAGCCCGCAGCCCATCTGCGGCCCGAGAACCTCCCCACTGCGCCCTGTGGAGAAAAGATCCATGCAGCCGGCTCTGTCTGCTGCAGGCGCCACCCCCTGCAGCTCCCATTGGCTGGGGTAGAGGGACAGAGATACCATCACTAGTCGCCGGGCAGAGTCAGCCATGGAGGCAGCATCATCAGTTGCCAGGCAGAGTCAGCCATGGAGGCCAAGTCACTTTTTTCCACAAAAAATATAAACAAGTCAAAATACCAAAGCCCACCTTGCTGCAATCCTGAAGGTTTCAACTGCTCAGTCACTGAGGCCAAACATCAACAAACCGACAGAACTGAAGCATTGCCAGGTGTCTGGCAAACACTAAAAACCCTCTGGCAGGGGAAGAATTGTATAAAGTTGTATGACAGTTTTATTATTTCTAAGAAATTCAAAATAAAAAAATACAATATCAACATTTTATTTTCTGAACATCATCTTCAGTGACATCATTGGCCCACTGGAAGGATTTGAGGACTGGCACTGGCCCTATGGTAAATTGAGTTTGAGACTCATGCAGTAGAGGCTCATGCATTATGCTCCAGAAGTCCCAAGGTTTGATCCCAGCCAGGCATGGGCTGCATCTATACATATTAGAATTCTCCATCTTCTGGCACCCGTTTCCTGGGTAACCCCAACTCCTTGAGTACCTGAGGACCAGTTAGACCACACCCCAGACCTGAGCACTCTTAATAAACATCTGAAATTGCTAACTTGCCTCCTAGGGTTCACCTGGAGGGAGTGACTTAGCCCTTTTATTGCATGTTGACATCTGTTTCTAATTATTATCCCTTGTCTAACAAGAGGAAGAATAGGAATGAGTGCCTCTTTTTAGATCCTATCTTGACTGATTTTATAAAGAGAGACAAAGAGAGGGGGAAGAAGGGAAAAGGGTAACCAGCCAAACTGATTCTCCACCGGGTTTCTGCCATGACCTGGGTTCACTTGATTTGGTTATTTTTAGACAATCCAGAAGGCACACTGTCTGGAATGTCTAAAATGTCTCTTTCTAACCAACTCCTCATCCCTCCCATGGGTTGGTCTGAAACCAACAGCTGAGGAGGGGCTCAAGTGTCCCAGCAACATCCATGTCCAGGGTGATGTCAGAGCTGTACAGAAGCAGGAACTGTTCTTTCAGGCCTCATGATGATTACTATTCTAACCAGTGCAAAACACCATCATCCATTACCTCACAGACTTGCATTCAGGTCCAAGAAGTGAGCAAAAGCTTCACCCTGGGCAGCAGCTGTGAGCTCTGGGGAAACAAGATCGGTCTGTTTGTAATGACAGAATTAAAGCTGAAAACAACAACACTTCAGGCCCTATTGGAATGAATGCCAATTGTAGCAAAAGGTATGATTGTTGTCACGAGGCTTTTTGTGCTGGTCAGTCCCTCTCTTTCTCCCCCACCACTTCCATTCTCCGCTCTCCCCCCATTTCCTTTCTTCTGCAACACTGCCTATGTTTCTTCTCTTGGAAAGCAGATACTTTACAAAGTGGTTAGGGGACAGATCCCACTCCTGTTCAGGTCAATGACAAAGCTCCCATTGACTTCAACGGGATGAGGATTGATCTTTAGGGCCAGAGTTCTGAAGCAGCCTTTACATTTGAATGGGCAGGTTTTTTGACCATACAGTTTTGGGGTGCCCAAGACTCATATTGGCATGTACAGACAGCTTTTGCAAGCCGACGTTGGGTAGGTAGACCTCTGACTCCCTGATCTAGATGCCAGTGGTGCATGCAAAACCAAATTCTTGGAAGCCCCCAAGCTTGAGCACCTGAAAGCTCTGCCCCCAGCAATAGAAGATCCAGTTGTGGGAGCCCAGATTTAATAGCTGCTTCAGAACACTTGGCTTTGAATTTTCAATTTGTGATTGAGTATAATCTTTATCTATCTACCATCTATCTAGCTAACCTTTTTCCAGCCAAACTCTTTCAATCTAATCCTTCAATTTATTCGGAATTATTTTCAACCTAACTTTCTTTACCCTGAAAAGTTTTGATATTTTATGTGGTAAAACAAAAACGAAGGAACAACACGAATCTTTGGGATTTTGTCTCAAACGTTGGTTACCAAATTGGGCCATTGTCCACTCATGATCTTCGGAATACTGGCTGGTTTATTGAGGAGAACTGACTGGTATATGGGGAATGGCTTAACCTCTTTGCTTCTGGAGATGTCCAGCCACTCAATTACAAAGAAGACCTTGGAGGGCTGTAAAAGGAGCTGATAGAAAGGAGCAAGAGAAGCTAGCTTAGTTGCCTCCATTAGTAGCTGCTGCTATATAAGAAGAGGAGAGGAAATGGGAACCACCTTAGGGACTAGAGCCACCAGTTACAAATAATATACTTTCCTAATCTCAGTCTTTCAGGTAAGTGACTGGTGGAGTTACACACAAGCTTGCTGCGACACAGATGGGGAAGTAGTCTCCAGGAAACTCTCACTACTGAGATGTGAAACTTTCCTCCTCTTCTTCCCCATCTTTTGAAATCAGTCATGCAACCTGCTTTGTGTAAAGTGCTGAGCTCTTCCCAAAAGCACCAGTCCAAGCGGATTAGTACTGCTGTGAGAGATGCAGCCCTTCACTCCCTGGTCAAACCCAACCCAGGTCCCTACCTTCCTCTGGCTGTTTAGTGGGCTTGGTGAGATGACATCACAATTGACATTATTTGGCCTCTTTCTTGGCTGTCTCAGCAGAGCAAGGCCCAGAGACTGATCTGCCCTGATCTGCCCTCTTACCCAAGAGGTGCTCTCTGAAGGTCAGCGGGGAAGCACATTGGTGGGCAGGACAGGAGAAGCTTGCATTACGATTGTCCATTCTCCTTCTCTGTGACCAGTTTGTATGGATGGGAATCAAGGACTGGAATGCCTGACAGGGTCTGTATTAGCCCTCTTGCTACTGGTCTGGTGAATCTAATTATAGAATAAACCACCAGTTTGTGGGATAGTCTTCCCTGTTTCTTGCCGTCTTGCAATGGTGGCATTCTCAGTGTGGACCATCCAGGCACCTGGTCACAAAAGCAGAATATCAGGGCTGGTCAAGTACAGTCAGCCTTCCTCTCAGGATTGCAATCAATATCTGCCCTCTTTCTCTCCATTCCCTTTGAAGGTTCCATATCTTCTTAAAAGCAGAAGTAGGAAAAAGTACCATCTGGGCTGGGCCTGCAAGATAACAAGGTATCATAGTCCAGCAAAGACGATGCATATGGGGATAGGGAGGATCTCAGTGTTACGGAGAAGCTAGGCTGTAAGGTGTAATGGTCTCGCAGGGAGAAGACTGACAGATTCACAAACTGCATAAGACTCAATAGAAAGTCAGGGTGAGAGAAGACTCTGGGGTTACAAACTGTGTAAGACTCCATAACAGGAATAGAATTCCCCCAAAGGAGAGGACAGCAAAGAGGCCTTCCCCCCCCGGGAGGGAGCAATCAAAGCCCTGTCTGGTCAGCTCCACCCCACTGGGCAAGAGACCCATTTTAACATCAGAAAAGCAGATGTGCAGTGCAGAGCTTGGGTCTGATTTGAGGGTGTCTGACATGTGGAATCTCCATCACTGGAGATTTTTAAGAGCAGGTTAGACAAACATCTGTCAGGGATGGTCTAGCTAATACTCAGCCCTGCTATGCGTGCAGGGGACTGGACTAGATGACCTCTCGAGGTCCCTTCCAGTCCTGTGATTCTATGGAAGACAATGAGCATGGGTAATATCTGTGCAAAGGAAGCATGCTGATTCAGAGAGACTGGTCAGCTAGGCATATCCTAGGGGTGCTGAAAACAGGGAAAATAATCCAAATAGCATGGGGAGTGTCACACCAGAGGTAGAGCATTTCAGGAGGTTACCTATGGCAATGAAAGTTCCTGGCCAAGATGGAGGCAGCGTGGCCACCATGGGCTCTCCTCCATGGGTGCTACTGCTGAGTTGGAGCTAAGGAGGGAGTCAGCCAATAGCAGCAGCATTCCTGCTATTATTATTTGTATCACAGTAGTGTTTAGAGTTGAGAATCGGGGCCTCTCTGTGATAGGTGCTGTACACACATGGGGCAGGTCCTCTGCCGGCATAAATTGTCATTGCTCCTTGGCCATCAAAGCAGCGGTTACAATTTATACCAGTGCAGGATCTGCCCCATAGTGCACAAGAGATAATCCCTGCCCCAAAGATTTTACAATCTCAATACACAAGGGGGGAGACAGGAAGCACTACAGTGCTATCCTGAAGGAGATGAGAAGGGGGAGGACGAGAGCAGTGGCCTCTTTGGATCTGCAAAGAGACCTTGGTTATGAGGCCTGAGTCAGCACAAATCTTGACAGATCAATGATAGGGGAAGCTTTTGGGAGTCAAAAGTTGCCAAGATTCTTGCTTTCTACTCAAGAAACCTGGCCCAGCTTTCTCTTCACACACTAGACCACGGCCTGGAGGGGTGCAACACTTACCTATCTCTGCTAAGCACATCTCTGCTGACGCTGCTTCTCCCTGTCCCATGAGACCACAGGCAATGCTCAATGCAGCAACATTAACACCTGTAGATTCCCCTCGATGGCTTCTAGTGTACAGGGCTCTCGCTAGTACAGTGCTGAGGATTAGAGCAGGTACAGGAATCAACTGAAGGGTGAAAAGCAGAAGCAATAATAACACTTAGCTCTTATATTGCTCTTTCATGAGTAGGTCTCAAAGCACTTTACAGTGAAAATAAGTATCATTGTACCCTTTTCTTACAGATGGGGAAACTGAGGCACAGAGCAGCCAAGTGCCCGAGATCACCCAGCAGGCCAGCAGCAGAGCTGAAAATAGGTCACCTGAGTCCAAATCCAGTGTTCTGCCCACTAGACCACACCAGGGATAAGTTGCTAAAGTTCAACAACAGGATCCCAAAGCACTTTAGAGTTTGCATATTTACAGCGGAGATCATTCACCATTGAAATGCAGCCACCTCTGGGTGAAACATAGGAACAATTTTGTGCCAACAGCAGCATTACGCAACGAAAGAGTGCCCCAGTACATGCTAGTTGCCTCCAGCAATTCAGTGTCTGCTAGCATGCCTAGCCTCCTGCTTGGGCATTTGGTTCAGTAATGGCTCAGTGTACGTCTATACTGTAGCTGCGAGTGAGCCTTCCAGCCCAGGCAGACATACTCAAGCTAGCCTGCTAATAATAGCACTGTGCACATTGTGGCTCTGATCCAGACCTGGTCTAGCCACCTGTGCTCAGACCCAGGGGGTCAGGTGGGCTTGAGAGTCTGAGCTGCTGACAATGCCACAACGGCCATGCATCTACTTTTAGCACCCTAGCTCGAGTCTGGCTAGTAGGAACCTGTCTTCCCAGGCCTGGCAGCTTGCTTCCAGCTGCAGTGTCGGCAGACTCTCAGAGGGAATCACCTTCCTGACTCACCAGTGACAACCCGTCTTGCAGTGTCCTTGGGACTCCACCTTCCACATACTCCCCAGGCTCGACCCTGTTTGGTTTCCAAGAGGTGATGAGCTCACAGACCACCATGGTACAGCTACCGGGAAAAGCGTTACTGATGGCTTGGCCCAGCAAGAGCCAAACTCAGAATCTGTCGAGTCACCTTCGGCAGGGGACCCCTGATGTCGTGTCATTTAGAGAGTGAAGCAAAACAAAACAAATCCCAAAAGAGGCTCCAAAGAAGAGAGTGAAAGTTCTACCCTCATGCTTCAGATGGTAAGCCAGTCGGTTGTACAGCACCTAGCACAATGGGGTGCTAGAATAATTAATGATAACTATTAGGGATTGGGATGAGACCTATGGAGGCTGGCAAGCTTGTAGCTGTCCACTTTCTTGCACTTGCCTCAGAAGCATCTAGTGCTGGCCACTGTTGGAGACAGGATTCTGGATTAGCTGGACCATGGGTCTGATCCAGTCTGGCAACTTCTGTTCCTAACTGGCTGACACAGAGGAGGAAAGAGAGAGGGGGCATCATTACCTTTCCCCTCTTCCCAGGTCTGTCGGGGAGCAACATCTAACGAGGAGGAGCAAACTGTCTTTCAGAGAAGTTTTGTGAGCCTGGCACCCACTAGCAAACTGAGTTTAGATGAACTGAGACAGGCTAAGATTTAAAACATAAACCAGTGCAGGACAAAAGTCAGATGTACAAACCCCAGTCCTATGTTGGAAACCTCTATCATCAGGCTACCGTCACCAGCTCTAGTATCTCTCTGATATGGGATTGTGGGGGGGTACTTGGATCACTGAATAATTGACACGCTGTCTTGCTTGCACCAGATGCAGTTTTATTGGCTGCTCATGTTTCAGTCTGATGGTTGGTGCAAACGAGCCAAATTGAAGTGCCGTCGTCTTGGCTTTTTGAGGGTTCCTCTTCTGTCCTTCCACCATGGGAAAGTGAAGACCTCAGTCCATCTAAGGCACTAGATGGCTGGGTTGACTGCAGCTGACACACACAAATCTCGGTGTATTTTGTTTTCCAGGTCCATGATTAACCTGCTCTAAGCTTCATTTTGCCAGCTGGATGATTTCACTCTTTAGCATGCCAGCTTTTCCCAAGGATTTCCAGTGGATCACTCTTTTTTCAAATGCAGCCTGTTCCTCCTAATAGTGGGTGAACGGTCAGCAGGTGAAAGGTTGGTTGCTTTTCCTTGTATATTAATCCTTCCATCTGTATTTGTGGCTCTTCAGTCTCTGCTCGGCTCAGGGAAGGTTCATGTTTCCCCAACCTCTACCCCATTAAAGTACAAAGGAAGCATTCTCAGGTTTGTTCAAAGTCCCCTTGAAAAAGAAGCTGGTGGTGTGCTGACCTCATAAAGAAAATGTTTTCCATGACTTTGCTCAGTGTTTCATACAGGGCTCTGCACCTATAGCTAAACCACAGCTCATAGTCCATGGAGCAGGCCTGACTTTTTGAGGTGTGTGTGCATTTATGTGTATATATGCAATTGCACCCATGGTCCCTGTGGGCAGTTATACCTGGTTTATCTCTTCAGCTGTAGTATTTGCAACTGCAAATCAGGCTAAATACCCCCTTCCTGCACATAAATACAGACAAGTAAATGTAGGGCAGATATACCTCTGAAGGGTTAAACAAATGCACTTCAGTTGGGTCTGTGCCCTTCTTGTGTTCACTTTTTGCAGATGTTCTAGCGAACATTCATATTCATCCAACCAGCACATTTTACGCAAATATTGCAGACTATTTGTGGAAAACTCATTCTGAATCACGAGAATCTGCTGCAGAAATCTGATTCTAACAGTTCTCCTCATCCTTTCAAGGACCATGTGACCTATGTGTACAATCAAAACAGCTTGGATGTTGAATATTGCACACTTTTCTAATGAACTGTTCATGAGCTGTGGACCAAGAGTTAGTTGCTGAAATTACCTGGCAAGTCATTTCAAATCTCAAAAAAATTGGAGAAAACTGCAATCTGTTTGTGGCCAATGCACCGCCAGCAAAAGAGGTGACATTCACTGACTCATTATTAATAATTCACTCAGCTGTGTTAAGGAACTATCCTGAACTAATAAGGAGTGGACAAGATGATCCAATAGATATTTCTCCACTCCAGCTTCTCTGATTCTATTATAATACCATGGTTGGGGTTTTTTGTACATATTTTGCTGACATCTAGGAAGTAAAATAAGGTCTTTAAAGCTGATTGGAATATAAATGTGTATGGCAGCTCCTTCTGCTGCTGCTGATCAGTGAGGGGGTCTGACCACTCTATTTACAGTTCAAGCGCTGCTATTTCAGGCCCTATATTTGTGCTGAAGTTCAGAGCTATTCCTTGACAGATCAATAATTCACAACCACTAAAGTACAGTGCCTTTCTCCCAACTCCACGGCCCTGTAACGAGAGACATTATCATTTTCCTGGACTTTGAAAGCATGGAGGGGCTGGGATGAGTTTGATTATCTCCCAAAGCCATTCAGTGGTTGAAGGGGGACTCCTGGCAGATTGCATTTCATGTCATCAATTATGCGATTGAATCCATAGGGCACCCCCTTGTGGCAAAGGAGGCAAACTTGAATAAACAGATAATGAGATGCACATATTCTGATTGTGAGGGTTGGAAGTGTCTAAGGGCCCTAATAATTATACATAGACTAGCGGAAGCTTTTGTGTCTTGGTTTGGCAGCAGAAAGAAAAAGACTAGTAATTTCAATGAGCTTTTTAAAATTCTTCTTTAGTCATCTCTTATGTATCACAGAAATACCTCTGCTCACACTGACTTGCATGCAGATACACGCGTGCACACACACACACACACACACACACACACACGAGTTGCAACGACTTGTGTATGCTGTAGGGGATTTTATGTGTCACACATCAGGGGTTCACATTTGGTTAGATGTATAAATATTATCCACTCTGCTTCCAGGCTCCTCTTTGGGGCTACAGCTCATTTTGAACAGTTTTTAGGAGAGGGAACCGGGGGTAACTTCACTGCAGTGTTGTTGTTTGTTCTGAGTTCCGTGCAAACAATAGAACATCTGTTCTTGAATCCAGCAGCTGGCCCAAAGTGAAATGACGTTAGCATTAATTATCCTCTGGGATGTGGGGGACAGGGCGATGGTGCAGAGTTCCTCAACAAAAAAATAGCAAACCAAAACAACAGCTTGTATGTCTGTATTAAATATCCCAGCCTACGCTCAAATAACATGCCTGCTCAGGGGTGAACCAAGAAATGCCGGAGCTTGAAATGCAGGGGGGAGACTCTAGCCTTATTTTAAACACATAAAATGAGCTTGAGCCATCTCTCAGTCTTATGCCAGCACATCACCACAAGGTTCAGTGGGGATACATCAGTGGCATGGATTGGAGACTCGGGTTATATAGTTATGATGAGAAGCTTCTGCAGTCAATATAGGAATTATGGACCTTTCAAAGTATTACAGGAATGGTGAGTTCTTGAATGCACAAATTACAACCATTTTAATCTAACACATTTCTATTCAAAATATGTGATGCTCTCAATAAGGATCCAATCCAGCACCCACTGGTATGATGGAAAGACTCCTATAGACTTCAATAGGTTTTGGATCAGCCCTTAAGAGAATCCAGTAGATATAGACAAGAAACCAAGAACTGTGTGGCAAATTGGACCTATACGTGATGGCAAAAATCGCTGGGTTCCGGAGCTCTGTGGTGGCATAGATTGGAAATGCAGCAGCTCCTTCAGGTACATTCAAAAATGGAGGCTTTAATTTGATTAAATATGCAAAGGAAAATCAGTGCGGTCCCCCTTATTTCTTTTGTTATTAAATTCCGTTTATTTCGCACTGGCCCCGAAGTGGCAGTGTGCCACAGAGTTTTGTACTAAAAACTAGACTGAATCAGGAAATGTTTTTTGGTCTGGTAACACATCATGATGAAAGCAAATAAATGTTTTCAGCAAAAGTTTTCTTCAAAAGTTTTTGAGAGGTTGTCCAAAAAAAATCAACACTGAACATTTTCCAGCAATAGCCATCCAAAACCAATTGGGTTTCAAGATTTAATGTTTTTGATGAAAATCTTCCAAATTTTGTCAAAAACAGACTACCACAAAACATCCATTTTGATTAAAGTCAATTTTGTCCGTCCTCCCTCCCCCCAAGACCTGACTGAAATTTCCCCTAGCTCCACTCATGCCTTGTAAACATTCTTATGGGGAAGTGGAAGATTTTGGCAGCTCAGAAGGGGACCATGGAGTTCATGGACACCAAGAAGCATGGAGGAGGCAGGTTTGGTCACTTTGGAAGTGGATGATGTTTTGGCTCAGGGGAAAGTATGAACTTCTGTTTTCACTTCCTCTTATAAGCAGGTCTGGACGTGGTTTTAAATTTGTGGGAGTGAGGCCTTGAACTCCTAAATTTCCTTCCTCAGCAACCCTTAGCAGCAACCAGATGTCTTTTTGCCTCCTCTCCCAATAGCTTTCCCTGCAGCTAATGAATGATCACTTGGTGTGTCTGCTAGGATGATCAGCAGTGAAATAGCTGGTAATGTTGACATTCAAATTGTCATAATTAGGTTTCAAAGTCAAGATCCCATTCAGGTCAGTGGGGCAGTTCGCATTTCTCAGAGCGATTGTTTCAGGCTGTTTTCAGATTCAGGCAGACATTGCCGTATTGGTTTACAATTAGTTCACAGCTGGTAGTATTGCTATGCAACTACAGCCAGTTAGGCTACTTCTGCCCCTGCCCTCTCTCTCAATCAGATTGTCCTCATCACCAAGGCAGCTTCCTTCTCCTGTTCCCCATGCCACCTCTACACAACACACCTCCAGCACACAATATGTGGAGGTATCTAGAGAGAGGAGAAAGCACCATATGTCTCTGTGACTGGTTTTCAGACAGGAGCAGCCAAGAACTAGTCAGAGGATTCCCTTTCCCAGCTCCACTGAGGGACATGATGCTGGGAGTTCTGATGTAGACAAGGATCCTGCAGCAGCCAGCAGTTGTAACATTTTGCGGTTTAGATTGCGCTGCGTCAGTCCAGGCTGTTCAAGCCTCAGCCAAACATGCTGAAGCTGCTGCTCTAGGAACCTCCCAGAGGCCTGCCCCTTACTGTGAGTTGAGCAAATTCTGAGTCAATGATGATAGAGTGGGCTCTGCAGTAACAGCCAGAATGAGCTGGCTGCGATGCAGCGAGACCAAATACATAGTGTAAGAGCATGTGAAATTTGTCAGGGCAGCAGCCAGCTTTTGAAAGTAAACATACGTTAAACAGTGAAGGCCAGAGGGAGGATAAACAGAAAACTGCCTTATTCAAGAAAGACCCTTGGCAGCCGCCTGCAATAAAGAGGGAAAGTGTAGATGAGCTGGAATGCTTTGTTTAGTTTATATTTAGCGCTGAGCAACGTCCCAGTAGAATTTCAGGATCCATAAATAGGCACTGATGCAGAAAGGTACCTAAGCATGGCAATCAGGCCTTGTGTATGCTAGCAAGTTGTATTGCTTTAACTATACTAGTGTAGGTAAAGTGGTCCAAGCCTCCAAGTGTGGGTGCAGTTATACTGGTCTAAATGTGCTTTCTACCAGTATAACTATATCTGTATGGGAAGCAAGGCTTTGGAGCAGAGCCTGGAGCTGGAGTGCAGAGCAGCTCCGGAGCAGTGGAGCTGCAGGTTTTTGCCTGGAGCTGTAGCGGAGCCAGAGCACAGCTCCTAAGCCCTGATGGGAAAGGAGACTAGCTATACCAGTATTCGGCATCTTTTATACTGGTATAACTGCTTCCACACTAGGGCTTTTGCTGGTATAACTATATTGGTTAAAAAATGTCATCCCTCACTGAAAGAGTTATAGCTGTAAAACTTTAAAGGGGAGATCAGGCTTAACTTTAACTGGTGTCAATGAGATGCCGTAAAGCCAATGAGATGCCACGTGTAAAGCTAGGCATGTGCTTAAATACCTTGCAGGTGCAAGGCCGTGGAGATCAGATCTAGCTGGCAGGATTTTTTTTAGTTTCGTCTTGTTATGCATGTCACAGTAGGGGCACGGCAATAGCTCAGATTAATAAACCCCCGGGAAGGAAAAAAAGCAATGACAATGTGTCTGCAATGATGCATCCCTGGGAGATTTCAGAGTAGCAGCCGTGTTAGTCTGTATCCTCCGAGCATGCTCAAATAAATGTGCTAGTCTCTAAGGTGCCACAAGTTCTCCTGTTCTTTATCCCTGGGAGAGTGGCTTTTAGCTCCCCGTTGGTGGTGATGGACCTGTATTGCCCCGATCCCCACACATTACCAGCAGCGTGCCTCCAGGGAGTGAGAGCATAACGATTTCTGCAGGCTCATGCATAAATCCTGCCTTGTTCATAGACTGCTGGTATGGCTCTCCACTCATCTACCTTCCCACAGGCCACCTGTTTAATACCCTACCGAGAGGATGCGAAACTTAGACCGTACAGGCACAGGTGTGTGATCAAAGCAACACCGGCAAGTCAGCCTTTCATGTTCTTAGCTTCCCACCTTCTTGAACAACTGACTCCTTTGTAAGACACCTTAGATGAAGGAATAGGAGCTATGCTGTGTTATGTAAGATTGAAGACAAACATCTGCTGGCACGACTTCGCCCACGCCTTTTGCTATAGGGATTGCAATATTGTTTTGGCATAACAGGTCAGGCAGGTTTGCCAAAGTTAATATGCCGTTGGCCTCCTTCACCCCTCTGTTACAGTGGTTTTATGCCAATGTAAATTCATTCACAACTATGCACTAGCATGTATGCTGGGCACATATTCTGCAGGCACAGAGGGGTATGGAAGCTGCAAAGGACCTGAATGCAATGCCCTAACCCTGTGGCTGGTTCTACACTGCCCCCAGCCCCCAGATTAGTGCAAACTAGAGGCTCTCCTAATCTGCAATTTCTGGCCACAAGCCCCCAGTGGCCAATGACCAGCCAACATATCAGAGCTCAGCATGCTGTGGGCACATGCTTTGCTGGAGTGGCTGCTAAATCAGGGAATAGCAGCTAGGGAGATCCAGCCAGTTTCTGTCCCTCTTTCAATGCCAGTGCAGCACAAAAGGCATGGAGTGGACCAGAGAGCCTGGATTAACACTAGTGTTAAACTGTATAGTGTGGTGGAGAATCCAGTTCCTTCTATATAAATATATATATAGGAAAGGATTAACAACAGAAGTAAAGAAGTGGGTAGATTGAGTACAATGGGCCTGATTATCCACTGTCTTTCACTTGGTGCAGTCATTTACCCCAGTGCAAAACAGGTGTAAAATGCTGCCAGGTCTGTGTGATAGTATATGCCCTATACCTTACACTCACTTTTTGCTGTTGTAAATAACACCCCGGGGTGCAGGCACTAGAGAATAAGGCCCACTGAACCTGTTACCTATTCCTGCCCCAGCTCCTCTCTAGCGCCCACTTACCTACACTATTATGTATATTGGTGGGTCATATATTTCATTGCTTATGTAGGCTGAGCTGCACACCTAGTGAGGGGTCCCTCTTCCCTACTATGACCAGGCCCCACGCCTGCCCCAGAGAGAGGCTGGCCAAAGTAGGGCATCAGATGAGAGGCCTGACTGGTAGGGTTGCCAAATATCTAATCCCTGAAAACTGAACACCTCTGCCCTACCCCCTTCCCCTTAGGCCCCACCCATTCATCTGAGGCCCCCACCCCCTACCCCACCTGTCCCCCTACTCCCATCACTTGGTTTCCACCCTCCCTGCCCTTGTTGCTCACTTCCCCAAATCCCCCAGGACTCACCTGCCGCCTTCAGAGCCCAGCTGGGAGGAGCTGATGTGGAGCCTGTCCAACTGTCCAGTTGGGGCACAGCAGGGCATGGTTGGGTCAGTCCCCAGAGTGAGGGGGTGGGGTGGAAAAGCAGGGAAAAGCAGCATGGGAGGGCATCCCTAGAATGAGGGCCCAGGGAGGGGAAATCAGGGCACAGTGGAGTGTGTGGGGGGGGTTGTTCACTGGAGCAAGGGGCCAGGGTGAGGAAATCAGGGCAAAGTATGATGTTTGGGGAGGTCCATCCCCGGTGCAAGGGGCTGGGGAAATCGGGGCACAGTGGGGAAGGGGGGTGGCAGTCCCTGGCGCAAGAGGCTGTGGAAATCAGAGCACAGCGGGGCGGGGGGGGCAGACTGGTTTACACCTCCCCACAACCAGATGCTGCCAGTACCTATTTTGGAGCCTGGTCCGGGAGGCAGCCAGTTCTCTCCATCAGGCTTAGGGTTGGAAGAGCAGCAGCTGCTAAACTGAGCCACTTGTCCAGGCTTCAATAGCAGCTGCTGCTTTTCCCTTCCCCGTGGCAGAGGCCAGTTACTGCAGGTAATCAGACTTTTAGCGTCCGGTCAGCTGTGCTGACCGGCAGCTGTCAGTTTGCCTTTTTGATCGGATGTTTTGGTCAAAAACAGGACACATGGCAACCATACTGGCTGGGGGCGGGGGGCAGATTGGAAGGACCAGGGCCGCTGGGGCATGTGTGCGTCTTATATGTAGTAGTGTGTGGTGATTTTTGCAGCCAGTACTTTGGGATACTTGCAAAACTCATGTGGCAAAGTCATGTACGTGTAAGTTTTATATAGCTGACTCAAAACAGGGACAAAAAAAACCTCTTTTATTTCATTGACGAATATCAAACAGGGGCTAATACAGCCTCTAGTCCACTACGTACCATTATGCATGTGGTAAGGCACTATGAGAAATTAGCAAATTAGAGAAAAAGTAATACAGAAAATATTTTAGAGTTGTAACATCTGTATTAATTCTGTTTTTCATAGCTGGCTGGCTGTTGAGCTAGATGCTGCAATACCTATGCTCAGGCCTCAGGAAATAGTCAAACAAATCCAATTTTCAAACCTCTAAAACAGCTTTCCAATTAAGCACAACATCATGATGTTTTTTAGGTCTGACCTCACAAAGCACCTCAGGCTAGATACAAATGCTGTATCTCAGCTCCCCGGAGCCTGGAATTCTAGCTCTCCAATAGGCTAAAGCATGATGTGCTTCTGGCCTTGTGAAATATTGGACTTTAAAAATGTCACTGATCCTGTTGTGAAATTTGTCAGTCCCACTCTTTAGACCATTATAATTTTGCAGACAACCATTTCAGAAAAATAAATAAAACATTCTGAGGGAGGTTCTTTAGCTTTTAAACAATGTTAGCATCCTAAAAGCCAGAAATCAGCGGTCAGTGGGCAAATGAGACAACGGACAGTTCAAAATAAGTGCAGATGATTTAATGAGGCTGCAGTTTATTTTATGGGTTGTAGGAATAAAAAAATTTATTCCACACATGACATGGCCACATACTGCATGTGTTATATGGCATAACATACATACACATATAAAATAAAATATTACGTGTGCTTAGCCTTTGTCTATATGCCATTATTTCTGAAAAACTGGATAAATTCCAGAATTGTGGCATAAACAGAATAATGCAGAACCACCAAACAAAGTGCCCTAACAGAAAATCATTTGTAACGGAATCACTCAACCCGTTGCATGCAGAAATCTTACACATCCTCCTCATGCCTCTGCCAACAAAGGCAGAGGTTGAAAGCCAGCATGGGACACTTCAGTTCCAAGGAACTTCTTAGAAACCATATAAGCAAGTGTTAAAATGTGGGGGTGGGGTTATCACTGACGTGTCACGTCACCCTAACTTATAGTTGGTGCTACCTCCCGCTATATATTTTGCTAGTATTATACTATACTCTAGTCTGTATTTTTGGGCATTCCTATCATTTGACAAACAGTTGATTGAATTTGTTTTTTGAGTTTGGTCTGAACAGGGCCCCTAGGTTGAGCCCTGAAGCTCAGACCAATTTTAATGTCACCTGCGTTATGCACCCACAACGATAGCCTGTTTCAGCAGCGACATGCTGATGCACACCCAAACTGAGAGGCATGTGCGTGAGTGCTACCTCAGTGTGACTCACATTTTGCTGTCATTGATGTGACCCAAGAACGAGCTCTGTGTAAACTCAACGGCTTGTCTCTCTCTCTCACCAGCACTCCCCCACACTTCACCTTACCTCCCCCACTTCCCAAATCTGATCTGACATAGGGGGCAGGGGAATGACATGTTTTTAGCAAAGTCTTTCATTTAGCTGAGGACCCAGTAGCGCTGCTCTTGTTTGGAAGAGCATGAGACTGGAGAGGGCCACTAGTGATTACACAGCCCCCCTGCTCCTTCTGTTTCGGGCTGAGTGACAACAAGAGAAACCGGCTGGGAAGCTCCAACCAGCACAGGGATGGGAGATACATTTAATAAGATAAGTCCTGAAAAGCTGGATTAGAGAAGATTTTGTAAGTCGGACACAGGACTTTATAATCCTCTCTTGAGATGGGGGTGGTGCTGGGAGGGCTAAGGATGAGCCATCCTGAGAGACAGCTCTGTAAGTGCCATGTTTGGAAGGGATTTTTCTTCATGGGGGCTTGCTGCCTCCATCCTCTCACCTGTCTTCCTCCTTGTGTTAAGATGGTTTGAAAGGCAGTTTGGTTGTCTAGGCTGAGATTTTCAAAGGGGCCAAAGGGAATCCCATAGCCCACTCCCTTTGACATTCAACTCCCTCTGGCCTCTTTAACATCCCAGTCCCAAAGCCCAGTGTGTGTGCACTAAACTGAACTGGCTTGCAACAGGCCCCAGGGGTTGTACCCCTGGTGAAGAATGTTGGAACGTAGTACTTTATGGTTATGCTCCCTGTGTCCTAGTGGAGAGGGATGGAGAGGGAGTGGCACAGAGCCAGCTATGCCAGCTCTATACCAACCAATGACTCCCCAGCCCAGGGAAACCATGGGACCTTTTTTGTCCCCTTTGCTGGAGAGGGTCCAGGCTCTGGCCTTTGGAGTGCTGCTGTGCTGTTATCCTCTGCTGGGCGGTAGCAGCTGTGGGAGCCATGCAGGTCGGCTTCCCATTGGACATGAATTACTGATGCAGAGTCTGGAAATTTCCTTAGTGTAACTTGTTTCGTTTAGATTATATATATACCAGTCCTGGGACAGAGGTGGTCACAAACAGCATGCAGGCAATCCACCAACACCCAATTCCCAGGGATTAAGCTTGCCCCCAGAACTGCCCTTATTTGGTGAGAATAAGGCACACACTAAACAATCTTGCTGCTTGCCACAGCTCTCCACCCCAAAAAAGAACATGCATTGCAAAACTAACACTACAAGCAATTCGGCAAAGACCGAACAGAGGGCAGTCCCACACTACGAACCTGTAAGGTGGCGTAACTGCACCCTCTGGAGACTCCCACCATAACTGCAATGATGCAGGCTGTCCCAACAGGAGCTATAATCAGGGCTGTGGCATCTAGCAAATGAAGAGGAACACCAACTGCTGCAGCGTGTGGCTTGCCATTCACCTATTAGGGTGTAGCAGGTATGTGGCAAGAATGGAGCCTAGTCATACACCTGAAAATAGGGGCTGTTTGACAGAAGGGTTAGACTGCCTTGGTGGGAGTGAAAATGTTTGACTGAAATACACATTCATCCCTCTTGCTGCTTAGGCTGCAGGTCTGCAGCCAAAGCCCTGCTCCTTGGCTTAAAGGATTTTGGATTAGGCCCTCAGTTTGGAAGCTGCTGAACAGGAAGCATGAATTCCTCTCTCAGCCCCAGCCAGAGTTAGTGAAGGACTATGTGAAGGGTAAGACTGAATAAGCACCTGGAGACTGTGGCTGTTGGCTGTGTCTCTCTAGCAGACCCGAGCTCTGTGCTGCTAGTACAGTGTGCATGCAGCTCCCTCTAGAAACACTTGGAAAAGGCCCTTTTTGTTTCCCCCTTCTTTTTCATTCAGCTGTTGTGAAAAGGGCAGCTGAAGGAGAAAGGGGGAAGAAAGAGAGGCACAGAGCCAGAAGGGGAACATGCAACACAACACACCCGGCCAGGCAGCACATGGAAGGAATACAATGGTCCTCGTGGAGGTGGGGGCAAATGTGTAGCCAATCAGAGCCTCTGCATGGCTGGTGCTTGGGAAGGTGCATTAAAACAGGCGTGAGGTAAATCTGCAGGTAACAAGAGGCCTGGAGTGTGTTATATAAAGACCTGTGACTGTGTTTGCTGGGGCCTGCTGGCACTGGCATGCCATGAAATATTTGGGGGAAAGCCAAACAATTTCCCATCTATTTTTCACTTCACTGACTGCCTCCTGACTCGGCTCCCTTGCCCAGGTGAACAGACTCGAGTAGTGTCACATTTCCCACCCGGAGTCCCCATCCCCACAAAGAAATCCGTCGCTGTGCTGATGGTGCCACCTTGCCTTCAGCACTTGGGGCGAATCGTCAATGAGCCCAATGCAGGGACAGAGGGGTGGGCAGCTTCTGTCTCCCCCAGCCAAAGGCTGCTGGGGACAGATTGGTCCCTGCCACAAGTTAGAGCAGCCTCAGGACTACCCTAACTTGAAACCTCAGTTGCAGTAGTCCCCTCCCCTCCCCTCCCCCCCCGTTGGGAAGTGCTGGGGTGCAAGTTGGGGACTTTTGGGGCTTGTGGGGTGCACAGCACCTGCTGTGCTAGGTGTGTAGCTGCTGCCAGGAAGGCACCCTATACCAGGGATATGTTCTAGGGGGAAGAGCGATCTCACTTTACAGCTATTTTTATATTTACAGCCACTTCACACTGGAGTAAATTAGCCACAACACAACCATCAATCCCTCGCCCCCCCCCCGCCCTCCAAGGCCTGGAGTCTCCCCAGCCTTGCCCCTTCTGCAGCCCCGTGCACCTGGGCAAAGTGGATGTAAAAGGCTACCAGGTCAGTCTGGGAACATTCTGCACCCACATGGCACAGCATCCTATGATGGCCCCCCTCCACTCTACCTGGGGGGGGGTGGGGTGCACATGAGGATACAAGGGGCAGGAGAGACCCAGGCCCTGAGTACATATAACAGAGCTTGTTGTGCCAAACAGATCAGCTCTAGCTCTCCAGTGTCCCTTCTCCAGGTCCAGCTGGCCTATCCAGAGACATAGGCATTGCCCTGCTAGATCAGATCTGAAGTCCTTCCAGTCCAGCAACCTGTTTCTGACAGTGTCCAGCATCAGCAGCTTCAACAGAGAGTGTAAGAATAGCAGCAGGCAGATGTGGGGCAATTTGCCATGCACATTAGGTCTCTCCTGATCACTACAAGTTAGAAATTGGCTGGCTCAAGCCCTGAAGCATGAGGTTTAATAGCCTTGCCAAAATTGTTGTTATAATTACTAATAACTCTGGGTATTTCTGATAGCCATATAAATGTTCAATCCCTTTTTGAATCTTGCTAAGCTCTTGGCCTCAGAGACATCTGGTGGCAGTGAGTTCCACAGTCTAATTACACATTGTGCAAAAAAAGGTGTTTCCTTTTCTCTTTTCCAAATTTGTCACCTTTTAATTTCATTGAATGGCTCCTGGTTCTTGTGTGATGAGACAGGGAGGCCAGACGCTCCCGCTCCAACCTTTCTAGGTCATTCACTAACATATGTACTTTCATCATGTGCCCTCTGAGTCGTTTCCTTCTCAGTCTTTTCAATCTGTCTTCACAGGAGAGTTTTTCCTGGACCATAAACCTTCTCATCACCCTAGTCTGAACCCTCTCTAATTCTGTTATACCCTTTCTGAGACAGGCTGACCAGGAATACATACAGTATTCCAGGTGAAGCCATGCCATTGCTTTATTCTTCATCCCATTCCTTATGCATTCTACCTTCTTGCTTGCTTTTTGACCTGCTTTGGAGCCACGATCAGCCCAATTCCTATTGTACCTCTCAGTTAGCAGCGGTTAGCTCCACTTTCCCATGCATAATTTGAAGCTGTTTATAGAAAGATAAAACTATAGCACTGCACAACAGGGTTGTTCACCAATACACGAGCCATGTATGTTTTCTGCAGTACTATAAAGGGGCACAACCAAAGTAATAAATGGGGGCTTGGCACAGCATGGTGTGCAGGAAGAGTTTTGCTGCTGGGGGAAAGGAATCGGGCACTTGTTTCTAGGGGGTGCAGGAGAGAATTTTGTCAGGCATTGAGGATTGTGTGACCTTTTCCAAAGTACCTATGATATGGCATGCAAGAGCCATCACTGCATTATCTCCTGGCCTGATTTAACTGAATGAACACAGGGTGCAGCTAGCCATCCCACATGGGTCAAACTGGTGCTCCCTGCCTGCAGTCTACCGTTGCTCTTCCAGGGCAACTACAAGTTACTACATACTATGGGCCAAATGAATCCACTGATGTCAAAGGCGTTGCACTAAGGCTTTCTTTGGCCCAGTATGCTCCCTGCCACACCTGGTGCAGCTAGAGAAATCCAGCAGCATGAAAAAACAAAACCAAGCCTGCCAATCATCATAACAAACACTGCTTCCTGGGAATTATAAATTGCACTCAGCTGTGTACAAGGCCTCTGCACAAATACATCCATGACTTGGGTGCGAAGAGGCTATACTGAGGACAGTGTTAGTCACTCCTCATCCGGCCTCTGGATCAGTTTCTTCCTTCCTAAAGGGCAGCTTTTAGTGCAAGATGCAAATGATCTCTTCATTAACGAGGGGTGTGTTCCTGCTGCTGACATACATGCTACTGATGTTATGTACATGCTATCTCTGCGGAGAAACAACTGTGATGGCAACTCACCAGAAATTCCATGCAACCAATGTGTTTGCTAACTGCACAAAGTTGGACAGAATTACTGGGACAAGGTGTGGTGTGCCTCCGCTAAGATCTTTTTTTAAAGCTTGTACAAGCCTGCACTAAACTTGTATTATCTCCTTCCCATCATACCAGCAATGAGAGTAACAACAGGAGAATCTACCCACTGGTAGCTTGCAGTAGAAGTAATGGCACCAGTATATTCCCTGGTCCTTTAAACTGCTTTTACAGGCTGGTGGTTGTATAACTCTGCCCTCTACTGGAGACAAGACCTCAAGGAATGGATGGGCTTTGTGAAATGCTCTGTACTTTGAAATGCGTTATAGAGATGAGCTAAAATTAACCGCCCCAGGGGCTTCAGAAAAGGAGTTTAGGTTTGGGCAATAGGAGAGTAGAAGATGAGGAGCGGGAGCAGAATTAGAGCCTGGAATCTTTCCTCCCCAGGAAACAGATAAGTAAACTTCAGTGGAAAGCTTTGTGTTAATTCAACCTCACATTTTGAGCCTCTAATCTTTAAAAGTCAGGCAGCCCTGAACCTGTGCCACACTGAGGAATATGGGGAGAAAAAATCCCTTTGGAGAAAGAGCTACGGCAGAGAGCCCTAATGTAGACAAGGCTCGGGCAGCTTCTGGGATTTGACTACCATGTTAGTTAATGTTAAGACACCCAAAACTCCAGCTGCACCTGAACCAAACACTTCTGAGTTCAAAACTCAAAGAGCATTATTTGCCATGTTTGCACAGTGTTTATATGTCTTGCTTTCCAGCTGAAGCTGAAGTATCAAAATATCTCAAGAAGGGCTGTTCTCATAATGAGCCCAATGAGAAGCAGGCATGATCAGAAATCTTCTAAGAACTCTTGTTCTCAGCCCAGTTTTGCAGACTCAGTAGGACTGGTTAAGCAATACTTGGGTACCTCTCCAAAACTAACCCAGCCTTTCAAGGCTCACAAAGCATAGCCAGTGACTCCGATGCTAAATCAGATCTAAGGATAATTCTGAGAAGCATGTAAAGCACTAAATCTCCCAGCAACATAGCAACACACAGTATGTTAAATGGAAGTTGATTAAACTTGAAGAAGCCCTCTGGCTGGATGAATTGGCTTTTGTTAAACCCACAGTGTGTCAAATGCACTCGGCCTGCCTACTGAATGGGGGCCAAATGAAAACAGTTTATGTTTGTACTATATAGTACCTCCCATCCTGAATGATCCCAAAGCACTGCTGTATGAAAGCACTTTAGTCCAATCAGAGGGAAGGCAGCAATGCTGTAAGGTCACCATACCAGAGTGGGAGTTAGGATGCCTGGGTTCTATCTCCAGCTCTCCCATTGGCCAGGTCATTTAACCACTCCAGGCCTCAGTTTCCCCTTCTGTAAAATGGAGATACACAATTAGAGCTGGTCAAAAAAATTTGCCCATGGAATATGAAAAAGTTGATTTGACAAAATCAAAGCATTTTTGCAGGAATGTATCGATTCCAAAGCAATTCTCTACAGGCAAGTCGTGAAACATTCCGTTTCACCCTTATTGAAAAGTTTAGTTCCATAAAGTTCAAAATGTTACATTTTTAACTTTATTGTTTTGACATTACATGTTGTTATGTTTTACGTTCTAAAAGTGAAATGGTAACATCAAAATGAAATGTTTTGATAAGGTCACAACAAACTATTTCGGACTCTTTCACGCTGCCAAAGCTTCTGAGATTTCTACTTTTCTTCCTGCTTTGAAACAAAAATGAGATTTCAAGGCCTCAGAATTCCCATGGAACAGGAATTCCATTATTTGATCAGCTCTAAGAATAATACTTACATGCTTCTGTAGGGTGTTTTAAGCTCCCAGAGTGAGAAGCACTGTAGAAATGCTTATTATTCTTATGTCATTGAATGCAGCAGCTGTTTAACAATAACAACACTGGGTAACAGTTTAAGACAGGAAGTGAAGAAGAATGTTGAGTTCAGTTGAAACTGCAAGGGATTGAGGGAGACAGAAACTGGAATTTTCACCAGGATACAAGAACTCCTAACCCTATTCTTGCAAATAACAAGAGGCCAGGAGCTTGGTTATCTAATCTACTCTATCTTCACATGCAGTGTTTCTCACTGGGGTGTTATAATGTGTACCCATTAATCAGGGGTGAAAGTAAGTTAGAGGACTTACCAGTACGCAGGAGTCCTGAGCTGGGGGTGTGGCCTCAACTGGAGGAGGCATGGCCTCAACCGGAAGAGGCAGGGCCTTAAATCCCCAGGCCCTTTAAATCTTGATTTAAAGGGCCAGGGCTCCAGCTGCGGTAGTGGCGGCTGGGAGCCCGGGGCCCTTTAAATCACCCCTGAACTACCAGCTGCAGAGGCGGCTGGGAGTCCCGGGGCTTGGGGGCAATTGAGCAAGGTGCTGATACATCCTTCTGATTTTTGTACAGATCAGACTGTGGGCACAGTCACTGTGGCGCTGAGCTGTAACAGTCCGGTCATCAGCAATAGCTCAACCAATGCATGACCTCCACTGGACTTTTAGTAACTGGTGCAGCGGCACTGCTGCAAAACCCAAGTGTAGACAGAACTTACACTGGGGCAGTATGCTAGGTACCCGTGCTGCTTCCCGTTTGAAAGATTGGCAGGTTTCAAACGAAGTTATGCTGCTGTAAACCATGACTCCACCTTAGGAACACACCTAAGCGTGTGCTTAAAACTAAGCATGTGCTTACGTCCTGTACTGAACAGGGACACTCTCCTGAAACAGGGCTAGTCTCTGCATTAGGGGTTTGCACACTGCAGCTACAACAGTGGCTGTAGACCCAGTGTACCAGGCCTAAGAAACAGCACATGGGGCAGTGCTGAGAGGTGCCACAGCTGGTCCTAAAGACATGGGAACCCCCCTCGACACAGGAAGCAGCAGCAGTAAAGTTGGGTTTGATTTTTTCTAAAAGTAAGAGGAAGATGGCAGGATTGTAAGAAGCCCGAAACTTCTAGCAGGAGAGTGGGAGTCCAGGAATGTCCTGATGGTGAGAGGAGATGAGAGGCGGAAGGGGTCAGGAAAATGTGTGCCCCTCCACCCAAGCATTTCTTTTATTTCCTCTCTTCAATATGTAAGGCCAACAGTGCCTGCTGCTGCTGGGTTTGGTTCAGATTACTGTCTAACTGCTTGACTCCCTTTTTTCTGCACTGCCCCAGGAGTTGGCCTCGCTGCAGGTGGGCTGCCATTTTGTGAGGAACTGTGGCTGCAGCATGTTCTAAAGGAAACACATACACTGTGCTCTCTAATGGAGACTTGATGTTCTCCTTGTTATTTGTTGTTTCCTGTACTCTTAAAAGAAAATCATTCAGGCTGGACACATACAGCTGATCTTTGTAGGCGGAAAATATAACCCTGCAAACAATAATTTCATTATTTGCATTAGTGAACTGGTGTGTTTGTTTTTCTTTACAGCTCATTTAAAAATGAGCCTACAGTTGCCTTTTCCTCATTGAGAAGATCACTTGCCTCATTGTTTCCCCATCTGTCTATAGCCATCTGTTGCCTGTCTTAGAATGGGGCAAGGACCATCCTTTTCTTCTGTGTTTGTACAGTGCCTAGCATAATGGGCTCCTGGTCCATGGCTGGGGCTCCACAGTGTTACCACAACACAAATTATAACTAGTAATTGCAACCCACATTGTAAATAAACCCCACAATGTTTAGCTCGTAAAACTTTTCTTGAAAGCCTAATACCCTTACGACCGGCTGCTGCTCCTTCTGTAGTCAATGGGACTCTTGCAATTGAGGTCCTTGGCTCAGGATCAGCGATTTCCAGACTTGGCCCATCGTTGGGTAATCCACTCTCTTCTGCTTCTCACAGTCATATCAGATGTTTACATAGCACGGCTGCACGGTCACAGTCCCGCACACAGGTTCTTCATGTCCTGGTGATGCTCAGAAGAGGGCACTGGTGGGGGAAATTCACCACCATGCAAAAAGCCTGGGGATTCAGTGGGTCTCCAGTGTGGGAAGGTCTTTGCCTGGGTTGTCTGCACTGAGGTGAACGTCATTACTATGCATAAACATGCGTGCTGCAGCTGCCTCCTGCCTGTCGTGCTCTGCTTACAACATGCTGTTTAGCAGTATAAAAAATTGGCTATCCAGCCTAATACTATCTAGCTGTCCCCAGCATAAGGGCTCACCCACATGAGGTCAAGCTCACCCTAGAGCTAAGTCCAGTGGAGATCACAGGGAACCAGAAATGCAGAACACGGCCCTCCTGCACCCATCCATCCTCTCTCTCTTCGGCTGCTTGCATGGCTCAGTACTCACATGGCCTATCATTCTCTCCTCATGACAACCCCCCCAGGCTCACACTGACGCATGGAAGGATCTGGGAGGCGTTCTCAGGTGGGCCCAAGAGCCTGCGGGGAAAGCATTCTCCTTTACCCAGACTGTCAGCTAGAGAATGCCCACATGCCAGGCTGCTGCCAGCCAGAACTGCCCCCTTTGCTCCCAGCACTCTGCTGCCACTTGCCTGTAGATCCCAGCTGTGCTCTGCTTGCAGGTGTCTAGCTGTTGCGACAGCCTGACATGCTTTGCATTTTCCAACCCAATATGTAATGTCAACAGCGTGGACATGACCTGCTTAACCACAGCTCTGCTGTCCACTCCTCTTTCCCAGCCTGGGGCACTTGGCTCCGGGACACTGCGAGCTGAGCCCTGGATACATCCCTTGTGTTTGCAAATTTGAGCCAGGATGAAACCTACCCGCACTCAAGCCCAGGTCACTCTCTGGTGGGTATTAAAGCTGGGCTGTTGGAGGGTTTCCAGCTAGAAGGTGTGTTGCATATTCTCTGTGAACGCTTCTGCCACCAATTTCTGTACCACTGCCCGATTCTAGCAGGAGTGTTGGGCTCCGCAGCTATACCGGTGTAGGATGGGTCTAAAGGGAGACCACCAGAGAGTGCAAGGTGCCCCCTCCCTGGCCTGACAGGGTCATTCATTCATACCCACTACAAAGCCAAAGTAGGGTTGCCAACTTTTTATTTGCATAAAATGGAACACCCTTGCCCTGCCCCCCTCCTCCGAGGCCCTGCCTCTGCCCCACCCCTTATCCAAGGCCCTGCCCCCCGCTCACTCCATTCCCCCACATTGCTCACTCTCCCCACCATCACTCACTCACTCATTTTCACTGGGTTGGTTTAGGGGGTTGGGGGAGAGGCTGAGGGCTCCGGCTGCAGGTGCAGGCTCTGGGGTGGGGCCAAGGATGAGGGGTTTGGGGTGAAGGAGGGGGCTGCATGCTTGGGGGGTGGAGCTAGGGGTTCGGAGTATGGGAGGGGGCGCTGGTCTGAGGCAGGGGGTAGGGGTGTGGGAGGGGGTATAGGCTCTGGACTGGGGGTGAAAGTCACGGCCGACTCTAGGTTTTCTTGCCGTCCCAAGCAAAAAAATTTTTGGCTGCCCCCCGTTTTTTCCCCCGCCTCCTGGCCCTGCCCCAACTCTGCCCCTTCCCCCGCCCCATTCCATCCCCTTCCCCCAATCGGTGGCCCCACCTCCTCCCCTGGGCACGCCGCATTTCCCCTCCTACCCTCCATCCCAGGCTTGCTGCACGAAACAGCTGGCAAGCCTGGGAGGGAGGGGGAGAAGTGGAGTGGCGGTACGCTCAGGGGAGCAGGCGGAGGCAGAGGTGAGCTGGGGCGGAGGGGGCGTGGGGAGCTGCTGGTGGGTGCAGAGCACCCACCAATTTTTCCCTGTTGGTGCTCCAGCCCCGGAGCACCCATGGAGTCGGCGCCTATGATGGTCGGCGCCAGAATGCCGCCTCTGGAAATGTGCCGCCCCCAAGCACGTGCTTGCTTTGCTGGTGGCTGGAGCCGGCCCTGGTGAAGGGTCCAGGGTAGGGCTGTAGATGAGGGGATTGGGGTGCAGGAGGGGGCTCTGGCTGAGGGTACAGAGGTGGGGGGGATCAGGGCTGGGGCAGGAGGTTGGGGTGCAGGGGAGTGAGGGCTCTGGCTGGGGGGTGCAGAATCTGGGCTGGGGCTGGGGATGAGGTGTTGAGGGTACTCCAGGCTGCGGCTGAGGGGTTCGGAGGGCAGGAGGGGGATCAGGGCTGGGGCGGTGAGGGCTCTGGCTGTGGGTGTGGGCTCTGGGGTGGGGCTGGGGATGAGGGGTTTGGGGTTCAGCGGGTGCTCTGGGCTGGGACTGAGGGGTTTGGCGGGCAGGAGGGGGATCAGGGCTGGGGCAGGGAGTTAGTGCCTGGGTGGGGGTCAGGGATGTAGGCTCTGGACGGTGCTTACTGCAAGCAGCTCCCAGAAGCAGCGGCATATCCCCCCTCTGGCTCCTACACGGAGACATAGCCAGGCGGCTTTGGGTGCTGCCCCGTTTGCAGATGCTGCCCTTGCATCTCCCATTGGCCACAGTTCCCGGGGAGTGGGCAGCGCTCGGAGCTCCCTGGCTGCTCCTGTGCCTACGAGCTGGAGTGGGGACATGCTGCTGCTTCCAGGAGCTACGTGGAGCCAGGGCAGGCAGGGAGCCTGCCTTAGCCCCACTGCGCTGCAGACCTTTTAACGGCTCTGTCAGTGGTGCTGACCAGAGCTACCGGACACCTGGCAACCCTAACCCAAACCTACCCCGAGGACTCCCGCCCATGGGAGCTGTCTCACAGCACTGCCCTGCTAATGCAAGCATGAGCTTCCTTCCCCATCCTAGCTCCAGCTAGGGCTCTCGTAATGGGCGTATTTCCAGTGCCCTAGGAATACCTCGCAGTGGGAGCAGTCAGTCAGCAGTGCCCCCTCCATGCCAGCTAGCGTGCCAGCAGCCGCAGCGTCCTCCCAGCCACATCCCAGGAATCTAGGACTGCCACCTTCCTCACAGAATCAGGATAGGACCTCTGCTGTTTGACCTCCTGCTTCCCAATGGGGCCCAGCCAGGCCTGCGTTGGCGCTAACGTCCTCTGACAGTGCCCCAGAGATGCCATAGCTCCCCCCAAAGAAGTGCCATCCTAATGCAGCCTGGGAGCCAGATCCTGTCCTGACTTGACCCCCAGGAGTCTGCACTGAAGTCCAGGGGCTTGCACAAGGGCAGATTTGGCCCTGTGTCTAAATTCTTCTCTCAGTTACCCCAGCACAACCCCAGGGGACTCACACCAACCAGTCTGAAAGAAGAAGTGAGGCCACACATTGTGTTAGCCGTTGCCACTAACACTGGGAATATTTTTCCACTACCCCCTTCATATTCTCAGCTGCTGGAGCCCTGCTTCTTCCCCTCAGGCCAGGCTGCTTGTAAAGGGGTTTGTGGACGGCGTCAACCACTTTTTCATTAAACACTACTTTTATTGACACTCCTTCTCATTCTCCTAATGCACATTACTGTCTCCGCTCTGAGCCCCTGCGAAGTTGGGGGTTGGACCTTAGAACACCGCTACTTAAGTAAGTGTCCCGCAGCGGATCAAACAGCCCCAAGTCCTGGTTCTGAGATCATTAAATCCATAGAAATGGCTGCCAAGGGCAGCTCAGCTAGCCCCTCTGTGGGGAACAGGATCTATTCCACCAGTGCCAGATTTCATCAGCTAGGGCTCCTGCAGTGTGAACTTCCTCCCCTTCATGACCTGGGAATCGCAGTGTTAACTCCAGCCAGAGAGTTTCTTCGCAGAACTGCCCTCTGGATGCCAGCTGCTGTTCCCTTCCTACCCAGGAGCACTCAGCTGGGAATGGCAGTGAAGGTTGTAAGCTTCCTCCCAGCAGTGCCCTGTGTAGGCCAGCAAGGTTTCTAGACTACAGCCTAGGCTACCGGTTGTTTTTGTACTGGTATAGTTATGTTGGTTAGGGGGTTTGGTGACTTTGACCAATCAAATTATATCAGTTCAGCCCCTGGTGGGCAGGCACCTCCACCAAGATAATAGTGCTTTATACTGGTAGAACTGCATCCACACTAGGGGGTTCTCCTGCTTTAACTATAACGGTAGTGTAACTTTTGTGTGTCAACAGGGCCTGACTGGGCCCTTGCATTGCGTCAGGTCAGCAGGGAGCCATGAGCAGCGGGGTAAAGGCTCAGGAGTCAGAGCTATTTGTAAAAAGAAAAGGAGGACTTGTGGCACCTTAGAGACTAACAAATTTATTTGAGCATAAGCGTTCGTGAGCTACAGCTCACTTCATCGGATGCACTCAGTGGAAAATACAGTGGGGAGATTTATATACACAGAGAACATGAAACAATGGGTGTTACCATACACACTGTAATGAGAGCTATCAGGTAAGGTGAGCTATTACCAGCAGGAGAGTGGGGGAGGTGGAGCGGGGATCCTTTTTAGTGATAATCAAGGTGGGTCATTTCCAGTTAACAAGAACGTCTGAGGAACAGTGGGGTGGGGGTGGGGTTAGGGTTACGGTTGGGGGGAGGGAATAAACATGGCGAAATAGTTTTACTTTGTGTAATGACCCATCCACTCCCAGTCTTTATTCAAGCCTAATTTAATTGTATCCAGTTTGCAAATTAATTCCAATTCAGCAGTCTCTCATTGGAGTCTGTTTTTTTATTGAAGAATAGCCTCTTTTAGGTCTGTAATCGAGTGACCAAAGAGATCAAAGTGTTCTCCAACTGGTTTTTCAATGTTATAATTCTTGACGTCTGATTTGTGTCCATTTATTCTTTTACGTAGAGACTGTCCAGTTTGGCCAATATACATGGCAGAGGGGCATTGCTGGCACATGATGGCATATTTCCCCATGTTAATACCTCCCCCCCAGCTGTTCCTCAGATGTTCTTGTCAACTGCTGGAAATGGCACACCTTGATTATCACTACAAAAGGTTCCCCCCCACCCCCGCTCTCCTGCTGGTAATAGCTCACCTTACAGCCCCCCAACCTGAAGCAAATACTCACCAGCAACCACACACCACACAACAGAACCATTAACCCAGGAACCTATTCTTGCAATAAAGCCTGTTGCCAACTGTGTCCACATATTTATTCAGGGGACACCATCATAGGGCCTAATCACATCAGCCACACTATCAGAGGCTCGTTCACCTGCACATCTACTAATGTGATATATGCCATGATGTGCAGCAATGCCCCTCGGCCATGTACATTGGTCAAACTGGACAGGTATCCTTTTCTTTTTGCGGATACAGACTAGCACGGCTGCTACTCTGAGAGCTATTTGTGGTATTCAGGATACCATCCTCTCTACTCCAGCTGCCCCCCCCACCCTCCATGCTTCTTATGTGTGCACTTGGCAAAGACCCGAAGCATTAACCTTGGACATGATCTGCCCAGGCCAAGCCCCTGCCTCCTTCCCTGCGAGTCCCCAGAATGCAGCCTTCCCCTTGCCCACCTGAGGGTAAGCTCTCAGTTACTCTTCCTTCCTGGTGCCTGCCAGGCACGTCAGAGGAAGCCAGGTGGGAATTTCTCTCTCTTGCTCTTCATTTGGGGGCTTACCTCATTGCTCCTTACATTTGAAGCTGCCCTCCACGTTTCAGGGCTGCACACACAAGTGTCTGGCTGTTTTGAAGGGCTCTCACACATGGGTCTGATCAGCCGCCGCTCTCCCAATCCCGTGGGTCCATCCAGCTGGTTGTGTAAGAGAAGAGATAGTGATCAGTGCTGCGGGAGGAGGCACGTCACACGAGCAGCTCTACGATAGCTCACATCCCAAAGATCACTTTGGATCATTCCGCGCATGGGCTCCAGCCAGGGACTGGCTGAATTACAGGGAGACCAGCTGGGGATGGGGTCCAGGGAAGGAGGGTTCCCTTTTCTCCATCTCCAAGTTGCAAGGAGGTGCGAATACTGGGCTGATGGGAGCATGCCCTCCCCTGAAACCATTGCATTGGGATACCCTCAGGCTTGTAAATCACAACTGACTTGACACATTTCCAGTCACCTAGTGTTTGCCCCTGGGGAATGAGCGGGTCAGAATCTGTGGGTGGCTTCAACTGACTTTGCGACAGCTCAACAAAATGTCTGGGTGCAGCCTGGCCAGGGAGGGGCTGCAGATATGGAAACAGCTGGCAGGGCCCCCTGGGGTCTGGGATCATCTTCCAGCCTAGCCTGGAGTCAGCAGCTGCAGGCTCTGCCTCCGCCTCAGGATAATTTGGTGTCTCTCAGCTAGAACAATAGAGAGGAATGAGCTGATCTTAATAATGCACCCCTGCTGAAATCTTGCCTAACACACAATTGGACCGGCATTTATTTATAAGCTTTTGTGTAGCACTTATCACCAGGCAGCCGGCTCTATGTGCTTCACTGTACTTCATTTTTCCTCCCAGTACCCATGGCAGGTAGGCCCAGGATTAACATCCTCATTTTACAGGTGGGGAAACTGAGTCACAGAGAGATAAGTGACTTCCCCAGAGTCACACAGGGAATCAATAACAGAGCCCAGGACAGAACTTAAGCCCAGGCCCTCGTCTTCACCGCAAGCCCATCTTACCAGCCATCACAGAGGTGCCTCTGGCTTCCCAGTGCAAATGAGACAGCTGCATGGCTCTAGGGGAAATGGGACCATGTTGTGTGTCACTTATCCACTGCATCTCCAGCGTCACTGAGCTACCAGTTCTGACCCGGATGTGGAAACCATCTGTATGTTCTTCCCACGCCATCGCTCTGCTCGAGCCTTCCCAGTGTGCGTGCTTCAGTGTCTATCTGCAGCTGTTACTCACTTCCAGCGCGTTGGGCCTGATCCACCTTTGCAGTTTGAACAGTCGTTTGCATGACAGCACAGCGAGAGTGAAATGCTACTGCTCTGATGTGCTCGCCTTTTATGTCAACACTACATGCACTTTTCACCGGGGCAAGATGGCACAAGGCGCAGGCCAGCAGTGAATTGGGCCCTTTATCAAACCCAACCGATTGGAAAAAATGTCATCCATTCTTGTCTGCATGTGCTGGCGTGACTGTTGGGAGGAGGGGAGGTATCCTCAGGAGCCCCCATTCCAGCCACTAGATGCCACTCAGGTGCACACGGGGCTGTAAATAAGCCACAAGGGGGCGTGGGTGCTTTCCCGTGGGGCAGGCACTGTGTGGGACTGACATAAGTGTAGATCCTCACAAACCCCAGACAAGGAACTGGGGTCAGGGCCAGGATGGAGCATCTGTGCAACACTCAGTACTAGAGTGGGGGTTGAGCTACTGTGAGGCCCACCAGCACACACGGGGTGGCTGCTGTGAGTTGGAGCAGCCTCTAGGTTACCCCTTTGCACCCTCGCCCTGGGCTGCGAGTGCGTTTGCAACGTCTCTCAGGAGGTAGGACAGAATCTGGGCCTGTCTTTTGCACACAAGAATGGTGTAAACTTGGGGACAGGCGGCAGCACGTCAGGCCTTACCAGCTGCACCCACTGACAAGAATTCAGCTTTTCAGTTTGGTCAGACAGGCTCATCCTGCGGCCCAGCAGGGCTGAGCGGCAGGCGTTTGAACAGGAGCACAGATACCTCTCCTGAGGGGTGATCAGACTCCTGAAAACTGCCTCGCTGGGTTCTGGCGTCTGATACCTACACCGCATTTGGTGCCAGTCCAGCGCTTCTTTTAAACATGTTCATTCCTGCTAGTGTTGCCGTGGGGCCCAGAGATTCTTCATTGTCTGCATGCCACTGCGTTGGCGATAGAGAAAAACAGCCCCGCTTTGTTACCTGAATATCTGCAACATTCCCAGGGCCTGGTACACGGGGGAGCCCTGCAAACACGGCTTCGTTCTCTAAGACAACAAGCCCATTTTGTAGCATGACCAACTTCTTTCCCCGCAGTAATTTATCTGGGCAGGCAAAGCTGGACTCAGCATCTGGCTGTCCACCCGCGTCCTGCTTTTTCCTTTACCCAGTTTTTTCAGCTAGGTGAGTCTGAGACCCCAAAAGGTCAATTACAACATCCAGGGTCAAACAATGAATAAGGAGCTTAGTCAGAGTTAAGCACTGCACTTGCCTGTGTCGCACTCCAGCCCTTTGGCTCTAACCAGTTGTATTTATTTATTTGCCTGCTGTTTCCTTATTTTTAGCTCATGGGCTTGAGTTCTGGAGTTTATCATTAGATCAAAGGGTTTATCTGGGTCACCACCCCATCCCCTCTCCCCTTGCCTCCTCTTTAGCATCTTGAAGATTTCAATCATATCCTTCTCTTAGTCGCTTTTTCTCTAGCCAGTGCAAATCCTGGTTTTCCCCTAGCAATTCTGCAGAATGTTAAACCTCCTGGTGTGGATTTCCAAGAGCTCCCCACCCACAGCTGGGATCAGATTTTTAAGAACTCAGCTCCCATTTAGGCAACAAAACAAGTGCCAGATTTTCCAGTGCTCAGCATCCAACAACTTCCTTGGTGACACTCACAGCCAACATGCTGAGCCCCACAATATGCACTCTGTGTGCTGAGCTCTTTGGAAAATCTGGCCAAATTACATTGGTGCCTAAATAGGAGCTGGGTCCTTTGAAAAGCTGGTCCTAGATTCCCCTCCTTGTTCCCCTCCTGCTTTCATTTGACCTCCTTGATATCTTGATATCTGAAGTAGGATGAAATTCAATCAGGACGAATGCAAAGTATTCCACGTAGGAAGGAACAATCAGTTGCACACGTACAAAATGGGAAATGACTGCCTAGGAAGGAGTACTGCGGATAGGGATCTGGGTTCATAGTGGATCACAAGCTAACTATAAGTCAACAGTGTAACACTTGCAAAAAAAAGCAAACATCATTCTGGGATGTAATGGTAGGAGTGTTGTAAGCAAGACACAAGAAGTAATTCTTCCGTTCTACTCCTCAACTTAAGTATTATGTCCAGTTCTGGGTGCCACATTTCAGGAAAGATGTGGACAAACTGGAGAAAGTCCAGAGAAGAGCAACAAAAATTATTAAAGGTCTAGAAAACATGACCTACGAGGCATGATTGAAAAAATTGGGTTTGTTTAGTCTGGAAAAGAGAAGACTGAGAGGGGACATGGTAACACTTTTCCAGTACATAAAAGGTTGTTACAAGGAGAAGGGAGAAAAATTGTTCTTTTTAACCTCTGAGGCTAGAACAAAAAGCAATGGGTTTAAATTGCAGCAAGGGAGGTTGAGGTTGGACATTAGGAAAAACTTCCTAACTGTCAGGGTAGTTAAGTACTGGAACAAATTGCCTAGGGAGGCTGTGAAATCTCCATCATTGGAGATTTTTAAGAGCAGGTCAGACAAACACTTGTCAGGGATGGTCTACTCTAGATAATACTTAGTCCTGCGATGAGTATAAGGGACTGGACTAGATGACCTCTCAAGATCCCTTCCAGTCCTATGATTCTATGTTGTTTCTATGGTGTTGGTCCCAAATTAAAATGGCAGGACAACACCTGATTTAATTCCATCAGAACTGGGCCTGTCCTGGGATCCCTTTGTCTGATTAAATGACTCCATTTAACTAACAAAGCTTATGATCCAAGCAAAGAGCTCTCTGTTTTGAGGTTTTTGTTCCATATTAATGGATTGTTGAAGCCTGGTTGTGGATCACATGGCTGGTTCTGTGGTCTCCATGAGCAGTGCAGGCCAGCCATGGTTTTTTGTCTAAGAGCCACATTATAGATTCTCTAGGAGTTAGTGTCTAGTCCTGATTGTCTCATGTAAATATAATCATGCATTGCCCATGCTTTGCTCAGGGGGATCTATGGGAGAATCCTGCAAGCAACAACCAGGTTGGAGCTACAATGATTCTGATCTCAGGGTGGAGAGGGTCAAAACATGAGAAAAAGAAATTGTGAGAGGCCAGGACAGAATCATCACATTCATCAGAGCAAGTGTGGTGTTTTGAGGACTGTGTTGCAATTGCAATCTATCACTGTAAGAGGGTATGGAGGAGGTGCGAATTTCCTGGTTCTGCTGGCAGGCTAAAGAACTCTGTAGCAAAGTATATGAGGAGTCATTCTGGAAAGAGCCAGCTTAAAACAAGGTGGGAGAGTTGTGGCTCGCTGCCTGAGGGAACAGCCTGTTTTCTCTCTGCTTTTGGGTTCTTGTGTGTTGTTGGTCTGAATTCTCAGAAATAAAGTCATGTTTCATTGCCACCTGCCAGCAAGAGTATTTCTGTTTTTATCTACTTCTCTGTTTGTATGCCATGAAACATAACGTCACAATCCTCACTCAGGATTGGACCATGAGCCACAGTCACTATACAGGGGAGAGGGGCTAGCGAGGACCCCCCCACTCCATCAGTGTGGCTAGGTGGTGGTCACACACTGTAATCACTGCCTTCGGGAGACTGCTTGCTCCTTCTCGCCTTGTGGAGCTGTGTTAATCATCTCAGCAGAGAGTCTGTGGGTTTCAATGGGTGTGACGGTCTATACCAGTGATTCTTAAATGTATTTGATCATGCTGCCCTTCTTTGTGTCTGCAGTCAGGGCCGTCCCTACCCATACACAAAGTACACAGCTGCGTGGGGCACCACATTTTCTGGTGCCCTGCACAGCTGTGTGCTACTCCACCCCCTTCCCCACCTCTCCTGCTACACCAGTACCTATACTGATAAAAATAAAATCAACTTGCAACTCTCACTAAATATGAAAAACAGTAAGGCATTGATTCAAACAGAGCCAACGATCCATTGTCATAAGAGCAAAAGCAACATTGCAATTGTGGTCGATGCTTACAATGAAAGGTGCACCCGTCGTAGCAAATGGATTAACGTACAGATGGCACAACTCTGCAGAATGCTAGGCAGGCTTACCAGAAACCCGTCAAAATGCATAGCGCCATCTAGAGTCAAAGGCACAGCGCCACCTGAGGACCTGATATGTCTGGAGGAATTCGTTTTGCTAGTTATTCATTGCTATGCGTAAAATGTGTGCAGTAAGGGTTTTTTCCTAAAGCTTCTCACCCCCCCAATACATTTCATACACCCTCAGGGCCCCTCCAGTTTGAGAACCTCTGGTCTATACTTTTATGTTCACCATTTTTACAAGACTATGATAAATTTTGTACAAAGTATGCCATGGGAGATATTTTTTGAAAACTCAATCTGCTGAACGTTACTGCCCTGGTAAAATATGTGTATCAACACTGTATGTAAAATAAGTATCTACTCTCTAACATTACTGTAACATGTCCCAGAGTTAGCCCCTGTCTACACTGGCAAGTTTCTGCACAGTAAAGCAGCTTTCTGCGCTGTAACTCCCGAGATGTACACACTGCCAAGCCACTTTGTGCACAGAAACTGCACAGATACAGTGCTGTAAAAAAAAACCACCCCGACTAGAGGCATACAGTTTTCTGTGCCGGGGCTATAGCGCCGCGGTGTCAGTGTAAACACCAAGGTCGATTACAACGCTGTGATTGGCCTCCGGGTGGTGTCCCACAATGCCTGTTCTCACCTCTCTGGTCATCGGTTTGAACTCTACTGCTCTGCCCTCGGGTGACCAATCGTCAGCCCCACCCCGTACATTCCTTTGAAAAGTTAAAAGTCCCCTTCCTGTTTGCTCAGCGATGCATGCAGTGGTCTCAGCGCAGCTTTCCAGGTGGCCATGCCTGCTCCACACACCAGGCGATCCCGCACTTGGAGCAATGCTGGGCTGCTGGACCTTATCAGCATTTGAGGAGAGGAGGCAGTGCAGTCCCAGCTGCGCTCCAGCCGTAGCAATTATGATACCTACAGACAGATTTCACGATGCAAGACAGAAAGAGGCCATGACCAGGACACACTGCAGTACAGGGTAAAAGGGAAGGAGCTGCAGAACGCCTACCACAAGGTGAGGGAGGCAAGCTGCCACTCCGGTGCTGCGCCCATGAGCTGCCAGTTCTACAAAGAACTGGACACAATACTCAGTGGTGACCCCACCTCCACTGCAAAGGACCCTGTGGATACTTTGTTGGCTCGCGTGCCAGTAAAGACTGGACCGAGCCAGGTGAAGGAAATCTTGGACGAACTGGGGGGGGGACCCAGAGGCAGAGGATGACTCAGAGGTCAGAGACGCATGCAGCCAGGAACTCTTTTCTACCCTGGAGGAGCCTAGCCAGTCACAGCTGTCAGATCTTGGCGAAGCGCAAACAGGAGAGGAGGCCCCTGGTAAGTGGATCTGATTTGGGGAATCGCTGATGCGAGCTGTTGGGGGCAGGAGGGTTGCAGAGAGCAGGCTTGTCTCCCACCACATGCCTAGTCTGAGCAGCAGAACAGGCTGTTGATTGATTCCCTCACTTAATTCCCTCACTCAGAGATCTCCAGGAAACTCTCGTGGAGATACTGGGCAATCCGCTGCCGCAGGTTCCTTGGCAGAGCTGCTTTGTTTCTTGCCCCATTAACAGTAACTTTCCCGCGCAGTAACACTAGGGAGAGTGTTGAGTGCAATGGGTAGTGGGAGTCCGCAGTGCTGGATTGTGAGAAGGGAGGAGTGGAATGCTGTGGGTAGAGAGTGGAGCCAAGAGGTTGATAAGAGTGTGTTGGCGATATGTGCGGGGGCCACATGGGAAAGAGTTTTGCGACAGCAGCTGAAGGGGAAGGCGGGCGTGGAGCTGCTTGGTTTGAAGAGCTAGTGTCGCCTGGAGCATGTCCACTTGACACTCCATAACATTTAAGAGATGCTCCGTGGCTTCTTTTTGGTGTGCCACATTCTCCTTTCAGTTCCTCTTCTTGCTGTCCCGCCACTCCTTCAATTCCTGTTTCTCGGCAGCGGAGAGCATCATAACCTCACGGAGAAAGTCCTCCTTAGTTCTTCTTGGCCACTTTCTAATTCTGTGCAGCCGTTCTGCCGCCAATAACAAAGAGGGAGGCTGGGCTCCCAAGGCCATCTCTGTGAAGTTGAAACGCAACATTTTACAGAAGCAGTATTATTTGCAACACAGACAACACTGATTCAGTGCTTTAAAACACAGCCACTACTCACACACCCATCACTAACTGTCTGACCCCAGGCAAGCACACATGAGCCACAAGACCCTCAAAATGGTGAGTAGCTACAGGGGGAAGGGAAAATCAGTCTTCCCGGACCTCGGTGCACACTGGGCATGTGGCTCTTGGGGAGAGCCAGCACTGTAGGGCGGGGGCCTGATAATAATTCCTGTCCCAAACTTTCCACAGGATGTGATCATTATGGAAGATTTATCACTTTTGAGGATGAGCAGGGAATCAAGGGAGAGTCTTCTCCAAGCCTGCAGCTTCTGCCCTGGTCCCTACGTGGCTCGCCTGTGTGCAGCAATGGTTCCCCTCCCACACTCCCATGACAGCATTAAGGGGTAGGCGGGGGTCTCCCAAGATCACAACGGGCATTTCAACTTCCCCTACGGTGATCTTCTGATCTGGAAGAAAGTCCCTGCTTGCAGCTTCTTGAACAGGCTAGGGTTCTGAAAGATGCATGCGTCATGCACCTTTCTGGACCAGCCTGTGTTAATGTTTGTGAAAGGCCACAGTGATCTACAAGTACCTGGAGAACCATTGAGAAATACCCCTTGTGATTAATGTACTCAGTGGCTAGGTGGTCTGGTGCCAGAATTGGAATATCCATCCCATCTATCGCCCCTCTGCAGTTAGGGAAGCCCATTTATGCAAAGCCATCCACAATGTCATGCACATTGCCCAGTGTCTCGGTCTTTTGGAGGAGAATGCAATTAATGGCCCTGCACACTTCCATCAACACAAGTCCAACGGTCAACTTTCCCATTCCGAACTGGTTAGTGACTGATCGGTAGCAGTCTGGAGTAGCCAGCTTCCACAGTACAATCGCCACCCGCTTCTCCAGCAACAGGACAGGTCTCATTCTCGTGTCCTTGTGCCGCAGGGCTGGGGTGAGCTCATCACACAGTCCCATGAATGTGGCTTTCCTCATCCGAAAGTTCTGCAGCGACTGCTCGTCATCCCAGACATGCATCACAATGTGATCCCACCACTCAGTGCTTGTTTCCTGAGCCCAAAAGCAGCATTCCACTGTGGTCAGCACCTCCATGAATGCCACGAGAAATCTCGTGTCGTAGCTACTACGCATAGCAAGATCAATGTCGCACTCCTCTTGCCTTTGTAATTTAAGGAATAACTCCACTGTCACTTGTGAAGTGTTGGTCAGAGCGAGCAGTACCCTGGTCAGCAGTTCGGGATCCATTCCTGCAGCCCAAAAGAGGCAGGATGTGCAGTACACAAACCATTGAAAGATGGTGCCAAATGTGGACGGAAGCACAGGGACTGCTTGGATGCAAAGCAGTGCATCACGGCGCATTAGGACTTGACCCAGGATGCCCTGCGACCCTCTCCACCTTCTCACAAGTATTAGCAAGAAAAGAGAAAGAGGTGATCTGGGATAGTTGCCCAGAATGCACCTCTCCTAATAGCGCTGCAAGTGCTGCAAGTGTGAACATGCTATTGCTTAGGCAGCTGTCAGTGTGAACATACAACAGCAGTTTTCTTTCTGCGCTCTCTGAGCGGCACTGTAACTGCCGGCACTGTAACTTTGCCAGTGTAGACGTGCCCTTAGAAAGGCAGGTCCAAACCAGTTTTTGAGAGACAAAGACAAACTGGCAACCCCAGACAGGTATTAACAAAGCCAAGTGGGCTATCACTTACTTAAGCAGCCATTCTCCAGCAATGGGAAGGTGTGAATGAGAAACTTACATTTCATCACAGGGAATGTCCACAAGAGACTATTTGTCACCTGCATCCCAGCAGAGGAGATGGGGGTGTAATCCTCAAAGAAGAGGGAAGGGTGGTATAAGAATGAGAGACAGTGGTCTCCAATTCATCTCTCCTCCTTCATTTTTGCTCATGACATCAACAACTCTCCAAGAACTGAACTAAGTGGGAGGAGTCCCAGGATAAAAGGAGACCCAGTCTGTGAAATTTACTGCAGTGTATGGTGAGAAAACACCTTTTGCTTTTAATTTCACTTCATTTGTTAAGTTAGGTACTCTTATTTTCTTTTTGTAACCAATTCTGACTTATGCATCATGACTTGTAATCACTTAAAATCTATCTTTCTGTAGTTAATAGATGTATCTTATTATTTTATCTTAACTAGTGTATTTAGATTGCAGCATGTGGCAAACTCCATTTGGGATGACAAGGCTGGTGCATTATCATTTTCCTTTGATGAAACAATGGACGTTCTCTGAGCTTGAACTGTTCAGAAGAGTCTTGAGCAGTACAAGACGTATTTTTGTGGGGACAAGTCTGGGACTGAGAATTTGCGGGTATCGTCCTATGTGTAATTCATGACTGACTGGTCGCGCGCTCATGTATTTAGCTGGAAGTGAATTTGCATGCTAAAGGTGAGCAGGTCAGGAATGGATGTTTTGACAGCCAAACAGTGTAAAAGGCACCCAACGTTAGAGACTGAAAGGGACACAGCTGTTCAACAGTCCTGACTGTATCCTTGGAAATGTCACAATGAGCCATGGATACTGAAGCGCCCTTTCATTCTCAAGGGTGCTCCCTCTAGCATGGGGCTGAGATACACAGTGGGGAAGTTTGCAAAGCTGCAGCCTGTGCTGGGCTCATAGCATGTGAGCTGTCTGGGGCGGGTGCTATCTGTGAGTTGTGTGCTTGTAACCATAGAGCTCTGATCGCTGTGTGGGGCCTGTAGGCAGCCACGGAAGACATCATAAACAACTACGCTAACCAGTTGATAAGCAGAAGATTGCAGTCTCCGAGGCTGCCTCGCTGGTGTGTTCTGCTCAGCTATGGCCCCAGCAATTGTCTGTTGCCGTTTCACCAGCATTAAATTCTCCACAAATCTGCATTCTGCTAGAAATGATTGTTCATAAATGTGAAGAGTGAACACAAGCTGATTAGAGATGTGCATCTTGAGCTTGGGTTCTTTTTTGAGTTTCTGCCCAAGCATGGCTCCCACCTCACTCAGCTCTGACATGCAGCCCGTTCTAGGGTAGGGCTCATCCAGTGCAGATATCATCAAGCAAGCTAAGGACACATGGTGGTTTTACAGGTTGAGCTCAACCAGCTCATTACACGTGTGACCTAAGCAGGAGCAAGAAGATCACAGGTTTCCAGAAAGGAAAAAAATAGCACATTGACATTGTGCTACTGAATCCCTCACAACACTCCTTTTGACCACCCACAGCTTCAACAAATAGGCCATGGCTTCAGGCAACAGGAATTTGCATAGAACTGCAACTCCGGAGAGATCTCCTTACTAGCAAACACTATTCACAGGCTTTAAAAAGTATCTCCCTGCAGATGGATTGTAAAAGTACCAGTGAAGCCCCACGAGGACAGGGAAGACAATGGGACAGAGGCACAATTGAGGTCAGACAGCTGCCTGAGTGTGCTGATGTCCAGGGGGTCCGAGCCATGAGCTGTAGAGGGTCTGTTTGAAAGTGTCTTCACACTGGGGGAGGATGGGCAGTAAGCAGCCTGCCCCTCTCCACAATCACATGCAAGAAAAGAGAGAAAGCTCCAGCCCCAGTCGTCGAAGGAGGCAAGTGCCAGGGTGAGGTTTTCAGAAGCGCTCATCACTGGCCTAACGCTGCTTCCATTAAATCCAATGGGAGTTTTACTATTGACATGGAGTACCGTGGAGATAGGCCAAGGCTGAGCCCTTTGGAAAATCCCATTCTGATTCCCCCGCAGAGGATGGCTTTCTGGACTCTCCCCAGCTGTGGAATCTGGATGTGCTTCTGAGTCTAACTCTCAGGATTCCAGTCTCCTGATGCAGCCTGATCAGTGAATTTCAGAGGGCCCAACTCCTCCCCATCTTCTACCAACAGCAGCCAGCAAATGGCCTTGGATCTAGAACACTAGCTTAAATGTACATGCAGCTCGAACAGAGCTGAAACCAGGAGTGGACAGGCGGTTAGGCCCCATCCCCCTGTCTCACTGGTGCAGGTTATAGAACAGGCAGCAACTAGAACATATCACTCTTTCCCCAGGCAGTTCTAAGTTGCCAGTGTTTCTTCGCTGGTTCTGTACAACATCTGAAGAGCAGGAGTTCCTCGTCGAGCACTGAGCTTTAAGAGCTTTCTCAGCATTGTGATGCACCTGAAGACCAGACCCTCTCTAGTATTATCCCAGTTTATTCCCCCGCCCTTTTAGTTCGCAAACTTCCTCTCAGCTGTGTGTGTGTGCCCACCCCACATGTGACAGGATAAAAGGCTTCTTTGCAGTTCCATCAGCTCAGGAACCTTTAATGGGCTTCACTAAAACCTCTGATAATAGGCCACCCAAAGAGGTGGGTCTCTGTTTCAGTTAGAATTGTCCCTGCCTCAACTCTGTGAAAAACTGTCTAAAAGGGTCACTAAGGACTCGTTCTTAAGTATCCAAGAAGGGTAGAATAATGGGTCGATGAGGCCCCAACCTGCTCTATAATGCCAGAGAAGCTTGACAGAGTGTGATGGCCAAGAGTATGCGCTGAGAGGAGTTATAGCTCTCATCTAAAGTTAGCCATTCCTTGGGAATTAGAGAATTTTTTAATCCTAATCCTGGAAAGGGGATCAATGTACCTTCACCAAGGTCCTCCAAGGAAACAGGCCTCAGGGATTAAAGGGGAGAGAGAAAGCAGGATAGGAGGGGGACACAGCCATGGCTACACTAGGAAATGTAGTACCTGTTTTCATCAGTGGTGGAGCTGCAGTTATGACTACAGGGCTCAGCCAATTGTACCACAGTGTCATGAAAACCAGCAACATCGAGTGAGACATGTCTTCATCTAAAGAATCACCTGGGGATGGGAAGCTGAACTCTCACAAGCTCCCCTTTACTTTAAACTGTGGTCAATACCTCCAGCCTTCAAGACTTTGTGAGGTTACTGGCTCAGTCACTCTAGTTGTCTCTGATGTCATTGGGTCTACACTTCCTGGCCTACGTGAAGGCCCAGAATTTTGTATAGTATTTGGCTCAGAGTCTCTAGTGTGCTGGAATGAACCCAAGGCAAAGGTCTACATGAGCTCACAAGCTCAGCACCTCTGGCTTGCTGAGTTGTCATCAAAGGACAGGCCATTAGCATATCACTGGCTCAGCAAAACAGCCTCTCTCTTCTCCTTCTCACCGGTAGGAGAACTAGCTTAATTAATTATGGGGCTGGGTTTGCTTGCTTGATTACTCATGCTTGTATATATGTGTGTGTAGAACTCCTTAAGGAAATGATGGTTCAGAACACCCACTGGCACTGATCCCAGCTGCTGGGCCGGGGTGGACTGAGGACAGGAAAAGGAGAGCTGGGGAGGGGAAGGGTATGAGAACACACCATGCTATGGCCGTTTACTGCTTGCCAGGACATGTGGAAGCAAAGTGTAAATAAGAGCAGCCCAGAGGCTGTTCTAATTCACAGAAGGGCCCGAGTAGGCTCCCAGTTTAACCAACCCCAGAATGCAGAGAGGACAAAAGGAGCTTAAAGCCTCCTGTGTCCCCTCCCAATCCCAGTTCCAAGGACATGAATGGAGGAGCTCAGACTGGGCGCCTGTGAGTTTACATTGCCATGAATGCTGTGCATCTAGCACGCAGCCATTCATTTAACTTTCCCAGACACAACATGCTCTGTCCGAATGACTGAGGGTTTAATTTGAATGTGCAAACACCATGTTCAAAGAAACGTGTTGGAGCAGGCTGGTATAGGAGAGAACACCTGCTTTACATAAGGCCACGGTGGTGTCAATTTACAAATCAAATGCTTTTCTTCATGGGCTTTTTTAAAATGCCTTTGGTAGTATCACAATACCACCTGCTGCCAAAACAAAACAGACCCACCTTGGGCCATCTCGATGCAGGTAGAGAAAGGAGGGACTTTCTTACCAGCCACGGCTGTGTTTGTGTAAGTGAGAATTATAAAACAACTAGCTCACGCCAGCAGAGGCTACCATACTCTGCTCCAGTCCAGAGCTTTCAGCAGAACTGAGGGTGTTTATGGGTTAGCAAGAGGGGTGGGAGGGGCCAAGGTGACCTTAGAGCAGAATATGAGGCAGTGTGGTTGAGGGGATTGAGCACAGGCCCTTCTGAGTTTCAAATTTTCCTTTGTCACTGACTCACTGTGTCATCTTGAGTGAGTCACCATGTCTCCGTTTCCCTGTCTGTAAAATGGCAGGATGAGGATTAATGAGCCAATGTTTGTAAAAGTGCTATATAAGTACTGTAGGTGGGGGTGGGGGCGATGTATAATGAAGGCTGCACAAGTATTTCCTTTTTTCTGTGGACTGGTCACAAAGCTTGCTTATATACCCCAACTGTGTTCATCATAAGATCCTTTAATGCTCTGCCAGACATGGCTAAGGTTAGTTTTAAATAAGGTATTTTTACACACAACGCCACTAAGCGGCTGAATAATATAATACAATTTACCATTCCACAGGGGTTTTCAAACTGGGGGTCAGGACCCCTCAGCGGGTCATGAGGTTATTACATGGGAGGTCGCACGAGCTATCAGCCTCCACCCCAAACCCTGTTTTGCCTCCAGCATTTATAATGGTGTTAAATATATAAAAAAGTGTTTTAAATGTATAAGGGGGGGTTGCACTCAGAGGCTTGCTGTGTGAAAGGGGTCACCAGTACAAAAGTCTGAGAACCCCTGCATTACATATCCCCCTTTAAGTTCTACATTCCTACCATTTACCATCCCCAGTATATGTCTCAGCTGTTGGCTCAGAGATATTCTCAATTATGCCAATCTGTTCCATTCTCTTTAACTCAGTTTCCACTTTATGAAGTAATGGGATAGGAATCCGGTGAGGTGTAGGTACGCTATATGGTTCAGCATCTTCTCTTAAGGTTATTTGCACAGGATCTCCTTTCAAAAGTGTAATATCACCAAATATTCTATCGAGTTCTTTCACCTTTCTCACTAGGCCCATCTTGGCTGCCATGCTGCGGCTGAGAAGGCTGTGGTCCTGTGATCGCATAGACTCTGAATGCATAGCTTTGTCTTTGTAAATTGTTTCTGTGGTGAACTAGCCCAAGCAATTCAGTATACCTCCAGGGCTAGTCAAAGCTGTGTAAGGTGACTTCAGCTCTGGGAGGGGTTGAAGGTGACTGAAAGCTCCTGAGACATCAGCTCCTGAGTCAGTTTTAAAGTCAATAGCCTTGCCATAAATATTCGCTTTCACTCTCCAGGCAGGCTCTACGTTATCACAAGTGATAGATCCCAGAAATAATGGCTCTTGATTGCCTGTAAGGTAAATTAACTCCCTGACTGCTTTGGAGCTGCAAACAGCTGTAAAATGTCCATATTTCATGCATTTATTACACCATGTGCCTCTGGCTGTAATTTGTGCCTCTGAGCCTGGGAGTTCTCTCCTTGCTGTTGAAATCCTTTCCTTTACCTTTTTGAAGGCAAAGTCTTGATTTGGCACCCATAGCCAAGATGTATAGGACTTTAACAGTTTATTCAGTGGTTTATTCACTGTAGTTAGTTTACTCCTGACCCCAGTCATGTACTTCTTTCTGTACCGGATATGGACTAGCCACAGATCTTGTTTATACACACCAGCTGTGTTCATGATAAGATTATTTAATGCTCTGCCAGGTATGGCTAAGGTTAGCTTTAAATAGGGTATTTGACACACGGCACCACCTAGTGGCTAAACAAAAAAAAATAGTTTAGCATTCCATTACAGTGACTGCAGCAGGTATAGACATTCTCGAGTTAGTGAGCTAGTTCAATCAAAGCTAACAATAGCAGAGTAGCTGCAGTGGCATGGGCAGTGGTACAGGCTAGCTGGCCGACTTCAGTCCTGCTCACCACTCCGTGTATTTATTTGGTGTATAGTTCCTTTTACGTTTTCCTCTTTCTCTCTTTTTTTAAATAAACCAAAATAAATGCAAATCTATTTTAAATTGGAGAAGTACAAGTACATTGAGAACTGCCTCTTTCCTCACACTAACATGGAAGTGCATGTGTGTTTCCAGGGGCAAATTATTTATTTGCATTGACAAGTAACATTATCTTTAAAAGTAAGATGCATTGAGGAAATCCCATGGATAGTGTGGTAGTTATTAAAAGCGGTTCGGGGCCAAATGGTCAGCTGGTGTAAGTCAGGGCAGCTCTAGATGAAGCTCGCCTAATTTACACCAGCCGAGGAGCTAAATGGTATTATTCAATTCTCTACCCCTACAAGTGTCAGCACTTTTCATTATTATTACTCTATGTTGCTCTGACCCAGTTAAGTCAAATCACTAATCCAATAGTTCAGGGGTCCCTGCTAATTATGGAAAACCCGTTAGAAAATTAATTGGGGCAAACCTGGAAATACCTGCTCTGATTTTACTCAGTGCTTAACAAGGAACAAATCCTATTGACTTCTCTGCACCTCATTTTCATTTATACTAAGGCCCTTTTACACTGTCACAGCAGTGCAAAGAAACAGCTGTATACCAGAAACCCATGGACCACCACACTTACCTTCACAGATCCAGTAACCATCCAAAACACACCAAGTTATCTGCTAGCTACAGCCACGCACCCAGATACCACAGAATATGTTCCAAGGAGAAAGTCTGGGGTATACACGTTAACACACTGAAAACTGCCTTCACCAAACAAGGACACTCCATCGGAGAGGTGGATCGCATCATAGAACAGGCCATGCAAATACCCTGAGAGAACCTGTTTCAATACAGAAATAACCACCACCACCCTGACTGCACACCCCTACTTGTCTCTTACCACCACACACTGGAACCTGTACGGGGTATAATCAAACAATTGCAACCCATATACCATGGGGACCCCATTCTGAAAGACATCTTTCCTGAACCCCCACTTCTGGCCTTCAATCAACCCCCAGCCTCTCCAAGTGCATCATCAGAAGCAAGCTCCCCACAGACCAGGACACTCTAAATCAACGCGGCACCAGACCCTGTTAGAACAACAGATGTAAAACCTGCAGACAGATCTCCACAGCTACAATGTTCAACACCCCCCACAGCACACCTTTCAAGATCCGTGAGTCCTACACATGCCTATCACAACATGTGGTGCCTCTTCAAGGGCACTAAACACCCCCATAACAACTATGTGGCTGAAACCAGACAGTCACTATGCTCTCAAATGAACTCACATAGGAAAATGATAAAAGACAAAAAACACCAGATCACCTGTGGGTGAATGCTTTTCACAAAACAATCACTCTATCTAACTTCTCAGTCCTCATCCTCAAAGGAAACCTGCACATCACCTTCAAAAGACAAGCCTAGGAGCTTAAACTCATAACTTTGCTAGATATTAAAAATCATGGTCTGAATAAAAACACTGGATTTATGGCTTATTATAACAATCTATACTCCACTAACAACTCCTTCTGCCTCCCCCGCTCCTTTCTTTTCTCCCTATGACTGGAGTGCTGTTAATGGACCATATCACCTTGAATGGTCCCTTGAAATCTGTGTTAACTACATATACTAAACAATCGGTACCACTTTGTATTTAGCATGTATCTGACACTCTGGGTATGTTTCCCAAACCTGAAGTAGAGCTCTGTGTAAGCTCAAAAGTTGGTCCAATAAAATATATTACCTCCCATATCTTGTCTCTTAGTGTAAATGATAGTCAAGCCCAGGAGGAAAGTTTGCTCGAGACAAGATTGAATAAAAATCTGAGTAAGAACTTCGGCACTTGAAACAATGTATTTCCTCCTCCACCGGTGCATAGTACTTTGTATGTTCAGATAGCAAAATAATGTGGCACATAATGTGAAATATTTTTTGCACCATTAAAAGTTGAAACATTCTATGTGATCAATCAGTTACATTGCTGTTAAGATGAGTTTCAAAGGGTGCGAATATTCAATCAACTTTAGCAGCAGTTTCAAAATTGTGAAATTGAGTGTAACCATATGACCGTTCAACAAAGACCTACTCCAGTGCCCACAGATGTCAATGGGAGCTTTGTTGTAGCTTTCTCTAGGCGCTGGGTCAGCTTCCAAATGGGCAAGACCCTGTTTCCAATTTTGCACAACAGGTCACGCATTGCAGCCTATCTTAATAATAAAATCGATCTCTGATTAGTTCTCCATCGAAAAATGGTTTCCTTATTAAACAAACAATCTAGACTTAGCATGTACCAAGAGGCTTTGGTTTTTCAAAATGGGTCTAACTGGCACCATCAGCTGGTCATGTGGATTTCTTACAGGAAAGGCAATTTCTTTCCTTTACGTACCTCGTCTAAGCATGCGTTTCCTAGAAAAGCAGTAGATTGCAGTGGGTGATTAGGAAGTCAAATTTTCTGTTGCGTCATTCCTCGCAGATCTCCTTTTGCTGGAAATTGAAAAAACTTCATTTTCTTGCAACTGCTAGCAGCTAAGAATAAAAACTGCTCTATGAGTGAAATTTACCCCTAAGCAGAGGGCCAGAATAATGCCTCTGCACCACTTACATCCCACTTAATCATGCAAAACAGGGCCAATGTGGTACATAGGCCCTCTCCATGGAGGTGAATTTCATTCTTGGCTTTGAGGAAGCAGAATGGTACAACAACAAAGACATCCTAACACACTGTAACAGCCTGGGCACTGAAATGTAGACATACAACTTAGCATGCAGAATATCCACAACTTGCATATGATTTACTGATTCACCCTATCATATGGCAGGGCCTCAGCTAGTTCTGTATAACAGACAAGTCCTTTTGAGTATTTCACACAATGGGCAGATTCACTCGACTGGCTTGTACATTAGGCAATACTTACTGACTAGTCACAAATTATCCAATTAGGGGTTAAGCGTGTATGTGAATATATTGCATGGGCAGAGAGGAAAGCCAGTGAAGAGGGAGGTGCCCAAGAAGGGAAATGTGTTCAGACTTTGTGGCAATTTTTTAAGATGTCCCTTTCTATCTCAGCTACACCTACCCACTCACCCACTTGAATTGACGTGTTTTTTTCCCCGCACGTCTCTGGAAACCACACTCCGGATTTGCCATAAAAATGCTGCTTGAAGAGCCTTTCCCTAGCAGCCAGGTGTGAATTTTTAAGGCAAAGGGATAGCATGTTCCCTGAACAGAGAATAAATAAATTACCCTCCACACAGCAGTATGTTCTACCTTCTTTTCACCTTCCCCTCTTTTTTCATCAAGCAGCCATGATACATGAGCTATGGTATATACTATCCACCTAAATATGAGCACTGACTAGCAGAACAGTTCCCAGAATTCCTTTTGCTTTCCCCTTTATTGCTTTATTGGACTTCAGAATCTGAACAGATTCTGGTCTAGGCCCTGGGGTGGAAACTCAGAGGTGGATATAAAAGGAGATCAGAGACACTGGGACACTGAAACCATTGCCTGATGCTGGATATTCATAGGTCCTACAGTGGTGGTTGCTACTGGAAAGGAATGATTGCAAGGGGGAGGGATACGAAGCAGAGATCAACCAGTACTACAAGAGGAGACTTGGGTGAGCTGAAAACTTGACCTACGTTCAACTGTTTCATTCTGATAAGGTACGTCCTCTGGATTCCCTACATCTTTTAAAATGTGTTTTAACAGATCCACCACTTTGTTATTGAGAAATTAAAACCCACCAACCCCTCCCCCACTCAATCCAACAGCCGTCATTTTTGTGTAGCACACCCAAAACTATGTGCATTGGCTCCCCCTCCCTTGATTCCTCTGCATCAAGCAGCGAGTGAACAAATACTGTTCCTGGAGCTATACCCACTGCTTCTTATATCACCCATCTTGCTGGTGTGCAGGGAGTGAAACAAGAAACAAGTCAGGCACATTAGTTAGAGGAAGCCAAGGAAACATGGGCAGGGAAGGAAGTGAAATTCCATTGCCCCACTTCCAAGAGGCTGTGAAAAACAAGAGGGAATTAAATGAGAATTCTGTTTGATAAAAGCACAGTGGATGCTGCATATCACTTCAACCACTTCCTGCTTGACAATTGCCTCGTGCAAATTGTCTGGCACAGCCCATGGAGTCCTGTCTTTATGGATATGCCAAGCTGATCCTGGTGTTTCCTGTTTAGCTCCTAATTGAGTGCCTAAATTAGATTTGACTTCATAATTTTTTACAGCAATTTCCAGTCAAATTGGACTGTGCTGACATCCATATTCTGATCTTTTTTTGTTTTTCCCCTGGCTGACGCATGATGATCAGACCCCTCCTGCCATTTCCTCTTTCCCGCTCCATATGGTCTGCAAGCACGCAGTGTGCAACCCTGTTCCTGGGATGACGACGACAAGAAGAGATGCCTTGGAGGCTTCCATGGCGCTCACAAGAGGTCTGGGCAAGACAGGGACCCTTCTAAAGTCAGGAACCGGAGGAGAGTTGGGATCTGGTGCCTGGATTTGGTGACCAACAGAGGGGAGAGTTATGCTTACCAAAGCCGTGGTAGATGGATCTCTCTCTGTTTAGCACATCTGAGCTACTCATCTGTGCCGCTCGCTCCCTCCCAGCGACGCATGCAGCTGCCTGCTTCCTGCTTTCTTCCCGTGACTTGACATAATTCCAGAGCACTTGGCGCACCACTAAAGAGACAAAGAACTGATTCCAAAAGGGACTTCTAGATATAAAAGTAGATACAATACAACTCTTTTGCTGGAAGAGGGCAGAGATGAAAAAAACCCAGGAAATCAGAATGGGTTTCAAATTGACTTCACGCTTTGGTGACCAAAGAAGCCAAAGCTTTATGGGGAGAACTCACTTGGATACAGTGAGAACTGAACCAACCCATTGCTCAAAACTCAAGTCTCCTTGCGGGCCTGAAAAAGTCTGGATACCATTATTTATTATGTGCATTGCAGTGGTATCTCAAGGCTCCCAAGTGGGAGTGGTGGCCCACTGTGCTGGGTACTGAACAGACACATTATAAAAGATGGTCCCTGCCCCTCCGCCCCCCGCCCAATTTATAGTCTAAACAGACAGACAAAGGTGGATGAATGGAGGTTAGGTGACTTTCCCAAAGTTACAGAAAGAGTCCATGGAGAGAGAGTTCTCCTGAGTCAAGTCCAAGTCCAGTGACTTCACTGTAAACAATCCTCTCTCTCCAGCATTTCCCCTCTTCACACCTTGCCAGGCTAAGGAGAACCAGAAGCAAAGACATTAGAATTCCAGGAGGTCCTGTCATCATGGCAGTTCTGTCTGGGACCCAATGCAGGTAGTACTGGAGCTCTACAGTCTGTTCCAGTGAGAGTTCCAGCAAACACAGAGAGGGTCAGCGAAGCATCTGCATGTTGGGGTATTTTTCCAAGCCAAAGGCCGAACCCTGACTAGCTTCATCCAGCACTATTTATCATGCTGAGGTGGGATCTCTCCTGAAATCTATGAAGGATCTTCCCATCCTGTTGGTTTGAGTATAGACTCTATCACCCATGTTAGGCGGGAGGAAACAGCTCTTTGTGCTTTTACTGCCACTATGTGCCAGGAGACATGAGCAAAATCTGCTGGAAGATTTTTTTTATGGCCTTAGTCAAGCTTGGATTTGTCTGCAGCTGGGCCACATGTGCTATGGAGTGAGTTGCTATTTTCCAGGTGTGCGTTCCCAGCTGTTGGGATCGCTGTGCTTAGACCCACTGATTTAGTGACAGATCCATGCTCTGTCAGCCACATTTGTAAAAGCTATTTCAAGCATGTGTTCCTAAGGGAGATGACCCAGGGTGCATGTTCTCAGAAGGGTACCTCAGTGCAGACACTGCCAGTGGCTCTTCTTAAAGGAGAACTCAGGGCGATAGCCCAGGTCTGCATTCCCAGTATGGAACTCCTAGGTGCATACTCTGTAGAGCTGTCCCAAGTAATGGATCGTAACTCTTTACTCCTGTTTTAAGATGCCAGAGCTGGGTCTGTTAATCCCAGAGGAGGGTCTCTTTGCTTAGCCTAGATCTTTACCCCCTCCATGTGCTCAGTGTTATGTTTCAGGCCAGGGGTGCTTACCAACCGCCATCTGGTGAAGAGACCCAGCCCCAATGCACTAGCCTCTCAGCTATTCTAGTTTGGTGTATTCCCTTATTTGAAGCCTTTTAAGTGTAACATCATCTGTGTTTCCAGGACACGCACTTTGTCCTCTTCACCCACATTCCACCCAGCCAGAAACAAACACCGCAGGATTTCACCTACGGTGAAAATAAACCTTTGGCTGAGAAGCCAGCCAGAAGCACTGAGCAGGAGTCTCCACGGCTCCATCTGGAGGCAGCTCCTCCGGCCTGTCTGCTCACCCTGCTTTCCCATTTGATACTGCATCTCCCACCCCTCTCATGGTCCCTTACTCAGAGCTTTGTTGGGAGCATGCAAATGCCATCACCCTGTCATGCAACAAGTTAGGACAGCTGAGTTCAGCATGCAGGAAGCTCATGTCCACCATACTCATTGACACAGGGCCAAGTCCAGCAGTGATGTCAATAACGGTGTAAGCTACCTACCGGGTGTCAAGGCGGCCAGCACATGGGGAGAAGCACATAGGTGGGAGTAGTGTGATTGGCATCCATGTGGCAAAAATAGCCCCCAAGCCCACATCTCAGCTGGTGTGATTAATCAGGGTACCTCTATTGAGTTCAACAGAGCTTTGCTGATTTACACCAGCTGAGAATCTCACCCTGCTTTGTTATTCTCTGGGGGCCAGCTCCTGGTTTAAGAGGGTACACCTGTCTCTGAAGTCAGTGGGGATTGCGCCTGCTTACATCCCAGAATGGTTTGGTCCTGGGGATGCAGGGGATGGAGCAGAAATAAGTTAAAGCAGCGCGGCCTACTTTATCTTATAGCCTCCTGTAAGCATCTTCTCCTGCTCTGTCCTCTACCCCTTCAGCATGTAAATTAGACTGATGTTACACATCTTGCCTGATTCATGGGTCTGCTCTGGCTGCTTTGCCAGCTTCACTGGCTTCCTGACTGTTCCTCTTCTGTGAGGGAATTCCCCACCAGGCGAAGGGCTGGGTAGAGGGCATTCATGGGAAAAAACGGAAGTGCCCAGAGTGTCCCTGAAACCTGGTTGGTCTAACTTATGCTGGGTCCAGAATGGTATAAGGAAGGGCATGGGGAAGGGAAGGTTATTTGTTATATGTTTGTACAGTGCTAAGGTAAATGTTAAATAATAACAATAAAGATAGGACAAAACCTGTTTCGTGTGAGCTGTAGGCCTGATTCTGAGCTCACTGAGCCAGGTGTAAATCAGGAGTATCTCCATTCTTGTCCATAGAGAAACATGGGTCTAAGACTGTTGAGAGGTCAGACTCAGAGCCCAGAGGTTGTATATGGCACCAAGCAGCAACACCTAGCTGCAGTATGACGGAGCTGTGCTGTCACATGGCTTGGCGGTTCCCTCCAGCTGATTCAGAAGGGGCATAGCCAAGAGCCAAAGGGGCAGCTGGTCAGTCCAGTCAGACAGAAAGGGCCCATGACACAGGGATATTGGAGCAAAGGGAGTGTGTGCTGAAAACCATGGAAGTGGGAGGGACTCTCCCAACTCCAGCAGAGAGCCTTCCTGTGCTGCAAGAAGCAAGAAAAACAGGGGGCCAGATCCTTTGCTGGTGTGAATGTATTTCAGTTATAGTTATAGCTTGCGGAGGGTCCCTCCTGACGGGTGGAATCCATTAATCACATGCCAGCTATGGATACTGGTTGATAGTAGCAGCTCTAATTGACTTCTCAGGACCAGCCATCTGCCTAGCCATCTGCAACTCAGTGGCAGACAATCCCTTCTGCACCCACCCAGCCCCAAGTGGCCTTGGCAATGTCCTTGGATGCATGGAATCACATATCACTGGCCATGGACATCTGCAGGACACATTCATTGTCCACCTCACTTCCTCACCCCACGGTGGCTACATGGCAACCAGGCAACCTCTACCCTTCCACTGTGATACTTTTGGCCAGAATGAGATTTGATCTCTATAGCATCTTGGCCAAATTCCAACTCTGGGTAACCACTTCCTGTTTCCTTAAGTTCCCTGGTGAGGGGTATTTGTTGCATATTCCTAACAGCTCTTTTAATGTCACCCACCTTTGGATTACAAACGGGCACTAGGCAAAGCTACCTCTCTCCCACTTCTTTTCGATTGTTCCTTTGACTGTTTAACAACCACACAGAACAATCATCCGACTGGTAGCTTGGGCATTGGTAGTGGGTGCTGCTTGTAAGTCTGCAAGCAGATGCTCTCTTATTCCTTAACGAGCCAGGGAAGCCTGCTCCTCTTCTTCTGGATTTATTTGACCGAGTCCTGTGAAAAATGGGCTGCATGCAAAAGTAACTGTTGGAAATCTAACCCACCGGCTGCCCTCACAGAGCTGTACAAACCTGACCAGAGACCAACCCTGCACAGTCAGGGCCAGCAGTGAAAGTTCTTGCTTGGGGAGGGTAAGTGGCAGACCGGTGATCTCAGATACAGCCTTCACTGCAGGGCAACCAGGGAAGCAGTCTCAGGATGGGACAACTGTCTCTGTCTTTTACAGAAAGAGGGTTGTGAGGGTGAACAACATGGACCTGAGGTTCAGTTACGTTCTCGCTAGGATTGCTCCGAAGATACCAGCTCTAAGGGCATAACAGTTATTAAGAACCTCACACAGGCCGGTACCCTCCTGTGTCTCACAGGGTAAAGGATCCAACCTGCATCCGTGAGGCCGGTTTATACTGGGAGCCATCATAGTTGCCCCTGTGTGGGTGGCTGGGGGAGAGAGAAGACCCATGACAGCCTTCCTCATGCAGCCCCCCAGACATTGGAGGCTGCCAGCAAGCAGTTTGCACTGCCAGAGTGCAAGTGGGGAAGGGCCTGCCATCACTGGCCCCGGAGGAGGGTGTCAGGGAAGAATGGGGGGTGAACAGGGGCCCTACCCCCACCAATGGTTAGTTCTTAGAGGGCAGGGCCAGGGCTCTTCTTCTCCAATAATTGTTACTCCTCCACTGTGGGCTTAATCCAAAGCCACTGAAGGGAATGAAAAGTTCCATAGGTGCTGGATCAAGCCCTACAGCAGGAGAGGAACTGAATGCAAAAAATATCTCTTTCATCCAAGGGGCGGGGTCCAGGCCTCCCGTCAATGCCAGTAGGGTTCTGCAAGGCCAGGCGTCCCCGCCCAGTGGGGTGCAGCTGGACCTCCCCAACTCTCTGCAGCTTCAGCAGCAGTGGGAGTCTCCAGCAAGTTGCTGGGCACAGCCCTGACACAGTCACCGGTCAGTGTCAGTCAGCCAGCTGGACGGCAGGATGCTCAGACACCACTGTGTGGAACATTGCACGGATACCTAGCTAGAGTCGACAGACTGAAACCAGCTCAGTGGGCTGGGCACGGACACAGGGCTCCATTCTCTCTATAAGGTAGGGCCATAGTGGGTTCTGCTGCTGTAACCACTGCAAAAGGGGGCAATTTTAAGAAAATGGAAAATCTTTATCTGCAGCATGTAAAGAATGACTGTGTGACATGGCTAACATCTGCTTGATACTGCAAATGGGGCACAGTGCTAGACAGTGCATAAAGGAAGATACAGTGCCTACCTCAATGGGGTCCTGGTCTGTACCTAGTGCTCCTTGGAAATAAAGTAACAGGAATAATAATAACTAATAACTGATAATACTGCGCCCCGAGGTGCTCACTGTACCTGAAATACACCACAGGGTGCAGGGCTGGCGTAAAGGCACCCAGCCCTAGGGTTCGGATTCCTATGGGTAGGGCACAGCACCCTAAGGTTAAGGTACCTCTGAATAGGGTACCTGGAGCTAGAGTTAGGGTTCATACGGGTAGGACTCCCAGCCCTAGGGTTAGGGTTCCCCTAGACAGGGTACCCTCAGCTAGGGTTAGAGTTTGCATGTGTAGGGTAATTGGAGACAGGGTTAGGGTTGATATGGATATGACTCCATGCCTTAGGGTTAGGGTTCCCCTGGGTAGGGTACTTGGAACAAGGGTAAGGGTTCCTATGGGTAGGGCTTCCAGCCCTAGGGTTAGGGCTAATATGGGTAGAGCTTCCTGTCCTAGGGTTAGGGTTCCCATGGTAGGTCTCTCTGCCCTATCTTAGGGTTTCCATGGGTAGGGTCCCCCTCTATGGTTAGGGTTCCTATGGGTAGGGCTAGGATTCCGATGGGTAGGGTACTTGGAGTTAGGGTTACGGTCGCTACAGGTACCATTCCATTTAACTCTTACAGGTAGGACACCCTACTATAAACACAGCTGGGTTTGGTCTCCAAGCTCTCCCCTTTTGATGTGTGATAGGTGGCCCAGAGCAAGGTGGCTGTCTCCTTTAAATCGCTATCTCATCACAAGAATACAGGTCGGATATCTCCAGAAAGTTCAACCAGCAGCAAGCTGGTGGCAGGAAGGGAACAGTGAGTTGCCATGGCAATGCTGACTTTTCAGAGGAATAGAACTGCTCCTTTACTAAACCTCATTCTTACGGAGGGCTCTGGCCGCAGAAATGGGCCCTGATTCCACTTTTCCTGTCGGATCCTGAACTGGGTTAATGGCTGAGAATAAGAATTGTCCACATGACTCCATGGAAACCCAGTTTGCTGCAGCTCCCTGCCGGCTGCTCTCCTGAGAGGGCTGGGAAGGGGAAAGTTTGCCTTCATTTGTAAACCTTTCACGTGTTTCCTTCTGGTTCAGCCTTTTTCCTGTCACCCACAGCTACAGCACTAGCCATTTCTGCATTCAGCTGCCACCCTCCTCACCTCCTCCCAGATTAACCCGTTGGTTTCTCTTTCCTATCTCTCTCCAGACCTAGGTCTATCACCTTCTCCATGACCTTGCTCTCCACTCATGGCGTGCAGCACCGGATGCCAAAGAGAACCCCTTATGGTTACAAGAGGCAAAGAGCGTGGGCATTGACTGACAATGGCCAGCAGAAGAGAAATGGGTCAAGGGTGTTAGACCTGATTCTCTTCTCACTCCCACCACTGTGTACATCTGGAGTAACTCCATCGCAGCCCCTGGTGTTACACTGATGTAAAACGGGATGAGATCAGAATTAAACCCTATGCGCCTTGCCTATATCTTCTGCCATCACTATAGGATGCTGCATGCCACAGAATGTCTGGAAATCCAGCCTCCCTATTAGGGCAGATCCACACTTAAAATATTGCTTCCCCCATCGGTATAGTTAATCCACCTCTGCAAGAGGCGGTAGCTCTCCCGCCAACATAGCGCTGTCTACACCAGGGCTTAGGTCGGAATAACGACATCACTCAGGGGTTAGGTGGGATTTTTCACACCCCTGACTGACACAGTTATACCAACATAAGTCTAGTGTAAACCTGGCCTTAGCAATATAATGCCTGAGCTGGTCCAGAGCTTTCAGAGTCTCCAGATTTCTTACTATTGTGGGTAGGCTGAGTGAGGGCCGTAGTCTGTACAGGGAGCCTTGATCTGTGGCCACTGCAGACTGGGAGAGGCCCTGGTCTTGTGGAAGGAGAGAGCCCAGGCAGGGGATCATATGAGCAAAAGGGACTCTCCTCTCATCATCTAGTAGGCTGGAACAGAACCTGGGCCTATGCAAAAAAGCATTGAAAATCTCAGCCTAAGTGCTTTGCCCATGGGAGTCGAAGACAGAGTGGGCCCTACTCCACTCACACCGTACTAGCCTTCTGACATGGTCCCCACACACACACCTACAACATCTGGGCCCCTCCCACATGCCCTGGCCCATCTCAGTGATCCACCACTAGGCTTCATGACCTCTCAAGGTCCTTTCCAGTCCTATGATTCTATGATTCATACCTAGGAGCTGCACACATGGTTCATCTGGCATGCGGGTAGTGAAGAAGTTAACATCAGTGATGAAATAGCCAGCACCAGCTTGCTGGGCCAATGCACATGCATACTGTGTAATCCTCATACCAAAGGCTGGCGAGATTCTGCCCCCTGGACTCCCACTGATTGATCCACTCACCCAAGCCGAGGGGGAATATTCCGCAACTTGAAAAGAATCTCAGCATCTGGCCCAGTCTACACTGGAAAATGGTAAGACGGGCCAGCACTCCTGACCCATCCTACTGTTGTGACAGACAGGAATTGCATTAGCACCATGGGTATTTATTGCTGTGGTTTCCTTGGTAGTGGCAATTCAAGCTCTTTCTTTCCTTTCACCTTTGAAGGCAGGGTAGGGTTACCAGACCAAATGCTATACACCAGGAAATCAGCCAATTAGAACAGGAGCCCAGGACAAAGGCAAGAATGGGACTCAGAGGCTGCCATCATCATCAGCTCAGAATCCAAAGCCAGATGCTTCTGGGATTCAGCAGCTGGGGGTTTTCATTGCTGCTGTTTTGCTTTGCTGCTATCAGGAGTCAGCCTGAACTTGCTTTTCTCTACTGTTAATTGGGTTTTGGTGAGATCTCACTATTGCACCAGCACTCACTAACACGCCCCAGTCATACTCATTTTCACAATGTCAACCAGCACTGCATAAACAGGCTAGAGAGGCAGCAGAAGAAGTGGGACAGCAGTTTTAATGGTGAAATTGCTGGGTCAGCTTTGATGGTGGTCTCAGTGTCTCTACAGGAAATGCCAATTGAATTCCCAGTCCCTATCCCTATCTTGTTTTCCCGTCTGGATCCTGGCCAGGGGGTGGGGGATACGTGCGGGCAGTCTGTTCAGTCCATAGGTGGAGGGAGCGCTTCTCATTGCTTCACAGCACCCTCTTCTGGCTGAGTCAGGAGAGCATTCAGGGGTTCCAAAGAAAGTAATGTTTGTGGCTCAAGGATGAGGAACCATAGGAGGGAGCTCAAGGATGGGGGAAATGTGTTCTAGAATGGGGTGTGGGTGTGTGTGTGTGTAGAAATGTGTTCTAGAATGGTGGGTGGGTGGGTGTATAGAAATGTGTTCTAGAATGGGGTGTGTGTGTATCCTCAGGGTTCTGGAGGGGGTGGGGAGGAGCCAATGTTCCCTTCAATGAAAGGGGGCAAGGGGGGATTTAGTGGGACATGGAGAAAGAGACCAGCAGGGTGGAACATGGGGAAAACGACCAGGAGTGGCAGGACCCAGGAGAAAACAGCCCACAAGTATCAAAAAATTACGAGCTGGCAAAGGTTCTATTCACCCTGTCACTAAGCACAGCTTTGAGAAACCAGCTCGCTCAGGGGAAACGCTGACCAAGGCCCACCATCCTGACAAGAGAGGTGTATGACGGGGTGTTGACTCTACAGAAGCAGGCAATTAACATCCTCTTCTTGGCAATAAGCTTTCACACTACAGGGCTGCAGCAGAAATGTTATTTCCTGTTTGCAGACAAAGCTGGGGCAAAACACATTCCAACATATGTGACTTGTGTGGGACAGAGAAGTACCAGGAATGCCGACATGAAACATACTGAACTAATTCATCCCTCCAGGCCACTTCACTGCCTCGTGCACGTGCTACACAAACAGTTTATATAACACTAGCTGGCTGTGCCAGGCGCCCCTCTTTCTGGCTGGGGGTGTGCTGCTCAAGTGATGGGATGGGCATCAGCACACGACCCAGGGACAGATCGCACAGGGCACTTTAACACAAGTGTGCACATCTGTAAGGTTACATCAGCCACACAGGGATGCGAGAAATATTTTAGGAGAGGACACTTGCCTCCCGGCTTGTTGAGGAGCCTTTACTTAGTTAATATCTTGCGATCTGTGGGCCTGATCCTGCTCCCGTCTATGTCAAGAGCAAACTCCCATTGACTTCTGTGGGTGCAGGTTTGGGCCCAGCACGGGCAACTTTAAGGAGCACATCTACTCAGCTAACTGAATGTCCACCCTGCCCCATTGCAGCACGTACCATATGGGGTCTGATGGAAAACCTACGAGGGGCTCTCATGGCGTGGTCTGGGCTGTGGTTGGTCCTTGGTCAGAGACCCAGGTCAGCCTTTGCAGAGCTGCACAGAAGCCCAGAACTGGAATAACAGGAGCATTCTGTAAGTTAGGATTCAGATTCAAAAACAGCTGTGTGGGAGGGAACCCAGTACTGGACTGGCATGGGTGTTTCAGAGACGGGGAAGATATGTGCGACCAGAGCCTGTCTGGGTCCTGCATTCACCCTGACTGGGGCCAGTCCTGTTGGTGTGTCACTCTCATGAAAACAAAATCCATGCACAGCTCTTACCTAATACCAGAGTGGGATATCCCAGCAGCGGGCTCCCCGCTGGCTGGTGGGGGGCTCATCTGAACAGGCAGAGCTGGGATGAAAGCAGAGAGACAAGCACCAACAGGAGGAAGAGCATTGCAGCAGTAAGCACCCGAGTTTTGCTGACTGGAAAACAGATCTATGGATACTGACTTCTAAGAACAGCTGGAGAGGAAACATTGTTGCTAGGGCACAATATTGCAGTCAGCAAAGAGATGTAGCAATTGTCAGCGCTCACTAGTAAAGAGAGAATAGCTAGATATCAGACACAAGTACATCCCTTCCCTATCCATCCACCTGCAGCCAGAGAAGACGGCAGAGGACAGCCTATCCTACTACTCTTGTCATTCTCAACATCAGCCACATGGCAATACTGTGGTTTCCCATCACGTCTCTATGCATGCCACATGCAGCCCCTACAAAACTCCCCCAGCCCTTTCCTGTGTGCGGTACACAATGTGTCTACCGATTTCCTAGCTGTTTCACAATACACAGGAGTTACTACCTCGGTAGGGTTGGCGTCATCTGGAGGGCGCAAGGCTTCTGGGGTATCATCCAGGAATGGACCTACCTTCTCAGCACCCTCTTCAGCCCGCTAACTCAGATCAAGAGCTAGAACAGCCTCAGGAGGCAGGTCCCTAGGGTTCTGGTGTCCCCCCACTCAGGTACGTACTGGGTCCTTAAATCCAACCCTCTCCTAGAATAACTGTGATGTTTGTATCTCCAGGCACTGACCCAACACCGTTACATCATGCTGACGAAATACGGCATCCAAAATGATTTGGGGGATTTAACTGCTCCCTGGGAGAGACCCACAGAAATCAGGACATCCTGTGACTTCCCGAATGAGTGGCCACCTCAGTGGAGTTAGCCGGAACCTCCTGCAAATGTAAGTAATGGGAGTTGCCTAACACTGGCCCTAAATTACCCATCACAACAGCAAGGGGCACAGCCTGTTTCAAACTCCCAGAGGGAACAGGGAGGGTGTGGGGATGTAAATCAACACATAGCTAGGACACCAGGACTTGTATACAGATCACATACCCGCTGGCTAGCCTGGAAATAAGAGACGCAAAATCTGCTCTCTGACATCCAAGAATTATTTCCCTCTGCTACGCTTGCCAAAGTAAAGAAAAAAATAGCCCAATCACACACAAACATTGTTGCATATGGGCTCTCCCAGTCCCAATTAATTCCTCATCTCAGCAAATACGATGCCATGACTGCAGTGGAAATTTCCAAACCAGTGGCAGCCACAGCTCCCAAATATCCAGTTCTTAGTTCCTGATAGAGTGAGGGTGGGTAAGGCTCAGGTCTGGATGCACATGCAGTACTTATAGGTTCACATTCCCCACAAAAGACCTGTATCTCATAACACCTGATAATTAGCCATCCTCTACAAGAACTCAGGCCTGCACCTTAATATCTGGGGCTAGATTCTGAGCTTGTGAAAGCCAGCAGAACTCCTATGAAGTCAGTTTGCCATTTCAAGCCAGCTCAGGATCTGGTCCCCACTTCTAATTCTGGTTTATTGGGAAAGACAACCTAGGCATTGGTGTGTATTCCATCCTCGGAATGTCATTCCCCTGCTATAGGAATTGGAAGTGGGGAAGACAGAACTGTACCTTAATATCTGATCCTAGGTCTACAGACATGGTAACAGCTTTTAAGTACATAACAGGTTGTTACAAGGAGGAGGGTGAAAAATTGTTCTCCTTAACCTCTGAGGCTAGGACAAGAAGCAATGGGCTTAAATTGCAGCAAGGGAGATTGGACATTAGGACAAACTTCCCAATTGTCAGGATAGGTAAGCACTGAAATAAATTGCCTAGAGATGCTGTGAAATCTCCATCACTGGAGGTTTTTAAGAACAAACACCTGTCAGGAATGGTTTAGTTATTACATAGCCCTGACTTGGGTGCAGGGGTCTGGACTACATAACCTCTCGAGATCCCTTCCAGTCCTACACTTCTATGATATGCTTCCAGGCCAGATCCTTAGCTGCTGTAAGTCTCTCTAGCGTTGGTGAAGTCTGTTGATTTACAGCAGCTGAAGATCTGGCCCTCTGTGTGTTTATATATAGGGATGTTTACTGAGGGAGCAGCAATTTCTACTGCCGGTGCCAGGCTGGCGATGGGAGAATGACTGCTCAGCAAAGTCAGGAGGTGGCGGGGACTACAGCAGGCAGAAAAGTCTTAAAGATCTGGTCAGATGCAGAACTGGTGAGAGCCAATCCCTGCCTTCCTCTTTCAATCTCTCCTCCCCGCTCCCCCAGTGCTGGCCCTGGCTCTTGCTGAGTCAATTCATAAACAGGGAACATGGATCTGGCTCCGTTCCCTGCTTGATTTCAAAAGGAGATTGGGAAGAATGGCTGACTGAAGCTGGCTGTGGGGAGGGACATGTGGGCTGCTTCCAACTTCACACAGCCCGCTCCTTCCCCCTCGCTGAAGCAAACAAGCAAAGCTGGAGGAAAACATGTTGTTCCCTGCAAAGCTCTGCCAGAGCTGCTTGCATTATATATCTTGGGACACAAAGGCCCCGGGTGCTGACTGCAAGCTGATTGGATGGTGGAGGGAAAGAGAGGCAGTTTAACTGTTACCAGGCAGACTTGAAACACATTAATGGGGTGGGGGTGAGGAGTTTTGGGGGGTGGCAGGGCTGGAACATGTACAGCACTTGTTTTGTGTGCTGGGATTCCAGTTTGCCTCTTCCAGAGTTCTGGGACAGAGTGTCAGCTGCTCGGGTCCCATGATCATAATTTAGGACATGGAGATGGCAGGAACTTGGGGATGGGGGGAAGGGGGTCTTTCTGGGGAACAAGGGGCCTGCTGACTATTGTGCTGCTGAATGTCGCTATTGTGTAGTTAGGGTGGTGGCTGGAAGTAGAACAATCACACTTTCATATCTACTGCTGACCTCCTTCAAAGCTCTCTGCAGACACGGGGCCAGATCCTCAACTGGTGGGAACGAGTGTAGCTAATGGGACAGGGTGGAAAGATTCCCCCTCCCACACACACACTTTTTGGGGAAAAATTCTCTTTGATTTTCTGCCAACAGAAAAGTCGGGTTTTAACAAAAAACTGAAAACCAAAAGTGCTGCCACTGAGAAGAGGGGAAAAGGGAACAGGAAAGAAAGGGAGAAACACAAACTGAAGAGCCGCTTTCAGCTTTTGTTTTTTGCTTTTGTCAAAAAAATGAAAATTTTTCAGTGAAACAAACTTTCTCCCAGGAAAACGTTAATTTCATTCAAAAAGCCACTTTCCATCGGCTCCAAGTACCTGTATTGATGTCAGTGGTGCTACACTGATTTACACCAGCTGAGGATCTGTCCCATTAATCCTCACTACACTCCTACGGGGGCGGGGGTTATTTGGGTTTATTGCTCATAAATTTTCCCAGTCATCAATGTTAAAGGTCCAGAGCTTCAGCATGCTCCTGGGTTGGCACCTTCTATTAGCACTGACATGGTTAATGGAGAAGATGCCTTGCTTTTTCATTCAGGGTTGCTATTTAATGTCCTTTACATTTTCCCTGCCAAGACTAGACTCTATTGGCATGAATTAGCCCTTTCCTTTTCCTTTTCCACATAGCAACACAGGGAAGAGAGAAATGATGGAAAGACCTACTTGGGTCCTGTCTCATAAGCTTGCAAAAGTTTAGAGGCTGCAGAGACTTCAGTGTTGCCAACACCCATGATTTCATTGAGTGTCTTGTAATATTTGGTGTTTTTCATTAAAGCCCCAGCTCCTGGAGTTCTGTGATTCTGGGAGAATCTTAGCTTCTTTTTTTTTTTTTTAAGTAAAATTTCTAGCCCTCTTGGTTCCAGAGAAAAAATTGAAAACATAACCTGAGTGCACCCAAAAGGCTCAGAAACCAAAAGGCAAAGAAAAGAAACTCCAATTTTTTTTTAAATCTCATTTTTAAACCCAGCTCATGATTTTATCCGCTTGGGGTTGACAGCGCTACAGAGGTGCAAAGTTCCCATGCTTACACACGGCCAAATTACTTGGATTCCAACCTGGGCTGGAGGTTTTGGAAGAAGAAGTATCCTTGTGAGATTACTTTGGATTGTCTGAAAATACCATAAGAACTAGTTTGCCCCCAGTGTTTGGGCATTTCTCCTTCCAGACAGAATCTGTGAGGGCAGAGGCAGATCAGAAATGAAATCTTGTGGGGAAATATTTAATTGGAAAATTGTGAACCTCCAAAAATAACATGAGGTCACTGTATGTTTTGGGTGATGGTTTAGAGCGGGTTTGCCTTAAGGGGATGATAACCTCCATCTCTTAAGATTGCTTCTTTCATGGATGCTCATAGCAAAGCTGAGATCAGGGCCCTGTTGTGCCAGGCGCTGTACAAACACCTAGGAAGAACCAGTCCCTGCTCTTAAGGGCTTACAATCTCAGGCCCCCATTGGGCAAGTTGTTTCCTGTAGGCAGACTCAATTAACAATCAGTGAGGCTCCATTTGAGCACAAGGGTCTGCCCATGTGACTCCAGAAGTGATTGGAGGAATGGGGTCTAAATAACTTTAGGAGTTGTCAAGGTTCCTTCCCCACTCTGAACTCTAAGGTACAGATGTGGGGACCTGCATGAAAGACCCCCTATGCTTATTCTTACCAACTTAGATTAAAAACTTCCCCAAGATACAAACTTTGCCTTGTCCTTGAACAGTATGCTACCACCACCAAGCATTTTAAACAAAGAACAGGGAAAGAGACCACTTGGAGACGTCTTCCCCCAAAATATCCCCCCAAGCCCTACACCCACTTTCCTGGGGAAGGCTTGATAAAAATCCTCATCAATTGGTACAGGTGAACACAGACCCAAACCCTTGGATCTTAAGAACAATGAAAAATCAATCAGGTTCTTAAAAGAAGAATTTTAATTAAAGAAAAGGTAAAAGAATCACCTCTGTAAAATCAGGATGGTAAATACCTTACAGGGTAATCAGATTCAAAACATAGAGAATCCCTCTAGGCAAAACCTTAAGTTACAAAAAGACACAAAAACAGGAATATACATTCCATCCAGCACAGCTGATTTTACCAGCCATTAAACAAAAGAAAATCTAACGCATTTTCTAGCTAGATTACTTGCTAATTTAATAGGAGTTGGAAAGTTTGCATTTCTGATCTGTTATTGGCAAAAGCATCACACAGACAGACAGAACCCTTTGTTCCCCCCTCCCTCCAGATTTGAAAGTATTTTGTCCTCTCATTAGTCATTTTGGGTCAGGTGCCAGCTAGATTACCTTAGCTTCTTAACTCTTTACAGGTGAAAGGGTTTTGCCTCTGGCCAGGAGGGATTTTATAGCACTATATACAGAAAGGTGGTTACCCTTCCCTTTATATTTATGACAAGAGTCCTAGTTTGAAAACGCTGGCCCTAAGAACAATAAATTATTATTAATTATTATTAGTGCAGAAGCACCCTGAAGAAATAAGCTAATGGAGTACACAGGATCACACTCATTGTCAATCTGTTAGTTAGCTCCGTATTAGCCAGACCATGTGCCATCCTCCTTCATGTGATTTCTAAGACCTGGATGGCTATAGGGTCATCAATTCAGAAGCAGCCCCCAATTGGGATCAAATTCCCACTGATTTTGATGGTGCAGGACTGACCCCTACAAGAGAAGGCCCAAGACTAACTGAAATGGGGAAAGGGTTTTAGAAAGTGCAGGCACAGAATGGGTAAGAAACAGGCAGTTTGTTTTGGCCAGAATCCCAATACAAATTTCCCTCTTGGATCCAGACAGTGTCCTGTAATTGTGCTATTTACCTCTCCCTGCAGGCTCTCAGTTATATCATCTGAAACACCCAGCGTAGCCAGATTCTCAGGCAGGAGGCTGGACTGGATGAACCATTGATCTATTCAGGAACGGCAATTCCTATTAGCTGTCATACATTAATCCCATGATTCATGCGCTTCCCTGTGCTGGCTGGAATATTAGACCAGCTTAAGTGTTTGGGGTTTATGGCATCCTCTCAGAAAGCTCCAATCCTTGTTAGTGATAACTCCTTGACAGCCTCCTTTAGTTCATTTAGAAACTTGGTTATAATGAGAGCAGACAATATGTTCCACATTCTGCATATGTATGATTTAGCTTTAGTTGGTGAGCAGGGTGTGTCTATGTACATAGTCATGGATTCATCACACCATGTTCCCACATAGGAGCTAATACACAGCAACACTTCTGAGCTGTTCCTGTATGGTTGTCCCATACATTAAATTAATTACTCCTGGGGGAATTCTGCACCACTGCGCATGTGCAGAATTCATATCCCCCACAGACTTCTTTGCTTTCCTGCAGAAAAATGACTGACAGGGAAGCAAAGGGAATCTGCAAGAGCAGTCACACACCACTCCCTAGCTGTGCAGGTATATTGTTTCAGGCACCCAGAGCAGGCAGTGGAGAGGTAAAGCTGGTGGAGAGGTAACATCCCAGGCAGGGGCTCCTACCCTGAGCTGGGATCAGCTGCTAGCCCCGGTGGGGCTGGAGGCAGAAGAGGACAGGACTTCCTCTTCCCCAGCAAGGAGTGTCTGGGGCTGTGTCAGACCCCAGAAACCTCCCCCAGCTGCAGGAAGCTTAGCATCCTGCCCCTATCACTCCTCAACTCTGGGGGGAGGAGTCACTGTACAGGGAGCTGCTCCCCCATCCACCCAACCCCTGCTCATCCGGACCTCCCATACCCAGACACCCCTGCCAAGCCTCAGTGGGTACATCCAGAACCCCCCAACTCTCCATACCTGAACTCCACCCCACTGAACCTCAACCCCTGCATCTGCAGCCCCCCTGCATCTGGAGCCCCTACCTCCATACCCCCCACTGAGCTCCCTGCACTCAAACCCCCACCCCTGATGCTCCACCCCCCGGACCACTCTGAGCCTCCACATCCAGACCCCCACACCACACCACTGACCCCCAACTAGCTGCACCCAGACCCCCACCCCACCAAGCCACATTCCCCCAACACCCAGAACTCCCCACTGGGACCCCCCAGAACCAGACCCCTCCACAGAGCCCCAACCACCTTCACCTGGAAGCTCCCGCAAAGTCCCATTGCCCCTGCACCTGGAACCCTCTCAATGAGCCTCTGTGCATCCAGATCCCCCCACACCTAGACCTCACCACTGAGCTGCCTGCACCCAGATTGTCCCACACAGAATCCTCTCACCCCACATGGAGCCCCTTCACACTTGGATCCTGCCTGGTTGAGCCTGCCTGCCTCACACCTGGAACACCTGGCACAGAGGGGCAGGGCCCCAGGGTGTTTCTGGGGCAGGCCCAGGCCTTGTGCTGAGTCAGAGTCGGATGCAGCCTCACTGCTGAATCTGTATCCCAGGGGTGGTAGGGCTGCAGGCTGATCTCCCACCTTCATGCAGCCAGTGACCTGTGTACCCCACTGCCATGCTGGAGCCTCCGCATTTATTTATTGACAAATAAAACTCGCAGAATTTTAAAAGATTGTGTTCATAATTGTTAATTTTTTGGCAGAGAATTTTTAATTTTTTAGTGCAGAACGCCCTCAAGAGTAAATTAAAGGCAGTGAAAAATCACAGTATGAAACTTGCAAGCATGAGAAATCTTATGGAAGGTCACCTGTGGCCAGAGGGGAAGACAGGACAGGTGGCTGATATGTGTCATGGTGATTGGGAGTCTGCTTGGGAAGATGTAACAATCAGCACATTTGTATAAATTTGAAAACAAATCAAGGTGTCCACAGAGTTTGCTCATTAGGACCGGGACAGGGTATTTTAGATATGTGTTTGGTCTTGAGCTTTCTATTCATGGTTTCTCATTAGGACACAAACAACCTGTGGAGCTCTCCCAAATTCTGGTTGGCAGGATCTGAGCCCCTCATTAGGTCATAATCTTCTACTTGGCCGCAGCAGAGAAAAGAGGAGGAGGGAGTTGAATCAATTCAAGTTTTTGATTCAGTTTCTAAAGGAAAAAAAGGTCCCACAAAATTAAGAAATGTTCCCTTCACTTCACTCATTTGCATTGAGATGCAAATTGGATTGCTTCAGGAAAACCCCTGTGGTCAGTCACCTGGGAGGACATGTGAGCATGACCTCTTCCTTCTCCCCATCTCGTACCCCCTCTCACTCACCCTGCAACCTGGCCAAAGCCAAAGGATTTTAATTAAACCCCTTTGAAGCCGGGGTGGGTGTTTCATGTATTAATTACTGAGAATTAATCTCAGAGAAATAAATGACTGTCCTCTTGGCTCACATAACCCTCTAAGGCGAGAGCTGGGAACATTAGCACCAGGAAGAAGAATGTTCTTTCCTAGCTAGGACACCAAGAGATCATGAAGAAGAAATCAGAAGAACATTTTCCCCTTCTGGTTATGGGGCTGTTCTCCCTGTGGGAATTGGGTCCAGAGTCTGTGGCTGCCAGTTTTAAAGGTGAAATGTGGGGAGGCATAACTGTTGTCAGCCTCAAGCTTATTGCACCCGTGGCTTGGTCAGTCATCTCTCTAGCTCTTGGGGGGCATCTTCATGGAGTGGTATCTGCTCCAAAGCAGATCCACCCGATCTGGAGTATGGAACCAACACTCACCTGGGAAAACCAATCACTAAGCACTCACAGGGAAAAAGAAAGAAACTCCTCACCTTCTCCCATTAATTGCTATTCCTCCTCCAATGCTCATCTCCAACATTTGTGGACAACAGATATCATGTAGAGCCACCACCCTTCCTTTGCAGCTGTGTACGCGTTTCTTAATATTTCCATGACATGGTCTGCTACATGGCCTCGCTGTGTTGCTAAAGCTAAGAGTGCAAGAACACAGAGAACCTTAATAACCAGTGCATTACGGGATTAATATATTATAGACCCCACGTCCTTCACCTGCCAGTTTGTCCTATGCCTATTGTTTACTTGCAATGTAGTGTGCTAACATGCAAGTTTTTAAAGGCATTCTCATCTCATCATTTGGGGGGTCTCAGGCTGGATTCTGGGTTTTATGTTTAATTTTTGATGTGAATTTTTGTGACAGATGCCTGGCTGACAGACCTGGCAAATTTAGTTCTCTACAGAACAGATTCTGCACAGCATAACAGTAATGCACTGCATCAACCCTGAGACCACCTCAAGGCATGGAACAGTAGCTCAGTCTTCAGGCCCATTCGATTATCTTCTGGCCTTTCTGCTGAGAGTGCTGAAAAGGAGGCCAGTTAGAGCCAGTTGTGACTCTGTTCTTTGTGTATTGTAGACGATTCTTCACAACGAAGATGCTCAACCACAGACGGTAACAACTTCCAATCAGGACCAACCTGTGTTGGACTTGGATCAGTGACCTAGAGGCAAAAAGTACTTTCTCCAATACCCAGTCCCCAGAGCCATCTAGTTCCACTGCATTGATTATAATTATCTCACAACCTAATTCCGCCCTCTCACTTACGAGGAACTAGTCCTTCCAGCAAATTCAATGGAGCTGCTAACGTATTTTGGTTAGATACATGGCAGTGGAGGGATATCTGGGGAACGATGAAGAAGGGGTGCAGCCACAGTGAAAGGGGCTGCATTTGCAGATCCTTTAGGGATGACATCAAGCTTCAGATGGGTTCTGCTCGCCTGCTGAATTATAGCTTTCTTAGACTCAGGCAGTGCCGCTATACCTACAAAGGACCAAGCATGGGCCACCGCGTGGCACAGAGAATATGAGACACAAGAGCATCATTAGCGAAGCAAAATGGTGTGGGACTGGGGTATAGTTCTTTATCGTCAGTAATGTTTTCCTGTGCTGGCCACTTCAGCAAGGCTCAGCGTTCAGCTCTCAGGAATACACCACTACAGGAGCTGATTTACGTGAATTTAGCTACATTTGGATCTGAAATAAATGAGAGTTGAGAGGGCAGCAGGGGGGCTCACAAATCCGCTGAGCTATTCAAAAGAAAGCAACAGGCAGACTCCCCACCAGGCACTGGCCCCTGCACGACCCAGGCAGACTCCAGCGGTGGAATCCGGGCCCTCCGGAAGTCAATGGGTGTGGTGCCAGTTGATTTCACTAGGGCCAAGATTTCACCTCTGGAGTTTAGCCAACAACCATCTCAGGAAAGAGCTGATTTCCAGGGGGCTAATCTGCAATCACAGACTCACTGTCCAGTACTGAGTGAGCCCTGGGCTGGGGAGCTCAAAGGAGGGCAGATCTGGGGAAATTATCCCTCCACTGCAAGATAACTAATATTCTTTAGTAAATGGGGCATAAACAGAGATTATACAAACTAAGGGACAGGTTAAGCCCTAGCTCCAAGCCTGGTTTATGGGCAGTGTGTAGCCCATGCTGCTTGAGCTGGCGAAAGGAAGGAACTGAGCCTCAATTCCCCACACATTGCTCTGAAGGGACGTTGCTTTCCAGCATGCATCTTACAGTCTCCATCACACTGGCTCAGCACTGCCGGCTGGCACATTGGTGGGTGGAGTGGGCCACAGCTGGGCCCATTCCCTGCCCATCTTCCTCCCCTGTCTGCCCATCTTCTCAGACGGGCGGGGTGCAGAGCCCCTTGTTTCTCTAACATGCCGCAGATGAGTTCCGGGGAATGCTAACACAGCTGCATGGGGGCAGCGGTGTACCTTCCTAGCATGGACACATTGGGGCAGGTCACAATCCGGCCCTAAATGCTAACAACATGCTGAAGGGACTGCTGCAGAAATGGCTCTCTGAGTTTTGCTATGTTCAGAACGGGGAACGCACGCTTCCTCTTCTTCCTGAGCCAACAAGTATAGGAGTGCTAGTCTGTGCAGAGCACAGCATCCTTCTCTGGGCCTCCTGAGACCAGCTGATTGAATTCCTGGGTGCCTTTGACCTGTCCCTGACCACCCCACAGTGCTCTAGGTGATCTCAGAAAGGACAGGCACAAAAGGACCGAAGTTCCATGGAGCTGTTTTTTAAAGCAGCCCTCCAGGACTCAGCTTGGGGGCCGGTTTCCCTCCTCTGACCCAACAGAAGGTGTCCTCCCCATTCACAGTTATTACATGTTGGGAAGCAGACTGGGCCATTAGGAATCTGGAGCTCTCCTAAGAACACAACTCATCCCCAGCATCCACCAGTTACAATGCTTCAATGACTACTTGCAGGGCCAGGACTATAACCAATGGGGGGCCAGTTATTGGTGTGTGGCCATCAGGCATTGCAAAGATGGCAGGGGAAGGCGTGGGAAAATCCAAGCCTGGATAACCACGGGACGGGGATCATTGGTGGGACAGTGTCAGGCAGCTAAGGATGGACTAACCCCAGAGCCTGAGTTCCCCCTGGAGAGGGTGGGCCCCACGTGGCTGCTCCTGGCTGGGTCTGGCAGTGCATTGCATTGCACGAGAGGTTTGCATTGGCTGTTGGGCTGGCCGTTTTATGTTCGGTTCATCCTGCTGAGAGGAACAGAGGAGTTCAGTGTGCAGGAATCCCACCCCCTCTTCCTGCTCCCGGACCACATAAAAGCTGCTGAGCAAACAGAGAAATCCAAGATGATTACGCCCTGCTGGCAGCGTGATGTGCTTCCGCATGGCTGGCCCCGCTGCCAGAGTCTTACATAAGCAGCCGGCTCTGCTCAAGGCTTTAACCAAACACCTGCCTGCACAGATCCATCTTCAGTCCTTTTTGACCTGGAGGTTGCAGTCTCAGGGCCTGTGCTGGCTAGGCTGGCACCAAGGGGCCAAAGAGCAGGTGTACGTCCCTTAGGGGAAGGTACATAGCAGCCCCAGGCGGGGTAGGCTAAAGGCAGAGCAGAGGCGGGAAGGGGGCGATTGGGTGCAGGAGAGCATAGGGCTGGGACAGACCTGAACCCCAGTATTGCAGCATTCTTGCAGCAGGGCTGTTCTCACCTCCACCAGGGGCTTCCCATCCTATGCGCTGAGGAGACACAAACACCCTGCACAATCCTCCCATTGGTCCAGGGTGAACTCAGCACAGGCAGCAGTAGAGCAGCGTGCGCTCCCCCTTCCTGCAAGCTGCCCAACTGATCAGGAGGCCCGGGGAGCCTGAAAAGCCCCCAGTTGCTAAGCAGGCCCTGGCAGGCCCTGTGGCAAAGGCAAAGAGGAGCTCCCTGAGTTTCTACCCATTCCTCCTATGAACAGGGCCTCCCCCCACGGCTGGGGCACCATTCCCAGTGAAAGGCAGGCTCCCCCTTTGCATCTGCACTGCCCACTGGTCCCTCTACTGCACATGCGGGAGCTGGAAGAGGGAGTCAGCTGTTTGCTGCCAGTCTAATGAGTGTAGTGAGGAGGAGATTAAGAGATTGCACCTGATCCCACCCTCCACCCCCGTCCCAGTGAGGAGAGGGGAGGCTGCTGTCAGCCCCTCCCAGCCAGAGGAGATGGTAACCTCCCTGAAGGCCAAAGAAGGAGAGGGGCTTCTTCTGGATGCTGAGGCAGGAGTACAGGCAGGTGCCATGGGGCCTCTCGGCAAGCCAAGGAAGGAGACAAGCTGCCTCGGCCCTTCGCAGATGTCATGGGCAGCAGGCAGCCCTGCTCGCCTGCTCTCCTCAGTTGGGGACCCAGCTGCTCTTCGAAAGGCCTGGCTGATGAGAGCCCCACACCTGGTGCAAAAGTGGCTTTGAAAGTAGACAAATTTGGGGTTTTTCAATGAAAAAATTCCACAGAAAGTTTAGGGACGAAAAAGGGAAAAGTTTCATTTCCCCCTAAACTTTTCCCTGGAAAACCCTCCCCCTTTTCCCAGCCAGCTCTAGTCCTGGATCTCACTCACACCACAGCTGTGCACAGTGCCCTCTTCACGGACCCTGGCTGAGTTGCGGCGCCCGCTCCTGCTGGAGGGGGGTGACTCTGTAGCCCAGATTTTCCAGTGAGCTCACTGTGTTGGGTGCACACTGGGAGAGACGCTCTTCTCAAATCCAGCCCTTAGAGGCCTGGCTGCTCCCATCCCAGTCATGTCCAGGGCAAAATGACACCAGCAGGCAGAGATTAAGCCACTAGCCACTCGTTGGTTGCTCTTCGCACAGCATCGCTGCAGACTGAGCTCAAAACCCCTAGAGACGGGGTGTGGGGTGTGTGTGTGGAATGGATTGATTCCAATATGCAGAGAGAATCAGAGAACAAGCAGTTGTTAAAGGGCTTGTTCTGGAAGGGCAGGTTGTCCACCAGTACCAGCTCATCGTGGAAGCCATCTATGACAGAGAGGGCAACCTCCTGCAATGTCTTTGGGATACCCTATTGTATTGATGACATGACTGGTTTATGTATTATTGTGGGTTGAGATTGTATGTAACCTCTCTAGCAGGAAGACGTGAGCGATGGGAGTTCAAAAGACTATATTGAAAAATGTGCCAGACCTGTATGGAATTCCTAGGAAGTGGTTAATATAAATTCCCCAACTCCAGTTATTAAAAAACCTAGCCTTTTGGAGCTAGGCCCTGGGGAAGAGGGTCACTGTTGGTGATTAGCTGTTACAGGAGGCCAAGATCAAAGGCCTGAGCTATGTAAAGGAATGGCTGATCTGCCCAGTGTCTGCTCTGGGTCTAAGAGAGATAAACTTGTAACCACAGAGGAAACCCAATTGTGGGTTTTGAAGGTCTGAAACCTACCAGAGTCCTAGGCTGGAGTTGGGAGGTGACCATGCGTGTAGGTTCTTTTATCATTTTTAGTATGTTTTCTCTATAATGTGTTCACCTTAAGAATAAAGGTGCTTGCTTAGAAGAAGCTAGGTGATAACTTGTAACTGCTGGTAATACAGGGGCCATCGCCCTCAGAGAGAAAGCTGGCCTGTTTCAGCAGTCTGGCTTGCTGGGGATATCACAGCACAGGCAGGGAACTGGGCCACCTTAAAATCCCTGGTCAGGAGGGACTGGGATGTGGGTCTCTTCCCAAGAGAGGTGACAGCTGGGGAGCCGGGAGCCTAGAGTGGGTGCCTTTGGTGGATCACAGAGGGGGATTACAGGCACAGTTACCCTGAAACTGACACCATCATGCATCTAGGTGATGGGCTGAGAGGTAACAGGGAGAGGGTGACACACAGGAGCCAGGCTTGCTGTGCCTCCACTGCGGTTACCACCCCCGTGGCCACACATGCTGTGAGACCTTTCAACCAACCACTGGGGACACTACTGGCATTAGCCCCTCTGCTGGCTCCTGCTGCCTGGGAGATGGTCCTAATGCCATAGCAAGGAGGACCTGAATAATACACAACAAGCTGGAACACTATACAATTAACATGGCACAGGTTACAGGAATTAAAACTGGCTGACGGATAGGTCTCAGGATATAACTGTAAACAGGGAATCAGTATTGAACAGGTGTGCTTCTAGAGGGTCCTGCAGGGATCAGTTCTTGGCCCTTTGCTATTTAAGAATTGTATGAATGACTTGAAAGAAAACACAAAATCACCAGTGGTAAAGTTTGTAGAGGATACAGAAATTGGGAGAGTGATAAATAAGGAAGAGAACAGGTCCTTGACACAGAGCAGTCTGGAGCGCTTGGCAAACTGGGAACCAACAACGTGCATTTTAATTTGGCTAAATGTAAATGTAGATGTCTAGGAACAAAGACTGCAGGCCGTACTTATAGGTTGGGGGATGCCATGAGGGGAAGCAGAGTCTCTGAAAAAGATTTGGGGGTCATAGCAGATAATCAGCTGAACATGAGCTCCCATGCGACACTGGGGCTGAAAGGGCTAATGCAATCCTAGGACGCATAAACAAGGGAATCTCAAGAAGGAGCTGAGAGGTTGTTTTACCTCTGTATTTGGCACTGGTGGAATCCTGTGTCCAGTTCTGAGGGTTCAGAGAAGAGCCACAAGAATGATTAAAGGAGTAGAAAACATGCCTTATAGTGACACTCAAAGAGATCGATCTATTTAGCTTAAGAAACAGAAGGTTAAGGGGTGACTTGATTACAGTCTGTAAGTACATACAAGAGGAACAAATATTTAATAATGAGCTCTTCAATCTGGCAGATGAAGGTGTAACACGATCCAGTGGCTGGCAGTTGAAGTTAGTCAAATTCAGACTGAAATAAGGTGTAAAATTTTTAACAATGAGGGCAATTAGCCATGGCAACAATTTACCCAGGGTCGTGGTGGATTCTCCATCACTGGCAATTTTAAAATCAAGACTGGATGTTTTTCTAAAAGATCTGCACTAGGAATTATTTGGGGAAAGTTCTCTGGCCTGATCATCAGACTAGATGATCACAATGGTCCTTTCTAGCTTGGAATCTATAACCATGCACAGACAGAGACAACTGGGAATCATGCACAAATTCTGTGAAAGAGCCCCCTTTCCTCCAGGGCTAGGCATAGTGAATGGCCTGCATGCACACTGAGGGCTTCCATAATGCCACCTATAGAACCTTACTCCACACATATGGGGTGTGTGTGTGTGTGTGTGTGTGTGTGTGTGTGTGTGAGAGAGAGAGAGCATCAGTTGCAGTTTTAAGTCTTGTACATTTCCTGGGCCTTTGTTGGTTATCACATTACCCAGACAGTGGTCACGCAGTGATTCCAACTCAGCTCCCGGATGAGTGCTAGGATGCATGGGCAGTGGTGTGGCACTTTTTTTGCATGTGGCAACCAGTTGGCACAGCCTAGTGACCATAACATAACATGACTGTGGCCTTTCCAAAATCCCTGACACTGAGCACGGGGGCCCCATCCTCAGAACTCACTGCCCTCCACTCCAAAAACGCCCTGGGTTTTATGTGCATCTGAAACTGAGCGCTCTCTTTCCCCTGCACGCCTCCCTCTGTGTGAAAATTTTAAACACTGGTTGACAAGTAATTCCCAGCAGAACTCTGCTGGTTTGTGTCACAAACAAGCCTGAGTTCCCTAGATTTTATGCATGTGAATTTTCAGCATGTTAGGGAATTAAATGCCAGGCAAGGGAGCGTTAAAATAATTGCATGTGCTCTGCCTTCCACCCACCCACCTCCACAGCAAGCCATGGCCCCACCTTTCCTTCCTACAGAGAGGTTATTCTCTGAGCTTGGCAGGGAAACAGCTATCTAATAAGGGCAAGCAAGGCCCATGGTTATCTTTGCCTTTTCTTCTCCAGCACTGGGGTTTTTGTGAGCCTCCCACTGTGGGAAAATCGTTTAAGTGTCAAGTTTGTCCTTTGTCCAGCTTGCACTCCATTTAACCCAGAGCCAAGTTCCGAACAGAGCTGCCTCTCAAAGTGCTCCACTCTCTCACAGCAACCCCACTCGGCCATTGTCAAGCTGTCATTACCTCTTGGATAGGTGCTGGGGACAGTAAAGGCCAGTTATGCAAGTGCTGCAGAAGGGTCATCAAAAAAGAGATCAGAAGGAAAACCCGAAGGGTAATGAAGAGATTAGATGTCATCCCGGTGGGAAAACCAGGGAGCCTGTCAGCTCTGGGCTTATGGGCCGGAGTGATAAGATGAGGGCTTGTTAGGGGCCAGGATTTTACAAAACTGTTTATACTCTCAGAACAGGGACATGCTGTATATTAGGGCCCCTGCCAATGCAGACTTCCCACAAAGGACCAGGCCGCCTTCCCTGACCTCCTCCTGGTGTGACCCTCTCTTCTAAGCAGAGAAGCATTCAGGCTCCTTGTTCACTCCATCTGGAGCTACCCCAATGGCTCCAACAACAACATGCCTGCCGTCTGCCAGACCCGGATGTAGGGACCGCCTGTGCCAGGAGGCTCCCTGAACAGCTCCAGCCATGGAGTCCAACCTTGCTCTGAAGGGATCCACTCAGTTGTGCAGAAGCCCGTCTCCCAGGGGGGGTTCAATCCAGCCTAGCATCCACCTCTCCCTCCGGAGCCTCTCCGCATAACCTTCATTTCTCCATAAAGAGCATAGAATTGGCCACATCCTTAACCCGCAGGGCTCCTCAAGCTGGCTGGTGGAACTGGAGAGAGGGGGGCTCCTGTCCCACCAGCTCACATAGCAGTGGCATTGCAACAGTTTGCAAGGTAGAGGGAAGCTCTTCGGAGCTCCATTATCCTCATTCGGTCTGAAAATTATTTGAATTATTCAATACAGCGTGTCATCCAGCAACCCTCTGCGGCTTCTGCCGGCTCTGTCCTTGGAGTCTGCAGAGAGGAAAGCCCTGCTCACCTGCTGTGTCTGTTACTTTAGCCTGCTATGACATGGCAATCTCCTTCTTCTGGTGTCCATTGAATCAGATTGGAATTGAGGATGATGATAATAACATCTTACATGTATACAGCTCCTGCCATCCCAAAGGAACCAAAGCATTTTACAGAGTATCTCTGGGTATGTCTACACAGCAAAAAAAAACCAACTACATGGCAGGGAGCTGGAGCCCAAGCTCTGAGACCCTTCCCCCCTCACTGTGTTTCAGATCTGGGCTCTACATTGAGCCCAAAAGAGCTTCTACATGCTCTTTTTAGCCCTGTAGCACGAGCCAAAGTAAGCTGACCCAGGCTCTGAGACTTGCTTCCATGGGGTTGTTTTTCTGTGTTGTGCAGATGTTCTCTCTTATTCTTTCTCTCCCCCTCCTCCCGCCCCACAGGAATCACTTCACCCACCACTGAAATGCTGCCTGCCGGGGGGTGGACCACAGCTACAATTTAACCTCTCTGAAGAAACACTACCACTGCTCAGGCTACAAGATGAAGACTGTATCCAGTTGATATTGCAGGGGGATTTTCAGGAGATAACCATACAACATTCATGACACTGAGGTTACCCTACCTCTGGAGAAAAGTGCCATCAGATCTTCGAGGATCACAAATGGTCGGGATAGAGAGTTCACACCTTATCAAAAGTTGGCCTTTCCAGCAATACAGCACCCTCCAGTACAACACCCGGACATCGATCCAGTATTGAATCAGAGGGAAGAGGGCTACCTAAACAATCCCCAACATCACTTGCCTCCTACAGCAGCCTGGATTATTTTTCTTGGAGGTCTCCATCCAAATACTGACCAGGCCTGCCTCTGTTTGGAAGATCTGACAAGAGTGAGGCAGCGCAGCTATAGCTGACTATGGTTAATGTTAACATAAACCTGGCAACAAACTGTCTCCCCTTATGGACCACATAAGGAGTCTTTCAACTTTACATACATATATTTCTTAATTATATTCATATACTTCAGGAGTGTTTGGTTTTGCACTGAGTTGGACAAGGGGAACAGCCAGAGTTTATAAGTAGGCGTGGAAGATTTTTTTTTTTAATTTCAATGGATGCTATGGGAGTTTATTTGTAATCTTTTAAAAATTGTATCTATTTAAATTTTCACAGTTGTGGGAAGTTGTGGAGGAGGTCAGGCCATAATTATTTAATGACTGTAGATACTGAGATTCAAAAAAGTCAGGGCTTTGTAACAGTTAAAAGCCATATGTATGTCAACATATACAAAGTCAATATCCTGAAGCCAAATTCTAGTAAGTTTTCAAACAGCATTTTTCTTACTTTGTCTATCTGTAAATTTTGATAATTATCAATGAAAGTATTTTGGTTTGCGTGCCTCTGGTGAAATCAAAGTTTACTAGTCTCTACTGATGAAAATCTAATCCTTCCATGCCTATTTATAGGCTTCCTCAGAGAAAAATATGTTCTTCCAATTTAAGCTACAGTGAGCAGGTCCAGCAAGGATGAGTCATCAGTTCATTGGTAACACTTTGGCCTCTGGGACACATATTTGGCAGTTCAAGCTCTACACCAGAACTTCGACTGTGGGTCTAGAATAGCTTTTGGGCTACTGAGAGAAATGGGGAGAGTGCTACTGCCTATCAGCAGCTGGTGTGTTAACCAACGTGTTAGCTAACCCCTCTCAGAGCAGGTATAGACAGCACGGTGGTTCTGGCACTGATGGTCACCTGCAAGTGCCTTGTGTGCACTAGCAAGCACAGGAAAAAGGCCATCATATATGACAGCCACATTTACCATTACAATCACTGAGCTTCTAGCATCTAACTCAGAACAGACACCTTGAATATAGTGGGTGTGCTAGCAAACCAGCTGGGAGATTTATTTCTAAACTAACTCATTCCACAGGGGCCACTAGTAGGCAAATCCTGGGCTGGAGTTCTGTTCTTGGGTATATCTTTGCGACCGTAAAGGCTAGAAAGTCAACTGGGGTGAGGGGAGAGGAAGCACAAGCAAGTTTATAATTTGTGTAAATGTCTGGCTTATTCCACAACATTTGTGAATGGAGTTTTCTAGCCCTGCTTGCTCCGCAGTACTGGGCTGGTGGGATTGGGAGACAGGCACTATTACACAGACAGAAGAAGTTACATCCTTCACGCCACTGCTTTGAGGGAAGGTCATGGACTGTGGCCAAGATGTTCAAAAGTGACTTTGGGAGCCCGACCTGACACCTTAAAGGGGCCTGATTTTCAGGGGGAGAAGTCCATTTAAAGACATATGGGCACCTAACTCCCATTGATCTCAACGGGAACTGGGCACCTAAGTACCTTTGAGGACCTGGAGTCGAATGCTTAGCACTTTCTGTTTGGTGCATCTCCAGCTGGGTGCCCACCTATGGAAGTATCCCCTATTACTGGTTTGGTAGCTTGATCATGGAAGTTGAAGCCCCTGAATCTATTTCCATTTGTAGTGACTGTTTAATTCCACCGTTAGGTCCCCTCAGATAGCATATACTGTGCCCGCTCCTCTGTATCTTTCTTCCCCTCAAGGGAAAAGGCCCTCTGCTGTCTTCCTTTTCCTTTTTTAATTGTTTTTCTGGGGGGCAGGTCACAATCCTGGCTTGAGATGCTCTTTGACGGTCACCGTTGCATTTTCTAGCTCCGTTTCCCACCCTGAAGCATTGATGCACAATGAACTCCTCCTCAGCAGATGCAAACACCCCTCAGGAGTCCCACCCCCTTGCCATTGGCTTTGCATTTGGTTGCGTGAGTCAGGTTGCTGGGCTCTGCACTCGAAGAGCAAGTCTGGTAAGTTTTTCACCGTTGCTTCCATTGCTGTTGCTAATTCTACTGCTTTGGGCCACGTTAATTTCCCCTTTGCCAGCAACTGCCTTTGAATTCTCTCATTGTGAATACCAGAAACCAACGTGGCACATGGCACATCCTCTAGTACATGTCTGACTGCACAACAGTCCTTTCATCCTTTTCACTCTGCTATACACACAGCTACGCTTCCTTTGCCCCTCTCGTTCTGCTGTGCAATGTCCCAACAGGTTGGCATTTGGCATGCAGTGCTCTGTTAAGGCCTTTTGCAGGCCTTCTAAACGTGTATCTTCTGATTTCCTTGGCTGTAACAAACTCCTTGAGAGGGAGTAGGTTTTACTGCCACAGATGCTCAGGAAAATTGCTCTATAATCTCATTTGCAAGAAAACAGTGGCCCAGTTTTTCCATATACTGCTGCCAAGCCTCATTTTCTGCATTAAACTCCTCAGGTGCCCATTCTTATGTTTATCCTCATCACCAGTTGTGTAAAGGGAGCACAAGAAACACACGTTACTTACAGTTCTGCAGGTTGGGAACATGCTGCTGCTTCAGCTCTGAGCAAACAGAAAGTGGGGGGAGGCCCCACTAACTAAACAGGAAGTTAGGGGGAGGTGGAGAGTGGGTCCAACCCATAATACGCTGAGCAACCCAGTTAACCCCTTGATGACCGCTTGACTGCAACTGGTTACTATTGGAAAGCTTGAACCACAGCTTGAAATTGGGATAAGGGAAAGAGGTGGGGGAACAATTTCCATTTCTGGCCCTTATATCTCACTGGATTAAAAAACATAAATGGGGGGGAGGGCATTATGGATGGCAAAAAGCCAAACAAAGACTGGCCCTGCTATAAAAACTCTTATTCTATTATTCCAAATGCTGGTTTTGGTTTAAAGTGTGGTTCTATTGAATGCACTGATTACTGCTGAAACAAAGCAGCTGCTGTACCTGCTCCATTAGAGATGTTCATTGCTTTGCCATTTGTTCAGAACTGTAGAGTGGAAGATAAAGACCGCTTGCCAAACAAACCAGGGCTTTGCTGAGGCTACCACGCCCAGCCATCGCTAGGCAAACACGAAAAATCCATCATCACGTATACGAGGCTCATCACAGCCTTTCCTGATAGCAAGTAGCTAACATTGGCTGCTATCTAAGAGAAAAATAGTACAGGGTTTCTAAAACCATCCTATTCTGGTAGCTGTCCACTACAGTGGCAGTCACCCATCTAGGCAATGCCAGCAGAGTTCCTATGGACTAAGGCATGCAGGAGACAGGGAGATGCAAGGTTTTCTTTCCCTCGTCCTCCTCGGCTTGTTGTTCTAAACCCCGTTGGCCCAATACCTGTGGAAACAAAACTTGGGGGGAGGAATTATGCACTGGTTCCCTTTGCTCCAGGGAGGATGGCAAGGCTAGGTCATTCACTCTGGTCAGTTCCAGGCCCCACATTCAGCTTGTTGCTATTGTCTCACTATTTTGGGACTAGTCCAGGGCTAGCAGTGTAACAGCATTTGCAGACCTGTAATACAGTGTGGCCCAGAGGGCAAAGTGATGGCTTAGAACTTAGGAGACCAAGGTTCTGGCCTGGGATGTGACCTTCTGTGTGATCCTAGACTTATCACTTAACTTCTCTGTACCTTTATTTCCCCATGAGTCTTGTCTATTTAGGCCACAAGCTCTACAGGATGGGGACTGTTCCTAACCATGTGTCTACACTGCCTAGCACAACGGGGCCCTGATGTCACCTGGGGCCTATAGATGCAAGTGTAGTATTAATACAAATAATAAAGCCAGAATGGCTGGAGAGGTTCAGATCATGAAAGCACATTTTAGTTGCTTCAAGGCATTGCTTTCACCTCAGGTTATACTTAAGGGCCCTATTGTTGAAGCAGAGTGGGAGGGGAGAACCTCCAAAGGATTGACTGGAAACGGGAGAGGTCTCTTCATGAAGGCAGAGGGAGCCAGAAAGTTGGCTTCCCTTTCTCTTGATCAGGAGTCACCCAGAAATTTGGGATCCTCTTCAGAGGATAGAGGAGGGGGCCAGAAACTCACAAACCTCTTTGCTAGAGCACGGGGCATGGATTGGCAGATTGCCAGCTTTGGAGGGTGTGGGGGTTGGAGCTGTGCAATGGTGCCATTAGTTCACAGAAAGATGCAGAGAGAAGGGCCTGTCTGCCTAAATGGAAGCAGTTATTTTGATGACCCATGTGGCAGAAGCAAGAACAAGGAATCATATACAATGAGTGATGGGGAGTGAAAGCTGGGGAGGAGGAACAGAGACACAGAGAGAGGTCCCTTTAACACCCACCCCTGGTTATTTTATTGACTGATTTTAAAAGGTCTTGGACTTGCAAATCCTTTCTCAGTTCTTAGCAATCTAGTGCAGTGTGAGTACAAGCTAAATATGAGCACAGGCAGCATTACATGCTTGGGTAGGGGGGAGCTGTGTGCTAAACCATAGTGAAAGCAAAGGTTTTTAATGTCTTGACTAGCTGCTGTCCCGTCCCTCCCCATGTTTCTTCTTTACCTTTCATGTGTATTTCATATTTTACTATAATCTGCCATGTACTGTAATCATCCACTATTATAGAGTTGCTGAGTTCTGCTCCAGAGCTGGCTGCATTTCAGTGCTGGACAAAGTGCTCCGTATATATCCCTCACAATGATATTACAAGGCAGAGCAGTTTTGTTTATTTTTTTTTATAAAGCACTAAAATTCTTGGAAGGTGACTGTGCAAGTACAAAGTATTCCCTCGCAGGACAGCCTGATATGCATTCCTTAGAAGCTCAAGAGTTGTTTACCCAATCATTCATACATTAATATCTAAAACACTGATGTTTTGTTAAAATTAATGAGTTTAATTTTAAACAAAGTACTAGGTCATGAGGTTTATTAACTTTTTAAGAATAGTTTTTAAAGGCTGACTTCCAATTCTTTTGCATCTTTCTTTTAATCTTGCCCTCAGTGGGTGAATAGCAAGCAAAATGATACAGAATATTTCAAGTGCATTGATTTCTGGTTTTTGAAATGCCTCTCTCCAAACCTCAAGGCTGGTGTAATGATCCATTTAAAATCAACATATGAAAGTCATTATCAGCCTAACAGCCATGTTAACCAATCTTGCCACTCTCTCTATTTCAGGAAAAGCCTTTGGAAAAAGCTTGGTCCAGCAGCATGGCCTGGCAGTCAGCACACTTGGACCCTGATCCAGCAAGGAGCTATATGTATGCATGGTGCTCCTTACAGGACTGGAGCATGTTGTATTCATTTAGATGGAATATATGGGCCAAAGGTGTAAGCATAACCCAGTTACTGTCCAACATTAAACAGTGTTAGATAACATTCAAATATGGTCTACAGAGACCTCATCACCATGGCACACACACCATTAAACATTTTTAACCTTTTACTAAAGATAAATAAAAGAAGGAAAAACACTGAAGGCATTTGAAATGTAAATTGCTAAGGCAAGCTTTCATTTTAACAATATCCCTGGTTCCTTTTCCCTGGAGCTGGAGAGAGTTTTTAGAAGGAAAAGCCACCTTGTTTGACAGTCTCAGATATGGTGATAACTATCCTTTTTGGGAAAAGAGAAGAAGATAGTTGAGATGAGCTTCAGACAGTGGCGCTGGAACAGTTCTTATAGTGGGGGGTGCTGAGAATCAGTGAACAAAACTGCATATGATGGAAACCACTTCAAGCCAGAGGGTGCTGCTGCACCCTCAGAAACCCAAGTTCCTGCACCTCCGGCTGCAGCTGTTGTTGGTTCACTGATTTCTAGTTCCACACTTCTCTTGTTTACCAGGAGTGATTTTAACACGGTCCTTGACATATCTGAGGAGACCTTTTTGTTTGGACTAATTTAGTCTCTGTCTTCCTTTCATACCTTTTCCTATCAACATTTGTCATTATAAGTTATTGTTACATCTTATAAACTTTTAATAACTTCTTACAGTTAAACTTACACCTAGGGTAAGTGTGTAGGCCCAATTATCACAACATAATCCCTCTCTTTTATGAACCAATTCCACCTAGGATCAGACATCTGTTCTTAAAATCACAATTACACAGAAACATCTTATTTTAGTTTAAACATTTCAAAAAAGGCAAAGAAAAAAGGTCCTTGGATATATTTTAATATTAGCAAATTCCTTATCCCAAGCTCAGGATTTGCAAATCTTACTTGATCAAATATTGCAAAGATTACAGGTATGCTTTGTTAACATCTGAAAGGTTTAAGAACTTATAACTCATTTCATTTGTAATGAAAATAAAACTTAGAACCCTTGCTGTCATATGTTTGTAAGACATCTAAGAACAAACCAGCTCTTCTCACTTCTTTGGCTGTACTCCCAGGGTGGGTAACAATGGAAAGAGCTCCTCCCCCCATCCCTTTTGCTGCTTACACAGTAAAGGCTGTACATTTACACAACCCAGGATCTATTTATGCACTAGAGGTTAAGATTGCTCACTTGGAAAAAAACTTTAGCCCTGAGGGCATTTTTAACCAAGTGTGTTGCCTCCTTTAAAAAGAAGCAACAAAACGATGTCCTTTTGGAACCACTTTTGCATCCATGAGCAACGTCGGTAAAAATTCAGACATTTTTAGTCTATGATAGATCTTGCGCATGCGTTTTACCACCACCATTTGTGAGGACAACATGGCCATCTTGGCAACTTAGCTAGGTTGACCAGACAGCAAATGTGAAAAATTGGGACAGAGAGTGGGGGGGTAATAGGACCCAATATAAGAAAAAGACCCAAAAATTGGGATTGTCCCTATAAATCGGGACATCTGGTCACCCTAAACTTAGCCTATTCTGGGGATCTGAGCTACAACACTAGCACTGTGCTGTTGTCTCATGTGCAGAGAACAGTAACAGAAATCATGGACATAAAAAAACAAAAGTGGGAGGGGAAAAAAGCTTTGCTAAAGCACAAAAACAACAAGGAAAAAACATTGCAAAACCAAAACAATCACCAAAAAACCCACAAAAAGTTTGGTGCTGCAAGAACCCTTGGTTCTGGTGGTTTGAGATTTAATGCACAGTGAATGCAATAGCAGCTCAGAATAAAGCTGGCATTGTATTAAGAAGAGAGTTACCCAAGATGTTATTTCAAGAAGTCTGCTTTAGCCACTTAATCCTCAATAATTTTAAACGACTCATTATTACTTTTGCTTTTTCTTAAAAATTACCTATCACAGAAACTACCCACCTCAAAACACAAGGGGAAAAAAACAAACCAAAGCATTTTACAAGATTTTTTTTAAAATAAACTATAAAACAATTGTTAACCCTCTCTTTTTTCAAGCAAAAATATTAACAGTTTGTTTTGCATGCTTATCTCAAACAAACTCAACACATTTAAGAATTTTAAAACAAACTTTTGTTTTAAACTAACTTTTAAACAATTGCTTGTTTGCCAAGGTGCCAGCTTCTGCGTATGTATTTAACCCTTTGGGTCCCACATTGGGAACCCAAAAATTTTGTATGAATTTCCATGGAGTATTTGGGCCAAAGGGGTTAACATAGCACAATCACTGTCCAACATTAAACAGCATTAAATAATATTTGGGGTTTGGTCTATAGAGACCTCATATTGCTTAGCACTGTGGCAAACACACTTTTACAAATTATTTTAACCTCTTATTAAAGGTAAAGAAAAGAAGGGAAAACAGTAAAGCATTTGACAGGTAAAATATTAAGTGAGGCTTTCATTTTAACAACAAGCCTTGTTCCCTTTCCCTTGAGCTGGAGAGAGTTTTTGAAGGCAAAGCCCCGTGTCTCACAGTCTCTTAGATGATAACAAAGATGGCAATAACCATCCTATGGGGAAAAAGAGAAGTTAACTGAGATAAGCTGGAGCTGTGGTTGTTGCTGGTGCTGTGGTTGAAGTCCAGTCCTGTTTCATCTGAGGTGGTGTTTGGGATTCGGCTGGAGCTGGTAGAGGTGTTGATGTCACCGGGGTGCCTCTCTCTGACCTGGGCTGCTCAGACATCTCTCAGGCTTAGGAAAAGAGGAAGGTCTGGGGTCCTATGAGACAACTGGGTTGCAGCCATGATGGTGAAGCTCACTTCAGTGCTAATTTTTCTCCCCAAAGTCTTCCTTTAAGGATCCCAAAAGGGGAGTGGGGGGTGGAATAGCCCATCCCCTCATTAATTTGTCCACCAATTAGGCCTAGTTTCCGACACATCAATTTTGGTTCACTGATTTCTAGTTTCACACTTTTCCTGTTTACCAGGCATGATCTTAACACAGTCCTTGAGTTCTATCAGGAGGCCTTTTTGTTTGGACTAACTCAATATCTGTCTCCCTTTCATACCTTTCCCATCAACATTTGTTGCTATAAGTTATTTCAGAGTAGTTATAATAAGGTATTGTTACATCTTATAAACTTTCACTCCATGCTTACAGTTAAACTCACAATGAAGGTAAAACTGTAGACTCAATTATCACAACAGACCATGGGTGCTGTTGGACCACTGCGGGTGTGTAAATTTCAGAGTCAAGGACCTTTGACTGAAAACACCTCCACTGCCATCCAGTTTAAACCTCACATTCCAATGGCATTGCACAAGGAAAGGATTTATGAAACTAGCTTCATTGAAGCCAAGGGGAGAGTTTGTACTGAGAGAACTATATAGCTTATGTGGCAGGAAGTTGATGTGGTGTCTGTTATTCTGGTAGGGCTTGTGTTGATACCTGCTTCCCCATATTGATCCCCTCTGTGAGTCCATTTGGAAGTAATTGAAACTGGGGATCAGGACAATCAAGTATTTTCCAGCGTGTTTTACATTGGCTGTGATGATATCACTCAGGAACGTCATAAACTGGCAGGAGCTGGCTTGGAAGCCAGCCAGCTGCAGTACAGTAAACTAGCTAGTGGCAATATTCACTAATACTAGGCAACAGGCCCAATTCAAAGGGAGATACTCCAGATTTACACCAGCGTGAACAAGAGCAGGGATTGACCCAATATATTTGCTGGTTAAGAACCATATTAGCTTCGTTCTTTTCTGGGGTATGCCTACACTGCAATCAGGGTTTGTGACGGAAGCACATACAGATGTACTAGAGATAGCTTTAATCTATCTATCTTGGGTCCTAGATTAGGGAGGTGGCAGTAACACAAGTTTCAGCATGAACTGCATAAGCCTACACGGGACTGTGGGTAGTTACTTGGGCAGCTAGACCACACTGAAGTCTGTGCAGCCACAGCTTTACTGCACTATAGCTAGCTTGAGGCTAGCTCAGGTACATCTACACATTCTGTAATCACACCTCTAATTGCGGTGTAGACACATCCTTAGTCACTGAACATTCCACAATCTCCCCTTCCCCAACACACACGGCATCTTTGGATTCTCTCATCTAGCGTTTCCCCTTTATCTTTCCTGGTTTGCACATCCACAGCCTCGTCTTCTCTCATGGCCTTGCACTTCTTTTCTCTTCCTAACTGGCTCTGCTTCAGAAACCTTTCCCACTCTGGGCCAGATCCTCACCTGGAGTCAATTGGCATAGCTCCATTGAGCTCTTTGGGAGGGTATGGGCCACGGTTTTTTTTTACTACATACACACACAGACACCGCATTGCTGTACGAGAAGCACTGACAAGTCCTTATCACTGTGCTAAGGGAGTAAGTGTTAGCAATCAGAAAGCAGCATGCTCTTAGCGTCACTATATCCAATGGCTAGAGGGAGACATGATCACACGCACCCACCGAGTGTATTGCACTGGCACAATGATGGAATGTACATATGCAATCAGGCATGTCATTCAGACATCAGCATGACCAGCACTATCCAACATGCTCTCATAAAACACCCAGAAAATTTCTCTCTTGACTCCCTTTTTGGGGTGAGTGAAAGATGTGGGACCAATAGCCCTGGGGTGCTCTGTTTATTCACAGCACTGATAGAGTGTGGACATCGGCTGTGCAAGCTTCTCCCACACTGCCCCATCAGTGTACTTCAACCCTGAGCTGGAGAGACCTTGGGAGTTTAGCTTCCATACAGGCCCTGCCCTCTCTGCTGAGACTGTCAACCCAGCAGACGCAGTACTAGCCCACTGGGGGCCCTAAGCAGGAATATCCCCCCTTTCTACAACATAATGAAAAGCGAATAGGGGGCCCCCTTGAGCTGCTCAGGGCCCTAAGCAATTGTTTAGTCTGCTTATGCCTAGCGCTGGCTCTGCAACCCAGGTGCCAGTTAGCTGGTGGCTTCCGTGAAACCCCCAATTCATTTCATGGAGGCCACCAAACCACCAGGAGCTGGTAGTTTCAGTCACTGCTAACCTGGGTTTACTTTGGTTGCTTGTTTTCCAGCTGTTCTGATAGAGTTTGATATGGGGCTGGGGGTTAAGCTGTAGCATGGAGATCTAGTGTATGAAATGAAGCACAGAGGGTGCTTAGGAGAAGGGCTGTTGGAGGAGAGGAGTGCGAGTGTGTGTAGGGTGGCTGTTTGTACCTGCTCAATGCCTTGTTGCAGGGCTAAGCACATGGTACAAAGCACATTTCAAGAGGATACTAACAGGAGGGGGAGCCTAACTGAGTGCAGGGTTCTAATTTTATCTTTGCTGTTATCAAAGGGCAAACCTGCAAACCCTGGCCTGCTGAGAAGTCCCAGGCAGGTTATTACCCGAATGGTGTTTGTAGAATGGCTGTGCCATGCCTGCTCTCTTGATAAAGGTTCCAGGAGCAAACCACAAACAGGTCCCGCAAGGTTCCCAGAGAAGTGAAGGTTTCCTGCCTTTGTTTCTCTCTGGTTATTCAGTTCTCATGAAAAATGCTGCCTTGGTGGCTTGGAGGACTGAAGTCCTGTGCTTACGCAAGCCACAGGGGTAGCACAGTCTTCCCCAGAAGAGCTTCACGTGTCTTCTGGACCGCTCCAGTCCAGCCTTTCAGATCTCTCCGTAGAGACTGCTCAACGTGGTGGGTACAAATGCAGTCCACCAAACACATGCTCAAGCAACCAGCCATCCGATAGCAATAACTTTCAGTCACTACCAGCCTGGGGGGAATTTGAACCAGCAAAGGAACTAGAAAGGAAACATTCTGTATTCCATTATCTGTCCTCTGAGCAACCCCTCATTTCCTGCCTTTGTAAGAGACACAGCAGCAGCCTGCTTGGAAAAAGCAGTACTGAAAAGGATGCCATTCAGGGGCTTCACTTTAAGACAGACAAACAGCAGACTGGCTCACTGAAACAAAGGGCAACCTCTCTTGAACTGCATGGTCTTGTGTTCTCACACCAGCATCAGAGAATCGTGGGCCAGCTTCTTTACTGCACAGGACCCATCTCCAATTCTTCTGGCCTGCTCTTAGGGGAACTGCTTTCACGATATGGACGTGTTCAGCATCTTGGTGCCCTGGAGCTCATTTTTCTTGATTTGCGTTACCACGCACGCTGCATCTGACCTTATGTACAAACTGTAGACACATTTTTGCCCAAGCAATGCAGAATTCCCTGAGTGACCCATAATGCTGTACAACAAACGGGATGGGGAAGTGAACATACCCAGACCTTTCTAACTGAAATCCCTGCATGTTGCCCTGACTTACGCTTTGTACCCAGCTGCAAGGCAAGGTAAAATTAAGAAATGGGACATTATAGGCAGATCCAGGGCATCTCCTGTTAAATTATCCTGGATCTTATAAAAGCAAACTGAGAACTTGTAACTAGGAACTAAAAGGCTGATTCCACAAACATGGCAATGATTTCAGCCCATGAACATCAAATTAACCCTCTGCAGTTTATGAATATAAACTGAGGTATTTAGAGCATGCCTTGTTGGATCAAGGATATGCAGCTGGTCGGCAACCCGCATCTCATGAATATGCAAGTACATCCATTTGTCTCATGAATGTGCTTCCAGGCCTCTGGATCTCATCTAGATTAAATGAAGTTCTGGGTCTCAGCCCAAAGAACACTGAGGAGAAGCAACCCTGAAAGAGACTGAAAAGGAAGGACCAGATGTATTAAGAGGTGAGCCATGCTGCAGTAATTGGATGCAGAGGTCAAGAGGCAATTGTCCATCACCATGGTGACTGGGGACAGACGGGTGCATGGTGAAGTTGCTTCTTTGCAGTGAAACTGGCAAGTAGGCTCAGGAATTCAGAGGTACCAGTTTCCATTTATCTTTCCATCCCCTAGTCTCCAGAACTTTACTGGCTACTATTTAGACACAGGGTCACATCTTCAGCTGGGGTGAATCAGCCCAGCTCCGTTGAAGTCCATGGTGCTACAGTGATTTACACAGGTTGAGAATCTGGCACAAAACGTTTAAGGATCCTTACAGTGATGAGCTCTTACAGCCACCAGCAGCTCCACTGACTTCCGGGGGACGTGTCACGTGGGGAAGTGCTCACTAACGTGTGCAAGGGCTATACAATCGGGCACTAAACATTTACACACTCATATTCTTCTGGTGGGGGAGGGAGTCTGCCATGGCCTGCCTGCCTGAGCACAGCCCGCTCCCCATTGGGAAGGGAATGTTCTCTTTAGATACCAGTCAGGTATTCAGCAACCTGGAAATGTGCAAAACCGTCCCTGATATGGTAACATCCAGGGCATCCTGGGTCCCAGTCTCCACTTGCGCAGGACAGGAGGGTGGGTAAGAGGGCGGTGTGAAAAGCTGCCACAACGCTTCAGCTACTTAGCTGCGAAGTGGATGAAGAAATGCTGAGAGCTGCGGTATTTTGCGGTCAGGATGCTTTGCTGAGGGGGAATTCCCCGATACGCTACTTGCCCGGACAGTAACAAAAATCAAGGCATTTACTCAGTTTGCAGTGCACCTCAGAGCGTCTCCATGGCCCCCCTCCCTGGCTCAAACACCAGCTTGCCAGCCTGTTTTAAGAGTGTGGGTCCCCCTCCTCCTCACTAATATAGCCATTTGTATAGTGCTGCACATTGGAGAGGGTTGGGTGGGGTATTCCTTCCTGACTCCCCCCTCCCCCCTGCACTCCTCGGTGATCAGAGTATGCCTGAATCAGGGGCCTGAATTGCCTTTACTATCTTAGCCCATATAACTACTGTGTTATTACAGGTCAGAAAACCAGCCATGCAGGCCCTACTACAATACAGCCTCAGTGCTGGTCCTAGATGATCTGCTCCCGACGGTGCTTTCCATCAGGGTGGCAGCACATGCTGTGTGAGGAAGGATTTCCTTTTATTTGATCTAAATTTACCACCAATTCATTTTACAAAGTGCTTCCTTATTCTCTTATTACGGGGCCTGGGGCAGAGAGAAAGGTGGGACAGTTTTCAAAAATAGCCTTCCCATAAAGGTGCAACCCTGAAAACCCAAGGGGGCAGAGGTTTGGCAGGAGGTCAGGGGAGGCCATTTAATTCAGTCACACAAACAAGCTCCAGAGGACACCTTCTATTACTCAACTTGTCCCTCTCCAGTACTTTGCTACCTCTAATGCAGTCAGTTGGAGAGTTCCAGGATCTGTGAGCAGACAGTGCCCCCTGCTTCTCCCTCTAGAGAGTAAGATCTGGAAAGAAACACACCATTACAGTTCGATGCAGGGCTGGCTGCCTTGCAGTCCATCGAAACCTGGCCAGAAATCCAGGTCTAGCCCAGGATTCCCAGCCAATTCTTTGCGACAAGGCCAGGAATGCACCTTTCTCTTGGTTAATAACAAATGGCTGCTAATTGCAGTTCTTATAGCAACCGCTGCTAGAGACGGGGTGTGGGTAGTAACATGACTGCCTCAACTGCCCTTGAGGCCCCCTCACCAGGCCTGGGAGGTTACTGTTAACTTAGGAAAATAGGAGTCTACTATATTCTCTTCTCCCTCCTCTGTCACTGTGCTGCTAACACCATCACCCTGCACCAAACACTGTATTATAAATACTATCTTTAGGCCAAGTCCCTCTGAGAGGGGGTGGAGGCACAACGGGGCAGATGATTGTCGGGAGCATGATGGGACAGGAAAGTGCTGGAGCGAGGAAAAGTCTGAACAAGGGGGCACTTTACAACTTCACTCCAAAAATATCCCTTCACCCTATGGCCTTTCCCCCTCTCCATTCTCAGCTGAGCAAGCCAGAGAAGGTGCCACCCTTGCGAGAATGGGAACAAGAAGCAGGAAAGAGCAGCAAAGGGAGGTGCTGTCCAGGATGCTGCACAAAGTGACGTGTGTTTGACTTGGAGAGCATCAGAGCTCTAGACATGGAAGTGATAGTTAAGAAAAGGGAGACAAGGGGATTGGGTGTGAAATGGAGACACTGCCCTGGTCATGATGATTAGATCTTTATTACACACGTCACTAAAATTGCACAAATCCTTACCACAAATACTGAGAAGGGAGCTAAATAACCACAGGACAGAAGCATTTTGCAGACACATTCAATTCCAGAAAGTCCCAGTTCTAGTCACTGGGCCAAATCTTAAATTCTTTACTCATGCACTACTCCCTTTCACTTCAAAAGGTTTCTGCTTAAGTGAGGACAGAATGAAAACTAAGGAAGGTCCTCAGGACTGGCGGAAAGTAGGAAAGATGGCAAGAAAATAAGAAGAACCAAGGGGATCTGTGACCTGTGCTGCCAAATCCAAGGCTATCACAGAAGAAGAAAGACTGAGAGAATAATTAGCAAAATCCTAACAGTAATGTGACTTCCAGTAGGAGGATGGTCTTGTGGCTAAGGCACTGGACTGTGGCTCAACAGACCTGGATTCCGCAGATTTCCTCTGTCTTTCTCTGGGCAAGTCATTACTCTCTCTGCACCTCAGCCTCTCCATCTGTAAAATGAGGATCACAATATTTCCTTTCTTTCCTTGTCTGTTTAGAATATAAGCTCTTCGAGGCAGGTGCTGACTCTTACTATGTAGTCAGCCCAGATCTTGGTGTTACTGTAATACAAATAACAAGGAAAAACAGTGACAATTACATATATAATGAGCTCTGACACTGAACAAGAAAGCAGAGACCAACCATTAAGGGCTCAAATCTGCAGGCCTGCCATGTGCAGAACTCCTTCATTGACTTCACTGGGAATTCCGCACCCAAAGGACATGCAGGATTGGACTCATAAGAAGGCAGAATTTAATGTTTTGTAAGATCTTCAAGGATCACCCCCACCCTGCCTGTATCATTAGCCCTCAGCTGTGGAGCCATAATAGCATGGAATGCAACAAACTGTCTGGTGCCATCAAGATGAGAGAAAATACATCTTTTGTCCTGCCAAGCTATCTACAACTAGTTTCAGCTTGAAGTAGCTAAAAGTAGATTTTACTGAATTGGTTACAGACAGCAAAATCCATTCCCAATTCAATAAAATCCACCTTAACAGATAAGAATTACTGGGCTATCGACTTTAATGGAAATATGGAATGACACCACATTACATCAGCTGAGGGTCTCTTTGTACGGCTACATCATGGGCCACATCCGAAAGATATTTGTCTGATCCTGAAATGTCAGTGATGCCCTCAGTCTGACTGTAATGATTGCACATTCCTTATCTGGAATAGATATAATGGCCATCATGAGCAAGCAATACTTTAGCTTTTTTTTTCTCTTTGCTATTCAACCAGGAATTGGAGGTGGATGGTCTACAAGAATATGCCAAGAAGGATCAAGCTGAATCTCAAGGGTGATTCAAAGACAGGAGATTTTTTGAGGGAGTATTTTCTTCCTCCTCCCCTCCCAACCCTCTCCCGCTAGGGCTTGTGGATAGGGTTTTTGTCTCTCTCTGTCTCCAGCATTATTTTTTATTAAAGCCCTTGAAGGGTTTTCACACTATTACTCTGCTTTTGATTTTATTGCATTGTGTCAGATAATTACCTGCCATCTGCTTCTCTAGCTCTTCAGGGCATGGACTGCCTTTTGTCCTGTGTTTGTACACCACCTAGCACAGCGGGGTCCTGGCCCATGCCATGGGGTTCCTAGGCACAACAGCAGGGCAAATAAAAACAACAGGGATATGAAATCCACCTTCCCAACCCTCAGCACCTCCCTAGGGGGAGATTCTTAAGACTACATATCCCCCTGGGAACCAGCAGTGGCAGCTGGATCAACTGGGAGAAGTTGGGGCAGGGAGGGAGGAGGCCAGCTACTAACCCTGCCTCCAAAACAATGCAACACTAGGCTCATAGCAGCCTTCCCTGCTCACCCAGAGGCCCATGGGCAGGAGCTCCCACAGCACTTCTCCAGGGCACAGTCACTTAATTCCCAGGTCAGGCAGAATGGGCTTCTCCTTTCTGAGACAACACAGCACCAGACCGAATGGCATCAAAGGCCACTCTTATTTTAATCTGACATTGATTTAGTACCTTTCCCCATGAAGGATCCAAATCTTTGCAAACATAGCAATCACTTCACTCAGCACTGAAATGCAGCCTCCTCTGGGATAGAACAAGGCAGCGATTTAACACCACACGGTAACACTACATACTGCACTGGGCAAATAATAAAAGGAAAATGCAGCATTCAGTTGAGCCTGCAGGGGGAATTGCCTTGATGCAGAATGTAATTACCCGACTCGCAGTCCGGCCAGGCACTGGGGTCAATGCCTCTGATGAAAAACGTCGTGGGCTCTTCAATGGCTCCAATGCTCAAAGCATCAGCATCCAAAAGCCGGCATCTTCAACAACACAGCACCCCTAGCCCCAGGCCGGAGACTTGCTCCAGCACTGACCATGGGAACGCAAACATGTTGATCAAATTCCAGAGGTATTTTCCCCTCATTGCTTACATCAGACATCTCCCCCTTGCCCTTTCCCCAGCTGCCACCTGCAGGCCTGCTGCTGCTACGAGTGCATGAGCTGTCTCTCTCTATTGCCCCCAATGCGGAGATACACTGCAGAGATCAGACCTGCCATAGCCTCTGTCCAGGGCTACCCCTAGCTATTATGGGGCCCTACATAGCCCCCCCGTGGGGGGAATGTGTGGGGCCCCAAGCCTCTGCAGAGGGGCGGGAGGGCTGGCTTGGGAGGCAGGGGGGAACTGCCCTCCAGCACTCACCGGCAGTGCGACTGGGGCCGGGTCGCTGCACTTTCCGCCACCAATAAGCGCAGGCCCAACCCTGCCCACAGTCCTTGGGGGAGTGGGGGCAGGGCTGGGGCGGAGCAGGGGCAGGGCCATGGGGAAGAGGCGCGGCAGGAAGTGGAGCAGCATGCAGCTGCACAGGGGACCAGGAAATTTGGGGCCCTAAATTTCCTGGTGCCCTACGCAGCTGCGTACTTTGTGTATGAGTACGAACGGCCCTGCCTCTGTCCCCCAGAGACCTTGTGCTATCTCATGATTACTGCACACTGCTGGTGGCAGGAGTGCTGCATCACAGGAACACAGGTTGTAAGAAAGCCCATACAAGTGAAAACGATGAACCCCACCTGTTGTCAGAGCTTCCTGTCTGCCGACCTCAGCTGTCCCCTGTGTTTTGCTGGCGAGCTAGGACCTCCTATTAATCACTGCACTATGCCCCCTTCTGCCAGCTAGGCCAGTGCCAAAGGTTGTAAGGCAGACATAGACTTCACCAGGAAATAACCTGGGTGCAGAGCACAAAGCTGCACCTGCACATCTTTGGGGCAGGAGGTGTTTTGGGTCAAGGCAGGGGTAGCTGAGGTGTAGCCAATGAAGACCTGCACTCTGGCAGTCCTACACTCCTGCAAAGCCCCACAGGAGCCATTGCAGCAGGGGAGCAACTTAGGGCAGCCCTCAAGCCTGGCCTACCCTGCAGCAGAGGCTGAACCAGCCCCATATCAGGTGCATCCCTGGTGTCTGGGCAGGGATGAATTTCCACTTGGAGTGGAGCACATCTAGTGCTTTTTCAGGGGGAGTCTTACCTCTGCTGGGAAGGGGCAACACCAGGGTCTGCTGCCAGGGACAGATGTGTGTGGGGCAGGGAGTCATCAGAAATTCTCAGCCACATCCCCTGCTACCCAGACACTCCCAGGAAGCCAGCTGAGAACAGGCAGCAGAGCTTGCTGGGGTAGTGTTCTTTTCTTCTCTGTTGTCCTGAGCTCAGCAGCCCAGCCTGATGAAGAATACAATGGAGCTGACGGGGAAGGGGACACAATTTTGGCCCATGTTCTATCAGACCGTGAGTGAACAAGTAGGTGAGGCACAGTTCTTCTGGGCAATGCAAAGACAGCCAAGTGGCAGTGAGCACACATGCAGTCACCAATCCAGAGCTCTGATTGCCCTACATACATCTTTCAGACTCACCCAAACCACACTCCTGGGAGAGGAGAGGTGTGACATAGAGGTCTGAAAACTGGGAGCTAGGAGCCCCAAGTTTGCTTTTCATACTTGTTCTCTTGGTGGCTTTAGGCAAGTCACTCACCTTCCTTCTGACTCAGTTTCTCCACCTGTAAAAATGGGCTAATACACTGGAATCCCTATCCGTCCACCCAGATGTGCCCAATAAATAAGGAGATGCATGGCTTGGCTATCAACTGGAGTTCTCCTCTGGGTCACATTGCACAGCTGGGGGCACATGGGGAAGAAGGAAAAGAGCCTGCTCTCTTCCCACCCACAAAGGGCTTGGGACAACTGTATCCCAGTGCTGGGCAGAATGCAGAGGGCGGTCCCTCTCTGCACCCTGGAGGGACACATCATCCCAAAGGGGCATGGCCAGGGTCTGAGTCTTCTGCTCATGCCCTCAGCGCAGGCCATGGAGCTTGGGGGAAGCACAATCACTGGATACTGCAGGCTGTTCCCGCTCTGGCAGCAACGACACAGTTTAGCCTTTCATGACTTTCACCCCTCCATCTTCTGCAGCAGTAAGTGTGTGGAGATGGCTGTGCTGATACCCTGCCATCACTTACATTGTGCTGGGAAAGGGCTCAGAAAAACCTTAGGTGGCCAAATGTTCAGAGCCAATTATGTCACTAATAACAAAGGTGGCTAAAAGTCAATGTGTAAAAGGGCCTTAGAAACTCAGGGCCAGCTCCTCAACTGGTGTAAATCAGCCTAGCTCCTCTGATTTCCACAGAGCTGAGCCAATATCCACCAGCTGAGGATCTGGCCCTTGGCCTGTATTCAGAGCCGTGTGCTGCCCCTTCAGTGACAGGGCAGGTCATATCAAATCCCCGCTCAGCTGGGCCAATTACTGAATGTCTGTTGCAAAGGCCATGCTACCCAGGAGCTGTTCTGCAGATGTCATGCGGCGGTTTAGGGGATCTGGAGACAGGGGACATCTCTTACCCTTAGCTGGGTGTTTCCAAGGGTATGCGTGCGATTACCTGGGGTGGGGGGTTTGCAATGAGTCCCAGAATGATGGGAATAAAGGAGCAAAATTACCACCCCCTCCACTGCCAGAGACACTTTGGTTTGTCTGCTTTTTTTCAAGTGCATTGATTGCAGGTGAGAACTTAATCCAGTGTGGAAGACAGACACACAGGTCTCCTCACTGCCTGGGATGATTCTCCCTTCAGGGTCTCCTCTCTGTGCCACTGCCTGGTATAATTTCTGTTTATTGGAAGGGTAATGATGCCACCTGCTGTTCAGTGCTAGACATGACAACCCAAAATGTCACAAATTAGTGTGGTGTCCTCCTGCATTTCCATTCAACTTCAAGATGACACAATAGCAAGTAACCTGTTCCTGGCACCTTTGTCTTCCTAGCCTACTTCTGCCCTTTAGACTAGAGCACAATGCAGAAATGCTCTCCCTTTTCAGGGTTTTCTTGGGGTCTTACTGTACCTTCCTGCCTTTGGAAACTCATCTGTCTTCGCAAACACAGGTGACCTTTCCCTCTACTCCCCATTTCCTTCCATCCCAACAGCATGACTCATAAACTGTCTGTGCAGAACCCTTCGTGTGATACCTGTATGCACGCTGTAGTTAAGGACTCTGGTAGATACTTTTTTATATGAGAATGTGAAAGCAGCACCCTTTTCCCCGTTCAGACTAAGGCCCCAATTAAGGAAAGCACTTAAGCAGGTGCTTAAGTTTTCCTGTGTAGGGATGACTTCCTGAATTGGGGTAAGGATTTCCTAAAAGGAGAAAACATACATCGTGTAATAAGGGGAACAAAGAGACCACTGGATAAAATAAAAACAGTAATTTGCCACACCACCTGTGTTTGACCTAAGTGCATTGTTAAAGGATTGACAGGCACCATGGTTAGTTCAGATTCAGACTGGCCAGAAATGAACTAAATCAATAGCCACTGCTAATTACACAACTATGTTGGGTAGGTGTTTGCTAGAAGAGCATTCCTCCTTAATATGCGGTCTAAAATGACCTGGTAGGATCACCGAGTAGATGACTTTCCCCATGCTGGTCTGCCTGTACAGACTTAATGTGAAATTCTGGCCTCAGGAAAGTCAATGGCAAAACTTCCACTGGTTTAATTGGAACTAGGATTTCACATGTTGTGTTTACTGAACTCTCTACTCCTCAGTCTACTAAGGGGCCTTGGGTAGAAGGGGTGGGGCTGGGGATGAGCGTCCCCCAGCCAACCCTTCCAGGCCACCTTGCTCGCACTGCTTGGGGCTCCAGAACTGATTTAAATGGCCTGGGGCTCTGGCCACTGCTGCGGTAGCAGCAGCTGGAGCCCTGGGGCTGCTGCTCCCCCCCAGATTGGCGGCTGGGGCAACGACGTTAAAGCGCTGCCGTGGCAAAGGACTCTCTGGCATTGCTTTAAGGTTGCTGCCCCTTCCGCCCCCCGTTGGCGACCCTGCCGATACAGCCGCCAGTGGGTCACTTTCACCCGAGCGTGGGTAGCAATAGCAGTGACGCTGCAGCAGGAGGGTGGCTGTACCAGCCTACCCCTGTAGCCTGGCACCTTGGGTACTCAGCCGGGCAGCTAGCCTGTGCTGAAGTCCCTGCTGCTGCAGCTTCCCTGCTATCTGTACCTACCCTATCGCCCTCACAGCTAGCATGGGCGGTGCAGCCACCCCTCTGCTTACAGGGTAGCCAGACCCTATGAGTTGGAAGGTGTTGGCTAACTCGTGTTACCAGCCTAGTGTGTGCAGGGCAGGTGCCTTTAGCACGTGTTATACCAATGGAGTTCAAAGATAAGCTTGGCCGTTCAGCCCTCCCCGATCCGGGCCGGTTGCTACCTGCGTGTGGATCAATAAGCACCAGGCGGCCCTGGGTGGGACGAGGGGGGACTTTAAAAATATACACCAAGCCGGCCCCCCCGCCAGCCCCGCTCTGCCTCGCCGTGTCTCCCCGCCGCGGGACAGGCGGCCAAGGCGGACAGCTGCCTGTGCAGAGTGTGTGTGTGTGTGTGTCTGTGTGTGTGTGTGTGCGCACGGGCTGCGCGCTGGGGTCCTCGGCAAGGGGAGGCCCCTGTGCGCACCGGCCGGGAGAGCGGCGGCGGCGGCGGCGGCGCGCAGGTCTCCGGGCCCGCCGAGAGCCAGCGGGGCGCGGCAGCACCGAGGGAGGTGAGCCTGGGCCGGCCGCGCCCGGCACCCTGCGGGGCTGGAGCGGGCCATGGGAAGGCGAGACGCGCGAGGTCCCCTTCCGAGCTGCCGGGGGGGGCGCAGTGCCCCCCTCTGCGTGCCGGCTGGGAGACTGGCACCCCCCCGCCCTGCGGCTCAGCGGTGCCTGCGGCGGCAGCTCTGCCATGGCCCTGGAGCCGGAGAGCAGCGTGCCTCTGATCCCGCAGTCCTTCCCTGAGTGCCGGTGCGCTCCTTCCCTGCAGGCCTGACCCCAGGCGGTCCCCACTCGTGTGAAACACGCCAGGCAGCCTGCTCCGGAGCCCGGCTGCTCCTGGCCAGACAAACCGGAGCCAGTCCCTTCAGCTGGTGGCTCTTAGCTCTTCACCCCAAGGGAAGTCTCCCCCATGCTGCCTTTCTCTGCACTGAGCTTCCAGCCTGGGTTAGACTCTTCCTAGAGAACGATGCTAAATGGGATTTTTCCTAGAAAGCTGCTGAAGCTTTTGGAAAAGTCATGGTAGGTTAGGGTGACCAGATAGCAACTGTGAAAAAACAGGACGGGGGTTGGGGGCAATAGGTGCCTATATAAGAAAAAGTCCCTAAAAACGGGACTGTCCCTATAAAAATGGGACATCTGGTGACCCTACTGTATGGGGAACCTATCACACTATAGCAGGCACCGACCAGACAACAGAGGGGTAGGGATAGGAGACTGCTGTGGGTTAAGGGAACTCTTGGTTTTCTTGTATGGGTCGGCGCCACCGTGTTGCACGATGAACACTTGACAAAATAACCGTACTTAGTGATGGACATGGGAGGGGGGGTTATGTCATTCAGTCATTCAACATTTTTTGAAAAATTACCATGGACCTCAACATTTGTGGAGAGAGAATGGGGGCCATGTCTACACTGGGCACAGTGGCCAGCAATCAATGCAGCAGCAGAGGTGAAAAGCCCTAATGTAGACAAGGAAAGCTGTGATTTGCATGGGCAAGTTCAGTTGCTGCAAATCGTGGTTTTCCTTCTCTATGCTACGGGTTTGCACTGGTGCAGCTACTCTGATTACTGGCCACTGATGACTGAAATCAGGGATCGCTAATCCCTGCATAGACAAGGGGTAGGGCTCAGAGGCCCCTAAGGGATGGTGGAGGGGAGATCTGTGAAAGGAATGCTGAGCTCTAAGTTTGTTGAAAAGGGGACTTGCATCTCATGTTTGCGTCTCTTTGGTTTCAGACCTCGGAGGTGCTGGGAGGCATGGATTGTGAGCACACAACAGTTCCTCAGGTCACCACTCATGGCAGTCAGCCCTGCAGGAGTCCAGCTGTGCCTTAACCTGGCAAAGGAAAAGAGTAGGATCGGACAGATCGAGGATTGCCCATGAGTGGAGGGCCTTGCCAGTCATCAGCAAGCAGGGTGAGGACAGAATGATGGTGGACAGTCCTGCAGAATGTGGCCAGGGAAGAGCAGAGTTTAGCAGAGTCTTTGCTGGTTTTGTGCCCACAGAGCTGGCAGCAGTGGCAGAAATCAGCAAGCTTGCCCCTGTACTGAGAGACCGCAAGCCCATGGCAGCTGCTGGTGCCACCACTCTGATCTGCGGGGACTGTGGCAAGAGCTTTGCCAGGAAGTCGGACTTCAAAGTGCACCAGCGGATCCATACGGGTGAGAGGCCCTACAAGTGCTCCTACTGCGGCAAGGGCTTCTACCAGGCTTCCATGGTGCGGCGGCACGAGCGCACACACACTGGCGAGAAGCCCTACCGCTGCTCTGTGTGCGATAAGTCCTTCGCCCGCTCCACCTCGTTGCTGATCCATCAGAACACACACACTGGTGACCGGCCATATGAGTGTCCCTTCTGTGAGAAGACCTTCTCTGACCCCTCCACCCTGCTCCAGCATCGCAAGATGCACATGGGCCTCAAGCCCTTCCATTGCGGCATCTGCAACAAGTCCTTCAGCCAGTCATCCAGCTTCACCTTCCACCGGGCTACTCACACCAATGACCGCCCCTTTGTCTGCTCTGAGTGTGGCAAGGCCTTCATCCGCTCCACTGCCCTGCTTAAGCACCGGCAGACCCATATCCAGAAGGCCTTTCGCTGTGGGGAGTGTGGCAAGGTTTTCCCCAAGCTCTCAGGCCTCCGCTCCCACCAGCGGATGCATGCCCAGGGCCACCGGATAGAGATGGAGTTGCGGGAGGAGGAGCAGAGCCACTGGGATGTTCCCACACTGAGGTTCCAAGCCCATGACCCTCTGCCCCAGGACTGTCCCCTCCCCAGCTTGGCTGTGCAGCCGGAATCCTAATACTGTATATTCAACCCTGCCCAGTTTCACATAGCTGTAGTTGGGTATTGGAGATACTGCCAATGAAAATGTTATGTATGCAGGTCCAAATTCCTCTCCATCCCCCAGACCTGCTGATATTCCACTTTCTAGTACCTGTCCTTCACAACAGACCAGAATTCTCCTCCATATCACATAGACTGGCCACCTTGCTTCCTATCATACCTCTCACTTGTTCCACCTTTCAGAGCTGAATCCCTCTCCATCCTGCTGCAGTTACCTCACTTTCTCAGCCTGTGACCTCATGCAGTCTGATAAGCTAGGTGGGTCATGCTGGGCCAGAACTTCAATGGGAGACCTCCAGGGAAAGCACAGGTAAAAGAGGAAGAGGATTTGGGTGATTTCATCTGTCATTTTTCCCTCTAAGTCAGTACTGAACTAACTAACCTTGGTATTAGGGGCACTGAGCCTCCAACCTAGTGTGGTTATTAAAGGCTCCAAGGCACTTTTTGCAACAGTAGAAATGTTATCAAGAATGTCCTGGCCAAATTCCAGGTTAATTACCCTACTCACTGAACACTCCCACCTAGTTTCACTAGGTCTAGTACTCTTCACTTCACCTCTTGAACTGCTGTGCTGTATCCTAGAAGTGGCTGTATTTCACTGCTGGGCAATGGTATTCCTATGTGTAATTTGTAAAGAATTTGGAATTGGGCTGCGGAGCACCATTTACAGTGTGTGTGGGGGGGATAGATTTCCCCCCATTCCATCTCACCCTCCTCGTCCCCTCTCAGGTTCCCTCCTACTCCCCCCAACCATGAGTCCCTACACCCACCCCCATCTAAATCTGAATGAGTAACTCTAACTTGATGCATGTCATTGCAGCACTGAAACCTGAGTGGCACTGTGACCCTACAGTGCCAGATCACACTGCCACTCACTCAGATTTGACCCAGACACAGTGGTTTTCAAATATTTTTTCTGGGGACCCAGTTGAAGAAAATTGTTGATGCCTGCAACCCAATAGAGCTGGGGATGATGAGTTTGGGGTGTGGGAAGGGCTCAGGACTGGGGCAGAGGGTTGGGGTTTGGGCAGAGGTCAGCGCTTTGGGCTGGGGGTGCAGGCTCAGGTGGGGCCGGGGATGAGGGGTTTGGGGTGCAGGAAGGGGTTCTGGGTTGGGGGGGCTCAGGGCTGGGGCAGGGGATTGGGGTGCAGGAGGGGGTCAGGGCTCTGGGTGCAAGTAGGGTGACCCAATGTCTCAATTTTATAGGAACAGCCCCGATCTTTGGGGCTTTTTCTTATATAGGCTCCTATTACCCCCCCCCACCCCCGTCCTGATTTTTCACACTGCTGTCTGATCAGCCTAGATGCAAGCTCTGGGGTGGGGCCAGGGATGAGGCATTTGGGGTGCAGGAAGGGGTTCCAGGTTGGGGAGGGGCTCAAGGCTGGGGCAGGGAATTAGGGAACAGACTTACTTCTGGTGGCTCCCGGTCAGCAGTGCAGCCGGGGCGCAGAGGCAGGCTTCCTGCCTGTCCTGCACCGCAGACTGCGCTGCACCCCGGAAGCAGCCAGCAGCAGGTCCAGCTCCTAGGCAGAGGCTCACAAGTGGCTTTGCGCGACTCTCGCCCACAGGCACAGCTCCCCCTTCCAGTGCAGTCTCAGTGCTCAGGGCGGGGGCAGCGCGCGGATCCCCTGGGCCCCCTGCCTAGAAGCTGGACCTGCTGCTGGCTGCTTCTGGGGTGCAGCGCGGTGTTGAAACAGGTAGGCACTAGCCTGCCTTAGCTGGGCAGCACCACCAATGGGACTTTTAACGTCCCGGTCGGTGGGACTGACCAGAGTGACCCAATGCCTGACATGCCGTGACTCAGTACTGGGTCATGACTCGAAGTTTGGAAAATGCTGCCCTATCATGATGAAAGGATGGCTAGGCCAAATGTGAGCGAGTGGCATTATGACCTGGCACATAGGGTTGCAGCACCACTCGGAGTTGGCCTGGCCAAAAAGTGGTTGGGCGATGGCCCGAGTGATCCCCCTACACTACAGCCAATGCTGTTGGAATCTTTCTGAGAGAACGGCCCAATAATAAAAAGTAAGATTATTACTGTATCTCTCATCCATTCCCCTTTTGAGGTGGCAAAATTTGCAGATGATACAAAATACTAAAGATAGACCCAGACGGACTGCAAAGAGCTACAAAAGGATCTCTCAAAGCTGGGTGATGGCAACAAAATGGCAGATGAAATTTAATGTTGATAAATGCAAAACAGTGCACATTGGAAAGCATAATCCCAACTATACATATAAAATGATGGGGTCTAAATTAGCGGTTACCACTCAAGAAAGTGATCTTGGAGTCACTGTGGATAGTTCTCTGAAAACATCCACTCTATATGCAGAGGCATTCAAGAAAGCGAACAGAATGCTGGGAATAATTAAGAAAGGGATAGAAAATAGGACAGAAAATATAATGTTGCGTCTATATAAATCCATGGTATGCCCACATCTTGAATACTGTGAGCAGATGTGGTCGCCCCATCTCAAAAATGTATTGGAATTGGAAAAGGTTCAGAAAAGGGCAACAAAAATTATTAGGGGTATGGAACTGCTTCCCTATGAGGAGAGATTAATAAGTTTGGTTTCAGAGTAGCAGCCATGTTAGTCTGTATCCACAAAAAGAACAGGAGTACTTGTGGCACCTTAGAGACTAACAAATTTATTTGAGCATAAGCTTTCGTGGGCTACAGCCCACTTCATCAGATGCATAGAATGGAACATATAGTAAGAAGATCTATATACATACAGAGAACATGAAAAGGTGGAAGTTGCCATACCAACTCTAAGAGGCTAATTAGTTGGTATGGCAACTTCCACCTTTTCATGTTCTCTGTATGTATATAGATCTTCTTACTATATGTTCCATTCTATGCATCTGATGAAGTGGGCTGTAGCCCACGAAAGCTTATGCTCAAATAAATTTGTTAGTCTCTAAGGTGCCACAAGTACTCCTGTTTATTTATAAGACTGGGACTTTTCAGCTCGGAAAAGAGATGGCTAACCGGAGATATGATTGAGGTCTATAAAATCAAGACTGGTGAAGAGAAAGCAGACAAGGAAGTGTTGTTTACTACTACTCATAACACAAGAACTAGGGTTCACCAATGAAATTAATAGGCAACAGATTTAAAACAAATAAAAAGGAAGTATTTCTTCACACAACGCACACTCAACCTGTGGAACTCCTTGTCAGAGGATATTGTAAAGACCAAGACCATAACAGGGTTCAAAAAAGAACTAGATAAATTCATGGAGGATAGGTGCATCAATGGCTATTAGCCAGGATGGGCAGGAATGGTATCCCTAGCCTCTTTGCCAAAAGCTGGGAATGAGCAACAGGGGTGGATCACTTGATGATTACCTGTTCTGTTCATTCCCTCTGGGGCACCTGGCACTGGCCACTGTCGGAAGACAGGATACTAGGCTAGATGGACCTTTGGTCTGACCCAGTAGGGCCATTCTTATGTTCCATCCCAGACAGATCTGCTGTTACCTCACTGGAAGCCTGATTCTAAAGTGTTATGTTCATCCAGGCAGGGAACAGAAACATGCCATGAGCCCTGTTTCAGAAAAAAAGCTGTCAAGATGTTTTTTCCCCTTTTTCTCCTCCATCAACATTTTGAGCAAAAATATTCAGAAAATTTCAACCAACTTTTAAAATGACTGATCAGGAATTGATTGCCCAGCTCTGCCATCTGTCTCTCAGTATGGACCCTTCTCTCTGTCCATCTCTCACAGATCAATGGGAGGAGGAAGGTAAATAGAGGAGAGGGGATGTGCAGAAAGGGCTGGTTAGGTATAAAAGAAAGGAGTGATGTTTTATTGAACCAAGGGTGCAGATGCTTTTGGAACTCCAACTTCCCCTTTTCACCCACTGGGATGAGAGGAGCTAAATACAATGCAGCTTTAATGCCTAGAGAGGGAAGTTGGGTGTGAGGAGGTGAAAAGAGACCTGAATCAGAGGGTGGGTTGGGAGGTTTGAGCCTGGAGTCTTTGATCATGGTCTATGCTGCAGAATTTGAAAACATCTGCTACAGGGGAGTCCTCCCATAACTAGGTCATTTGTTTCCCCACAAAGCAATTTTCCTGTAACTTCTCCATAAGCGGAGGGTCCCTGTCACCAGAATTCCCGTTTGCACACTGGAATTCATGGGAACAAAGCAGGACTTTCATTTTACTTCACAACACGAGGGGTGGCTTGCAAAATGCCAATTCCTTGTGAGCAGTTGTCACTATATTACTGAAATCTGCTTCTCCCTGGTGTAATGGGATAAGCAAGGGGGCAACACTTGCCTGTGGGGAGGTGAAGCAGTTCCAGACTTCTCACCTTTAACATAGTACCAGCCCTTTTCTTTTCAGCTTAGCTCTAAGGAAATCAAGCACCAACTTCTAGCCCTGCTCTTATCAGCTCCAAGATCTCCGTGCTCCCCTTTTGCCTGCTGAGGACCAGTCCCCAATCTCTCAAGTGTTTGAATCATTGGATGTAGACAATGGGAGGCGTGTTTCAATCCAGCAGAGACCTTCCTCTTGTTACAATTTCAACATGGCCAGCAAAGAGGCTGCCTCTCTCCTAGTGTTCTGCGCTCAACTTGCTGTCTCTGAAACCACTTGGAACCCATTCAACCTGCAGCCCTGCCAATCTCATTTGGACCACACAGCACCCTCTCACCCAATGCTGGGAGTCTGCTGGGCAGTCTCTGGTGCCACTTGGAGCCCTCCAGTTTGTTGTAAAGGGTCCTTCTAGATTAGCATGATGATGAGTTCCTGCCATTTCTCTGGAAACCGTTTTTCCAAGTGCTCCCAATTCAAATTTCGTTCTTCTTTGAAACCAGAAGAAATCTCCCATCCTGAAAAACGTTCAGCCCGGGAGTCCAGGATGATGCCCGTGTTATCATGTGCTCTTTGTATTTTGCACTTGTTTTTTCCTTTTCTTCTTCCGGGGGAAGAGAAAAGAGTTGAACACAGACTGTAATTTACTGAAACCCAATGGGAGAGAGGGGTGTCTCCTCATCAAATCTTCCTCCTCTCTTGCAGCAAGAGGTGGCTCAGATAAAGCAGCTTTGATGGATATGGGGGAGAGAGAAATATTACCTGGTGATTGTTTTTCTGCATCTCATCAGTACCCTCCCCACCCCCATTTGGAACTGAGCAAGTGATAGGGAGGAACAGTAACATATTAGTTCCAAGATGATCTATTGAGGCCTTAGAATTTAGAGAGTGTGAAATGTCCAAACAGAGATGTGGTAGATCAAAGGCTAGGCAGCAGCAGCAAAATGGGATCCATTATAGACCCACTTGTGAGATTTCTGAGACTCCAAACTGCTAGAGGTGTGCTGGCAGTGGTAAGGAAGAGAAATCAACCTATACATTTCATCCTCTTCTAGTCCTGCTGCCAGGGTCTCTGGCCTGGCAGTGATTGCCTCCCACTCTAGTCTTGCTGGCAGGAAGGTGGGGGCATGGAATAGGCTGTGGGCTGACAAGTAGCCACAGCTGACCTGTATGACTCTGCATGATCACTACCATTGCTTGGGCCTGATCATGTTGTCAGCAACTTTGGAAGAGTCCATATTTATTTTAATAAACAATTACATGAGAATGGAACATTTCCTGAGGATGCTGCTATCGAGAACTAAGCAATGCAGAGCAGGCAAGTAGCTAAGACACTGCCACCTCATTGTGATGAAACAAAATCTTTGTTACTAATCGTTTCTCTTCTCTAGTCAGAATAAAACATTCAGTTTGTGATTAAAAAAATCCTTCTGTGTCTATCTAAACTTCAAGTGTCCTGATGGCTAAACTGAGCAACATGAAAGTGTGGTGCCAGACCTGGGGTGAGGTGCAGCTATTGAGACCCTTCTGCTTCCCTGGGTGCTAGAATTCAAACCCCAGTACAGAGGGGACTTGAGTTCCAAATTTTGATTGGCAGGGCGATGGAACCTTGTGAGTCCTGATGTAGGTGGTTCTCTATAAACATGCAGTGTACAGGGACATGTATATACAGTAGTGTGCTTTCTGACAGACATGGCTGTATGCATACATATACCAGTGCCTAGAAGTAGGGCATAGTGTGTGATATGTGCATAAGGGCATGCTGGAGGTATGTGCACAAGTGTATATAGTGAAGTTAAATGGCCTGTGGTATACAGGAGGTTTGACTAGAGCAGGGGTGTGCAAACTTTTTGGCTTGAAGGCCACATCTGGGTGGGGAAATTGCATGCAGGGCTATGAACGTAGGGCTGGGGCAGGGGGTTGGGGTGTGGGAGGGAGTGCAGGGTGTGGGTGCGGTGTGCAGGAAGGGGTCAGGGCAGGGGCTTGAGATGCAGGAGGGGTGTGGCAGAGAGCTCAGGGCAGGGAGTTGGGGTGTGGGAGTACAGGAGGGGTTCGGTGTACTCACCTGGAGTGGCTCTGGGGTGACAGCACCGCGCAGTGGGGCTAAGGCAGGCTCCCTGCCTGCCCTGGCCCCGTGCCGCTCTCAAAGTGGTTGGCATCACATCCCTACGGTCCTGGGGGGAGGGGGAGGCAGAGGGTTCTGTGCGCTGCTCTTGCCTGCAGGTACCTCCCCCGAAGTTCCCATTGGCTGCGGTTCCCTGTTTCTGGCCAATGGGAGCTGTGGGGGGCAGTGCCTGCAGGTGAGAACAGTGCATGGAGCCCTCTTCCCCCACCCCCGGGACCTGGCTTCCAGGAGCGATGTGGGGTCCGCTGTGTCATGGGGATGGCAATCTCACGGGCCGGATCCAAAGCCCTTATGGGCCGTAGTTTGCCCACCCCTGAACTAGAGGATGTAATGATCCCTACTTGCCTTAAACTCTGTGAATTTATAAATTCATTTATGGAGTGCAGGTAGGTGCTATGTACAGTGGGAAGGGGCTAGTGCAGATATGTGTGCATGTATTTAGAGAGCAGGGTTTGATTGAATTCTTGTCCTATTTTTTGTCTGTCAATGGGACAAAATTAAAAATATGCAGAACTTCAGCATCACTATTGCAGACACACACAAGCAAGTGATTAAAATAAAAACACTTCTCCTAACTATGTCAGGTTGTCCCTCTCTGACCCAGGTCTCATGCCCCCTCACAGTCACGCCTCTTGATCCTCCTTTCTGTCCAAACCCAGGCTCCGCCAAATAAGGTGCAAGGACTATTTCCCTGTACTCCCATATCCAGATCCAAAAATGAACTTCATAACATATTCCTCCATAACTAGATCTCCATCTCCAAATAATCATCTCTCTCATATCTTCTGTAGCCCTCTCTGGCAGCATAAACCCCTCTCCATCTGATTCCCTGCCCCCAGGTACATTTCCATAAAAGATTATATTAGCATAACTCGTGCAACAATTGTGTGATTTATGAATCAGAAATAGCATTTTGTTGTGGAACTGTCTTAAAAGCAGGCATTGTAAATGCTGAAGCCAATCTCAGAGAATAATAAAATATTACATAAGTCTTTCAAGTACTGTGGCTGAATTTTAAAAGAGAACTAGTTAATTTCATGCTAACAATTAGTTTTGCAAGCTAAAGTAATGATAAAAACTATCATATCTCATGCTTCAGGGCAGAAATTAATTGCCTCTGGGGGTCAGGAAGGAACTTTTACCTACACCTGGTCAAAAAACTTTTTTTTTTTAAAAGGAGAAATGGACTTTTGAGGAAAAGGAACATTTTCATGAAAATTCTTTGTAATTTTTTAACAGACTGAACTGAAACAAACATTTTTGTTTTGGTTTTGAATTGAAAAGTTACTAAAAACCAAACCTGAAATGCAGATTTTGAGTTCAAATAAACTAAATTAATTTTTTATTTTGATTTATTGAAAACTTTAAAACGGTGAAAAAAATTGTAGCAAAATTGAAAAAAAGTTGGCTTTGCTCGAAAATTGTCTTTGAAACACCATTCTTTGACAAGCCTGAGTTCACTCTTTTCTCTGTCCCCGAGGGAGAACTGCACAGTTGGCTAGCGGCATTATAAGTGCGGTTTCTCATCCCTCTGGAGCTTCAGTTAATTGTCCCTGCTGAAAGCAGAACGCAGATTAGCCTCCATGGACCAAGTTGTGATTGAGCATGGCAAACCCTGTCTTTCTGTAGTTCTAAATCTGGCAGTCCTTTTCTATATTTTAATACACTTTGAAAACGTGCATGGGATAGGTGGCAGGCTGTCCAGTTTGGAAACTGAAGCCTCTGTTAATCAAGAGAACAGATATAGCACAGACTGCTGCAGTGTGAACTTCCTTCACAATATCCAAGCCACTGTCTCAAACTCACCCCTGAAGGGACTGCCTCTAGGAGTCACAGGAGAGTTCTGTCTCCCTGGCCCATTCAGTCCACAAAAAAGCATGCAAATTAGCATTGATTGTGATGGTGGGCTTCAGAGTAGACACCTGTTCTGGCCATGGAAACTGGCCTGAAAACATTAACTCATTTCTCAAAAGCCATCGGATGAGAAATACTTTCCAATCAATGCCAAAATGGGCCACTGAACATGTGGTTTGCGGATGAAAGTGAACAGATCAGATTCAATCCCATGAGCAGCTATCCAGTACCCTTGACAGCCCCCTTTAAAGAGTTCAAATGCACCGGAAATAAAAATGTCCAAGTAAACATTTTTAGATGAGGGAGTGGAAGGGAACTTGGACTGTTCTACAGGTCAGCTTCACGAGAGCAAAATGTATCTGCTTCTGCTACCCCAAGGGAAGAAGTTACAATTGAAGAATCTCTCCTTCCTGGTATGAATAGGGATGGGGTGGTCTTTTTAAAAGAAGAGGACCAGTGTTTTGGAAGCACAAGATTCCAGAGCATTTAAACAAAGAAATAAAGGTTAAAACTATTTAATTCCTAGTGAGAGGAGGAGAATCACTGCTGCAGAAGTCAGAGAACTGAATGGTGTGTGTGATCTGGGTCAGTAAGGGGAGGAAGGAGTGGGAGAACAGAGGATGACTGCAGGAAGGTTCAGACACTGAAAGAGACGCACACCAGGATTTTGGGGCTGGAGTGATTGGTTTACACTGTGACTAAGCAACAATCAACTGGGGCACATACAAATATCTGAAAGGTGTAATTATTAGGGAGGAAGGGAGATTAATTAGCATAATAAACTAGGACGTAACGAAGAGCGATAGGATGGAGTCAATATAGGAACACGTAGGATGAATATTAGGAAAAACTTTCAGACAGGGAGCTCTATCAGCCTATGGGTTAATCTCCTAATAGAAGTGGAAGCCACCTTTCAATTCAGAGTGGACAAAAATCTATCTGGCTCAGAGTCCATTTCCATCACTGAAATCTATAGAGGGAGAGAGGGAGGAGGAGTGAACTGGAAGAATGGCTCAGTCAGGCAGTCAGACAGGGCAGCCCTGCTGTATTTCCCAGGCTGCTCTCTGTGATGCAGGCAGGAAGGTTGTGTGTATTCACAGGCCCCACCTCCTGAGGCTCTGCAGCTGCTAGACTGGACACAAAAGGGTGAGACAGACACTGATACGTTTGCCACTGCTGCTTTGCACCAAACTCCCCGCCTTTCCTCGTTCCTAACCTGGAGCAGATGATCCCATGGGGGCAGCCGCCTGGGACACACCTGTACTTAAATACCAGGGTGAGTCATTGCAGCTAGACCTGGGCTTAATGGGAAATGGGGAGAGGCAGGCCAGAAATCAATAGGGAAAGAGAAATGGGAGGGGGAGCTTTATGAAAAATATCTCAGAGGGCACAGACTGGAGGCAGCTGGGCTCTCAAGGCCTGACGTCTGGTACTTGCTGCAGTCAGACCTAGTTTCCTCCAGGTGGTCCATGCATTGCATTTGGGACCAAATCTGTTTTTTCAGGCTGCTGAGGATCAGGAGCGAGAGCTCACCCTCACCCTGTGGGCAGCTTTAGATTTCTACAGAAGTCTCTATGCTTGTGTCTCACTGTGTCATACACCTGGGGAGATGCAGAGACTTGGACAGTTTTTCCCCAGGTAAACACAGGAACTTGTTCATGACACAGAGAGCCCTGTGTTCCACAAATGCCTGCAAATCCTGGAGACTGAACAGCTCTGGTAAGATTGCTGGAGTTGCAGCCAATCTCCTGTAAATTATCCAAGGAAGCTCTGGAAATACTGCAAAATTAGATTCAGGAGAAAGAAGTGAGGGGGAGCTATTTTTTGTTTGCAATTGCTGTCTGTGACCAAGACTTCATAGTGTCAGCGTTCCTGGGTTGTTTATATGCTTGAGAACAAATTTTCTGCATTGGCCACTGTCAGTGGAGAGTAGCATTCCTTTGCTATTCCTCTATGGTTAGGTTTACTTTTGCCACCCTTAGAACTGACTGCTTGATTGGGTTGGCCAAACCATGTCTGTATTGCCATCCAGTAGCATTAAAGGTATAAAGTCTTGCTGCTTTGACACACCTCACATTAACTCTGTATGGGCCCTTATGCACAGCACTCTGAAGTCTGAATCAAACAACTGCTAAGTGCAGAGCCCTAAACCTGTCCACAAATTACATGCACACTCTAGTAAAATAACTATGGGCCCCATCACAGCATAGATCCTTGAGTGGCTGAGCTGTTCGGTGCCCCTTTTTGCTCCACCACTGGCAGCAGGTGTACACTTTGTATCCAGGGAGTTATTCCATTATGGATCTTATCTCCAGCTATAGGCACTGTACATTCAAGAACTTTCAGTAGTGAACAAACCCTCAGGGTGGCATCAGGCAGGTGTCTTTATTAGCCTATTTTGTGGTCATTTTTTACATGCATCTTGCAGTAAAGCAAGGGAAGAGAAAGTGTTATTATTCGAGGGGAGAACTGAGAGCTCCTGATGTTCTGAAAGTCAGTTCTCTGATTTCTTGCCCTCTTCCTATTTTTATTTCTATAGCAAAACTTTGAATTAACTGGCTTCCCTTGTTAGTATCAAGTCCTCAAAGCATCAGATTCTCCATAAAATAGAGAGAGACTGTGGTTTGCTTCCCAGAAATCTTCCTGACTCAGACCTTCTGTCAGAGAAATTAACTTTTATTCCTTACCCAGCATTCTAGATGTCTTAGCTCCCTGGTAATCAAGAGAAACAGCAGTTTGATATCCAGCACCATAGTGCATCAGGACCTCCATAATTAAGAGCATCTGTTTGCTTCCTGGTGCTCCTGTGTTTAGAAAGCAGAAAAATAGATACGTTGTTTTTAAAACACAGAAGAGAGGCAATTGTCTTAAAATAGAAAGATAGAAATTAAAACAACAGTATCCTGGGTTAGAACAAAGTAACAAACAGAAGATGAGCTTTACATAGTGAGCTTTAAGAATAAACTAAAATTAGTAACGAGGGAAAGGATTAAAAAAATAGTACCAGCTAACAAGATGTGTATCCCAGATCACCTCTAAAATGCTGCTTGTTTGTTTGTCTCTGTTATCGTAGCCAGTCTTGTATTTTCCCTTCTCTTTGAGGAAGTAATGAGCCACCCCTTTTTGAACAGCGCCTGGCACAGTAAGCCCTTAGCCCAACTGGGAACTTTGGGTGTCAATGTAATAATGATCCTTAGCTGCTTTCTGTTCCTCACAAATGTCCCCATCCTCTGTCCATTCATCTCTTGTTCTAAAATACAGGTCACTTACCCTGAGGTCAGCTTCAGGCTGAAGGATCCTGAAAGCAGATATTCAGAAGCAGAAGTGGAAAATGGCAAGCATAGAATGCTCTGAGAGACGGGACCAGGAGTACCCCAGCAGCAGTTTGGCTCAGGGATCCTATGGGGACAGAAAGAGGACCACGAACACATGGTGTGAAAATGATGAAGGCAATGAGGAGGAGGACGCTGAGGAAAGCGACAGTGATCGTTTTGGGAGCGGCATGCAGAAAGACCAAGATCTGGTGTCCAGCAGCTCCATGCCGAGGGAGAGTAAGGCAGAGGACCTTCTGTGTGAGGAAGACGAGGTCTTTTATGAGACCTTCACCCTTATCAATGCCAATGGCGTGGCCAAGAAGTTGAACATGATGGTCAGTCTTCGCACCAAGAGTGATGAAGACGATGAGGAAAGCAGCAAGGAGACATTGTGTCAGAAGTGGCACAGCCGGCCAGCGAGGAAGCCTGCTGTTCTTCGGCGCAGCCCGCAGGGCATAAAGCACTTTGGCAGGGTGCTGCCAAGCTCAACGGAGTACGTGGACACTGTGGTTACCCTGGACAGCGATTTGGACGACCCAGCCAGGGACAGCCTGCCGTGCAATGGCATGGAAAGCATCAAGAGCTATATGACCAGGAAAGTAGAGGGAGGGGTGTTCCCAGGAAATCCAAGTACGGACTTCAGCAAGCCAGGCGGGAGCAAAGAGCTTCCCCTGAAAAGAAAGAGAGGGGTGAAGTGGCTGAACCCAAAAGCAGCCAACAAGCCATCTGAGACAGCGGGCAGTGTGGGGGCCCTGAAAGCAGCCACGGTCAGAAGGGTCAGGACTGGGGCACAGCAGGTGGGCAGCAGCGAGGCGGAGGAGCGGCCTTACAAATGCATGCAGTGTGGACGGGCCTTTAAGAAATCCAGCAACCTCCTGAGCCATATCGACACACACAGTGGGGCCAAGCCCTATGCCTGCGAGCTGTGCGGCAAGGCCTACTCACACCAGGGTACCCTGCAGCAGCACAAGCGTTTGCACACAGGCGAGCGCCCCTACAAGTGCCCGTTCTGCATCAAGGCCTACACCTGGTCCTCGGACTACCGTAAACACATCCGCACGCACACCGGCGAGAAGCCCTACAAGTGCCTGGACTGCGAGAAGGCCTTTGTGCGCTCCTCGGACTTGCGCAAGCACCAGCGCAACATGCACAGCAATGACAAGCCTTTCCCCTGCCAGGAGTGCGGCAAGACCTTCAACAAGCCACTCTCGTTACTGCGCCACCAACGCACCCATCTGGGTGAGAAGCCTTTCCACTGCCCTGACTGCGGCAAGGAGTTTGCTGTGGCCAGCCGCATGGTGGAGCACCAGCGCATCCACACAGGTGAGCGTCCCTACTCCTGTGCCATCTGCGGCAAATCTTTCACCAAGTCCTCCAACCTCTTCGAGCACCAGACGCTGCACACTGGTGAGCGCCCCTTCAAGTGCTCTGAATGTGGCATGGCCTTTGCCCAGTCTTCGCGTCTCATCCGCCACCAGCGCATCCACACCGGCGAGCGGCCCTTCGCCTGTGCCGAGTGCGGACAGGCCTTCGCCCGCTCCTCCACCCTCAAGAGGCACCAGCAGATCCATAGCGGGGAGAAGGCCTACCTGTGCTCAGACTGCGGTAAGGCCTTCCGCCATGCCTCGCAGCTTACCCAGCACATGCGGGTGCACTCAGGGGAGCGGCCCTACCAGTGCGCCCAGTGTGCCAAGGCCTTCACTCAGTCCACCCACCTCATCCGCCACCAGGCCAAGCATGGTGCCAGCAATGGGGAGCCATTCTCCTCTTCCGACGAGTGAGTCCCTCCCTAGGGGGGCAGCTGACACCAGGCACTCAACGCACCTGTCTGCTGAGGGGCCAAATACAACGGACCTGGGCTTCATCAGGTAGAGCAAATATGAGAGAGGGTTTGTACGCAACATGGAGCAGGCACCACTCTCTGACCAAGTTGCTTGTTGACTAGAGGAGGAGATCTGCAAGTACTTGTCTTCATAAATGCACATGAAAGGACTCAACCAGAGCCCTCCTGTGACAGGGGATTCAGACGAGGAGAGAGATTATGAAGAATACACCCACCTTGTCATCTGTCCAGGCACCAAGTTCAGCTGTTTACCAAGATCTTCCTGCTGGACAAAAGTTCAAAAGCACATCCCAAACTGACTGACACTCCATAGCTGTTGCTCCTTCATGGGCCCTCATGCCAATTCCTGCTGCCCCTTCAAGTGTAGTTCTACTCCGAAAAGGGACTAGGTAAGAAAATGGCAGATCCGCTCCCAGTACATGTGTTCAGAGTTGCATCTGACACAACACTGCTTTTTACTCCTGTTTGCCCTGCAGAGCCAGCTCAGCTAATGGAGTGTGAGCTGGAGTCTATTCCTACTTGTGTGTCCTTAAGAGAATGGTTAATAAGGAGCTGTCTACATGTAGAAATCATACTGGTTTCACTAAATAGATTTAAAAATACACTTTTGGTTAAAATGATGCAAGACAAAACATACATTCCATGCAGTTCGTGTGAAACACTTTGGAAGGAAACAGGATGGAATAGGGATCACTTAGGGCATGGTTTACGTGTAGAGTCTCTGTTACTGGTGATGATGCAGGAGAAGGGAAAAACCCTTCTTGATTCTCAGAGCCCAGGTTGCATGTGCAGTTCTGTCAGCTACAAAATATATCTTATTACTTGTAAGTTGCACACAAATCACACACAGAATGTAAATATGGAACCCAACTATGTCATTTTTAGAGATCCCTTTGTCAGAGCATAACTGCACTTTGAGATATTATAATCTCCATAATGAGGAGTAGCCAGCCTGTCAACAAACAGCTTTCCTGAAGTACCCCTCATATGATACCATGAAAAACAAAACAAACATGTAATTCCAAACAAATATATGTACTGTGGGATACTTATAAATGAAGGCACTGGCATCATTCCCTTCTTACTGGCCTGTTGCTAGGAAAAGGATGAAAGCACTTTTTAAATGGGGTTGTGCTGGCCATGGCTGGCTGAATTATTGACACTGTACACAGTGATTTTCCAATAACTGCAGAGATACTGGGTTGCAAATGCACAACTGATCAGTTTTTGTCTCGTCTTGGGTCTGATCCTGCACCGCTGAAGCTGATGGGTGTTTTCGCCAGTGGGAGCAAGAGCAACCCCCCACAGCTCAATTCTGCATGTGAAGTATTCATAGCTCCAGATAGCTCTGCTTTAAAACGTCTGTCTGTCCTCAAGACTTTCCAGCAAGTGGCATCCCAATTAAGCAGAATTAGCTTCTGATTAAGCAGCAGTCCCATTCCTTGCTGTTTTATTACCAGTTAGCTTCAGTCGGTTCCCTAATTACGCAGACTTAACAAAGTCAACTTTCTTTTAGTGTCTTTCTCTCTCTGTTGGTGAAGCTAGCTTTCTGAATGTGAACCAGTCTTTCTGAGTCTGCAGACAGCCAGCTCCAATGTCTCTGCTGCTGCTCAAAAACTTTACTGGCTACTAGCACACTGGAGTTCCACTGCTGCTTTTCAGAAACTGATGGGCAGCAGTGAAGATGTTAGGCATCTTGTCAATTTCATGGGCGTGAGAAAGCTAGGAATAGCCTAAGAGGTGACACTGGAGTTACTCACCAGGGAGGAGAACCCAAAAAGCAGAGGTTGTGGGAGACTTCTTCCTCTCACCTTCCTGGCAGCTGTCAAGAAGAGGATTTTCCCATCCTGCAACAGACTGGTGGCTCTAAAGGAGTGAGAGAAGAGACAGAAAGCTCCTTCCTCCCTTCCAGCTGCTAAAGCAGGGGTGGGCAAACTTTTTGGCCCGAGGGCTACATCTGGGTGGGGAAATTGCAAGCAGGGCCATGAATGTAGGGCTGGGGGAGGGGGTTGGGGTGCGGGAAGGAGTGCAGGGTGTGGGAGGGGGTGCAGTATGCAGGAGCAGGCTCAGGGTGCAGGAGGGGTGCAGGGTGTGACGGGCCTCAAGGCAAGGGGTTGGGTGCGGCAGGGGGCTCAGGGCAGGGAGTTGGGGTGTGGGGTGCAGGAGGGGTGCAGGCTCTGGCCTGGTGCCGCTTACCTGGAGTGGCTCCGGGGTAGCAGCAGCAGAATGGGGGACAGAACAGGGAAACCGTGGCCAATGGGAGCTTTGGGGGAGGTACCCACAGGCGAGGGCAGCGCGAGGAGCCCTCTGCCCCCTGTCCCTCAGGGGCTGCAAAGACGTGATGCCAGCTGCTTCCGGGAGCGGGGCCCACGGCACCACAGGGGTGGCAATCCCACAGGCTGGATCCAAAGCCCCGATGGGCCGGATCCAGCCCGTAGACCGTAGTTTGCCCACCCCTGTGCTAAAGTGAGTGAAAATTTATCAGGCACCTATTCATCAGAGGCTGATACAATAGATGGAGCCCACAAACAGGGTCCAGGGACAGTAGCCTTCCCAGCAACTGGGTGCTTCATGGGGCTAAACTTCTCCCTAGGCTGTTGCCTCTAGACCTCACAAGTGGTCTCCCCCTTGTTTTCTGCATCTGTCTCCAGATAGTGCTGCATGTGTCATTCTAGGCCACCTCTCTCGCCCACCCCACACATTTCAGATATTTGCACAAACCCTTCCACATTACAGCTGCCCTTCTGTGTAGATGCAACACTTGTTGAACTGTGCCTTATGGCAGAGAGGATGAGCAACCTGTGTGAGAACTGCAGCTATTCTATAGCCAGTCACTCAGCAGCAGGAAAGGCAGAGCAGCACCAAGGAAAGCAGCAAATGTTCCATGTCTCCCCAGAGTTAAGAGTTTCAAGATCAGTACGGTATTTAGGCTCCCTAGCTGGCAGCACGTTGCACTATCCAGACAGCCCCCAAGACATCCCTTTGAAGAAGAGTGTTTTTCATTAATTTCTTTTCCCTACTGTGTCTGACCACCTTTCGGATCCAGGAGAGCCAGATACAGCTCTGTCTGGAGCCTATCTGTGCCACCACTATCTTCCAGAGAGAAAGGGGCTCTCCAATGTAATAAGAGGAGCTCCATCATCCAAGTGCTACCTCCTTCACATCAGCAGCCAGGGACAAAGCTGTAGTGGACACATATGGCTCTGCTTTCCATATTCTTCCATTTCATCCTAATATTTTTGGTCCTCTCCTGCACACAAGACTCCATTCCTCCTGGATAGTTAGTTTGGGCAGCTAGGAAAGGAGTGCATTGAACTGTCTCCATTCACTCTCACTGGTGAGGTAGGCCGCTCTCCCCCCTCAGGCCAACTCACTAAGGTTCCATAGGTAGCCAGACAGCAAAGTTGGATGATCTTTTCAGCAACAAAGCAGGCCCGGACTGATAAGGCATTTAAAATTCTGCCTGACAAGCGCAGCTCCTGATGAAAAGGGACCAAATGATTACAACAAAGTCATGAGCCAACATGAATAAACCATCAAGAAACGAACACACATACAGGGGATTAAAATAAAAGGAGTGCAAAATGAACCTTTGAACAACTTAGCCACTGAGTGCAGCATCTTCAGTAGGGAAAAAGTTAAAAGCCCAACACTTTGCTTCTGAAAGGAAGGGAAAAATTCCCCTTACTGAGAGGAAGTGGATAGGACAGGCCTCACCTTCCCCTTTATTCATGTCTCACCAGGAAAGGAGGACTTATTTGCTTTCAGTTAGGAGGAGGATCAGGGTCTCTGGCCTTCTCTCTCCAGTGGGCCAGACCTATGCTATCAGTTACTGCTGCCATGGAGGAGATCTCCTGACCTCTGTACTTGACAGCATGCTTCACGTGACACTTTGTTTATGGCTCTGTAACTCCGTCCTTTGTGTTGAAGCTGGTGGGCGCCACATAGAACCAACTACTTGAACACGCTGCGACATTTGAGGCATGTAGCTATCTGTAAATAATAGTAATAATAATAATTAATAATAAATGTGCTCGTATTGTAATGGGGTTATATTTGCCAAGAACTGGCTGGGGAGGGGGAGTCTAGTTTTATTTTTTTACACTTGCAAAGGTTGCCGTTTCTGATTATTACAAACTGGATGCTGTAATATACCATGTGGACAGAGAGGGAAATAACATTGAGGACATTGTTTTGTGTTCTCTTGAACTCCCCAATGTCTGAGCTATTAAAGTTGTTATGTCTCAAGCGGATACACCGGAAATAAATATTCTATTGCCACTCATGTATCTCCATGAGTGGCTTAAAGGAACCACGCTCTGGCTCTCTCACGTATCTTATGGTATGCATTAGTTACTCCTGGGAGAATTCTGTGCCAAAAAATTAAAAATTCTGCACACAGTATTTTAAAATTCTGCATATTTTATTTGTCAAAATAACACAATATAATCATGCCAGTTTCAATTATTTTGATTATTTATTTTGAAATACTCGTCAGCAACTATGTTTGTAACAATACAGACGAAAAAGATTCAAGAGATGTTTTTTGACAGATTCCTTACAAGGCATATTACTATAGAACTGAGTAATAATTCATTTAAACTACAATACAGAACCGTATTTCCTGCACCCCTCAGAAGCAATGCAAAGGTTTGGGGGAGTCAGGGGTAATGGAGTAGCTGAGGGAGAGGGAAGTAATTGCTGGGAAGGAGCCTGTGTGTGAACTTGGAGGATTGTTGCATGTGGGTGGGAGAAGTATGGAATGGAGAGTTTTTGGATGGGAAGGGATTGTTAGGGAGCCATGCAGATCCTGGCTGACCCCTAGCCTCTCACATTCAGTCAGGCACATCTGCCCCACCCCCCATTCCCATATGTCCTTGGACTCCTACTCAGCCACCTCTCTGCCCACGTCCCCATGTATCCCAGCATCCCTGTCCCCCTGTGTCTCTGCACCCGCACTCAGCCACCCCCTCCCCCCATGTGGCCCTGCAACCTGCTCCGTGTGTCCCTGCGCCCCACTCAGCTGCCCCTTCCCCACATATGTCCCTGCACCCTCCCCATCCCCATGTGTCCCTGCAACCCCACCCCAGTCTGTCACCCCCACCAGCCCTTCTGAACCCCAGTCTGTCACCCCCAGCAGCCCCATGTGTCCCCATGCTGTTCATCCCCCCATATCCTGTGCCTCCTGACCAGGCCCCACGGGCAGGGAGCTATGAGGAATGCAGCTTCTTTCTCTTCCCTATCTGCAGCTGCTCCCGCCTGGGAGCAGCTGCTCTCTATTCTGCTGCCACAGCAGCCCCTGGTGGATAAAAGGACTAACTGCAGCAGCTTTCTGGCAGAATGTATTTTCTGGGGAGGCGGGGGGGAATTCTGCACAGCACATAAATTCTGCATGTGCACAGTGGCGCAGAATTCCTCAGGAGTAATTAGTAGCTAAGGTGTAAATATAGATGCATGGTGTAATTCAGTGTCTAATTCTGCACTTGGTCCTGAGCCAAAGCCTGTTTGTGTCCGCAACAGCAAGAATATATGAGTGTATTCAGAAGTGCACAAGAGCATGAAAGCATGTGACTGATCACAGACGTGTTTTTGTGCACATCGATTTGTAGGTATGAACATAAGCCTGCATACACAACCTAGTGCTGCCTCTTGCCTTGTACAGCTGCAGGCATTTCAATTGGACAGATTTTGAAATGAGTTTGCCACCAAGCTGTATCAATACTGGTTCCACACATGGTTCATGGCTAATACGTGGCCCTTAATATTTTGCATATACCATACTGTCATTCTGCTCACAGGCAGGGATGCAACACAACTGCTAGGTTGTAACTGGATTCTAACATGGTGACTCAGTTGTGCAGATGGGATCAACTAATCCTCTCTCTGTACCTAGGTTATCCAGTCCTGCCACCTTCCAGTCTCTGTGAAAGAAACATCTCATAAAGTACATGTGAAAAACATCCACAATCCTACGGATTTGGTCTCATCAGCTGTGGCAGTATGACATAAGTGCCCAGATTTTCCCACAGTGCACCAGTACAATCATAGTTTGTAGCATGATAAGCACTAATATATTGACACATTACAAATAACTGACATTTGCCATGGAGAATATTGCTGCGTGGGATACACTGAACCATACTAGCTGTAATTGTCTCAATGTGCATGTCAAAGCCTGAATACAATTGTACTTTAGAAAGGACCTTCTCTTTTCAGGCTGGTGGAGCAATGATTTTTGCACATAAACAGACAGACTCCAGAAAGCAGGTAAATTCATTTTATTTTTAAAAATTAAGATAGATGTAAATATGAAATCAAGTACAGCTAACGATTGTAAAAGTCTTTGAAAATTAATATCACAATATAAAAGCTAATGCTCATCAAGTGATATTATATAGGAAACCTGTGCAATTTCATTTTGAAGTTTGGGGTTGATGGTTAAGAAAAAACACATGCTGTGTTCTCACTATGATTTTCCCTTCCAACAAAATAAGATACATCATATATAATTCACAACACCTATAAAACAAAAATCTCCAGAACAAATTACACATCTATCTAATTATACTTGTTCATAGTAACATTCTGAAGTAACCTCTCTCCCCATGTGCGTCAGTATTAATCAACGGGAGAGAGAGAGAACCCATGTGAAGCACAAGCTTAAAGATCTCTGCAGTGCTACCAATACCAATCACTTTGTAAGGAGTACAAAAAGTAGGTAAGACTTCAGAGGCAAATAAAATTAGCTCAAGTTCTCTCAAACAGGATAGATTGAATTGCAAAAACCATCTCCACAAAATGGACTGACCCTTTTGATAAAGCTTTGCACTGTTTTCCCCTTAGCCAACAAAGCTCTTGTACGGGAGAAACTCTTCTACCAAAAATGGTCCAATTATTAAAAGGCACTTAAGATTAAGAACCTTTTCCTGCTCCCCTTGAGGTCAAAGGGAATTCTGCTATCAACTTGAACAGGAATAGTCCCCCAATACAGGACGAATAATTATTCTCGGTTTGGGATTTAAAGTACCATGGTGACATATAAGGTAGCAGTTGCAATCAGAATAAGAGCTCTGATATATCTCTCTAGTAGAAAAGCATGATAAAAGTTACTCCCTGAATCACAAACAGAATTATTTGAGCTCTCTCTCACATGAAAACCAGTACATATATATGTAGCGAGAGGAGGCTTGAAAGCGTGACCATCCCACAGTAAATTCACCATGGTGGCCACGTCATCTCCGAGATCTATACTATCAATATCATAGTGCATTTCCCACTGGATGATCATTCCACTGGGTGACCCTTACCATATCAAGGTCATTATGCCCCAATAGCATATTCTCACAGTTCCTGACACAGAAGAAACAATTACATTAAGAAAAAAAGGTAGTATTTTCCTGTTTGGTTCCAAAACTTTATCCTAATAAAATTTTATTCACTCACTAGACTGCAGTTGAGTCTGAGCCTTTAAGGGATTCCAATCCCTCCTTTTTTCCATTCTGAAAGAGGCAAAACTCTGTCAGAGGGACTCCCGATGACAACATAAATCCTCTTACAAAGCAGGGGTGAGATCACTGTTTGATGAAGCCTTACTTCAAATATGAAGAGCCCAGCAAAGAATCAAATAGCTTATTATAGGAGCAGATTACAAACTCCTCACTCATTAGTTTTTAATGGTTGACCTCAGGAGGACAAAACCAAGCTGCAAAATAGTCTGAGGATATTAAAGTAATAGGAGCTGCAGGGAAGAGGGGCTATTCAGAACAAATGCATGTAATTCCCCTCACCAGAGAAGAAATTAATGGTAGATAAAAAAAGAAGGGGTGGAATACAACTAAACAGCTGCACTCGTATTCTTAGCTTGTTTCCTTAATACTGTGTTAATAGGTTTTCATGCCATCAATCAGTAAGATTGGACATGTGGAATCAAGGCTAGAGGGGGAAATGAGTCAATATGAAGCCTGCTATCTTAACAAACAGCTCACAACTGTAGGAGACCCTCTGTTCTAAACGGTCATTTAATACAGGGAAAATAAATAGCTACTGCTCCATTTAACCGTCCATTGCCAGATAATGCCTGCTAAAACAACTGGCAACAATTTCTGTATATAACGAGCATAGAGTGTGGATTTCAGTGGTGGTTAAAGTTAGAGGCTGCTGAATGAGAGAGAGAGAGAGAGAAAATTGGTTTTAAGTTGGGAGGGGGGGAGTGCTGAACTGCTTCCACACCAGGGCATTGCACCGATTTAGCTCAACCATTTTTTCTACCAAGTTAGTCAAATTTGAAAAAGCTCAGGTTAGATCAGGGGCAGGCAAACTTTTTGGCCTGAGGGCCAAATCGGGTTTCCGAAATTGTATGCAGGGCTGGTTAGGGGAGGCTGTGCCTCCCCAGCAGCCAGGTGTGACCTGACCACCCCTGCTTCTCACCCCGACAGCCCCCTCCCGGGACTCTTGCCCCATCCAACCCCCCCTGTCCCCTGATGGCCCCCCCGGGACTCCTGCCCCATTCACACACCCACCCTTCTCCCTGTCCCCTAACCGCCCCCAGATCCCCCACCCCTGACTGCCCCCTGCCGCCGCTGCATCCAACCCCTCCTCTCATTCTTGACTGCGCCCCTGGGACCCCTGCCCCATCCAACCACCTCTTCTCCCTGACTGCCCCCAGAACCCCTGCCCCTGACTGCCCCCAACCACCCCATCCAACCCCCCCTCCTTCCTGACTGCCCCCCTGAACCCCTGCCCTCATTCAACCCCGTTCCCCGCCTTCTGACTGCCCCAACCCCATCCACACCCCCGCCCCCTGACCACCATCCCGAACTCCCCTGCCCTCTATCCAACCCCCCCTGCTCCCTGCCCTCTTACCGGGGTGCCTGGAACACCGGTGGCTGGCAGCGCTACAGCTGCGCCACCCAGAGCACCAGGACAGGCAGCCGCCCAGCTGGAGCCAGCCACGCACCGTGCAGCACAGAGCACCTGGTCAGGCCACGGCTCTGCAGCTGCGCTGCTGCCCAGAGCACTGTGCCGGTGGCGCAGTGAACTGAGGCTGCAGAGGAGAGGGAACAGCGGGGGAGGGGCTGAGGGCTAGCCTGCCGGGCCAGGAGGTCAGGGGCCAGGCAGGAGGTCCCGCGGGCTGGATGTGGCCCGTGGGCCATAGTTTGCCCACCCCTGGGTTAGACAAATCCTAAGAGCTAGCCCAAAAATTTCGTGAACCACAGCTGAACTACAGTATCAATCAAGGTCAGGAAAGGTACGAAATGCCTGTACAGCGCTACGTACATTGTCCCTAACTGCAAAATGTGCCACTGTGACTTCTCACTAGAAATCATTTATATCGGTCTTTAAATATCTGCTGAAATCCAAAGTTATTCTGATTTGCCATCCATTTAGACTATGAACTAAATGACAGAATTTTAGTGCTATTAAAATGGCTGTAAGCTACAGTTCTTGTTTACAAGGGATAGGATATACATGCATGTGGTGCGGCAGTTGGTAGAATGGGTATTGTGCTGATGAGAGCGTAACAGTGTTGAAAGTGTTCCAAACATTAGTTAATCGGAAAATTAAAAGTTTAGCAAAATGAAACCTTTACTAAGCATAATGAACAGGTTAATAAAACGAAACCTGTCTGGTGGTTTGACTCCAAAGTGAGATGCTTGGGCATGTGAAAGTGCCAATTAACCAAGAATACGATGACTCTTGTGAACAGTATATTCAACCCCATCCAAAGAAAATGCCCGTGACTGCAACTCAAGGAATCAGAGGTACAGGAACTCTCCAGCTTGAGCTGTGAAATCTTACCTAGAGGAATTTACAACACGTGGTTAAAGTCATCTGATCCGCAGAGTGTCTGATGTTTATCAAGCTGAGTCGAGAAGGCTCTGAAATCACTTCCAAACCCCTGAATCTGTCATGTGGCACACTAGGACACCACCAAAGTCACCCCATGCTGTTTAGGTGGCCAGTTAAAATAATAAATAGCTAAAATGGGAGGAGAGGCAAATATAATTACAGTAAAAGCTGTTTTATCCGGCACTTCACCAACCGGAAAGCTCTATAACCTGGCATTTCTGATCTTCATTGAAATTCCAGGTTATAGTCTGGTTAGTGCAGGGCTGACAGGGGGCTGTGGTGTGGGAGAGGGTGTGGGCTCTGGGAGGAAGCTTGGGTGCGGGAAGGGGCTCGGGGCAGCAGGTAGGGGCGCAGGAGGGAATGTGGGGTGCTGGATCCAGGGGCTGCTCACCTCGGATAGCTCCCCACAAGTGGCGACCTGTCCCGGCTGCTCCTATGCGGCTCTGTGCACTACCCCCACCCTGAGCGCTAGCTCTGCAGCCCCCATTGACTGGGAACTGTGGCCAATGGGAGCTATGAGGGGGGCACCTGCGAGCAGAGGCAGCACGCAGAGCCGCCTGCCACACCTCCGCCTAGGAGCAGCCGGGACAGGTCTCCACTTGTGGTGAGCTGCCCAAGGTGAGCGCCCCCCGGATCTGGCACCCTGCACCGCCTCCTGCTGCCCCGAGGCCCCTCCCACATCCAAACTCCCTCCCACAGCCCATGCCCTGCATGCCCTCCCGCACCTCAACCCCCAGCCTCGCACCCCCTCCAGCACCCAAACTCCCTCCCTCTTAGTTAACTGGCATTTTTCACTTACTGGCACCCCCCATTCCCCCAACATGCCAGATAAAACAGCTTTTACTGTAGTTGGCAGCTTCACTTTCTTTCTGTGGAGGCCACCAGCTTCCTCCTAAATTACTTTTGTTTTGTCCAAATTTGCTAGAGTCCCTCTAGCTCTGGATCTGAAATGTTCAGTATATCAGTGTCTAAAAGACACGGAAGGACACAGCAGTTTCCTTCATTAATATTGTGCTATATGGAGGACTTGTCCAACACACATGAACATACTTCCAATTCTGGGACATTACTGGAAGTAATACAAGAAGCGATAAATTCAGCATCTGAGCCCTGAGGTGGGGAAGAAATCCTGGCTGTATGTGCACTTGGGGTTGTTAGATCAGACTTATAAAGAGTGAAGTATGGCAATTTACTCTGACCTATACTTTATTTTCTTAGGCTATCTGCTCTTTTTCTCCTCAAGCCTTACAGTCATGGTTTTACTAGTGATTCTGGGAAGCTCAGAATTTATATTCCACAGTGCCCAGCAGTGTTCCTAGGAGCTGTGGTACTGGCTTATTTTCTAATGCCAGTAACTACTTTGTGGGATGAAATTAAAATGAACTTGAGAAACTAATGGTTGACATCCCATCCACAATCGAGATAAATCACTGTAGATTAAAGCAGTTAAGATTGATCTGAGCTCAGGACCCCATTCCACGCACAGCAACAATCTAGCGTGACCAAGGTTTGTAAAACAGTTGGGATGGCTGTTTTAACGAATGCAAGGTATTGTATAGGCATGGCCCATGCCATGAACTTTGCAGCAAGTTTGACCTAAATTCTGTGGCAAGGGGCTTGGAGTCCACAGCACTCCAGTGAAGCAGAATGGAAATTCAGATCAGTTTAAAAATCGGTATTTTACTAAATTGAATATGCAAATGAATAATACAATCTGTACAGTATCCCTTATGTTACTTGAACTGATACTAAAGGTAAGTAACATTATGATTCTCCAAAATTTTACATTGTCAATGTGCTGCAGAACTTCATATTGAAAATGTGTAACTGCACTGTATAATTTGTTGAGGGAAGCCAGTAATTTTAGGATACCAGGATCTTTCGGCATGGGAGACAGTTTGGAACTGTGAGATGAATACATAAACTGGATGTTCCTGCTAAAATGATCAGCCATTAAAATATTTAATGTTAACATTTTAATGTCCATCATTAGGTTTCAAAGTCAACAGACCCCTAAGATGAATTGCGCAGTTCAGACCTCCTTTAGAGTTATTGTTTCAAGTATTTGCAGACTCCGGAAGATCTCACTGAGAACTAGGTTTTATTGCGACTTAATTTTTAAAATGACAGCTAAGATTCTAGTGAACACTTTGTGCAGCACACAAGGCCCTACGTACAGGCATTGTGAGTTCATGGCATTCAAATGATTTATGATGAATTTCCTCATGTTCACAGGGCCCCAGAAACAAGGAAATTTAAATTAAAATGTAATATCGAGCAAGACATAATTTTCACTTTATTGTTTTGCCACTCTTCTGATTTTAAATTCCCAAACATTTGTTACTGTAATGCAGTAGCTGGGAATGGTCTCTCCTCCACTTAGACACAAGTGGCACAGATCCATACAAACAATCCACTCTTCCACACACTTCACAGCCACTCATACAAGCCTCTTTCCACCCACCGATATACATACATAACCACGGACAAAAGAGTATGTATTGGCTTCAGCTGTTTAATTAATTGTCGAATTTATTAGGGTCCTGGATTTTTATAGCCAACATACTTCTCTCCCAAATAAACATACTTCAATAAAAACATGACAGAATGCACAGAGAGAAGGTATGGATAGGCCAGCTCTGACTAAATGGACTGTGCAGTCCTTGCAAAGACTGCAATGACAGATCTCCAAATCCAATGCTGAAGAGCAGTCACAATCAGTTCACAGTCTAGGACTGCAGTAGGGCTCCATTTAACACACCAGGCCTAGAGAAAAGCTCAACTTAATGCACCCCCAGAAAAGTCCAACTAGTTATGACAATGCTCAGTACCTTGTAGGAGCTTCACTTCCAGACATGTCCTTTGATATCTCTGACCTCATTATTTAATGGACATGGAGCTTTTTCTTATTGTAACTCCAGCGGACAGGTGCCAGGCCAGTCAGTATTGACTACCTGCAGGGATCACGGAGTTCCTTACAAGGCAATATCTCCATAATAGACTTATACTGGCCCTCCTTCAGGAAGAGAGTTGTGGACTAGTGCGTGTGTGTGTGTGTGTGTGTGTGTGAGCAATTTCTCTAGGATAACTGAACAGTTCTCGTTCTAGTGACAGGCAAAGAATGGTGACCACAATCATGGAGCCCTAAACACTAAGATTTGTCCACTTTATGTGTGCGCTCATGCCTCCTTAGAGTGCCTGACTCTGTGAAGGAATGACCGCAATAAGCACAAGAGTAGGGTTTTTCTCCAGTATGGATCCGCTGATGGCGCTGTAGTGATGCCAGTCTTGTGAAGGTCCCTCCGCACTCCTCACAATAGAAAGGGCGCTCTCCAGAGTGAGTCTGTTGGTGCCGTTTCAACCTCAGCAGTTGGACAAAGGCCATACCACATTCTTGACATTTATATGGTTTGTCCTCTCGATGGATCACTTTGTGTTTTGACAGCAGATTAGGTTTACGAAAACCTTTGCCACACATTGGACAGATGTAAGGTTTAGACTCTTCTTCCCCAGGCTTTTTATTTTCTGAACAATGCTGGTCAGTGTTTCCACTGCCATGCTTGTTTTGGTGCAACGTTGACCATGGGTTCCTAACCATACCATTTCCCAAAACTACCTTGGAGCGCTCAATCTTGTGCACATTGCGTAGGTGCCTCCAGACATCAGCTGTGCGGATGAAACCCTTGTCACACTCCGGACACTTGTGTGGCCTGTCACTAGAATGAATGAGCTTGTGCATTCGCAAGTTTGCAGCACGGAAGAACTCTTTGCTGCAGATGGGGCACTGGTATGAGTGCTCTGTCAGATGGATATGTTTGTGTTCTTGTAATTCACCCAGATCCTGGAAAGAAACACCACACTTCTTGCACCTATAGGGCAAAGCTTCTCCAGAGATGGGCTCCAGGTCCTCCTCATCAAAAGCATCAACAAGAATGATGTTTTCATCATCCTCACTTAATCCTCCCTGAGGTTCCTCAGAGGAGTAGAACTCCAGATCCTCATCTTCACATTGCAGGTCAAAGTTGGTGTTGGAAGTGACAAAGACCCCAGCTGTAGTCTCACCTCGCTTCTGGTAGTAGGTCTCATAGGTTTCCTCATCTTCACACTGCAATTCTACAGGGAGTTCTTGCCTACCTGAAGGTCCAGCAGGGCTACAACCAGGACTGCATGGTTGAGAGTAGTCTATGTCTACCTCCAACTGGAGGCTAGATTTGCGACCCACCCGCTCAGAGGAATGACTGGAGTCATCTGAATGCTCCTCACCTGTGTCATAAGTGTCGTTATCGGACTCCCAGACCACTTTCACCTCCATCCTGTGGTGTCGTACATGGGGCTTATATATGGCTTATTGTGGATGCAAGTATACCATGTTCTTATAGTCCTTCATGATTGGCTCATCTCATTCTCAACTCCAATCTCAGCCCTCCCTAAAAAAAAAAAAAACAGGAGATGATTTCATTAGCCACTTTGCCAACATTCACATTAAGTAAAGCTAACGATCACAACAGAGATCTTTTTCTGGTGAACAGAATAATACTGAGACTTTGTGCATTAGTTTCACTGTAGGAGACACTAGGTAGTTTACTATGATCATCAAATGGAACATTTCTACATCTCCATAAAGTTAAATCCTCTATTTTAATTGGATCCTTTTGGCAAATCTGAATAATTAAGGTAACAACTACTGGTTTCTCTAGCCTTAAAAAAAACCATTAAGAATATCTACAAATTCTGTTTTAGAATTTGATAATGTGGATGCATCCACTTCATATATTTGGTGATCAGAGATTTGGTTTTGAGTTTTCCCTTGTTTTGTAATATGATTTAGAAACTATTCCCACACTTCTTTGAACCCTTCTACATCTATTCTACTCTTCTCCACAATATATATATCATGATAAGATGGGACTTATTAGATCTGAAATTCATTTTCCCTGGTAAACATTGATCCTGACAAACTTTTTCACACAAATAAACCATATGACCTTTTCATATTAAACGCTCAGTAATGACCAACAGCCTGCCAGGATACATAACAAAAGCAGCAAGAACATTTTATCATCTATTTTTGATGTTGTTGTTCTTGGGCCACTCCAAAACATTACTGTACTCTAATTTCTTTCTACTTTTCTAGTCTAGATCATTGTCTCTTGCTTCTAGCTAGTAGAAGTCCTTCTGTGGTCTAGTACAATTTATAAAATATTTTAAATTGTGTCTCTTCAATATTTAAATCCCTGCCAGCTATGTTGCTTCTTTTACGTTATTTGGCCTATTTCTGTTCCAGCCATCTAAAGTTTCCACATCAGATAGCCCTAGCCAATCCTGAGCGAACACCAAACATTTTTCTTCCTTTAAACATGTGCGGGACTGAGATATTCAAACTTATTCACTTAACTCCCCGGACAGACTCCCTTCACTACACAGGGCTTTATCAGAAGATTCATATTAAGTGTTCTCTTTGCATTGCTAGAGTTATATAATTATGTATGAGTGACCACCAGGCACTTTATTTCCCTGTGCCCTGAACCTGCTCCCCGGCAGGACTGCCAGGCAAGCCCCTGCTCCCTGGCAGGGGTGCCAGGTGGGGGAAGCCCCCATGCTCCTACCCCATTTCCCAGCAGCAGTGCTGGAGGGATGGGGGGAGGGGCGAGGAAAGTGCAGGCGGAAGGGGTGGGGAGGGGCCCACACTTGCTCTGGCCCAGTGCCCCACAAAACTGTAATCCACCTATGAATACCAAATCAACAGTCCCCACCCCCAACTCATTGACTTTCCCCATACATACTACTCTTCTACTCATTCTCTTACGTATAGTATGTGATTTGCCCCTTGCGTGCCCCTTCACCTTCCTTTTCCATCCCATCTTTCCCCCCCTGCTCCAGGTGATTCCCCAGCTCCACCCTTCCACATCCTTATTTGTATGTATTTGGTGTTCAATGCCCCTTCACTTGAATCCCAGCACTTTCCTGTGTGCCCACTAACCTCCACCCATCCTAGTTCATTCTTTTTATTGCCTACCCATTTTCTCATTCTCCCACATGTTATCATCCCATCTTCTTCCACACATTCACATACCTCACAGGGCTAAACCTGGAGCAGTAAATTGTTTAAGGATGTCGGAATGATGTGCCATCCTAACTCAGTAATGTGTGTCACTTACTCCCCTTGGAAGAATCTGGTGCCATACCCCAATGGAGAACTGCTCTAAATACTGCTTACACTAGACACCTCGTGCTGAATGCACTATTAGTATATATTAAACAATAAACTAATCTCATAAGAACAGTCATACTCGGTCAGACCAATGGTCCATCTAGCCCAGTATTCTGTCTTCCAGCAGTGGCCAATACCAGATTCTTCAGAGGCAATAAACAGAACAGGGCAATTTATCGAGTGATCCATCCCCTCTTGATGGATCCAAGTCCCAGCTTCTGGCAGTCAGAAGTTTAGGGACACCTAGAACATGGGGCTGTGTCCCTGATCATCTTGCTAATAGCCATTGATGAACTTATCTTCCATTAACTGGTCTAATCCTTCACAACATCCCCTGGCAACAGATTCCACAGGTTGACTGTGCATTGTATGAAGTACTTCCCATTGTTTGTTTTAAACCTACTGCCTATTAATTTCATTGGGTGATCTCCTGGTTTTTGTGTTATTTACCCCTTCACATAATACTTCCTTATTCACTTTCTCCACACCATTCATGATTTCATAGACCTCTATCATATCCCCCTCTTTGTTGTCTCTTTACTAAAATGAACAGTCCCTCCTTTTTAATTTCTTCTCATATTGAAGCTGTTCCATCCCTCTAATCATTTTTGTTGCCTTTTGCTGTACTTTTTCCAATTCTAATATATCTTTTTTGAGACAGGGTGTCCAGAACTGTATGCAATATTCAAGGTGTGGGCATACCATGGATTTATATAGTTGCATTATGATATTGTCTGTCTTATTATTTAACCTTTTCCTAATGGGACCTATATTCTGTTGGCTTTTTTGACTGCTGTTGCACACTGACCTGATGTTTTCAAAGAACTATCCATAGTGACTCCAAGATCTTTTTCTTGAGTAGTAATAGCAAATTTAGACCCATAGTTTTGTATGTATAGTTGGGATTATGTTTTTCAATGTTGATTGCTTTACATTTATCAACATTGAATTTCATCTGCCATTTTGTTGCCCAGTCACCCAGTTTTGTGAGATCCCTTTGTAACTATTCACCGTCAGTTTTGGCCTTAACTATCTTGAGTAATTTTGTAACATCTGCAAACTTTGCCACCTCAATGTTTACCCCCTTTTCCAGATAATTTATTCATATTTTGAACAGCACTGGTCCCAGTGCAGAGCCTTGGAGGACCCTGCTATTTACCTCCTTCCACTGTGAAAATTGACCATTTAGTCCTACCCTTTGTTTCCTATCTTTTAATTAGTTACTGAGCCATGAGAGGACCTTCCTTCTTATCCCATCACAGCTACTTTACTTAAAAGGCTTTGGTGAGGGACCTTGTCAAAGACTTGCTGAAAGTCCAAATACACTATATTCACTGGGTCACCCTTGCCCACGTTTGTTGACCCTTTCAAAGAATTCTAACAGATTGGTGAGGCACAATTTTCCTTTACAAAAGCAGTCTTGATTCTTTGCTCCCAAACATATCATGTTCCTTTATGTGTCTAATAATTCTGTTATTTACTATAGTTTCAACTAATCCGCTTTGTACAGAAGTTAGTCTTACTGGCCTGCAATTGCCAGGATCACTTGTGGAGCCTTTTTTAAAAATTGGCATTACATTAGCTATCCACTAGTCATCTGTTACACAGGCTAATTTAAGCAATATATTACATACCACATTTCTGCAGTAGTTCTACTATTTCATATTTGAGTTTCTTCAGAACTCTTTGGTGAATACCATCTGGTCTTGAGGACTTATTACTGTTTATCAATTTGTTCCAAAACCTCCTGTATTGACACGTCAAGCCAGGACAGTTCCTCAGATTTGTCACCTAAAAAGAATAGCTCAAGTGTAGGAATCTCCCTCACATTCTCTGCAGTGAAGACCAATGCAAAGAATTCATGTAGCTTGTCCACAATGGCCTTATCTTCCTTGAGTGTTCCTTAAGCCCCAAAATTGTCCAGTGGTCTCACCGATTGTTTGGCAGGCTTCCTACTTCTGCTGTACTTAAAAAAAAAATGGTACTGTTAGTTTTTGTGTCTTTTCCTAGTTGCTCTTCAAATTATTTACTGGCCTGCCTAATTATACTTTTACACTTAACTTGCCAGAGTTAATGCTCCTTTCTAGTTTCCTCAGTAGCATTTGACTTCCAATTTTTAAACATCTGTTTGTGTCTAACTGCATCTTTTACTGCTGTTAAGCTATGGTGGCATTTTTTTTCAGCTCTTATTGTTTTCTTTTATTTGATGTACACACATAGTTTGAAGCTCTATAATGGTGTTTTGAAAAAGTTTCCATGCGACTTGCAAGCACTTCACTCTTCTGACTGTTCCTTTTAATTTTCCACCTCAACCTTAATCTCAGTAGTACAACCACCCCCGCTACACCACGAGTAGTAGTTCCAACATCGGACACTACAAGTATATGGAAGCGGAACACGGGAGGGGAAAAAAAGCCAATAGGAGGGGGAAGAGACCAGAGAAGACTGTGACGGGAGATGCTGAAGGAAGGTGGAGAAAAGACAGCAGGAGAAGGAGGAGAAATCCAGGGAGAAAGATGCCATGCCAAGACACAGAGAAGAAAGTTCCCACCGAGCCAGGCCCGCCCACCAGACACACCTGCCTCCACCACAGCTCCCTGCAGTCCCGTTAGCAGGCAGCGGCTCCAGGGACGGGGCGGGCTACATCCCCCGACCTAAGACACACACACCGACCGGGAAGGAGCCTTGCGGGGCCGGTCCCCCCGCTCCCTGCAGCACCGTGACCCGCACAGCCCCGCCCGGCCCAACACGCTCCCTCTGGCGGCTGGTCCCCCGCGGAGCGCTGCCCCCCGGCTGCTCCCGGCCCCGGCGGAACGATCCCCGGCCATTCGCTGCCCCGCCCCGCGGCTCGGCCCGCAGCGATCCTCGCACCGACCCGGCCGCCTCCCGGGCGTGTCCTGCCCCGGCCCCTCCCCCCGCGGGGCGGAGCCCGCCCTGCGCTCACCCGGCCCGGGGCAGCGGGCGCAGCCGGCCGGGGGCTCTGGCCCCGGGGCTCACTATGCGGGGCGGCCCCGCGCCTCAGCCCGAGGCTGCCGCCCGGAGCTCTAACGGGACCGGCCCAAGCGGGAGAACGGAGCGGGGCGAGCGCCTCACGCCGCGCCGGGGGTCCGCAACCCTCCGCCCCACTGCGCAAGCGCCGAACTGCAGGGGCGCCTGCGCATCGGCCGCCCCAAAGGCCGTTACCGCCCGAAGTCCCACAGCCCCCGCGGGGCTCCCCGCGCACGGCGGTGCCGCCTGTGCGCGCGCAGAGAGCGGAGGTGCCGGCGGGCTCGGGAGAAGGCGGGGGCCCGACGTGGGGCTGGGCTTTTGGACGCGTTATTTTTTGTTTGTTTGTTTGTTTTTGTTTAGCCTTCCCGGTGCTCGCATCAGCTGCGGGCATCACTTCCCCCACGGGCCCCCTCCGGCTGCCAGCCTCTCGTCTCTTGCCCCAGCCCCCTCTGCGTGACGGCAGCAGCCGCTGGCTGCCTCAGCCAGAGCCGCCTGCCCCTGAGCGCTTCACAGACAAGCCCCCGCCTGGGAAAATAGGCTTGGCTCAACGTTCTTCTTGGTTTTACACCAACTGGTACCTTGATTCCAAACTTCCTTTCCCTGCTCTACCACCCCTCTCCAGCCGCTATCCTAGGTCACGCCACGCACTCCCCCCCCCCCCCAAATGTACAGGCAGGGATAGTATTTGCCCACAACGTTACTTCAAATTTCGGTTGTGTAGCCACCCCCTCTTTAACCCCTGGGAAGCAGAGGAAAGGTCACTAGCCCCTGCATCCCTCTTTAAAAGGGGCACTTTAGCATATACTTAAGTCCCAGGAATGCATCCGCTGAAGCGAGCTGTAGCTCACCAAAGCTTATGCTCAAATAAATTTGTTCGTCTCTAAGGTGTCACAAGTCCTCCTTTTCTTTTTAAGTCCCAGTGAAGCCCATGGGACTCCCGCCCATGCTTCAAGTCAAGCATGTACTAAGCTGCTTTCTTGAATCTAGACCTCAATGAACTGATTAAACTGCGCCTTTCTTAATGCATATTCGCGAGGTGGATGTATATACACTGTAATTGCAAGGATGACTATAACTATCCATTAGTAAATTTTACCAGAAATGTCACCATACTACAGAACTAGAACTTTAACCATTTGTCCAAATATTGGGAAGTTGTTATATGTTTTCCTCAAGAATCATGTGTGTCCTTCCACCAGCATGATAAATGAACACAAATGTTGATTTTCCTTTTCATAGCAGAAACAAGTGGCCTTTCCACCATTGGTTTGGATGCCCACCACTCACTGCAAAGAGTTCCTACAACCATGGGTAAAATAGCAGACACCACCTTGGAAGCCACCCGGCTCCCACAATCCCTCATAATACAGCCAGCTACAAGAGCAGTTGGCATATACAATGCTGCAAGCAGAGGAGGCACAGGAGTGGCTTAAAAGGGACATCTCTCAATTACATGCTCTCATTAACATCCCTACCTACTTTTAAGATATCTAATAGACCCTAGATAATGATACTAACTGCTTAGCTGAGTGATTTATGGAACACTGTCAACTTGAAATAATGATTACAGCTAACAATTTTGTACTTACTGTAGTTACAAGTAACTCCCAAGATTTATAGAACTTGAAAAATGATTGTTCACACTTGTTTAGTTTATACAAAGTGTTGTCAAATGCCCAATGTAGAGAGAGTCAGTTTCACTGTTTTTGTGAACAACATTCTCAGAGCTTTGGAAAAAAAAAATGGTTGGTTAGCAGTAACAGCAGAAGCAGAGCTGAAATGAAAAAAAGAGAACAATCAGCAAACAAGTGAAGTAAAAGGATACAGGAGGAGAGTTGTTCCTCTTAGGCCAACCCAAAAGACCATTCTGGGACAGCCCCCTCCCCCTCCAAACACATAGCAAACCAGAAACCACATTTAAAAGGTGTTAAAAAACTTTAAAAGGCATGCTATTTTAAGGGTTCAGTAGCTGAAAATTTGGCAAGGGGGTTAGTCAGTTTAGAAAAGAAAATTAAGTTGCCACCATCCCTTTAAAAGTGCCCTAGAATTTCTAATAAAGACAGATACTGCTTAGCATATTGCATCTTCTAGAGTGAGGAACCTTAAATCTAAATATTAATAGTGTAAAAATCAGGAGTATTCTCCTTATTTTTATTAGGATTTTCTGATTTTAAATTTTCTGATACTTCTTACTGTAATGCAGTGGCTAGGAAGGGGAAAGGCTCTCCACCTAGCCACAAGTGGCACAGATCCATACAGGCAACGCACCATATTCATATGCACTATCACAGTGAGCCATACAACACTCCCTCCATTTATCAATATAAATATATAGGATATGGGTTATGTAAGCACATCAAAGATCAATAAATCCACAGGCAAGTGCATGCACAAAGGATGCAACTGAATTAATTATCCGGTTTAATAAAGTCCTGGATTTTTACAAACCACACAATTCTTCTCTTCAAAATAAAGATACTTCATTAGAAAACATGACAAAATAAACAGAGAGAAGGTATGGATGGGCCAGCTCTGATTAAATGGACAGTCCTAGCAAAGGCAAAAAAAATGACGTATCTCCAGATCAAGTGCTGGAAAGCAGTCACAATCAGTTCAGAGTCCGGGACTGCAGAAGGGCTCCATTTAACCCATCAGTCCTGGAAAAAAAGCTCAACTCGATGCACCCACAGAAAAGTCCAGCTAGTTATGACAATGCCCTATACCTTCCAGGAACTTCACTTCCACATATACATATACATATACCTCCTTTGACTTCACTGACCTCATTATTTAATGGAAATGGAGCTTTTTCCTCTTGTAACTCCAGAGGATAGGTGCAGGGCCAGTCAACACTTGTGGACATCGTGGAGTTCCTCATGAGGCAATGTTTTCTTATTAGAGTCATGCTGGCCATCGTTGGAGAAGGGGGCTGTGGACTGACATGTGTGTGTAGGTTGGGGTAGTTTCTCTAGCAGTCTTGAGCAGGTCTTGTTCAGGTAACAGGAAACTACAGTGACAACAACCATGGAGCACTAAATACTACAATTTGTCCATTTTATGTGTGTGCTCATGCTTCCTTAGAGTGGCAGACACTGTGAAGCGACGACCACAGTAAGCACAAGAATAGGGTTTTTCTCCAGTATGGGTCCGCTGATGGCACTGTAGTGTCACCAGCTGTGTAAAAGTCCTTCCACATTCCTCACAGTAGAAAGGGCGCTCTCCAGAGTGAATCTGCTGGTGCCTTTTCAACTTGAGCCGCTCAACAAAGGACTTCCACCGACAGGACAAACCACATAAATGTCAAGAATGTGGGATCACCTTGTGTCTGGACAGCAGATTGGGTTTACAGAAACCTTTGCCACATGTCAAATGGGCAGATGTAAGGTTTAGACTCTTCTCCCATGGGCTTTTTATTTTCTGAACACTGCTGGTCAGCGTCCCCACTGCCATGCTTGTTTTGGTGCAATGTTGACCCTCGGTTCCTAACCATACCATTTCCCAAAACTACCTTGGAGCGCTCAATCTTGTGCACATTGCGTAGGTGCCTCCAGACATCAGCTGTGCGGATGAAACCCTTGTCACACTCAGAACACTTGTGTGGTCTGTCACTAGAATGAATGAGCTTGTGCATACGCAAGTTCTTCAATGTTGCGAACTCTTTGCCACAGATGGGGCATACGTATGAATTCTCTGTCAGGAGGACCTGGTTGTGTTCTTGTAATTCACCCAGATCCTGGAAAGAGACACCACGCTTCTTGCACCTATAAGGCAAAGTTTCTCCAGAGATGGGCTCCAGGTCCTCCTCATCAAAAGGATCAACAAGAATGATTTTTTCATCCTCCTCACTTAACCCTCCCAGATACCTCAGAGGAGTAGAACGCCAGATCCTCATCTTCACATTGCAGGTCAAAGTTGGTGTTGGAGGTGACAAAGACTCCAGCTGTAATCTCACCTTGCTTCAGGTAGTAGGTCACATAGGTTTCCTCGTCTTCACACTGCAATTCTACAGGGAGTTCTTGCCTACCTGAAGGTCCAGCAGGGCTACAACCAGGACTGCATGGTTGAGAATAGTCTAAGTCTAACTCCAGCTGGAGGCTAGATTTGCGACCCACCCGCTCAGAGGAATGACTGGAGTCATCTGAATGCTCCTCACCTGTGTCATAAGTGTCGTTATCGGACTCCCAGACCACCTTCACCTCCATCCTGTGGTGTCGTACATGGGGCTTATATATGGCTTATTGTGGATGCAAGTATACCATGTTCTTATAGTCCTTCATGATTGGCTCATCTCATTCTCAACTCCAATCTCAGCCCTCCCTAAAAAAAAAAAAAAAAAAAACAGGAGATGATTTCATTAGCCACTTTGCCAACATTCACATTCAGTAAAGCTAACGATCACAACAGAGATCTTTTTCTGGTGAACAGACTACCACTGAGACTTTGTACATTAGTTTCACTGTAGGGGACACCGGGTAGTTTATTATGATTATCTAATGGAACATTTCTATATCTCCATAAAGTTAAATCCTCTATTTTAATTGGATCTTTTTGGCAAATTTGAATAATTAATGTAACAACCTCTGGCTTATCTAGTCTTAAGTTTTTTTTTTTTAAGAATATCTACAATTTTTTTTTTTTAGAACTTGATAACATGGATCCATTCACTTCAAATATTTGGTGATCTGAGATGTGGTTTTGAGTTTTCCCTTGTTCTGCAATATGATTTAGAAACTATTCCCACACTTCTTTGAACTCTTCTACATCTATTTTACTCTTCTCCACAATATATGTTGTCATAAGATGCGGCTTGATAGATCTCAGATCTATTCCTCCTGACAAACTTTGTTCCTGACAATCTTTACCCCACAAAAAACTAAATGAAATCCATCTGACCTTTTCATAATAAATGTTCCATAGTGACAAGCAGCCTGCCAGGATAATATAACAGAAGCTGCAAGAACATTTTTATTTTTGTTGTTGTTGTTCTTGGGCAATTCCAAAACATGTCTATACTCTAATTTTCTTTCAGCTTTTCTAGAACACATCATCATTTCTCACTCCTAGCCAATGCAAGTCATACTAGGATCTAGTATAATTTATTAAATATTTTAAATTGTATTCATTCAATATTTAAATCCCTACCAGCCACTTTGATTCTTTTACATTATTTGGCCTATTTCTTTTCTAGCCATCTGAAGTGTCCACATCAAACAGCCCTAGCCCATGTTGAGCGAACAATGAACATCTTTCTTCCTTTAAACATGGGCTGTATTAAGATATTCAAACTCATTCAAGTGAAGGTCTTAGACTTAACTCCCACCACACTTGGTTTTGTCAGACATTTCATATTAAGTGATCTCTTTGCATTGCTAGAGATATTTAATTTTGCATGAGTGAACACCAGACACTGTCTTTCTGACAATGACCACATAATCATGCAGCAAACACCAGCAACATCAGGCACACCAAATAGCCAACTATATAGCAGTAAGCAGCCATGTGTGGGGTGAGGGCTGAGAGAAACTGCAGAAGCTCATATTGTTCACTCTCAAATCACCAAGAACAAGAAAGCATTGTGATTTCTTTAGCCACCTCCAGCCTGCCATCATAACTTGCGTTATTGTGAAGCTCTCCAGGATCTTCCACACTCTTGGGTAACCTCCAGCTGATGCCACAGAGAAAACATTTTGGAGAAATAAGTAAGGCAAGGAAAGGATTCTGAACTATCCCCAGAGTCAGGTACAATTACAGTAGACGGCCAAGCTGCAAATAGCAAGAAAAATTTTTTCAAAGAAAGCTAGCAGAGCGAGGAGGGGACAGTCATAAGGAACAAATCCAGTTCTTAGGTTGAGGAGTTTCTACAATTCTCATCTTTTTGATCAAAAATTTAGGGTTATTTTATCAATATTTTCCTTTCAAGACAATATTGTTTGACGGTGCAGTGTCAGACAACTTTGATCACCCTTTCCACAACAGCAGTAAAAAGTACTAACACTGGCACCATTTTTCAAGAATCAAGTAGTGTGACAGAATTTAGATTAATTCCTGCTATCTTTTTAATGTTGACGGGCTGATAACAGCATCTTGAGAAATAATCCGTACTGCACTGGTTAATTGGGATTTTATTTCCAAAGGGCTAAACTAAGTCCTAAATCTCAGAGAGTGAGCCAAGATTAATCCAGTAACCAAGATAAATTTTTCACCGTTGCCAAGCTATAAAAGAAAGTTCGCAACTAAACCTATGTGCATCATAAACACAGCTGAGAATCCTTTAGCACTGGCCCAAATGGAATAGCTTAATACTCTCTGAAGAAACTCCCTTTACAAATAATTTTCACTGGCAGTGGGTACGGCCTGTCTGAACTGGTCAAAATCAATCTCCCTGATCCATATAAGCTTCTTGTAAGGAATGCACTCACTTTATGCCACACCAAAGTGTGGTTTTGAAGGACATTTTCCAGACCTCCCCCGGCAAATTCCAGCACCTATCCCACTCCCTCTGCAGTTTCTTTTATTTTCCTAACATTTCCCTCCCACCGCATTAACACTTTTAGTCACCCAGATTTAAGACTGAGCTCCACTCAAATTGCCAGTCTAGCCCAGCAAGTGCATCTACACTATTATCCCAGCTGCCCTTGGCCTGTGAAACTAGCTCTTTTCACATTCCTCTTTTCCTTTGCTCTCCTCTCGTTTTCTCCTTCCTTTATTCCCCAACTCTCTCTCCAGTTCCTCTTGATTAACTTTGTTCAGGTTCCATTCAAAATCATTTTGGTTTCTCTGGCTTCACGTGATTGTGATCTTACACACAAATATCAAGCCCAGGCCAGTCTCATTAATTTCACTTGGTGTTTTTCATATCTCAAGATAACTTAGTAATGTATTTAAGTTGAATGCCTTAACTTACACAAGTCTTAAGAAAGATTTGTTTTATTCACTAAACAAACTGACCTTTGTTACTATCTTTCTAATGAAATATTAAATCTCTTCAACTCTTCATTAGTCATAGCCTGGGAAACAAGGGAGTAATTTAAGCGGGGCCAGGATTTCACCCAAGGTCTTTATCCAGAATGATCACAAAAATAATGAACCAAAACACATGCACTCTCTCTCAGTATACAGAATATATATTTATTCCAGCAGAGAAAAAAAGAAAAAAAGTTATGCCCTAATAATTCTACCTGTACAGTACTGCAACAAATCCCTCTAACTACAATATGAGCTCAAATATGCACTCCAGATGCACATAGAGGGGGGCAGTCTTGGTTGACACTATACTTTCCAACAGATAACTACAAAATCAACAGCCTCCCAATTCGCTGACCTTTCCCATAATACCCATCATCTACTCATTCTCTTGCACATAATATGAATTTTGCCCCTGGGTTGCCCTATCACCTTCCTTTTCTGTTCCATCTTTGTCCCCCTATTTCAGGTGATTCCCCAGCTCCACCATTACACATCATTATTTGTATGCATTTGGTGTTAAATTGGCCCTGCACTTGAACCCCAACGTGTGCCTACTAACCTCCAGCCATCACCCACCGATCAATTGCACAAAAACAAAATGGGATACGGCTTCCTAGGAGGAATTACTGCCAAAAAAAACAAACAAACAAAAAAACCCACACCCCACCACGATCTGGTGATTATAGTGGATCACAAATTAAATACGAATTAACAAAAATATTGTTGCAAAAAAGACAAAAATCATTCTGGGAAGTATTAGCAAGAGTGTTGTAAGCAAGACATGAAAAGTAATTCTTCTGCTCTGCTCAGCACTGATAAGGCCTCAGCACGAGCATTGTGTCCAGTTCTGAGCACCACACTTCAGGAAAGATGTGGACAAACTGGAGAAAGTCCAGAAAACAGCAATAAAAATGATTAAAGGGCTAGAAAACATGACCTCCAAGAAAAGATTTAAAAAACTGGGTTTGTTTAATCTGGAGAAGAGAAGACTGAGGGGGGGAAATATAACAGCCTCGAAGAATGTAAAAGGTTATTAAAAAAAAAAAAAAGAAAGAGTGATAAACTGTTCTCCTTATCCGCTCACGACAGGACAAGGAATGGGATTAAAGTGCAGCAAGGGAGACTGAGTTTAGACATTAAGAAAAATGTCTTGCTAGGGTAGTTAAGCACTGGAACAAATTACCTAGGGATGTTCTGGAATCTCTGTCACTGGAAGTTTTTAAGAACAAGTTGGACAAACACATGTAAGTGAAGGTCCAGATAATACTTAGTCCTGCCTCAGCACAAGGACTGGACTAGATGACATAGTGGGATCCCTTCCAGTCCTACATTTCTATGATTATATTTCATTCTTTTTATTGCCTACCCATTTTCTCATTCTACCATGTATGTTATCATCCCATCTTCTGTCATCATACCCACATACATCACAGGATAAAACCTGAAGCAGTAAATTGTTTCAGGATGTGCACTGCACAAACTATCCTAACTCAGTAATGTGTATCACTTACTCCCCTTGAAAGAATCTGATGCCATGTCCCAGCAGTGAATTGCTTTAAATACTAATACTAGACACATCATACTGGATGCACTACAAGCATATATTACAGAGTAAACTAATCCCAACCATAATCTCAGTAGTAGGGATCACCCCGCTACACCACGAGTAGTAGTTCCAACATCGGACACTACAAGTATATGGAAGCGGAACACGGGAGGGGAAAAAAAGCCAATAGGAGGGGGAAGAGACCAGAGAAGACTGTGACGGGAGATGCTGAAGGAAGGTGGAGAAAAGACAGCAGGAGAAGGAGGAGAAATCCAGGGAGAAAGATGCCATGCCAAGACACAGAGAAGAAAGTTCCCACCGAGCCAGGCCCGCCCACCAGACACACCTGCCTCCACCACAGCTCCCTGCAGTCCCGTTAGCAGGCAGCGGCTCCAGGGACGGGGCGGGCTACATCCCCCGACCTAAGACACACACACCGACCGGGAAGGAGCCTTGCGGGGCCGGTCCCCCCGCTCCCTGCAGCACCGTGACCCGCACAGCCCCGCCCGGCCCAACACGCTCCCTCTGGCGGCTGGTCCCCCGCGGAGCGCTGCCCCCCGGCTGCTCCCGGCCCCGGCGGAACGATCCCCGGCCATTCGCTGCCCCGCCCCGCGGCTCGGCCCGCAGCGATCCTCGCACCGACCCGGCCGCCTCCCGGGCGTGTCCTCGCGCTCACCCGGCCGGCTGCGGCCCCGCGCCTCAGCCCGGGGCTGCCGCGGGGCCCGGCCCAGGCGGGAGCGCGGGGCGGGGGGGGAGCCCCCCATGGCGCGGCGAGACCGCCATCCACACAAACTCACCCTCCGCCCTAGCGCGCAAGCGCGTAACTGCAGCAGCGCATGCGCATTGTCCGTACCGAAGCCGGTTGCCCGACTGCTGACGCCCAGGCTTCAGGCAGCTCTGGGGGCTGGGCGTGGGGATAGCGCCCCCGGCCGGGCGGGCGGAGAGGCAGGCGGTTAACAGAGCGGGAGGGAGCCCCGAGGCAGGGGGAGGTATGCACAGAGGGGGTGCCCCTGTCGCTGCTGGATAGACAGATCTGGCGTCCGGTGTTTTCACTTGTTCATTAGCTTTAGCCCTCCCAGTGCTCGCATCAGCCGTGGGCATCGCTTCCAACCTGCGGCCCTCGCCCTCTGCCAGCCTCTCGTCTCTTTCCACGTCGCTGTCTTCTCGACTGCATCCGCTGCCTGGCTGAACTCAGGGCCGCCAAAGAAAAATAAACCGAAGGGCCGCCGAGGAAGGAGTGCCAGTGCCACCCCCAGAACAGCCGAAGTGCCACCCCTTCTGACTTGCCGTCCCGGCACCAGCTTTACTTGGCTGCTGCCTAGAGCCGGCCCTGGGCTAAACAAGAGCTTCCTGCGAGTTAGTGCTTCACAGACAAGCCCCCCGGCCTGGGAAAATATTGTTCTAGATCCTTGATCAGTGTTCTTCTTAGTTTTACACCAACGGGCACCATGACGCCAAACTTTCTTTTCCTGCTCTCCCAATCACAAGCTGCTGTCCTAGGTCACAGCCACACACTATCTACCTCCTCCCCCCCACCCTCAGATTGAAAAAAATGTAGTCAGGGATAGTGTTTGCCCAGTATGAATGTTACTTCAAAATTTGGCTGTGTAGTCTCCCTCTCCTTAACCTCTGGGGAGCAGAGGAAAGGTCACTGGCCCGTTTTATCCCTCTTCCCTTTGGTGATGCCTGCCCTCTCTAGCTAAGATCCCACTGAAGTCAATAAGACTCTCACTCATGCATAGTCAAGCATGTACTACTTTCTTGAATCAAGGCCTCAATACACTGAGGAAACTATATTCTATGCCTTTCTTAATGCATGTTAATGAGAGGTTGGTACGTATAAACACTAATTCCTAGACAGACCTTTGGTCTGACCCAGTATAGCCATTCCCAATTGTGACGATTACTATAACAGACGGCTATAACAGGACAGGTTTCTGTCCATTTGTAAATTTCACCACAAAGGTTGCCACACTACAGAGCTAGAACTTTCACCATTTTGTCCAAATGGAAATTAATATTGGGGAGTACCATAGTTACAGGTTTCCCTGAAGAATCATGTGTGTCCTTCCATCAGCATGATAAATACACAGATGGTGATTTCTCTTCTCATAACAGAAACAGGTGGCCTTTCCATCACTGGTGGATGACCATTTGTAGGGAAACCTACCAAAACCTCACAGTTCTTCTTTATCCAGATTTAATAATTCCACTTCAACCAAAGCCATGGTGTTTCTGCCCCTTTCCACTTTATGAAAACTGATCTTTTTGAAGAGCTTATATATTTTCATCCATGGCACATTAATACAGTTGCTATCCATTTAGATCAAGAGCAGAAGTTCTGAGCTTTCACGTAAAGATGAATTTCTTGCTTCAACCTCAGCGCTTCTCTCCCTCCCCTCAGCATGCTGCACAATATTTATTGACAAAATAAGTGAGTGCTTGGACTGTTTTAGCTATCGAGTCAAAACAGTTCAGGTTGTACGATTTTGGTTAGGAAAAGTCACATTCGGATGTCTGTATTCAACTCTAGTGCCTACTTTCTCATCAGAAGATTACTCTAGTAAGTGGAAGAAATAGGTCACAAACTGATTTTCCACACCCTTATTTCCCCCAAGCAGTCTAGATACTGTGAACAAAGTTGATGCAAACATTTTCCTTCTGTCAGCCTTGTGCTAAAGACAGGATCAGAAATCAATTCAAGGATTTAGGTCTGACTGCATAGTCTCCTCCTTGCAGGGCCATTAACTGTTGCAGGGGAATATTTTCTGATGGCCGTAAACATTTGTATTTCCATTCTGTAAAAATGCAAACAGAATGCTGAGAACTCCCCATGGCAACCAGGCTTTCAAAAAGTTAGGAGGCATTATTTCATGTGACACCTCTGCAAAGCTAAGGGAACCAAGTGGATATACACAGATGCCTCAATGTAGCAACACAGACACATAACTTGTATATAAAGAATGGTCTTAAATTTAAAAAAATACCATCCCTGGATACTGCAGCTAGGTCTAAGATTCATGTTTCAACCTAGCCTAAGGGGCAGAGCAAGTATTGCAAAGGATGGTAGGTATATCAGCTGGAGCAAGAGGACAGTAGAAAATAATTTTTCATGTCTGGCTCCATCTACATCCACAACCATTCATGGCAAGTAGAACAAAGCCACTAGGCGTGAGCTTGAGTCAATTCTAAAACAATGCATTTAAGGAATATGAGAATACCAGTGCGTGTAATATAAGCTTATAAGGAAGTTTAGAGCTAAAGTGTTCATCTTAAGTAAGTGTTTTGTAACCAGATGTGCAACAGACTAAATGAAGGAGGGTTTGTGAACAAAAGAGTAGTGAGGGTGTTTTCACTTCATCATTCAGATCAATCCCACTCTAGAAGAGCTCCTACAACCATGGGTAATGCAGCAGGAAACTTCTTGAAGGCCACCTGCCTTATCACCATGCTCCCACAATTCCCATTATACAGACAGCTACAGGAGCAGTTGGCATGCTTCCAAATTTGGAAGCTCCCTCACTCAAGTCCCTACCTACTATTATGTTATATAAAAAGGCCTTACATAATGGTATCAGTGGTTAGCTGAGTGATTGAGGAGACACTATCAACTTGAAATTACAAAACTGTTGTATGTAATCGTTCTTACTATAGTTACAAGAAACCCCGAAAATTACTACGACTGAAAAGAGATGGTTCACTTTTTTTTTGTTTATTTATCTGTGCATTTGACAACATTTAGTGAACCTGACCGTATGCAGTTTTTGTGAACAACATTCTCAGACCTTTGAAAAAACCGGGTATTTAGCAGTAACAGCAGAAGCAGAGCCAAAATGAAAAGTGAACAGTCAGCAAATAGGTGTACACATATAACAATGAAAGAGCATGCAGAAGGAGAGGTGTTCCTCTTAGGCCAACCCAAAAGACCCTTCTCAAAAAACAAGGTGGGGGAAAAAGCCAGAAGTCATCACATTTTTAAAAAAGAATGTTTTAAAAATTCAAAGGCATGCTATTTTAAGGGTTCAGTAGCGCAAAATTGAGGATTTTTAATTAGCCTGTTCAAAAAAGAAAATTAAATTGCCTTAAAAATGCCCCAGAATTTGTGATAAGGACAGATGCTATTTACCATATTGGATCTTCTAGAGTCAGAGCTAGAATCAGGAACCTTTAATCCAAGTACTAAACAGTGTAAAAAACAACACTATTTTCCTTATTTTTTTTTTAAATTAGCATTTTTGTGATTTTAAATTCTAAAACATTTGTTACTGTAACACAATAGCTGGGCAAGGTAAAACCTCTCCACCTAGACACAAATGGCACAGATCCACAGAGATAACCCACTGTTCCCATATGTTTTCATCACAGCGAGCCATCCAACCCTCTCTCCATGCACCAATATACATACAGGTGACATGGGTTACGTAAGCACATTATGAAGGATCAGTATATACATAAGCAAGTGTGTGCGCAATTGTTAATTAAGTTTCCAGTTTATTAAAGTCCTGGATATTATTATTTTGCAACTGACATGATCCTTCTCTTTCAAATAAAGGTACTTCACTAAAAACCATGAAAGAATGCACAGAGGTGCGGATGGGCTACAGCTGACTAAGAACTGTGCAGTCCTGGTAATGGCCTGCAATGACAGATCTCCAAATCCACTGCTGGAGAGCAGTCACTTTCTAGACAGCAGTACCCATCAGTTCAGGGTCAGGACTGCACCAAAGCTCTATTTAACACATCAATCTTTGGGAAAAACTCAATCTGACACACCCCAAAAGAAATCCAGCTACTTATGACAATGTCCAGCACCTCCAAGGGGCTTCACTCTCCACATTTGTCCTACAGCTTCTCTAACCTCATTCTTCAGTGGCACAGCAGCTTTTTCCTCTTCACTTATGTCTTTATTTGTTGAGATCATGGAGTTCCTCCTGAGGCTCTGCTTCCTTATTAGAGTCATATTGGCAATATTTGGGGAAGGTAGCTGTGGAATGACCTATGTGCATAGAGTATAGAGATTTCTTAAGAAGCATGGAGAGGTTTCACTCAGGTAAGAAGGGAAACAAAACCACCACTACAGCAGGTGAGGTACTATTGACTCTAAGACGTCTTCACTTGGTGAGTGCGCTCATGTCTCCTCAAGGAGCCTGACTCCGTGAAGTCTTGAGCACAGTAAGAACAAGAGTAGGGTTTTTCTCCAGTATGGATTCGCTGATGACGCTGTAGTGATGCCAGCCGCGTGAAGGTTCCACCACACTCCTCACAGTAGAAAGGGCGCTCTCCAGAGTGAGTTTGTTGATGCCTTTTCAACCTGAGCAGCTGGATAAAGGACTTTCCACATTCTTGACATTGATATGGTTTGTCCTGTCGGTGGATCACCTTGTGTTTCGACAGCAAATTAGGTTTATGGAAACCTTTGCCACATGTCGGACAAACGTAAGGTTTAGGCTGTTCTCCTCCAGGCTTTTGGTCATCTGAACACTGCTGATAGGTATCTCCGCCACCATTTTGGTTCTGGTGCACTGAAGACCATGGGTTCCTAACCATACCATTTCCCAAAATTTTTGAACGTTCAATCTTGTGGACATTGCGTAGGTGCCTCCAGACATCAGCTGTGCGGATGAACCCCTTGTCACACTCCGGACACTTGTGTGGTCTGTCACTAGAATGAATGAGCTTGTGCATTCGCAAGTTCGCAGCACGGAAGAACTCTTTGCCACAGATGGGGCATCGGTATGAATGCTCTGTCAGGTGGATCTGTTTGTGTTCCTGTAACTCACCCAAATCCTGGAAAGAAACACCACACTTCTTGCACCTATAAGGTAAAGATTCTCCAGAGATAGGCTCCAGGTCCTCCTCACCAAAGGCATCAATAAGAATGATGTTTTCATCATCCTCACTTAGACCTCCCTGAGGTTCCTCAGAGTGCTCAGAGGAGTAAAGCTCCAGATCCTCATCTTCACATTGCAAGTCAAAATTGGTACTGGAGGTGACAAATACTGCAGCGGTGGTTGAATCACGCTTCTGGTAGTAGTTTTCGTGGGTTTCTTCCTCTTCACACTGCAATTCTACAGGGAGTTCCTGTCTAACTGAAGGTCCAGCAAGGCTGCAAGCAGGACTAGATGGTGGTGAGTAATCTTCCTCTACCTCCAGCTGGAGGCTGGCTTTGCGACCCATCCGTTCAGAGATATGGCTGGAGTCATCTGAATGCTCCTCACCGGTGTCACAAGTGTCATTATCAGACTCCCAGTCAACTTCCACATCCATCCTGTGGTGTCATAGAAGGTGCTTACTGATGAGTAATCATGGAGACATGTAGATATGTTCTCTCATGATCAGACCTTTTCATCTTCCGCTCCAAATGCGGCCTCCTGGGGAAGGAGAGAGAGGGGGAAGGGGGAGCGGGGCAAAGAGAGGAAAAAAAAATATTTCATTACCTGACTTGCTGAAGTTGATGTCAGGAAAAGTGAACAAAGGATACTGAGACATTTGCCTGTCTAAAAAGAAAAGGAGTACTTGTGGCACCTTAGAGACTAAAATTTATTTGAGCATAAGCTTTCATGAGCTACAGCTCACTTCATCGGATGCATTCAGAGGATACCCTGCTATTTTACTACACTGGCATATGGAAAATTCTTTTAATTGAAATATTTAAGTAGCCACATGTAAGGCAACAATTTCTCCTTTGTTTTATGATAAAATCTCATTCTCTCTTATACCTGGATGACCCATATGCAACTACCTCAAATACTTGGTGATGTGATATTTTGCACCTTCTAATTTTTTTTTCTTTTCTAACAGTTATTTAGAAGTTAGTCCCACCTCTCTTTGAGCACTTCCGTTTCCATTCTCCATACCCGTATTACATTTTCATAAAACATGCTAGATCTGAACTCTGCAGGCCCAGATATATTGCTACACGATCTCCCCACTTTTCTGACAATTAAGCTAAGTAAAGCACTTTTCTAGCTGTAGTGCATACATGGTCCTCATTAATATTACATCAGTGTCTGAGCACAGTGTCTAACTCTAACATTCATCCTCACCATACCCTGTGAGGGAGGGAAGTGCCATCACCACCATTGTACAGATTGACAACTGAGGCACAGAGAGGCTAAGTGACTTGCCCAAGTTCACAAAAGAAGTCTGTGATGGATCAGGGACTTGAACCCAGACTGCCAAAATCCGAAACTAGGTACTGAACCAGTTGACCATCATCATTATCCACAGTCTGTGTGTGACGTGTGTGTCAGGGTACACAGTAGGAGCAGCAGGTACATTTTCTTTTATTATTATTTTATTCTCTGTAAGATTTGAACACTTTTTTTTTAAATCTCAGGCAAATCCAAAACCATGTCCAAGTTTTCCATTTTCTTTGAAAGTTCCCCCACAAGATATCATCTCTCATTGCTAGCTGGTGCAAGTCAGACTGGGGGTAGTACTGTATAATTTATGAAATATTTTAAACTACATTCAATCGAGAGCTGCAATCCCTATTGACCATGAACCTTCTTCTGCCCACCTGGCCTATTTCTTTTCAGAATATTTTAAAATTTTCATATCAGAGAGCCCCAGCATCTAAGCAATTAACAAATGGGTCCCTTTCATCAGGAGCCAGCTTGAGATATTCAACCTCACAAGGCCAGAGCCATAACAAGGGATTTTAGTGCTCAGAGCAAGCAAGCTTATTTGCACCCCCTAAAGGCAACATGTACGGGGGGTCACATGCCCCCCCAGATTTCTGCCTCCCATTTAGCACAGAGATTTTCAAACTGTGGAGCATGCCTCCCAGGATGCCCATCCCACATTTTGAAAACCATTGCCTCTTGCCAGGAGCCGGTGAATTGGAAGCTGGTGGAAGCTGCTGGCCCGCTCAGGCCCCTGGCTCTCTGCGCTGTGGGGGTCAGGGTGCCAGCTGACTGCCCGCTGACTGCCCTCCCTCCCTTGTTTCCCAAGCTGGGCCACCTCTGCACAGCTGGGCACTCCCCAGGCAGGCGGGGCAGCAGTCCAACCTGTGCATCATTCACGCTCGTTTCTCCCCCAAAGGAGCCTGGCGCTGGCCGGTGATGCCCCTGGAGCTGGCCGCCATGAGATGTTCCTGGAGGCAGTCACTGTCCGCTGCCCTGGCACTCCTGGGTCTGTTGCTGCTGAGCAAGTGCCTGGCTGAGCATCTCATGACAGCTGGCTCCGCAAGCAGGGATTGGCTCCAGGGGCCATTGCTGGCTGGCGCCGGGCTCCTTCAGGGAGAGGAGTGTGTCAGGGGTTTACTTGGAGCTGTGCCACCCATCCTGCCTGGGGAGCACCTAGCTGTGGAGAGGTGGCCTGGCTCAGGGAGTAGGGCAGAGAGGGCTACCAGGCAGCCAGCCAGCCCGCACCTCGGCTCCCACAGCAGAGAGCCAATGGTCTGATAGGCTTCCACCAGCTTCCCATCCACTGGCTCCTGGCAGGAGGTGACGGTTTTCAAACTCTGCTAAATGGAAGGCAGAAATCTGGGGGGGAGGGGCGGGCAACTGACCCCAGCCTGGTTACTGTCCTGAATTAGGCTACAGCAGCATTTCTCAAACATGGCCACCAGGAGATTTTTGTGTGGCCATGACAGCCTCCAAAGTATGGGCAGAGATTTGGGGGCGGGGGGGGGGTGTGTGTGCAAAGCAGCAGCCCCTCCCTGCAGCACTCAGATGTTGCTCCTGGCATTATCAGGGCAGCAATGCACAGTCTTGGTGTTTGTGCCGGCGCCACCTCTTCGGAGGCTCCAGGATGCACATCTGGAGACATGTGGTGCTGGCGTGCATGGCGTCAGCTCTTCTCAGTGGAGGTGGCTACAGCGTTTGGTCACCAGGGCTCTCCCCTGTTCCTGCCTGGGGCACAGGGAGCCTGGGACTGCACAGGTAACTGGTGAATTCCTGACCCACCTTCCCCGGGAGCTCCTGCTGAATGGCCGTGGGAGGCAGGGACAGAGAAACAGGGCAGGGCTTCCCCTTCCTGAGTCCACACTCACTGTTTACAGTTGCTGTAGCTACCCCAGCAGCTCAGTGGCTTGGCAGTTCCCCAGCAGGATGAGGGCTCCCTCTCCATGAAAGGCTCTGAGCACGAAAATAGGAGCAAAGTCCAGGTGCACTGAATGGGGAGCTCTACTTCCTACCACCCTCCTACTACATAAATAAATGACAATGATTTGGACGTGTATATGTGCATATTTATTCATTTTTCCTAAAGTTAATTAAGTACTTTAGGAAAAATTGTCAGTGATCACCAGCAAGAGTTGGCGGCTGCACTCTGAGGCCACCAAAATTTTTACTGAGAACCCCGGGGCTAAAGATCTAATCTTTAATTCCCAGGACCAGAACTCCCAGAGGAAGACAAGCTTCTTTCAGCAAACAGGAGAAGAAGATTCATGTTAAGTATGTTACTAGAGACACAAGGTGAGCGAGGTTTCAGAGTAGCAGCTGTATTAGTCTGTATCCGCAAAAAGAACAGGAGTACTTGTGGCACCTTAGAGACTAATAAATTTATTTAAGCATAAGCGTTCGTGAGCTACAGCTCACTTCATCAGATTCATGCAAAAGCTTATGCTCAAATAAATTTGTTAGTCTCTAAGGTGCCACAAGTACTCCTTTTCTTTTTAAGGTGAGCGAGGTAATATCTTTTATTGGACCAACTTCTTTTGGTCAAAGAGACAAGCTTTTGAACTTACAGAGAGCTCTTCTTTAGGTCTGGAAAAAGTGTTCAGAGAGTGACAGCTAAATAGGAGATGGAACAGATTGTTAAGCATAAGGAGTTCACACATGTTTCAAGAGACCATTTAAGGTGAAGTGGGCAGTTAACACCTTTGCACTTATAGGACAAAAGAGGATTAATGGGTTACAAATTTTTGTAATGAGCTATGTATCAAGTATCAGGGGGTAGTTGTGTTAGTCTGTATCCACAAAAACAATAAGGAGTCCGGTGGCACCTTAAAGACTAACAGATTTATTTAAATTCAGTATGTTTATGAAGTCCGTGATTTTTAGTGATTAGCAAAGTTACAAATTTAAGCTCCCAGGCTCATCTTTTGAAGGTGTTGTGCAGAATTCCTTTAAGGAGGAGGACAGAGATCAGATATGGAATGATTGTTTTATGAGAAACGTTCGCCCACAGGCGATGTTTTTTTTTTAAATCAGTTTTCTGTGCGAGTTTGACAGCATAGTGATTCTCATTTCACCCACACAGTTGTTATTGGGACAGTTAGTGCACTAGAGGATTTACACCAGATGTTAAGCCAATTACCTCACCCACCTCATCTCTCTCATATCCTGGGACCGACCCAGACTACACTAACACCGCATGCCACATTGCTAGAGACATTTAATTTTTACGAGTATCACCAGGAAGCTTTGCTACCAAGTATTTCTTTCCTGATACTAATTATAGAATGTAAACTACAAGCTCCAGCCACCGTAGAGAGATCGTAGTCAGCCCCATAGCAAGGAGCAGCTGAGGATGGGGATGGGACAAAAGTTGCCGAAGAAGCTCGTGCTGTTCACTCTCAAAATTACCAGGGGCAAAAAAGCATTGTGATCTCTTTAGCCATCTCCAGCCTGTCATCATAACTTGCATTATTGTGAAACTCTTCCAGGATCTTCCAGACCACTGGTCCCACAGAGAGAAGAGATTTTATAAAAAATGAACAAGTTGAGAAAAGGTTTTATAACTATAACCAAAGACAAAACAAAATCTATGGCTGAGCAATAAATAGCAGGAAGTTGTGCGGGGGAGGGATGAAGAGGAAGAGAATTAGGAAAGAATTGCTGGAACACTTTGACCAGGTGATGATGCGAGTACTCCGATTTCTCAAACGTGTTTTTTTTTCTTAACATGTGCAAGTTTAAATTGTCAGTTACTTCCACAAGCAAATGGTTCCTAACTCGTTTTGCCAATATCCACTCTGACAGCTCAATTTATAAGCTGCGTCCAAGACTGTTAAGTCAAGAGAGGTGGGTCTATTGCTTTGCAGACTTCCTTAACATATAGTAGACAAGGAAAGTGCAATTTCAATAATTTCTGCAGTCCCTGACACTTTTTTTTTTTTTAAATTTATTTAAAGAGAGTGGTGGGGAAGAAGTTTTTCCTCCTGATTTAGTACATATTTAACATGTTTGATTTAAGAAACACAAACATGCACAAATCTAACCTTAAAAACTAAGACAGACTGAGAACCTTGTATACACTGAAGGACTACCAAATATTTTTGATCTATATTTTTTTGTATCATAATCATCATCTACTGATTCCAGAAAAATATCATCTAATTATGTGTATATCAAAACACAAGTGGGATTTCTCTAATTCTTCCCTATGGAATGTCTAGATTCCAGGGAGGAACTTTTAACAGCTTCACTTGCAGTGGACATGGGTTTTCTGCACAATTGGACATAAGTAATTTCCCCAAACCAGACAGGCTTCCTGTAAGGATTGTGCTCTCATTTAAAGCACATCAAAGATCAGTTTGTAGGGAACTCCTCCCCAATGTGTCCCCAAACTTGTCTTGTTGCCTCTGCAGCTTCCCTCCCCTTTTTCAGACACTGCTTCCCCACTATTCCATTTAGAAATTCCAGTGTCCCACTAGAATGAACACTAAGGCCTGGTTTACCCTAGGAATTTACATAGGTATAGCTACATCTTAGGGGTGTGAGAAATCCACACCCCTGAGAAGCATAGCTATACTGACCTAACCCCCAGAATACTTCTTTCGTGGCCCTAGCTACCACAGCTCAGGGAAGTGGATTACCTACTCTGAAAGAAGAATCCTTCCCATTGGGGTAGGTAGTGTTTATACTGAAGTGCTGAAGCAGCGCAGCTGAAGTGTTCTAAGTGTAGACAAGCCCTAAAATAAACCCAAATTGCCAATCTAGCCCAATCTCTATTACAGATTAGGATGAGTTCATCACAGGGACAGATTATCCCACACCTACCTACTGTGGTTTTTTGCCCTTTCTTTGAAGAATCTGGTGCTGGCCACTGTCAGAGACAGGATACCCAACTACACAGACCACAGACCTGACCTAGTATGGCAATCCTCTTGTACCTAACAGACATCCTACATATACCTCAGCTTCACTTTGCTTATGTAACATGCTCTTCCCACACCCCTCTCCTCCTACATTCCCTCTACTTCTCCCTTTATTCCCTGCTGTCTCTCCATTGCCTCTTGCTGAGTTTTGTCCAAGTTCCGCTCCAACTGATTAAGATTTCTCTGAGTCCAAGTACCTATTTCTCCCAGACAGAAAACCAAGTCTATGTTTTAGAAGGCAAAATGAAGCTCCCAAAATACTAGTCACTTGAGAGCTGTCCCAACTCACTTGGGCTTTGCCCAACTACCACTTATTTTCTCCCCCTCCAGACCAGGGTTTACCTCTCAATTTCCCATCCTTCACCTCCCTGTTGTACCAGTTTCCCTGGCCCCTCTTTTCCTTTATCTACAGGGAGTTTCAATGGTGAAACTAACATACATTAATGAATTTATTCCTCAGTGACAGGCAGAGCTCTTCAGGACTCTCGGACATCTTTTTTCCTATTCTAGCAGTGCTTTTGATATACCTGCTGAAAACATTCATCTTTTAGACTGTGTCTGCCTCATTCCTCTCTTCTTTGCTGACATTACCCTTGGCTAGCCTTTCTATGCAATCCTCCCAGCCACCGGCACAGCAATGCCTGTATCCTCACAGGTGCTAGAACGAGGGGTGCTACTGCACCCGTTGGCTTGAAGTGGTTTCCATTATATGGAGCATTTACAGTTTGGTTCAATGGCTCTCAGCCCCCTCACTATACAAATTTGTTCCCGCACTCCAGTGTATACTGTCACTGTGCACCACCTACTCTGCCCATGGTCTACAACCCCTCCCCACACTGCTACAGCCAGGCCCTTCCTGCAGAACAAGGTCCACTCCTGTACCCCCTTTCCCACACTAGCATGGCACACACATCTCCCCCCACCCTTGCTAGCAGGACCAGCCTCCCGCGGGCTGCGCCTTCCCTCCTGGGCCTAGTGGCTCGGCAGGGCCAGGCCGGGGAGGGAATGGGGCACCCTGGCCTGTTCCCCAGCCCGCCGGGGCAGCCTCAGAGCTGCCAGCTGGTGCCCGGTGGGGAGGGGGCAGCAGCCCGGCCGTGGCCGGGGGGGAAGGCACCGGGCCAGGCAGCAGCCCCCCGCCGCGAGCAGGGGAGGGGGGCACCCAGGCTGGGCGGGAGGAACCGCGGCTAGTTACCGGCGCTCCCAGGACTGGAACCGCTCACACGGGGGAGGCCCCCGCTCTGCAGCCGAGCTCCGGCCGGCAGACCCAGCCTGCCTCGTCCCGACAGCCTCCCCCGGGCGCCGCTTACAGCCCGGCCCGGCCGGCGGAGGCCATTGTCTGCCGGACCGCCCGCAGGAAGGAGGAAAACAACCCCCCACCGTGTGACTGACAGAGCCAGAGCCCGCCCCCCGCGCTGCGCCGCCCCGTCTGACTGACAGAGCCGGAGACCGCCCCCGTCTGATTGACAAAGCCAGAGCCCGCCCCCCCCGCGCTGCCCCGCCCCGTCTGACTGACAGAGCCGGAGACCGCCCCCGTCTGATTGACAAAGCCAGAGCCCGCCCCCCCACGCTGACCCGCCCCGTCTGACTGACAGAGCCGGAGACCGCCCCCGTCTGATTGACAAAGCCAGAGCCCGCCCCCCCGCGCTGCGCCGCCCCGTCTGACTGACAGAGCCGGACACCGCCCCCGTCTGATTGACAAAGCCAGAGACCGGCCCCCCGCGCTGCCCCGCCCCGTCTGACTGACAGAGCCGGAGACCGCCCCCGTCTGATTGACAAAGCCAGAGCCCGCCCCCCGCGCTGCCCCGCCCCGTCTGACTGACAGAGCCGGAGACCGCCCCCGTCTGATTGACAAAGCCAGAGCCCGCCCCCCCGCGCTGCGCCGCCCCGTCTGACTGACAGAGCCGGACACCGCCCCCGTCTGATTGACAAAGCCAGAGACCGGCCCCCCGCGCTGCGCCGCCCCGTCTGACTGACAGAGCCGGAGACCGCCCCCGTCTGATTGACAAAGCCAGAGCCCGCCCCCCGCGCTGCCCCGCCCCGTCTGACTGACAGAGCCGGAGACCGCCCCCGTCTGATTGACAAAGCCAGAGCCCGCCCCCCCCGCGCTGCGCCGCCCCGTCTGACTGACAGAGCCGGAGACCGCCCCCGTCTGATTGACAAAGCCAGAGCCCGCCCCCCCGCGCTGCGCCGCCCCGTCTGACTGACAGAGCCGGACACCGCCCCCGTCTGATTGACAAAGCCAGAGACCGGCCCCCCGCGCTGCCCCGCCCCGTCTGACTGACAGAGCCGGAGACCGCCCCCGTCTGATTGACAAAGCCAGAGCCCGCCCCCCCGCGCTGCCCCGCCCCGTCTGACTGACAGAGCCGGAGACCGCCCCCGTCTGATTGACAAAGCCAGAGACCGGCCCCCCCGCGCTGCCCCGCCCCGTCTGACTGACAGAGCCGGAGACCGCCCCCGTCTGATTGACAAAGCCAGAGCCCGCCCCCCCGCGCTGCGCCGCCCCGTCTGACTGACAGAGCCGGAGACCGCCCCGTCTGATTGACAAAGCCAGAGCCCCGCCCCCCCGCGCTGCGCCGCCCCGTCTGACTGACAGAGCCGGACACCGCCCCCGTCTGATTGACAAAGCCAGAGACCGGCCCCCCGCGCTGCCCCGCCCCGTCTGACTGACAGAGCCGGAGACCGCCCCGTCTGATTGACAAAGCCAGAGCCCGCCCCCCGCGCGGCCCCGCCCCGTCTGACTGACAGAGCCGGAGACCGCCCCCGTCTGATTGACAAAGCCAGAGCCCGCCCCCCCCGCGCTGCGCCGCCCCGTCTGACTGACAGAGCCGGAGACCGCCCCCGTCTGATTGACAAAGCCAGAGCCCGCCCCCCCGCGCTGCGCCGCCCCGTCTGACTGACAGAGCCGGAGACCGCCCCCGTCTGATTGACAAAGCCAGAGACCGGCCCCCCGCGCTGCCCCGCCCCGTCTGACTGACAGAGCCGGAGACCGCCCCCGTCTGATTGACAAAGCCAGAGCCCGCCCCCCGCGCTGCCCCGCCCCGTCTGACTGACAGAGCCGGAGACCGCCCCCGTCTGATTGACAAAGCCAGAGACCGGCCCCCCGCGCTGCCCCGCCCCGTCTGACTGACAGAGCCGGAGACCGCCCCCGTCTGATTGACAAAGCCAGAGCCCGCCCCCCCGCGCTGCGCCGCCCCGTCTGACTGACAGAGCCGGAGACCGCCCCGTCTGATTGACAAAGCCAGAGCCCGCCCCCCCCGCGCTGCGCCGCCCCGTCTGACTGACAGAGCCGGACACCGCCCCCGTCTGATTGACAAAGCCAGAGACCGGCCCCCCCGCGCTGCCCCGCCCCGTCTGACTGACAGAGCCGGAGACCGCCCCCGTCTGATTGACAAAGCCAGAGCCCGCCCCCCGCGCTGCCCCGCCCCGTCTGACTGACAGAGCCGGAGACCGCCCCCGTCTGATTGACAAAGCCAGAGACCGGCCCCCCGCGCTGCCCCGCCCCGTCTGACTGACAGAGCCGGAGACCGCCCCCGTCTGATTGACAAAGCCAGAGCCCGCCCCCCCCGCGCTGCGCCGCCCCGGCGGACTGACAGAGCCGGAGACCGCCCCCGTCTGATTGACAAAGCCAGAGCCCGCCCCCCCGCGCTGCGCCGCCCCGTCTGACTGACAGAGCCGGAGACCGCCCCCGTCTGATTGACAAAGCCAGAGCCCGCCCCCCCGCGCTGCGCCGCCCCGTCTGACTGACAGAGCCGGAGACCGCCCCCGTCTGATTGACAAAGCCAGAGACCGGCCCCCGCGCTGCCCCGCCCCGTCTGACTGACAGAGCCAGAGACCGCCCCCGTCTGATTGACAAAGCCAGAGCCCGCCCCCCCGCGCTGCGCCGCCCCGTCTGACTGACAGAGCCGGAGACCGCCCCCGTCTGATTGACAAAGCCAGAGCTCGCCCCCCCGCGCTGCCCCGCCCCGTCTGACTGACAGAGCCGGAGACCGCCCCCGTCTGATTGACAAAGCCAGAGACCGGCCCCCCGCGCTGCCCCGCCCCGTCTGACTGACAGAGCCGGAGACCGCCCCCGTCTGATTGACAAAGCCAGAGCCCGCCCCCCCGCGCTGCCCCGCCCCGTCTGACTGACAGAGCCGGAGACCGCCCCCGTCTGATTGACAAAGCCAGAGACCGGCCCCCCGCGCTGCGCCGCCCCGTCTGACTGACAGAGCCGGAGACCGCCCCCGTCTGATTGACAAAGCCAGAGCCCGCCCCCCCGCGCTGCGCCGCCCCGTCTGACTGACAGAGCCGGAGACCGCCCCCGTCTGATTGACAAAGCCAGAGCCCGCCCCCCCGCGCTGCGCCGCCCCGTCTGACTGACAGAGCCGGACACCGCCCCCGTCTGATTGACAAAGCCAGAGACCGGCCCCCCCGCGCTGCCCCGCCCCGTCTGACTGACAGAGCCGGAGACCGCCCCCGTCTGATTGACAAAGCCAGAGCCCGCCCCCCGCGCTGCCCCGCCCCGTCTGACTGACAGAGCCGGAGACCGCCCCCGTCTGATTGACAAAGCCAGAGCCCGCCCCCCCCGCGCTGCGCCGCCCCGTCTGACTGACAGAGCCGGAGACCGCCCCCGTCTGATTGACAAAGCCAGAGCCCGCCCCCCCGCGCTGCGCCGCCCCGTCTGACTGACAGAGCCGGAGACCGCCCCCGTCTGATTGACAAAGCCAGAGCCCGCCCCCCCGCGCTGCCCCGCCCCGTCTGACTGACAGAGCCGGAGACCGCCCCCGTCTGATTGACAAAGCCAGAGCCCGCCCCCCCGCGCTGCGCCGCCCCGTCTGACTGACAGAGCCGGAGACCGCCCCCGTCTGATTGACAAAGCCAGAGCTCGCCCCCCCCGCGCTGCCCCGCCCCGTCTGACTGACAGAGCCGGAGACCGCCCCCGTCTGATTGACAAAGCCAGAGACCGGCCCCCCCGCGCAGCCCCGCCCCGTCTGACTGACAGAGCCGGAGACCGCCCCGTCTGATTGACAAAGCCAGAGCCCGCCCCCCCCGCGCTGCGCCGCCCCGTCTGACTGACAGAGCCGGAGACCGCCCCGTCTGATTGACAAAGCCAGAGCCCGCCCCCCCGCGCTGCGCCGCCCCGTCTGACTGACAGAGCCGGAGACCGCCCCCGTCTGATTGACAAAGCCAGAGCCCGCCCCCCCGCGCTGCCCCGCCCCGTCTGACTGACAGAGCCGAAGACCGCCCCCGTCTGATTGACAAAGCCAGAGACCGGCCCCCCATGCTGCCCAGCCCCCTCGAACTGGCAGAGCTAGAGACAACGGCGCCCAGCTGTGACTGACAGCCAGAGATCAGCCCCCCCCACCCAACTGCACAGCCTCCTCTGACGGACACAGCCAGAGACCAGCCTCCCCCCCCGCCATGACTGACAGCCAGAGACCAGCCTCCCCCCCCGCCACTCTTCACAGCCCTCTCTGACTGACAGAGCCAGAAACCACCACCCGTCCATAGCCCTGCTGTGACTGACAGCCAGAAACCACCCACCTCGCACCCCTCTGCACAGTCCAGGTGTGACTGACAGAGCGCCAGAGACCACACCTCCCGCGTCCCTCTGCCCAGCACGGATGTGACTGACACAGCCAGAGACCAGTCCCCCCCCACCTGCCCCTCTGCAACTGACAGAGCCAAATACCATCCCCCCTCCTCCCACTTCACAGCCCCCATGTGATTGACAGAGCAAGAGACTGGCCCCCAAGACCCCACGCCTGTACACAGCCCCAGTGACCAGTCCCCCCCCCACTGCACAACCCCACTGTGACTGACAAAGCCAGAGACTGCCTCCCTCACCCTTGTGCACAGCCCTGCTGTGATTGACAGGGCCAGCTCAGTTCTATCCCACCTCTCTGCCCAACCCTATTGTTACTGACAGAGCCAGAGACCATCCTCCCTTCTGCACAGTCCCAGAGTGACGGACAGAAGCAGAGATACAACCCTGCCCCCTTGCACAGTCCCAGTCACTGTGAAGGAGCCTGATATCAAGACAATCACAGATGCATCTATATTAGCAAGATCAGGAGCAGACTAGTCTGTGGAATCCTTGATAAAGAACAACAAAATACTTGACCAGGAACAACAAAGAATGTAAAAGCCAAATTGGATTCCCCGCGAAAAATAAACCACCAACCTTTTACTCTAAATACAGTTAAACAAGTTGAAAAACATAATTCCCTACCCTACTACATAAATGCCCCTGAAAGGGGAAGATATGTCTGTTCCATAACCTTTACAAGTATTTGACTCAAAAGGGCACTCTGGACTTACCTTTAAAGTCTCTGAACAGAACTGATGGGAAACAAACTAAATCTATGTACAATGCAACCAACCATCCCTGAGCCCTACAAGACACAGAGGAATAAAATAAATGCAAGTTCAGCCCTACTCTTCACAGCATATACATCAGTGCACTATCAAATCTATTAGAGAACTCTTCAAACCCAGGACTCTATATTAAACCAACTCAGATGTATGATGCCTGAACTATGCAAGTGAGCTGTCATATTATCACCCACACAAAATAGTCTGCAAAGGAACCTACACCTGCTACAAACGTACTGCAACATATGGATTCTATGGGTCAACCTTGAAAAAGAAAGAATAATGATTGTCCCCCCAAAAAGCTTTAAACAACCTAAATAAATTTAAAAAAACATTATTTTGAAAATGCAGAAATAGAACAGGTTGACTTATACATATCTGAGTTCCATCTTGGAACTTCAGGCTTTCTGTAAAAACATTAGTAGAAAAAATATGCTTTCAGGCCTTTTATACCATAAAAGAAACCAATGAGTAAATAAAATACACCAATAAAACTACTAATGAAATTTTTTGACAGCACCCTATATTATGGGAACAGAGTCTGAGGCCAAACCTATTACAGCCAAAAATACCAAGTTGAAACTTTGATAGAAACCCCTCAGTTTTGCAAGCAAGCATAATGTCTACATAGCATTTCATCCAAGAATGGCTGCACAGCAGAGATGAAATGTTTATTACCATTTTCCAAGCCATCCTAGAAAAAATATAATTTCTGGTGCCACCTGTATGAAAGCAACACATACATCCTCCACAGCAAATCACTAGAAGATTAACAATTCAAACCAGTTGACTTGATTGACAGAGCCTGAAACCAACCTACACTTCAAATTGTGGAGATGCAATCTGGTACTCTTTCATCTGTGGCCAATATTTGTTTTATGTTAGTGCACAGTTCTGACCATCATTCTCAACGTGTTTCTATACCTTTCGTCTCTGAGGATTGGTAACTTTAAACCAAACCCCCTGATAACTGATGCATTGCTTTCCAACAGATTTGAGGGCATAATAAGAACAACAGGGAATTCTTAGGACTTTTTCTTTAAAGTTTGTGTATGGCATATTTAAAAATAAAATATCTTTATTAAAGACAATCAATAAATCACAGTTACTATTTCCAGAGTTGGTGAAAGAAAGCACAGTACTGACTGGAAAAAATATATCTGCAAGGAAGAATTATGCTGGTGAGTTTACATGGAAAGGGAAGAAAATAGAGAGTAAGCCACCTGATTAGACAGAGACTTCTGCCTGCTTTCAAATCTCAATCCTGTACCTGGTAAATCACAATCCAGACTAATGGGCAGCTGTTTCACCCCGTACCCTGCAACCTTGGGTGCCTTATAATGCCTTTCTGAAATAGCTCATACCTGGGCCACTCACAAACAGGTTTCCCTGAGTGTCTGTGTGCAACTGTAGTCTGACAGTCACACTTGGGTTACACTCTGGCTCTCACCAGCCTTGGTTATATGGCAGGGTGACCCCAACGCACCCTGTATGCCCTGTACTATCCAACCCTTTCCCAGACAATACAAGTTATATTAAGTGTGGAAGTAAATAAAGGGAATTTGGATGCAGGCCTCTGAAATGAGCAGGAGTCAGGCTAACTCTAGCTTTAATAACGCGAGATTTGTAGAAGCGGGGATAGTGCGAAGCGAGTGGGAAACGAACTGTGAAAGAGGCTGTTGTGACCTTGTATTAGATAAGAATAGAATGTAGACTATAAGAGAAATTGGTGAGAAAAATAAGATATCATGAAGGAATATGTATAAACAATATGCAGCTGTTGCTTATTATTGTCTGTAATAAAGGTATAAATGCTTGCTCTAATTGTTTATCTTTAGAGAGACCTGCCTAGGTGGGGGAAACCCTGTGTCCTAGTGCACTCTCTCCCTCTGTGCAATTGCTTGAGATAATAAAGTGTATCTGACTTGCTGCACCCAACCTGAGAGTGAGAACTGTGTTTTTCTCCGACAATTTGGGGGCTCATCCAGGATGGCAACGCCTGTGGAGACAACGGCAGCTGCTGCGGACCGTTCCCCTTCGAACCCCATGGCGCCACAATAGAGGTAAGAGACCTTTTGAAATCTCTATTGGGGTATCGGAGGAGGACTGCCCGTGAGGCCGTCTGTCCCTTTTGGGCTTACGCCATCCAAACTTATTGATTGTGCAGCAAGATCAGATACAGAGCGGTGCTGGGGAACTGTTTTGCCGTCCCCAACAAGGTTAGTTTGATGTGGTGCTGGGGACTTAGTTTTGCCACCCCCAATAAGGTTAATGCATAAGGTTAATGCATTAGGTTATTGCACCGGGGCTGAGGGGTTGTTACCGCCTCAAAGGTTGTATTAAGTCTGGACATAAAGCACTAAGATTATTGTACAGGACATGCATCGTGGTGTGAAGATACAGAGGCCTTGGTGTGTGTTAGTGTGAATGAGGGCCACCGAAAGACGCCCAGAGCTCCCTGCGAAGCTGTAAGCTCGTGACTGGGGATATCTCTAACGCAAGCTCAGTGGCTGCATCTTAGTGGATCGGTAAAAGATCCGACCCAAGGCGGCTGTCTCTGCATGGCATGACCGGCGAGGGGTTTGCCTGGGTCTAGGATTGTGTGACCCCATCTCTCCTCCCACTTCTCCTCCCCGTTTGAACCACTGACTAGTCTAATCACCTCACCGGAGGCAATTAGAGTATGTGGCCTCCTCTCTCTGAGGCTAGCCGACGCTCTTTGCTGAAGGGGGTGTAGGAGGGTCGTGGACATCCTCGATAAATCTTTCCTGTGTGAGTGCCTGAGGAGAGAGAGTGAGAATTCCTTAGCTCATGAGCTGCTGAGCAGACAGGGCGCCTCCCCCGGTGTGTGTGTGATTGGAAAATGGGTGGGGGACAGTCTAAGAATTCCCCCTCACCTCCTAAGGGTACCCCTGCATACCACATGTATGTGTATTATGGTCCCAAAACCTGCAGATATTTAGAAAACTGGAATTTTTACACACGTGATAATCCATCTAAACAATTCCCACTAGAAGGTACCTTTAATTTAGATAAACTTACACACCTCAGAGGAACCCTTACATCATCAAAAGCCTCTGATAAACAGTGGGAGCAATTTGTCTATTGGTGGGAGGAAGCGACAAAGAGACTCCACGAGTCTCGGGTGCGGAGTCTAAAGGACTCCCAGGAAAAATTAAAAACTCAAGTGCAGGACTTAAAACATAAATGCAAAGCATCTGGATGCCTCCCTGCCCGAGCAATTCCCTCTGTTCCTGTATATCCCCAATTGGTCAAGACTGAGAATGAGGGGGAAGCTGCTGAGGACACTGTGGATTTTTTCAGCAATGTTCCACAGCAGCCGCCATTGCCTCCTCCCCTTCCGCAGGCTGTGCCTGCTAATGATCTCCCCGCAGCAACGTCAGTCTCACCAACCCATGTATCGACTAAGCAGATTACTTCTTCTCCTGGGGGAGGGCCTTCCTCTTCACCGCAAAGAAGTGATTCCGATACCAGCCCCTCAACTAGCTCACCTGATCCTGATCCTTCTGGCCCAAGAATCTACCACACTAGGAGCCAGGTATCAGCGCTCCAGGCTCCCGTAAGAGAATTGCCTGGTGCTGGAGGAGATTTGGTTATAGTTCATGCCCCGTGGACACCAGGGGATCTTAGAAACTTGGTAAAAGAATTTCCTAATGTCAGAGAGGAGCCAGAAAAGTTTAGAGAAGAGCTCCGGACAGTGATTCAGTGTTATAATCCATCATGGGCGGACGTTAATCAGCTCTTGCAAGTAGTTATGCCAGCCGAAGTTCGACAACGGCTTTCCAGGCAGGCTGATTGGCCCGATGCTGACCCTGGAATTGAACGTGATTTAAGAGAGGCTAGAGACCGTCTTTTGAACTCCATTGTGGAGGTTTGCCCTAAGAAAACAGATTGGACAAAGATTAACAACTGTAAACAGAACAAAGGAGAGCCCCCTGCTGATTATCTAGACAGACTGACTAAGGTATTTGAACAACACTCAGGAATTGCCCAGCCAGCTGAAAATGCCAGAGAGGCAGTAGGGGCTGCCTTTGTTCAGGGACTCTTGCCTAAGGTCCAGCAGCAGTTAAGGACTATCTGCATTGGTTGGCAGACTAAACCCCTTTCTGAATTGGTGACAGTTGCCAACCATTGTACAGCTTGCATAGAGCAGAAGAAGGAAAGTACTGAAACAAAACTTTTGGCTTTGCAGTTGCAAACTTATCAATATAGAGGCCGTGGGGTAATGAGCGGAGGACGAGGACGAGGTCGGGGGAGAGGGAAAGGTCCCTCATATCCTGCCTCAACAGGGAATACTGCATGCCACTTTTGTGGCCCAGAGGGACGCTGGAGGAACGAATGCCCAAACCGATCATCTCAGAATCCTCCACCCTCTTTCCCAAATCCTGAAGCACCGGCCTTTCCCCCACCAATTCTTATTAGGACAGCCTGAGGGAACGTAACTGCATCATGAATCCTTTAATTCCTATTAATCAAGAAGGCCCATATGTAAATTGTAAAGTTGCAGGACAATCTGTTGCTTGTCTTGTGGATACTGGAGCTAGCTGATCAGCCTTAAGATCCTTAGAATTTCCCTCTGTTCCCTTGTCATCGTCATCTATTAATGCCATTGGCATTTCAAACCAACCTGTTCCACATCCTGTCACAAAAACCTTTTCTATTTCACTGGGGCTCCTTTCTGACCAACACGAGTTCTTCCTTAGCCCCTCCTCCCCTGTGAATTTGCTGGGAAGGGATATTTTGTGCAAATTAGGCTGTACTATCTGCTGCACACCAGATGGCGTATTCTTACAAATTCCTGATGAGAATACCAATCTGGTGTTGGCCGCACTTCATAGAGCAGAGCCAACTAAATTGCAGACAGCTCTCAGCCCTGATTTTGTTTATTTGCTATCACAAGTTCCCCCTTATCTTTGGTCTTGACATGCAAATGAAGTGGGACAGATTCAAACAGCCAAACCAGTTAAGATTCTTGGGATTTGTTTGGTTTTTTTTGTGCATCACATCTTTATTTCAAACAGCGAAAAACTTAAATTCAGCTCTCCACAGCACCAGCTCATGCCTTAGCTGTCCCCTTGCTCTGGGCTCGCTGATACTCTTGCTGCAGCTGGGCCAGCACCTCCCTCTGCTGTTCCGCCTTCTTCTCAGACTCCTGCATTTGCAGATTCTTGTTGACCCTTCTAAACCACTGCCAAAAGTACCACAATACCCACTGCATCCTGAAGCAGAGGAAGGAATAGCTCCAGTAATGGATTCTTTATTACAGCAGGGTATTATTGTTTCCACTACTAGTTTTTGCAATACACCTATCTTTCCTGACAAGAAGACAGGAAAGAACACCTATCGCTTTTTTCAAGATCTCTGTGCGGTTAACGCTGTTGTTTTGCCTCTTTTCCTGTGGTTCCAAATCCAGGTACAATCCTTTCTTGTATTCCCTCTTCAGCCACTTACTTTACTGTTGTGGATCTTTGTTCAGCTTTTTTTTCCATTCCCATTCACTCTGATAGTCAATATTTGTTTGTCTTTACCTACAAAGGATGTAAGTATACCTGGACCCACCTGGTATACTGAGTCTCCATTCCTGTTTTCCCAGATCTTAAAAAAGTATCTGGATGATGTGATCTTTCCAGGCAAATCTGTGCTTATACAATATGTAGATCTTTTGTTGGCATCCTCTTCCTTTGAACCCTGTAAAGTTAATACTTCGGTTCTTTTGATTGCTCTAGCTGCTAAGGGTCACAAGGCATCCAGGGGTGGCAGGTTTGTAGAAATTTTGGTGGTGTCCAGAACCCTCTGACCCCCCCAAACTCTGCCCCCTACCTGCCTAAGGCTCTGGGAGGGAGTTTGGGTGGGGGGAGGAGGTCTGGGGTGCAGGCCCTGGGCTGGGGAAGGGGATTGGGGTGCAGGAGGAGTACAGTCTCTGGGAGGGAGTTTGGGTGCAAAAGGGGTGAGAGATTGGGCTCTGGGAGGAAGTCTGGGTGGGGGAGGGGGTCTGGAGTGCAGGTTCTGGGTTGGAGTTTGGGTGTTGGGTGCAGGCTCCGGGCTGGAGCGGGGGTTGAGGTGCAGGAGGGGGTGAGGGGTGCAGGCTCTGGGATGGAGTTTGGATGTAGGCTCTGGGCTGGGGCAAGGGGTGGGGGTGCAGGAGGGGGTGAGGGGTGCAGGCTCTGGGAGGGAGTTTGAGGGCAGGAGGGTGTGGAGGGAGTAGGTGCAGAGGTGAGGGCTGTGGGGTGGGGCTGGGGAGGAGGGGCTTGGGAGGGGGCACAGGGCTAGGGCAGAGGGTTGGGGTGACGGCTGGGGGGTGGGGCTGGGGGGTTCATGATGCAGTAGGGGGCTCAGGGCTGGGCAGAGGGTTAGGGTGCCAGGGGGTGAGGGCTCTGTCTGGGGCTGGGGATGAGGGGATTGGGGTGTTGGAGAGGCTCAGGATTAGGGCAGAGGGTTAGGGTGCAGGAGGGGGTGAGGGCTGCAAGCCCTGGGACAGAGTTTGTTTGCAGGCTCTGGGAGGGAGTTTGGGTGCAGGAGGGGGGGTGTGGGAAGGGGGTGGGGGTACAGGCTCTGGGATGGAGTTTGGGTGCTGGGTGCAGGTTCTGGGCTGGGGCACAGGGAGGGGGTGCAGTATGGTTTGAGGGGTGCAGGCTCTGAGAGGGAGTTTGGGTGCAGGCTCTGGGAGGGAGTTTGCAGGAAGGAGAGGGTGTGTGGGAAGAGGTGGGGTGCTAGGATAAAATGAAGCTACAATGTGCCAGCACCACAAGATTACAAGGGTCAATTAGAAGTGGAAAGTCAGAAGCAGCACTTGCCTGCTTCAATATATTATATTTTGTTATATCTGTTGTGACGAAGTGGGAATGTTCTTAATGTTTTCTCTGAATACTGTGTGGGTGCCTCAGTTTCCCCTATGCATTTCTTAAGGATCTATGTGGTGGGATAAGGATCTAGGTGGTATGTGATTGTTGTAGAGCCCTAGAGGATCAGTGTGATACTGTCTGCCACACCGTGTGCTTCCCACAGCGAGTCTGCCCAGGCGGGGCTTCTGGGGAAGCTAGAGGGCCCTGCACCCCAACTCTGTGGTCAGACGTGACTCTCAGCCAGCCAGTAAAACAGAAGGAACACAGTCTAAAACAGAGCTTGTAGGTACAGAAAACAGGACCCCTCAGTCAGGTCCATCTTGGGGGGTGGGGAGCCCAGACCCAAGTTCTGGGCCTCTCCCTGTTTCATAAGAACATAAGGACATAAGAATGGCCATACTGGGTCAGACCAAAGTTCCATCCAGCCCAGTATCCTGTCTACCAACAGTGGCCAATGCCAGGTGCCCCAGAGTGAGTGAACCTAACAGGTAATGATCAAGTGATCTTTCTCCTGCCATCCATCTCCTCCCTCTGACAAACAGAGGCTAGAGACACCATTCCTTACCCATCCTGGCTAGTAGCCATTAATGAACTTAACCTCCATGAATTTATCAAGTTCTCTTTTAAACCCTGTTATAGTCCTAGCCTTCACAACCTCCTCAAGCAAGGAGTTCCACAAGTTTAAACCTGTGGCTGGGTGAAGAACTTCCTTTTATTTGTTTTAAACCTGCTGCCCATTAATTTCATTTGGTGGCCCCTAGTTCTTATATTATGGGAATAAGGAAATAACTTTTCCTTATTCACTTTCTCCACACCACTCATGATTTTATATACCTCTATCATATCCCCCCTTAGTATCCTCTTTTCCAAGCTGAAAAGTCCTAGCCTCTTTAATCTCTCCTCATATGGAACCTGATCCAAACCCCTAATCATTTTAGTTGCCCTTCTCCGAACCTTTTCTAATGCCAGTATATCTTTATTGAGATAAGGAGACTACATCTGTACTCAGTATTCAAGATAGTGGGTGCACCATGGATTTATATAAGGGCAATAAGATATTCTCTGTCTTATTCTCTATCCCTTTTTTAATGATTCCTAACATCCTATTTGCTTTTTTGACTGCTGCTGCACACTGTGTGGATGTCTTTGGAGAACTATCCACGATGATGCCAAGATCTTTTTCCTGATTAGTTGTAGCTAAATTAGCCCCCATCATATGTATAGTTGGGGTTATTTTTTCCAATTTGCATTACTTTACATTTATCTACATTAAATTTCATTTGCCATTTTGTTGCCCAGTCACTTAGTTTTGTGAGATCATTTTGAAGTTCTTCACAGTTTGCTTTGGTCTTAACTACGTTGAGCAGTTTAGTATCCCCAGCCAGCTCCAAACTGACACTCCCTCCAGCCTTTTCTCTGGCCTTTGTCTCTTTTCTGGACAAGGAGGCCACCTGATCTCTTTGTTCTCCAACACCTTCAGTTGGCACTTGCAGGGGAGGGCCCAGGCCATCAGTTGCCAGGAGACAGGATGTCCATCATTCTCTGTGCAGACAACATCACACTGGCCCTCTAGGACTCTACAACAATCACACACCCTTATCCCACCACCGAGATCCTTAAGAAATGCATAGGGGAAACTGAGGCACCCACATAGTATTCAGAGAAAATATTAAGAACATTTCCACTTCGTAAAACCTGTATACAAACAATTATATACTTTAAAAGGTGTAAAATAATCAAGTATTGTGCTAAACACAATCATACCCCAAACTGACTGCCAAATTTAAGTTGTTTTTCCCCTCAAGTGAGGGCTCTGGGGTGGGGCTGGGGATGAGTGGTTCACAGTGCAGGAGGGGGCTCAGGGTTGGGGTGCAGGCTCTGGGGTGGGGTAAGGCCGGGGATGAGGAGCTTGGGGTGCAGACAGGCTGCCCCAAGGTTAGGGTCAGAGAGGCCTCCCCCCCCGCCACCAGCAGCAGCGAGCTCCGGACGAGAGACCCCTCCTCCCCCCTGCTGCCCCTCACCATAGCCTCACTGGGGATGAAGGATAGGGCTGCCCCTTGCCCAGCATGGGGCAGGAGTGGTGGCTGCAGGGGGAGGGGGCACATCGGGGTCAAACACTCACCGAAGCCCCAGCAGCTGCTCAGGTGAGTGAGGTCCACTCTGATGATCGTGTTTCCTGGAAGCCCCCTCAGCATCTCCTCTTGGTGGGTGCCGGGGCCCCCTGCTGCCCCTCACCATAGCCTCACTGGGGATGAAGGATAGGGCTGCCCCTTGCCCAGCATGGGGCAGGAGTGGTGGCTGCAAGGGGAGGGGGCACATCAGGGGGTCAAACACTTACCGAAGCCCCAGCAGCTGCTCAGGTGAGTGAGGTCCACTCTGATGATCGTGTTTCCTGGAAGCCCCCTCAGCATCTCCTCTTGGTGGGTGCTGGGGGAGGGGAGGGCTGGCAAGCACATGTGTGCCTCCTCCCCCTCCCCGTCCTGAGGTGCAGCAGCCAGCTGCCCCAGTGGTGTCTCTTGTGCTGTTGCCATAGGCACCAACAGCAGCAGCTGGAAGTGCAGGCAGACAAGGGAGAGCCGTGTGCCACCGCTTTCATTCAGGCAGGGACGCTCCGGGGCTGGGAAGGGCACAGGGCGCTCCGGGACTGGGGCCCGCTCCAATGAAGTGAGCTGTAGCTCACGAAAACTTACGCTCAAATAAATTTGTTAGTCTCTAAGCTGCCACAAGTCCTCCTTTTCTTTTTGCAACTACAGACTAACACGGCTGCTACTCTGAAATCTTTCTTCCTTCTGTGTTTTCAGCCCAGGTGGCTGAGCTCATAGCCTTAACTCGAGCCTGAATTTTGGCTCAGGATCAAGCAGTTACTATCTATACAAATTCTCGCTATGCCTTTGGAGTGGTACATGATTATGGTCTGCTTTGGAAGTACAGAGGTTTTCTTACATCCACTGGTTCTCCTATTAAGAATAATTTGTATGTATCTGCTCTGTTGGATGCCCTTTTATTGCCCAAAGCTATTGCTGTTGTCAAATGTACAGCTCACCAAATCCCTCATAATGAAGTTACACGTGGAAATGCTTTGGCTGATTCTACAGCCAAAACTGCAGCCCTTTCTGCCCCTCAGGCTGCATATACTTGTGTCTTAATCAAGCAGCCTCCGTTAGCTTCCCTTGAAGATCTTGCCAAGATCCAGGAGGCAGCGCCAGAAGCCGAGAAATGTTCTTGGAGTGCTGCTGGATGCATTTTACACACTGATCACCTTTGGCATTCTCCAGATGGCTGCCTGGTGGCGCCTAAGATGCGTTTCCCCTATTTTGCTCATGTATACCACGGAATGGCACACATAAGCAAAGGGGGGATGGTTGCTGTAGTTAAACGAGACTGGTATGCACCGGACTTCTCCTCTGTGGACCAGCACTACTGCTAACAATGTGTGATTTGTCAGCAACACAACATTGGTAAAGCTGTTAAAGTTAAGCAGGCAGCCCATCCCTCTCCCTGGGGACCTTTTGTAAATATTCAGATTGATTTTATTCAAATGTCTAAATGTTGTAATTATGAATATGTGTGAGTTTTACTTGATGTATTCTCAAATTGGGTTGAGGCCTTTCCCTGTAAAAAGGCAGATGCCAAGACTGTTGTGAAGCTTCTGCTTAAGGATTTTGTACCATGATTTGGCATCCCTGTGAGTATCAACAGTGATCGTGGAACTCATTTTACTGGACAGATTGTGCAGCCTTACAGATTCAGCACAACCTCAACTGCCCCCACCATCCGCAGTCTGCTGGGACAGTGAAACATCAGAATGGGATTTTGAAAAATAAACTGGCCAAGATCTGTGCAGAGACGAACTTAAAGTTGCCAGATGCCCTCCCACTGGCATTAATGAGTATGAGGGCCACTCCCAATCGAAAGACTGGACTCAGCCCTCATGAGATGCTAACCGGGCGCCCGATGCGATGACTGGCTGCGCCCCTGCTGACCCTTGCCCAGATGGACATTCATTTAATGGATGACATAATGCTTAATTATTGTCAGGCACTAATGAAATGTGTTAAGTCCTTTTATACACAGGTGAAAGAAGCCCTACCCAAGGATCCTGAGCGCCCCTGCCACTCGCTGGAACCAGGAGACTGGGTCTACATAAAGGTCCGTCAGCGAAAGACCGCCCTGGCCCCACGCTGGAAAGGTCCTTACCAAGTCCTGCTAACCACCAACACTGCTGTGAAGTGCCAAGGACTGACTACCTGGACCCATGCTTCTCAGTGCAAAAAGGCCCCTCCATCTCGGGATGATTCCCCGACTGATAATCAGTATATCTCTCCTCCTGATGCTGCTGTTCCATCTGGACAGCAGGAGAAAAGGACAAGGTGAAGTGCTAGTAACCTCTCCCTTGTCCACTGACAGACCTACTGCACCTTTGAATTTTGCTAGAAGAATCAAAGCATTTCAGAGTGATGTGCTAGTAACCTCTCCCCTGTATAATGCAAAACCACGACTGTTCCAAGAGAGAAGAAGGAACACCCGCTCTGCTGAAACCACCAAGATCCAAGGATTCCTGACTACAAAAGACATTGAGAATTGGCCTTGGTGGCAAAGACGGAGCATTGTACATTGGCAGGGAGGGAGTTGCGGGATGTATTCTTGGGAATGTGGAGTGAAGTGGTGGGGTGGGTTTATTCCAGGGGCTGGAATCTGTGCTTATGGGCAAATACCAGCAGAATGCACTGCCCTCCCTAATTGGCTTCCAGATGATGAATACCAAAAACGCCTTACTGCCACGAACATTACTCCCACCATCCCCTCCACCTTTGCCACCACTCCTGTAAGTTACCCAAATACAGATGATACTGTATATTCTAATGAAACCTATTGGCCAAGACCTTCACATCTGAGTGACGTATTGAAATTTTGTTCAGAAAACCTATTTTTTAAGGTTCATAATAGTTCATATGAGAGAACAATTGAATGGAAAACAAATGGATCAGTGGAAATAGAAATATATGATATCACTACAGATGAACCCCGAGAATCAGAAATTGCGATTAGTGGGTTCTATAGCGAAGTAGATATGATGGTCGTTCCTGGAGTCTGTAAACTGTTAGATGAAAGAGGCCCTCATTGTTATTTGGTCACCCAATTAGTGAATAACCAAACATATACCCAAAGAGTTTGTTCTGTAACTGGAAATTTTACCTGTACTGAAATGATTCCAGTAACTAATAATTTAACCTGTACCATATTGCAATATACCCCCTCTTATGCCATTGATGCTAATGCCTCTCAGAAGTATATAAAGGTGTTTAGCCAACAGATGTGGTATAGTACTGTACCAGAAAGAGATGTAGTAGGATATCGATGGACTGTGATTAATACTACACTAGGGACTATAAAATTCACACTGCCCTTGTCCAGTTTTCAGATCACCTCTACATATCCAAATTGCTCAAGAGGGGCTGCCATTAGGTTAGCACAACAAAGGGCCTGGGTTTCTTCTAGGAAGAAAAGGGACTTAGATGGATCCCTATGGGATGGGGCCAATAGTGCAGCAGCAATTTGGAATATTTATAGAAACCAAGAACATGAAGAGAAATTAGGACAATTGGAAAAAGCCACTGGCCTTATAACTGGAGCACAACTAACCCAGGTTCAGGCTGGAGTTGGTGAATTACGTGTTATCTCCGCCCTTAGTTCAATGACCCAGAAGCTGTTGACAGAGATGGTACTGAATATCACTGAGGCTGGGAAGGCATTGCAGTGGGATCTGGCTTGCTCAGAAATCCAGGATTTCCTGAATGACCAGCTGATGGCCATTCGGAGTGATCTAGAGCATCAGGCCTGGCCTACTGCCCTTACAGACACTTCAGGCGTATCATCTGATCTGTGGCCATGGAGACACACTTGGAGATTTTCTGGGTGGAGGTGCAGACGTTCGCAGTGTTCCTTCCAAGCATACGGACCTGTTGGAGGGATGTGGGCTCCCACATACCGAATCCTGCCGGGTCCGTGGGGAGGATGCATGTGGGACTGGGTAATTCACCGAGACATTTGGGAACTTAGACTACCTGGTATGCCTAATCGATTTTTAGTCAGTGCTCCCAGAATAACACCCGACATTTGGATAGGGATAGGGAGTCAATGGACATTCTGGCCGTTAGAACCCCCACAGCTTCAGTGTGTACGTAAACTGAAGCCAGGGGAAGTTGTCACCGTTCATGACAACGTTTGTTGGGAGGGTATAGGACAAGGAACTACCCTGACAGGACACCTACTCTTCCAAGCTAATGATAGCTGTGTGCATGTTGAGGCCACCATGTTACAAGATATTCATTTTAATCTCACCACTGCTGCAGGCAACCATATTATTTATTGGCCTGCAGATAGAATTTTACAATCAGCCCTTAGGTTTCAGATACCCTTGAACTGGACCACCCTAGTACCTGATCGATTTCAAAATTTACTTTCAATTCTACCAGAGATTCAGAAAATTACTGAATTACAAGGGCAACTTCATATGCTTCAAAATATATATCAAGTTGAAAAGTATGCCTTTCATACCGCTTATAGAGTGTCTACTTTATGTACTAAGTATGATGTATTGTGTTTTGTGACTAAAACTGTGCAACAACCCCATCATATTATCACTATGGGAATGTTATTGCTTGTATTGTTGTTATTTGGTTTAGGGTTATGTTATTGTTGTTATAAAGGACGTAACAATAATAATACTTTACATGTCCATACTAACCATGCATTGTCATTGTATCCAATTAAAACCCCTAAGGTTGAAGTATTTGATGAAGAGTTTGAAATACAAAATTTAATGAAAATGGAAATTTAAAATTGATAGTTGTGCTGGAAGCACAAAAGGGGGGAGTGTGGAAGTAGATAAAGGGAATTTGGATGCAGGCCTCTGAAATGAGCAGGAGTCAGGCTAACTCTAGCTTTAATAATGTGAGATTTGTAGAAGCGGGGATAGTGCGAAGCGAGTGGGAAACGAACTGTGAAAGAGGCTGTTGTGACCTTGTATTAGATAAGAATAGAATGTAGACTATAAGAGAAATTGGTGAGAAAAATAAGATATCATGAAGGAATATGTATAAACAATATGCAGCTGTTGCTTATTATTGTCTGTAATAAAGGTATAAATGCTTGCTCTAATTGTTTATCTTTAGAGAGACCTGCCTAGGTGGGGGAAACCCTGTGTCCTAGTGCACTCTCTCCCTCTGTGCAATTGCTTGAGATAATAAAGTGTATCTGACTTGCTGCACCCACTCTGAGAGTGAGAACTGTGTTTTTCTTTCTATATGGCAGGGTGACCCCAACACACCCAGTATGCCCTGTACTGCCCAAACCTCTCCCAGACAATACAAGTTATATTAAGTCACTTACTCCTTTAAAGACTAATATGCACACAACTCGTCGTCCCAAAAGGAGTTATCCAGACACATCAATTTAAAATACACTGGATTAGATAAAACAGGTTAATTAACTACAAAGAGATCAATTTTAAGTGAGTACAAGTAACAAGGCATAAAAGTCAAAAAATGGCTACAAGTAAAAACAAAGATATGATGTTTACTATTACCTGATTTAGCAAAATACATTAGATTCCAGCAAAGTTTCTCACCATATGCTTTCAGCAGTCTTGCTGACCCATCCCTGTAGGTCAGGATCCCTTCTCCCCATAGTCCAACAAATGCTTCCTTTGTTGCTTCAGGTGCAGCGAATGTGACGGGCTGGGCTACCTTGGGCTGTTTGTCCCTCCTTTTTATAGTTTCAGTCCCCCTCTTGAAACACATTTCCAGATGGGCAGTGGGAGACAAAGAGTGTATGTGGAAGGATGTTCCCTGCTGCTTTTTTCTCACCCCTATGAGCTTTCTTTTTTCCTCTTGCTGCTTGATTACTCTGTTTACTACATAAATGCAGGATAGACCTCTTTGCCAACCTTGGTTTGGGCAGGGCTGTAGGGTTTGGAACATGTGTTAATAACACCATACAGTGGAATCTTATAACTTTACATTTCAATGTTGCCAAATACTGGCCTCAGACCAGCAAATTTTGAGTTTTCAGATGATACCTTACAAGGCATATGTTATACCAAGATGATTACAATAGTGTGTATTCTACCACAAAACCCATCTTTCAGCTGAACGTGTGCAGAAAGGGATTTTATTCTTTTTAAAAGGGGCTAAAAAGGCGGGAGCTAGGAAAAGATTACAAAAAAAACCTCCCTTCCCCTATCTTCTGTCTGTCATAACTATTTAGGTTGGCTCTGATCCTACAATCAATTGGAGCCATGCCGGTGGTAACTCACATCCCCATGGAGCCCCTCTGAAGTCCAGGGATGCAAGGATCTGCCCACACAGACCTGATGGCAGGATCAAGGCCTTATATTGGGAGTTCTTCGGGGCAAGTCCTTCATCTTCATAAGACTGCAGCAATCATACCTCGCACATTGTGAGCACTAATGGATATAAATGATTATAGGGAGCTCCTTGTGGCAGAGGGCCTGTCTTAGTACATCTTTATTAATGGGGCTAGCTCTTTATTTCTCTCTCCCTCCTCATCTACACTATTAAGGCTCTAGCGATGAAGAAAGGAGGGACTGTGAGAGAGATTTGTATAAAAATAGGAGGGGGATAAAGGGCCTGGTTCCTAGATCCTTGGGCCTGGTTAACTAAAATTGTCTTTCTTCAGGGAAGAACTTTATATTAAAGGGGAAGTGTCATCCACACACTGAGTCAGCCATTTCCACCCTTCTAGCTTTCCTTGTGAGAACCTCAGGGTAGAGTGAAATACAAGAGAATCCCTTGCAGAAATGCAGCTCCCCAGTTCAGATGATCTGACTTCATACCAGCTTCCGACCCTCACTCTGTGCTCTACAGTCCCAGTCTCCCACAGAAAGGAAACCAATAGCACACATGACATCTTACCTATCACGGTGATGGGCACCTTAGAAATACCATAGAAGGATGTGCTCAGGCTGGACCCAGCCTGTGGCCTTCATTGGCTAGGGAAGGGGAGCAGAAACAGCAGGAAGCTATCACCCAGCAACTTAGTAGCAGTTTCCATAGCAACAGAACTCACTGTGGTACAAGGCAGCAGCTTTTGTTCTCTGGCCTGAGGACTGCAAGCCTCTTTCTCTCTGCAATGTTGATGCAGCCCAGAGCTTGTGCTAGGTGAGGTTACTCTGAGCCCTGGTCTACACTAGGAGTTGAGGTAGAATTTAGCAGCGTTATCTAGATTTAATCCTGTACCCATCCACATGACGAAGCCCTTTTTTTCGACATAAAGGGCTCTTAAAATCGATTTCCTTACTCCACCCCCGACAAGGGGATTAGCGCTGAAATCGACCTTGCCGGGTCGAATTTGGGGTACCGTGGATGCAATTAGACGGTATTGGCCTCCGGGAGCTATCCCAGAGTGCTCCATTGTGACCGCTCTGGACAGCACTCTCAATTCAGATGCACTGGCCAGGTAGACAGGAAAAGGCCCACGAACTTTTGAATTTCATTTCCTGTTTGGCCAGCGTGGCAAGCTGCAGGTGAGTGCAGAGCTCATCAGCAGAGGTGACCATGATGGAGTCCCAGAATCGCAAAAGAGCTCCAGCATGGACTGAACGGGAGGTACGGGATCTGATCGCTGTATGGGGAGAGGAATCCGTGCTATCAGAACTCCGTTCCAGTTTTCAAAATGCCAAAACATTTGTCAAAATCTCCCAGGGCATGAAGGACAGAGGCCATGACAGGAACCCGAAGCAGTGCCACACGAAACTTCAGGAGCTGAGGCAAGCCTACCAGAAAACCAGAGAGGCAAACGGCCGCTCTGGGTCAGAGCCCAAAACATGCTACTTCTATGATGAGCTGCATGCCATTTTAGGGGGTTCAGCCTCCACTACCCGAGCCATGTTGTTTGACTCCTTCAATGGAGATGGAGGCAACATGGAAGCAGGTTCTGGGGACAAGGAAGATGATGATGATGAGGTTGTAGATAGTTCATAGCAAGCAAGCGGAGAAACTGGTTTTCCCGACAGCCAGGAACTGTTTCTCACCCTGGACCTGGAGCCAGTACCCCCCCAAACCCACCCAAGGCTGCCTCCCGGATCCACCACGAGAGAAGGGACCTCTGGTGAGTGTACCTTTTTAAATAGTATACATGGTTTAAAAGCAAGCGTATTTAATGATTAATTTGCCCTGGCATTCACGGTCAGTACAGCTACTGGAAAAGTCTGTTAACGTGTCTGGGGATGGAGTGGAAATCCTCCAGGGAGATCTCCATAAAGCTCTCCTGGATGTACTCCCAAATCCTTTGCAAAAGGTTTCTGGGGAGGGCAGCCTTATTCCGTCCACTATGGTAGGACTTTACCTACCAGGCTGGGTCCACTTTACCACGCCAGGCCAGTAGCACGTAGTCGGGAATCATTGCAGAACAAAGCTTTGCAGTGTATGTTTGCTGGTGTTCAAACAACATCCGTTCTTTATCTCTCTGTGTTATCCTCAGGAGAGTGATATCATTCATGGTCACCTGGTTGAAATAGGGTGCTTTTCTTAAGGGGACATTCAGAGGTGCCCGTTCCTGCTGGGTTCTTTGCTTGTAGCTGAACAGAAATGTTCCCTGCTGTTAGCCACGGGAAGGTATGAGGGGTTAGACATGTGGTAGGGGAGGCAAAATGCGACCTTGTAATGAAAGCACATTTGCTATGTATGTAATGTTAAGAGCAAGGTTTACTGTGAAAGAGTGTACCCATTGTTCTATAAAATGTGTCTTTTAAAATACCACTGTCCCTTTTTTTTTCCCCACCAGCTGCATGTGTTTCAAGGATCACAGGACCTTCTCCTTCCCAGAGGCTAGCAAAGATTAGAAGGTGGAAAAAACGCACTTGCGATGAAATGTTCTCTGAGCTCATGCTATCCTCCCACGCTGACAGAGCACAGACGAATGCGTGGAGGCAGACAATGTCAGAGTGCAGGAAAGCACAAAATGACTGTGAGGAGAGGTGGCAGGCTGAAGAGAGTAAGTGGCGGGCTGAAGAGAAGGCTGAAGGTGAAAGGTGGTGGCAGCATGATGAGAGGAGGCAGGATTCAATGCTGAGGCTGCTGGAGGATCAAACAAATATGCTCCAGCGTATGGTTGAGCTGCAGGAAAGGCAGCAGGAGCACAGACCGCCACTACAGCCCCTGTGTAACCAACCACCCTCCTCCCCAAGTTCCATAGCCTCCTCATCCAGACGTCCAAGAATGCGGTGCGGGTGCCTCCGGCCACCTAGCTGCTCCACCCCAGAGGATTGCCCAAGCAACAGAAGGCTGGCATTCCATAATTTTAAACTTTTAAAGTGCTGTGTGGCTTTGTCTTTCCCTCTTCCACCACCCCTCCCAGTGCTTCCCTCCTCCACCACCCCTTCCGGGCTACCTTGGCAGTTATCCCCCTATTTGTGTGATGAATTAATAAAGAATGCATGAATGTGAAGCAACAATGACTTTATTGCCTCTGCAAGCAGTGATTGAAGGGAGGAGAGGAGGGTGGTTAGCGTACAAGGAAGTAGAGTGAACCAAGGGGTGGGGGGTTCATCAAGGAGAAACAAACAGAACGTTCACACTGTAGCCTGGCCAGTCATGAAACTGGGTTTCAAAGCTTCTCTGATGCGCACCGCACCCTCCTGTGCTCTTCTAATCACCCTGGTGTCTGGCTGTGTGTAACCAGCAGCCAGGCGATTTGCCTCAACCTCCCACTCCACCATAAACGTCTCCCCCTTACTGTCACAGACATTGTGGAGCACACAGCAAGCAGTAATAACAGTGGGAATATTGGTTTTGCTGAGGTCTAACCGAGTCAGTAACCTGCAACAGCACGCTTTTAAACGTCCAAATGCACATTCAACCACCATTCTGCACTTGCTCAGCCTGTAGTTGAACAGCTCCTGATTACTGCCCAGGCTGCATGTGTATGGCTTCAAGAGCCATGGCATTAAGGGGTAGGCTGGGTCCCCAAGGATAACTATAAGAATTTCAACATCCCCAACGGTTATTTTCTGGTCTGGGAATAAAGTCCCTTCCTGCAGCTTTTGAAACAGACCAGAGTTCCTGAAGATGCAAGCGTCATGTATCTTTCCCGGCCATCCCACATTGATGTTGGTGAAACGTCCCTTGTGATGCACCAGTGCTTGCAGCACTATTGAAAAGTACCCCTTGCGGTTTATGTACTCACCGGCTTGGTGCTCCGGTGCCAAGGTAGGGATATGGGTTCTGTCTATGGCCCCACCACAGTTAGGGAATCCCATTGCAGCAAAGCCATCCACTATGACCTGCACATTTCCCAGGGTCACTACCCTTGAGATCTTCGATTGTGTTGGCTACTTGCATCACAGCAGCCCCTATAGTAGATTTGCCCACTCCAAATTGATTCTCGACTGACAGGTAGCTGTCTGCCATAGCAAGCTTCCACAGGACTATTGCACTCGCTTCTCAACTGTGAGGGCTGCTCTCATCTTGATATTCTTGCGCCTCAGGGCAAGGGAAAGCAAGTCACAAAGTTCCATGAAAGTGCCATTACGCATGCGAAAGTTTCGCAGCCACTGGGAATTGTCCCAGACCTGCAACACTACGCGGTCCCACCAGTTTGTGATTGTTTCCTGGCCCAGAATCAGCGTTCCACAGCATGAACCTGCCCCAGTAGCACCACGATGCCCACATTGCCAGCGCCCGTGCTTTGAGAGAAGTCTGTGTCCATGTCCTCATCACTCTCGTCACCACGCTGACGTCGCCTACTCGCCCGGTTTCGCTTTGCCAGGTTCTGGTGCTGCATATACTGCTGGATAATGCGTGTGGTGTTTAATGTGCTCCTAATTGCCAAAGTGATCTGAGCGGGCTCCATGCTTGCCGTGGTATGGCGTCTGCACAGAAAAAAGGCGCGGAACGATTGTCTGCCGTTGCTCTGACGGAGGTAGGGGCGACTGACGACATGGCTTACAGGGTTGGCTTACAGGGAATTAAAATAAAGAATGCATGAATGTGAAGCAACAATGACTTTATTGCCTCTGCAAGCGGTGATTGAAGGGAGGAGGGGAGGGTGGTTAGTGTACAAGGAAGTAGAGTGAACCAAGGGGCGGGGGGTTCATCAAGGAGAAACAAACAGAACTTTCACACAAAATGCTCTAAGTGCATTAAGTGCATTAACTCAACAGAGTGCTTCCACAGTACCAAGGCTAGCATCGACTTCCAAAGTGTTGCACTGTGGGTAGCTATCCCACAATTCCTGCAGTCTCCGCCAGCCATTGGAATTCTGGGTTGGAGATCCCAGTGCCTAATGGGGCAAAAACATTGTCGCGGGTGATTCTGGGTATATGTCGTCAGGCCCTCCCTCCGTGAAAGCAATGACAGACAATTGTTTCGCACCTTTTTTCCTGAGTTACCTGTGCAGACACCATACCATGGCAAGCATCGAGCCCACTCAGCTCACTGTCACTGTACGTCTCCTGGGTGCTGGCAGACGCGGTTCTGCATTGCTACACAGCAACAACACATTGTTTCTCCTTGATGAACCCCCCGCCCCTTGGTTGAACTCAAAACCCTGGGTTTAGCAGGCCAATGCTCAACCCAATGAACTATCCCTCCCCTTGGTATTTCAGGCAGGACTGAATCTCCATTAAACTTTTCAAGGTGCCCCGACAGACCTCACCAAAATGATTGTTGGCCATTGATTTCACGGCGGGAAGGAGGGAGAGGGGAGCAAATTAATACAAAACAAAGCTGGTGTGTTTCTTGTTTTGATCCACTCCATCTATCTTTTACATCTTTGGCTGGCAGCAGATGGTGCAGCAGGACTGCAAGCCATCCACATCTCCTGGCTGCTCGACAAAAGATGGTGCAATAGGACTACTAGCCATCTTCATCTCCAGCCTGCTCGCCAGAAGACGGTACAATAGGACTGCTGGCAGGACTAAAGAGAATGACCTGGTCGAGTCACTCCTATTTTATTCCCTGTACCCATGTCTGCCCAGGCGCTTCTGACTGACCTTACTGAGGCGGCCAGGAGCACCTCGGACATGATGGCGATGGTTATCAGGCCTATTGCACTGTCTGCTGCCACAAGGCAATGTGTTGTTGCTGTGTAGCAATGCAGAACCGCGTCTGCCAGCACCCAGGAGACGTACAGTGACAGTGAGCTGAGTGGGCTCGATGCTTGCCATGGTATGGCGTCTGCACAGGTAACTCAGGAAAAAAGGTGCGAAACAATTGTCTGTCATTGCTTTCACGGAGGGAGGGCCTAACGACATATACCCAGAATCACCCGCGACAATGTTTTTGCCCCATTAGGCACTGGGATCTCAACCCAGAATTCCAATGGGTGGCGGAGACTGCAGGAATTGTGGGATAGCTACCCACAGTGCAACACTTTGGAAGTCGATGCTAGCCTTGGTACTGTGGAAGCACTCTGTTGAGTTAATACACTTAGAGCATTTTGTGTGGGGACACACACAATCGACTATATAAAAACAATTTCTAAAAAACCGACTTCTATAAATTCGACCTAATTTCGTAGTGTAGACATACCCTCACTCACGTTTCCAGAAGCCTGAGTTCCAATATGTGGGGAGCTTTTGTTAGGAAGCCTTCTTTGCTCTACAACGCGTCTCCATGTCAGTGCTTTACCCTCAGCCACCAAGGTTATCCACTCACACTTCTCCAGGAGGCAGCTGAATCTGTACTGCCCTGATTGCAGGAGGTGATCATTGCAGCTCTTGTAAGGTGTGAGCACAGCCTAGAAGAACTAAAAGCTCTGCACTTCACAATGGGGATAGGGATTTCAGATAGTTGATCCCTTTCATATCATCACCATTATTAATTATTTGTATTAAGTCCTTTATTTTATCAAAAGGCTTATCATTGTTAGATCCTTTTTCTGTACATTTTTTTCTTGCTGATCACTGAGATCTAGTACATGAGACAAATTCTCAATTGGTGCAACACTGTTAGCTTCAGAGGGGTTACATTGGTTTAATCTGGAGCAGAATTTGGCCATTGGTATGTAAAACACACACTCTGCGTTATGGTCTGCCTGCTTGATTTCTTCAGCAGCCACAACTTTGGGGCACACTGCGCCAAATGAAGTATATTTGCTGAGGTATGTTTTATGCAAACCAGATTGGGGACAGGGCAGTGCTCTTCCTCAGGGTGCAAATCCCCTCCAGCCGGAGGAGAATTTCATTTTTCTGGCCTTGTTTCTTAGACAAATGAGAAATCTGCACCAGATAATACTAGGACTGACTTCAGTAGCACTTGCATCCATTTATCAGCATTAAATTTGGCCCAGAGACCTGTGTAGTTGTGTGGGATAAGAGCTCTCTACTGATCAAGGATGAATTAAGCCACTGATGCACAGAGTATTGTTTTATGCTAACACAGTCATGAAAGATAACTATACGCCCTTAAAAACACAAACAAAACAAACAGTTTGCTAGAGTATCACTATAGTAACATACCACAGAGAAATCATTGCACAACAAAAGGCCACTTAACCAAATAAGAATGCATGCTTAAATTTCAGCCCCTCCTCTCTGTGAGCCCTAGTCCTCTTATTATATTTAATTGGCATCTTACCACTGACTTCTATTGGAAGAGAACTGGCATCCTTCATTTCCTTCTCAGTCTCCCCATAGACATCACTAGCTCTCAGACTGATGTGCATTGCTTGCTTTGGCCTTACTTGATAGCTTCTTCCACGTATTTATTATTCCCTGAGTGGAAGAGATCTGCCTGACTCTTCTTCATATCCTCATTCAGACAGATCTACCACCAGAGCTGGTAGGAAACCGGAATTCCTATTCTGTGGGAAATTCCAAAGTAACAAGAAAAAAAATTGTTCCAAATCAGAATAAGTAAAAACATTTTTTTTTCCATTCTGCAGGAAATTTTGGTTCAGGACCATTGAACCATTTTGTTTTGATAGTCTTTCATTTTGACCCATTTAATTTTGACTGTTATATTAAAATATATTTATATTTTCTATTTATATATAAAAATAAAAATTAAATGGATTAAAATGCCAGTCAAAATGATTCATTTAAACTTTTTCTCATTAAAAAATTGAGTCTAAATCAAAACACCTTATGGGAACATTCCGGTTCCTTTCTCCAGATGGAATAGGAGCTTGCTCCATCCACTCCACGCATCGACCTGGTATTGCAGTATCTCCAGGAACGGTGCACCTCCCCTTGGGGAGACTATTGCCGTTAAAAAAAATAGAATCAATTAAAATTGATACACTCAATACTGACTTGGGTTCTCACTCTATTCTATGGGTGTCATATCAGGGACGCTTTAAAAACTCCAGAGCCAAGGAAGAGCTCTGTGTAAGCCCAAAAGCTTGTCCCCTCACCTGTAGAAGTTGGTCCAGTAAAAGATATTACCTTGCCTACCTTATCTCTCTCATATTCTGGGACCAACATAGCTACAAGACCACTGCAAATATTCATGGGAGCATGCTGATTTCAACAAAACTGCATTTTTTGGTGGAAAAACTTTTTCTGTTTAAAACTTTTCAACCAGTATAAGGGACCAGGGTATAGGTAGTCTGGCTTAGCAGTTACAGCTGGGCTGGTGTGCACATGTTAAGAACAGCTATGAGGCATACTCAGTGAGTAAGGATTGGAGTAGTCACTAGAGCAAGGATCAAAGAGCAAGAGTCAGGGTCAGAGTCAGGCCAAGATCAGAGACAGTAAGCCAGGGTCAGGGTCAGAGTCAGGCTGGGGTGAGGTCAGAGACTGGTGATCAGAAAGCAAGGGGGTATCAGCAGGCCAGAAGTCTGTGTGATTTTCCAGACAACTTCTTGGGGCATACTCCAAAGTTAAATAGTGTGCAGGGGCCAATCAGAGTGCCCCAGGGTACTGTCACTTTGGATCCTTTGGACGGTACTTCTTGCAGTGCCTAATCTCCACAGTGCTCCTTGGATATGGCTCTGCACAGCTTCCCAGTGGTGATGTGGGAATGTCAGCTGTCCTAGGTTCTGCAGACCAAGGGGTCTAATCTCATGGATCTTCACAACCAGCTCTAATCTCAAACCCCTCCAGGGCTTTTTAATGTAATCATTAAATTAGATCACTTCAAAATCTCTTCCCCAGTGAGAATAAGCTCAACTTTAAAAAATTTTCCTCATTATAGCCTACTGTGACAAAGTTCCTCCTCTGCCTTGGTGGGTCCTGCGCTTATTGGCGGATTTGCTCGCCTCTGAGATTCATAGCAGCCCTCAGTTTGGCCACTTTTGCTAGTGGCTCAAACCTGCCACCCACTCAGCTAACCTCATCACTGGCCAGCATGGGGAAACGGAAGGAGAACAATCCATGCAGTCTCTGCTGATTCACCTAGTAGGTCAGGGGACAGGCCAGGGACCTTCCCGTCTGGTGGGATCCAAAGTCCAGGACAATTCCTCCTGTATCCAATAGGGAGTTGGGGGAAACCCGGGCCCGCCCTCTATTCTGGGTTCCAGCCCTGTGGATCATAGCTGTCTACCATGTTTCTTGTAACAGCTGCATGACACCTACAACTCCCTGAGCTACTTCTCCATGACCTCCTCCCAACACCTTCTTTATCCTCACCACAAGACCTTCTTCCTGATGCCAGATAGCATTTGTACTCCTCAGTCCTCCAACAGCATGCCCTCTTGTTCTCAGCTCCTTGCATGCACCTCACTGACTGAAGTGAGGTCCTTTTTAAACCAGGTGCCCTGATTAGCCTGCCTTAATTGAGTCTAGCAGCTTCTTAATTGGCTCCAGGTGTCCTAATTAGCCTGCCTGCCTTAATTGGCTCCAGCAAGTTCCTGATTGTTCTGGAACCGCCCCTGTTACCTTACCCAGGGAAAAGGGACCTGTTTAATCTGAGGCCAATATATCTGCCTTCTATCACTCTCCAATAGCCTCACAAAGTCACGGGAGCTCCTGGTCAACCTCCTCCTGGCCCTGGCTAAAGTGGCCATCTATAAAACCAGAATGAGGAGGTTGACCAATGGAGTCTCCTGTGACTGTGGGGCCTATTTCCGATCCTCCATCTGTTCATGTATCTGGGCAGAGTTTCTCTGGGCGGTGTCCAGTGACTCCCATGACACCTTTGAGGAGCAGTGGGCGCTGTCTGGGGTTCTCTACTCAGTGTTCCCGTCCCGTTCCCTTCATTTGACCCTTTGACCACACTCCTGTCCTATTATTTTATTAGTTGTCCCCCATATTTAATTGGTTTCCAGGTCCTGTGGATCCCCCTCTTAGGCTAGGAGGGCAGGGGTGGATCCCTTAGCAGTGGTGCGGGCTTTGCCAGCCCACTTCCCGGATCCCAATAGGATCACTCTCCTGTAGCTATCTGGCCTGACCCTATCACACTACATTAACCCATTGTGGGTCTTTGTCCACCTCTAGTAGCTGGTCCCCACAAGGAGCTTGAGAATCTGCTACTGCTGCTAGCTAGGGGATTGTAGGCCCAGATTTTTAAACGTATTTGAGCAGTGCTCTGCCCAGCGTCGCAACACCTAACTGATTTAGGAGCCTAAATCTCATTTTCCAAAGTGACGTAGGCACTTAGGAGCTTAAGTCTCATTGCAAGTCCATGAGACAGTCTCCTAGGTCAGTTAGGCATTGCAATGTTGAGTACAGCAACATCTAAATATCTCTAAAAATCTGATCCTTAACCCTTTAGCTCAAGCAGTAGCTGCTCATATGTTTAGATCCAGATGTCTTGTGTTCCATCCCCAGAGATGTCCCATCTATATAGAGTCATCATGTAATTTATAACTTGGAATCATCCTGGGTGCCCGGCTCTTTCTCCTGTCTCTCAAGGGCCTTAGTATCCTTCTATTGAATAGGCAACAAAAAGCCAACTAGCAAATAGTACTTGTGTTTTAACCATTTGATCTGTAGAATATAGTTTATTTTGATGTGCATTCTCTGTTTCTCTGTTGATGCACTCCAATAATCAATTGGCATGGCAAAACATTTACGACTCCAAGCATTTTTGCATAACACATTGTTTTTCTTGATTAACGTGCTGGATGACTCTTCTGTGTATACAATCTATATTTACTGGCCCAGCCACCTAAAAGATTCCTCCATCCCACTAAACGCTGGATGTATTGTTTCATTTGCCACATCTTCAGCTCAGCTTTCATACACAAACTATGTGATTTTATAGTTAACATTCTCATCCAAACCATTCACCTAGGAGGCCCTAAAGTGACCTCAAAGGACACTTTGAGGTGAGGCAGGAAGAAGCAGGACAAAGACCTTTATGACCATTGACAGCCCATGGACAAACCATTTGTGATGGGTTGGAGCACAGAAACCCCCTTGGGACTACCACCTGATGTGCTGAGACTACCTCTGAGCCTGTTTTCCCTGCCAGCTTGGGACTTCAGTGCCCTGCCTGATTGTGCCAGACACACTAGCCTGCTACAAACACAGACCCAGGTCTGAACAACATCCCACAAGCTGCAGGTTTAACTGAAAAACAGCTTAAGAAGTGTTCCTGTCTTCAACACTCAGATACCCAACTCCCAGTAGGGTCCAAACTCCAAATAAATCCATTTTACCCTGTATAAAGCGTATACAGGGTAGACTCATAAATTGTTCACCCTCTATAATACTGATAGAGAGATACACACAGCTGTCCCCACCCAAAGGTATTAATACATACTCTGAGTTAATTAATAAGTAAAAGGTGATTTTATTAAATACAAAAAGTAGGATTTAAGTGGTTCCAAGTAACAGACAAAACAAAGTGAATTATCAAGCAAAATAAAACAAAACACATTAGGCAAGTCTAAGCCTAATACAGTAAGAAAGTGATTACAGATGAAATCTCACCCTCAGAGATGTTCCAATAAGCTTCTTTTACAGACTAGCATCCTTCTAGTCTGGGTCCAGTAATTACTCACACCCCTGTAGTTACTGTTCTTTGTTCCAGTTTCTTTCAGGTATCCTTTGGGGGTGGAGAGGCTACCTCTTGAGCCAGCTGAAGACAAAATGGAGGGGTCCGTCAGGACTTTATATAGTTTCTCTTTTGTGGTTGGAAGCCCCTCCCTCCCCTGTGTAGAATCCCCTCTAGAAGATGGGGTTCTGGAGACACCTGGACAAGTCACATGTTCATGCATGACTTAGTTCTCTACAGGAACATTCCCAGGAAAGATCAGATGTAGACTGGCGTCTATCAAAGTCTATTGTCAGATTAAGTGCTTCTTGATTGAGCACTTATGAAAATAGTCTTTTCTCAAGAAGCTGACCAAATGCTTCACTGAGGCTACTTAAAATCAAATAAGTACACAGCCAATATTCATAACTTCAAATACAAACATGATACATGCATACAAATAGGATGAATATATTCCTTAGATCATAACCTTTGCAAAGATAAGTTACATGGCATATGTAGCATAAAACATATTACAGTTATGTCATATTTACATTCATAAGCATATTTCTATAAAGCATTATGGGGTGTAACGTCACACCATGATTACAGATAAAGGGAATTGTCCAATGAGAGGCCCCCTTGCAAAGGAGAACCTACCTGCTGACTGGTCAGTAGAGGTCATATGTTTCTAAAGTGCATGGCTTCTGTGCCCCCAGCCCTGCAATGGCTGTACTGGCTGGTATGTTTTGTCTCATTCTGGGAATCTCTTTTTGCTAGCCATTAACCAAATACATTTCCCCTATCAATTGCAATGGCAATTTAAAAAATGCCAATAAGTTAAACAAGAGTCTATTTGAAGTGTTTTATAGCCCATTACCATAATACCCCATTCTCATCTCTTTCTAAGCCCTATTGGCCGTCTCAGTTCAAATGGCATTTTTCAAGGAGATTCCCCACTTTATATATTTTCACTACAAATAGGCCAGCAATTGCTTACTGCACTTCATAGCGTAGGTCAGGAATTCTCAAACTGGGGGTTGGGACCCCTCAGGGGGTCATGAGGTTATTACAAGCGGGGGTTGCGAGCTATTAGTTTCCACCCTAAACCCCGCTTTGCCGCCAGCATTTACAATGGTGTTAAATATATTTAAATGTGTTTTTAATTTATAAGGGGGGGGGTCGCACCCAGAGGCTTGCTATGTGAAAGGGGTCACCAGTACAAAAGTTTAAGAACGACTGGTGTAGGTGGTTGGTTTTTTTGGAATAATGGAGATTTACCTGTCAAATTTGCAGCCTCCCCGACCCTGATCTGTCATCACATGCCTTAGTTACATATGATGCCTCCTGTTTTTCTCTCTCAGTTCCCACTAAAATTCATGGACTGGGTACTAGCTCTATCTGTCATATGGCACAGTAAGTCCTCTTGCCTTTCAAAATGTTGTTTATTATATTTTCTTACTGTGTTTGCCAATTACTGAAAGGTTTTTGGTTAGACAAGGGCTGGCAACCCACAGTGCAGCTTTTCCCTTCTTTTTATCTGCTGTGTTTTTGTTGAACATGTGCAGATGTAATTTCTCTTATTGGGAGGCAGCTAGGACCTGATTCCTGGTTGTTGCTCCACTTCTAGGGTGGTTGTAACGCTTTGGAGTTCAACCCTGGACAGTAAGAGGTTGCGTCACTGCCTACCCTGTAACCCTTGGCATCTCTATGCTGTGCAGCTTTGGTTCAGAGCCCTGATACCCAACAGCTTGCTTACAGCCTGCTGACCTCACCCTGGTTTCCACCAGCTTGGTTACTCCTTGCAGGGTAACACCAACACCCTTAGTCCTCTGTAGCGCTCAGACCCTCTCTCTGCAGCAACCATAAAACCTTATCAAGTTCGCTGCTCCTTTAAAGAGACAGTACACAGCTAGCTTCTCAACTCAGCTGGGGTTGACAAACCCTCCACGTCAATCAAAGACCTGAGCTGGTTTATGGTAAAAGCAAAATAAGTTTATTAACAACAGGCCATAGGTTTAAGTGATGCCCAGTATAAGGAATAAGGATAGAAATGGTTACAAACAAACGAAAGTAAAAATAAGCTTCTAAGACTAAAACTCAACTTAAACTAAAATCTATTGTTCAAAGAAGTTTCTCTCACCTATATTCAGTTTCCAAAGACTTTCAACCCCCTTGGTTAAAGGTTCCACTTTTCTCAGATGTACAAGAGCTCTGGCCTCTTGTATCTGCCCAGTAATGGCCACCAAAATAGCTGTGTCCTTACTTATAACCTGAAGTTAAATGACCTTGCTTCAGGAGGCAGGAAGGTTTCCTGGGGCTGCAGCTTCCATCCCCCACTGACAGTATTAAATGGCCATCCCCCATTCCAGAGGCGGATTTACAGTAAAACACAGAGTGCCCTAGCACAGGGCCCCCCAGTGACAGGGGGCCCCAGGGCTGGACAGCTGCGGGGGCAGAAGCTTGGTCCTGCTGGCTCTTGGGGCTCCTGCTGCAGGCTCTGCACCCACAGGCAGCCAAGCTCCCTCCTCCCCTAAGTGTGCAGCATTCCCATCCCTCCCCGCGCTTCCCCCACTGCTGAACAGCTGTTTGCCAGCACTCAGGGCGCTTCGGAAGGGAGGAAGGGGAAGGAGTGGGGCCGCAGCACCCTCGGGGAAGGAGGCGGAGGCGGGGGCAGAGCAGTGCAGCGCAAAGGCGGGGCCCCAACACTCTCCCTACACATACCCCCCCACCCAGCCCCCTGCCGTGAGCCGCTCTGGGCAGCGGTGGGCTAAGGGGGTGGGAGCACGCCCACGACCCCAGTCCACACACCCCTCACACTCCCAGCCATGACTCCTGCACCCCCTCACCCCCAAACCCCTGCTCTCCTTGACTCCCGCAACCCCCCATACACCCTGCCCCCCCAAACCCCCAGCCCACCCTGACTCCTGCACCCCCCCCCACTCACATCCCCACCTGCACCTCTCACACCAAATAGGAACTGCCCCAGGTAAGCACTCCACATGCCAACCCCCTGCCCCAGGCCTTAGCCCCCTTCCGCACCCTAACTCCTGGCCAGACCCTGCACTCCAACCTCCTTCTAGATACGGATTATTACAACTGTGAGCTGCGGGTACACTGAGCAGCGCAGGACAGCTGAGACTCACTTCTAGATCCCAGGAAGTCTCCTGCCCTCTGGCACTGGGATGATATTAGGTGGACAAGGGTGCAACTCCATTGCAATCACTGTGGATCTCAATGGAGTTACACCAACCAAGGACTGCAGTTATGCAGTAATGTACCAGACCCCTAAAATGCTGTAGCAGAAAGGTCCCATGCACAAAATGATACTCTTACAGTGAAGTTATAGCACTGGATTTCTAATCTGACAGTCACTGCTACGGCAACTGTTCTGATGTCACACACACAGGATTGTCCCTTAATTAATTAGTAAAATGAAGCCTAAGACTCTGGACCGGGACTCAAGAGAACCGAGTTCATTTCTCAGCTCTGCCACAGATTTCCTGTGTGACCTTGGCCAATTCACTGCATTGCGAGCAGAGGGTGCAATCCCAGCATGTGTCGAGGTACTTGATTTTGCTTTAAATTGAACTAGCTTCGGCACTGTCCGTGGGGAAGCCATGGCAGCACTGGCTGCACAACCCCAGGTACTTGTGCTGAAATGCATCTGCTGCGGCTTCCCTGCTATCGGTAGTAGAGCTAGCTAGGGTACGTCTACATGTGCTGCCGTTGCACCCTGATTACAGAGTAAACACTCCCGAAGTCTCTGTGTCTCAGTTCCCCATCTGCAAAATGAGGAGAACAGCACTTCCTCTCTCCCATCCTTTGGGGGACTTGTCCATGGAAGGAGAAATTTCCAAAAGGCACAAAATGGCAGCGTGTGCTCGACTCCTATTGACTGTAAGCACTTTAGGGACTCTTCCACACCCTGTGGTGGTGGTTTTTTTTTTAGCACTGAGTGAAATGGAGATCTGATCCTGGCTGTGGTCTCGACTCCACTGTAACAACAAACAGCCATAGCCTCCCGAAATACTGGCCAAATGCATTTGCTAACTACCAATGTCTATTTTCTAAAGCTTGCCATTGTGCGAGCATCCCCTTTGACAGATTAATTTTCTTATCCTTGGTCTTTGTTATCCTATTCATTCTTTTTACCTTCTGTCTATTTCAAGTGGGAACAGTTTTCATGAGGGGTTATTGAAGTTTCTTCTGCAGTTTGACATTCAGTTTTTTTGCTCCTTTAATTGTTCCACTAGCTTTCATCTGATTATTATTTTTTTTAATAGTCCTTGCAGTTCTGTTCCTTCCCACATTGCTTATGTTTGCTGCTTGTGGAAGCGATTGTTTATAACCATAATGAATCACACAGCAATTAAATGTTATCCCCATTAAGTATAAATAGGGAAAAGGGCATCCGAAGCCAGTTTCTCCAGCTGTTCTTTTAATTCCCAGCTTCCTACAAGAGGTCCTTCAAATATTGCAGTATTTTAATCTAAATCTTTAGGGGCTTCCATTTCACAATACATCTGTCATAAATATAAAGGTAAGGGTCACCACCTTTCTGTATACAGTGCTATAAAATCCCTCCTGGCCACAGGCAACATCCTGTTACCTGTAAAGGGTTAAGAAGCTCAGCTAACCTGGCTGGCACCTGACCCAAAGGACCAATAAGGGAAGAAGATACTTTCAAATCTTGGGGGCAGAAAGGCTTTTGTTTGTGCTCTTTGTTTACATGTTTATTCTCTCTTGGGGCTGAGAGAGGCCAGACAGAAATCCATCTTCTCCAACCCATCCTAATCCAAGTCTCCAATATTGCAACCAGTATAGGTAAGCCAGGCAAGGCGGATTAGTTTATCTTTTGTTTTATGTGAATTTTCCCTGTGTTAAGGGGGAGGTTTATTCCTGTTTTCTGCAATATTAAAGTTTTGCCCAGAGGGGGATCCTCTGTGTTTTGAATCTGATGACCCTGTAAAGTATTTTCCATCCTGATTTTACAGAGGTGATTCTTTTACCTTTTCTTTAATTAAAATTCTTCTTTTAAGAACCTGATTGATTTTTCATTGTTCTCAAGATCCAAGGGTTTGGGTCTGTGTTCACCTGTACAAATTGGTGAGGATTCTTATCAAGCCTTCCCCAGGAAAGGGGGTGTAGGGCTTGGGGGGATATTTTGGGGGATGATGTCTCCAAGTGGGCTCTTTCCCTGTTCTTTGTTTAAAACGCTTGGCGGTAGCAGCATACCGTTCAAGGACAAGGCAAAGTTTGTACCTTGGGGAAATTTTTAACCTAAGCTAGTAAGAATAAGCTTAGGGGGTCTTTCATGCGGATCCCCACATCTGTACCCTAGAGTTCAGAGTGGGGAAGGAACCCTGACAACATCACACTCCGTATTCAAGGACAAAGTGCCTGATCCATTGAAGTCAATGGAAAGACTCTCCCTGACTTCACAGGGCTTTGGATCATGCCCCAAACCCTCTGTGCTGCTTCTTTCTCCTTTAATCACTATTAAAAATACCTCACACATCTATGGATTATTGACCAGAACATTTTGGATGGCTCCCTTCCGGCTACTTCTTTATTTACCATGCTTAGCTTATATCTTCAGATAAGGTCCAGAATAGCATGTGGTTGTCTTGGCTGTTCATCCATCTGAATAAAGAACCAAAATCCCAAATGGGTCGTCTTTAAAATCACTTCCTTATCCCTGGTTTTTAATTGCCCCAGAGACCTGCCCAAGAATTACTGGGCTACATTTGTGCTCTCTGCTGTGTTGGTTCCAAATCTGCATCTTCTTTTCTTCTACAGATTCAATATCATACCCTTCCCATCCTCTCCCAACTGCTACAGCCTGCTAATGTACAATATCACAAGTCATGTTCCTATAGCAGCCAAATTGTTGTTATTCCACTTCCAGACACCTTATCTAAGAAAGCAAGTAATTTTTGTTAGGCAGGATTATGCATTTTCTTCTGGTATTTGTAGAGGAGATAGACTTTACTCTGCTTTACCTTATACTACAGCGGTAGTAAAAACAGTACGTAAAATTACCGCTTGGCGTGTAAGCAATACCACTGTAAATTCCTCCCTCCTCTTGTTTGTGCTCTCAATCCCTGCTATCCTTTTGGGGGTCTGAGTTTCTAATCCAAAACTCAGATTTGGGGCCAGACCCTGAATGCATTGTGAAATTTACAAAGGAGCTGAGCTGGGAGAAATTTAGGGATGTTATTGCAAGATATGGCTGCTGTTAGAGATTACCTGCAATTCCTTCTTTGCAGCCTGACAGCTGGGGTGCACCTAGCGTATTTCTTCACTGTTGTCTCCCCTCAATCAGGTAGTCCTGGTGAAGGAACGCACACTTCTATTGTACAGACCGGGTTATACACAGCATGGTAAACTGAGGCACTGGAAGGTGACAGGACTCTGCAGGCAGAGAAAATGCAGTCGGACAGAGCTGAGTCCACAATGGTCACATTAAGAGTCACCACTAGGGACAAGAAGCCAGACACATGTCAATGTATAGGTAAGGGTGAATGGATACAAGGATGGGGTGCTGAGATGCAGGAGCTGAATGGGGGATGTACAAAGGATAGGAAGGTGGGTAGATGGGCGGAAAGAGGACCAAAGAGATGAGTGGTATTTTAATGAGAGTGAGAGGAATGAAGGGATGGCAAGAAGAGTGTAAGGAAGTAGGGAGCATAGTTTATGCCTGAGGGAATTCTGCACCAAAAAATTAAAAATTCTGTGCACAATATTTTAAATTTCTGCAAAATTCTTCAAGTTTTATTTGTCAAATAAATGTGGAGGCTCCAGCATGGCAGTGGGAAGCTCAGACCACTGGCTGCATGAAGGTGGGAGATCACCCTGCAGCCCCTCCCTTCCCCCAGGACATGGACTCGGTGGTGAGGCTATACACGACCCTGACACAGCACAAGGCCTGGGCCTGCCCCAGAAATACCGTGGGCCCCTACCCCTCTGTACAAGGTGCACCAGGTGTGGGGCAGGCAGGCTCAACCAGGGAGCATCCAAGTGTGAAGGGGCTCAGTGTGGGGAGAGCCAGGTGTGGGGTGAGCCAGGTGTGGGGTGAGAGGATTCTGTGTGGGACAATATGGGAGCAGGAAGCTCAGTGGGGGGGAAAGAGATCTGGATGCACAGAGGCTCATTGAGGGGGTTCCAGGTGCAGGGGCCATGGGACTCTACAGGGGCTTCCAGGTGAAGATGGTTGGGGCCCTCAGTGGGGTGGGATGGTCTGGGTGCAGCTAGTTGGCAGTCAGTGGGGTGGGGGTCAAGTGCAAGGAGCTCAATGCAAGGGTGGTCTGGGTGCAGAGGTGGGGGTCTGGTTGCAGGGGGGCTCCAGATGCAGGGGTTGAGGTTCAATGGGGTGGGGTTTGGGTATGGGTATGGAGGGCTGTGGGGGGAGGGTGTCTGAATATACAGAGTGAGGTTTGGTGGATAGGGAAGCAGCTCCCTGTACAGTGACTCCTCCTCCCACGGCTGAGGAGCGATAGGGACAGGAAGCAAAGGAGGATGCTGAGCCTCCTGCATCCGGGGGAGGTAAGTCTGACACAGCCCAAGCCACTCCTTGCAGAGGAAGAGAATGTTCCATCCTTTCCCACCTCCAACTCAGCCAGAACTAGCAGCTGATCCTGGTGTGGGGTAGGAGCCACCGGGTGAGGCGTCCCCAGCCCTGCGATGATTTACCTCTCCACTGACTGCTCTGGGTGCCTGAAATGATATACCTGCACTGTTAGGGAGGGATGCATGACCACTCTTGCAGCTTCTCTTTGCTTCCCTGTCAGAAGGTAATTTTTCTGCGGGAAAGCAAAGAAATCTGCAGAGGACATGAATTCTGTGCATGCACAGTGGCACAAAATTTCCCCAGAAGTAGTAGTTAGACAACACAGCTAGTGCTTTTTATGCTTCACCCTAAAGCCAGGATCCTCATCTGGTGTTAATTGACACAACTCCATTGACTGCAACGGAGCTATACTCTCCACTGGCATACAATCAGCACTGATTTTACAGATTCAAATTCATCATCCACGCATGGGGATTCAGGGTGTATTAGCTATTCACAGAAAAGCAGTTAAGAACTTATCCAACCTGTCATGTGTTTGTATCTTGTATTAAAAACTAACGGTCCTCCACTGAGAGTGAGACCAACACCTCTGCAATACTCCAGACGAGCAAGCTTCCAAGGTCACTTTTGAGCCCAGATATTCTGTGTGCTCTCACCATGTGTCACCAATGCAGAAAAAATGCCCTTGTTCTTGAATCTTTAACTATTAGATGGAAGGGGAAAGGCATTATACTATTGAAGTTCAAGACATCTCATCTCAGCGAGGCTTCTAGTTCAAGTCTGCAGACCTAGGACTGAAGAGACTTCAAGGAAATCATTCAACATGTTGTCTATCTAAACCCAGCCCTGGCTCTGAAACTTTATAGGTTTGCCCACCCCTAATTTAAAATAAGATAAACCTTAAAATAGCTTACAGATATGGCAGGTACAGAGGAAGCCTCTTTGACAAATAGAGGAAGCTTCAAAAAACACGTTTATGTCTGATAAGAACCTTCTTTCATTAGGGCTCTGTGCTCACATTTCTGAAGGTAACTGGTAAAAACTTTAGATGCTCCTGTTGAGATACTCCCCAATTTCTCTACAATAAGCAGCTGCAGCAGCGATTACCCAAGCAGTATGCTGGTAATGCTGATAATGTACCTGATGCCTGCTGGATGGCTGCTGTCTTTCAGATTGTCCTGGTGGACCCTGCAAGAAAGGCTCTTTCAGGGGTTCAGATCTCGGTGTTGTGTAGCTTGTATATCCGAGAAAAGAAGGCTGCATGTTAGAACAGTGAACGGTGTGGATGGACATAGCCAGAATCTTCACTTAGAGGGATGGGGGTGGGTGTCTGGCCATATAAGACCCAAACTTTGTCTTCAGAATCTAGGTCAGCAATCTGATGCCACTGCCTGATTTGGAGAGGAAGAATGGTCCAGTGGTTAGGGTGATAGCCTAGGATTTGGTTTCCATTTCCTGCTTCATCACAGACTTCCTCTATGACCTTGCCCAAGGTCACACAGCCTTTCTCTGCCTCAGGTCTCCATCTGTAAAATGGGATTACTTCCCTACCTCAGATGGGTGTTGTGATGCCAAATGCATTAGAAGATTGAGAGATATTCAGATACTACATGATGAGGACCATTAAATTATCTAACGGAGGTAGATATAACTTTGTTCCATCAAAAAACAATCCATTTAATGGCTGGGGATGCAGATGTCGACCCAATAAATGTAGAGACTCAACTGTTATAGAATTGCACTTCAAATGACAGACACTTACACATTTCAGAAGGTCAGTTAATGGGAATGTCATGGTGGAACCAAGACTCAGGCCTTCTGAAATTTGAGGAAACTACTTTGAATCCCTGCTGATATATTCAGGAATGTATGGGCCTTTAGGTCACATCCAAACATGACCAGAGAGGACCAAACTTTCAGGCAGAGTCTGATTTTTGAAGCTGCAAAATTGCACATGTGGTATTTATGCACAGATTGGGTTGCGGGGCACTCAAGTACATGATTTGTGCTTGGAAATGAAATTGCATGTGCAGTTTTGTGGGGGCTGGCAAGGGAATGTGAGAGGAATGGAAGAAAAAAGATTTTTCTTCTAATAGATATTTACATTTCAGTAGCACCATCACTGCAGTATCTGCCCATTCCTTCAGTCAGCTGAGCCCTGAATGACCCGCAACTACAAACCTGTACTGAGATACTCTAGGACTGATTATTTTCTGTTGATATTTTTCTTTAGTATTTTATTTCTGATCCTTATTGTTAAGGTAGGCATGGGTATGTATTGTATAAAGCCTTTTCTAGTCTCCCACTTCTTGTGTTCGGTGCTATCGCTAAAGGACAGGTTGGGATACCCTTAACTCCACGAGCAGTTCTGTTAATTTTGATGGGGCTACTTATGATGTAAAGTGCTTCTTAGCACAAGTGAGGCTATCACAATCCTAAGACACTTGTAGACAGTTATAAATAATGGTGAAGATTTTCAAAAGTAATGATGCCTGTATATCTGGGTTCCCAACTTGTGATGTCTTAAAGAAACCTTAAGCTCAGAGGGTGGGTGCTCAGCACTTTCTGAAAATCAGGCCCCTTTAAGGTCTCTCAAAAGCTAGGCACTTCAAAATTGAGTCTCCTGAAGTCACTAGTCACTTTCAGGAATCTTGGCCAAGTCTCTTGGTTGTTATAAGTTCCTGTGAGTAAAAGTCATCTTATCAAAGGAAGGGAAGGACAGTAACATTTGGAAATGTTGGACTTGCCTGTACACTCACTTGAGCATCCTGATTTTCCCCAGTCTGTATTGCATTTGTTTCATTCCATCAGGGTCTGGATGGTGGAGCTGAAAGAATCTCAGACATGCTCACTGATGGAAGCAAACATCAAGAGGTAAACATAGATCCTCCCTGTGTAATGGTGCCAGAAGGATTTAATCCTATTCCACTTGATATCAAGATATCCTAAACATTGTTCACTTTCTGTACCTAGAATCACTAGAGGAAGGATCAAGAAGGGTGAAAAATTCTGTAGTTTGTGATGACAATTATGATGAAGATGAAGAACATGGTGGCTGAGTAACTGGAGAAGCGCATCTGTTTTTATATGCATTAAGAAGATGCTTCAGCAGGGACAGTGATAGGTGATGTTCTCAAAAAGAAAAGGAGTACTTGTGGCACCTTAGAGACTAACAAATTTATTTGAGCATAAGCTTTCGTGAGCTACAGCTATAGCTCACTTCATCGGAAGTTAGTCTCTAAGGTGCCACAAGTACTCCTTTTCTTTTTGCGAATACAGACTAACACGGCTGCTACTCTGAAACCTGTCATTAAGTGATGTTCTGGCAATGATGATGATGATGCTGTTACAAATGAAGAAGATATGATGCCAGAAAAAAAACAACAATTTTTTGTAAATGACGACAGAGAGATTTACTAGGAGTCCTGAAAATAATGTTGAGAGAAAAGGGATTAAGATTCAGTAATAGAAAATGACCTGTTGGATTGAGTCCATCCTCCTGTCATAGCAGGACACACTGCAGTCATCCAAGAGAGGAAGCATCAGATATTAAACTGATTATGTGGTACACTGGACCATAGCCAGAGTAGTGGTGAAAAGAGGAGGAGGGTGAAAGATGAGTAAGCAAAAACTTTCAGAGCAGTGAAGTGCAAAAAGCAGTAAGCTATGAGAACAAACCCCATGGGAGCAGCACTAAGGATGTTGGAGATAAGCAGGATGTTGGGGTTGGCAGTAAATATGAAGACAACAATGGGAAAACAATGGGTATGGAACAAACTGACATACAGCAAGGTAGTATGATGATTTGTGGATGGCAGTTAGTTGGAGGAGCAGTTTTTTTCTGCTGACAGTGCTCAAACCGCCTTAGCCTGGCAGATCACATACTATTGTCATCAGCTCTGGATATGGTGGACAGGTTCTGGAGGTGGGAATGGTATGACTGGCTCATGATTGCAGATAGCTGGAGTCTTCTGCCCACCTTAAGTTTTATTCCAGACTACAGACTGGAATCCAATTATTGCAAATTCTAGCATTTGGCCTTCATCAGCATTCTAACAAACTTTGATTTCTACTGTAAGGAATATAACTTATTGTTAAGCTACATACAGGCATTGTTTTGGCAGACTGCTCACCTTGGCTTCATAAGATCCCTGCGGGGAAAAAGGGAAATATCCGTAAGTACAACAGGTTAAAAGAACATAATTTAGTAATATACGTTAGTTGCTAGCCTGGCACCATTAGCCTTCTTAGTGCTATTTTAAGGCTATGATTACACCTTTGCTGAAGCTTCCAGTTTTCTGCTGTGCCAATTTCTCATTGAGGAATTTCATCCAATTTAATCAAATTTAGCAAAGGCACTTCTGTTATACATTCTTATTTTCAAGGCTCTTGGGAGCAGAAATCCTTAGATCAAATCTGGCACACAATGTCAGAGTTCAGAGTAGCAGCCATGTTAGTCTGTATCCGCAAAAAGAAAAGGAGTACTTGTGGCACCTTAGAGACTAACAAATTTATTTGAGCATAAGCTTTCGTGAGCTACAGCTCACTTCATCGGATGCATGCAATGGAAAATACAGTGGATTGATTTTATGAACAAGAAAAAAAGTTGCAATTCTTCAACAAAAACCTTCAAAAACAGATTCCAACAAGAGACTGCTGAATTGGAATTAATTTGCAAACTGGACACCACTACACTAGGCTTGAATAAAAACAGACTCTTGTTGGAGTCTGTTTTTGAAGGTTTTTTGTTGAAGAATTGCAACTTTTGTTTCATGTTCATAAAGTATCCCCACAGTATTTTGCACTGCATGCATCCGATGAAGTGGGCTGTAGCTCACGAAAGCTTATGCTCAAATACATTTGTTAGTCTCTAAGGTGCCACAAGTACTCCTTTTCTTTTTAGGGCCAGAGTGATACACAATACATTTTTTAAAAGGTTAAAAAGCAGCTATGTTAAGCCTTTTTTGACAGCAACAAAATTTGCAGAGGAGACTTCCCAAGAGCTTCAGGATGCTTTCAGTCTTAAAATTGATCAACTGTGGCAGCAAACATGTATTTCTTCTTCAGAACTAGCTATGGTTGCACAGAACAGACCAAAAAAGGTGTCTTAGGTTCAATTCAGGATCAAAGTCGTATGTGATATCTTTGTAGAAACTATGAGTGAGGCACCTAGGATGCAGGTTACTGGCAGCAAAGCATCAAGAGACTGTCAGGGTAGCCAGACTATAAGAGTTATGTAAGCCATAGGTCCTTTAAATCCATGCAGAATTTTACAGAGAGATGATGGAGAGGTTTCATATCAGGGACTGGATTGCTCAGGACACCAAGAATGAGGATACAGAGCCTTTCACATCTCCAGGTTGCTTGTCCAAATCCAGCTCACATCAGGACCAACTAGCAGTTGGGACCATCTGCTGGCTCTCTGATGCCCTATGTAAATGGATTCAGGAACTCAGCTCACTCCTTAGGTTTCCACAGTCCACAAGTGTCACCATCACAAGCTGGGCATTTTCAGCAGAAAGCGCAAAGGTGAATAGAGGCCTACAGTTCCAAAACCACACCTCAGAGGTGAGCCCTGCAGCTTAGGGGTGTGTTATGGGAAGCTACTATGTCTGTTGCCTGGGTTGTACCTGTCTCGTGAATCCAGTAAACAGAGGATGTCAGTCCTCAGGGCTCTCCCTCCAACATTTTCCCCCAGCAGTAAATACATCAGGGTAGAAAAGGAGAGACCAGGGGAATGAATATACATGTCCCATTTTAACTTTGAAGTGGAGGGAAATAGGTTTTTTTCCCTGAAGTTTTTTTTCCCCCTTCCTCACTAAAATCTATGGCAGATACAAAGCCACCGGCAGTGTGCTCCCATATGTACTGGCTGGGCCGCTGCCGCGGGGCAGCTTTTTGAAAAACATGAGACATTAACATTTCAAAGGTATTCCCACACGCTCCCAAATGAGGCAATGCTTCTTCCTCTTCCACCCACTTTGTCGCTAAGCAGTTTGGGGATTTGTTAATACAGGGATTTTCATAGCAACAGTGGGGTAAAGCCATCAGCCCCGCTGGGAAAAATAATCTCTAGAGCCACACCATGGATCACATGGAATTTGGAAGAGAATGTGTGAAGCTTCTTATGGGAGGGCTGCAGCTGATCATTTGTGTGCTGTGCCCCCAACAGACCTCAGCCACAGATTGGAAGGGGGAAGATGGGGGACTGACTGGCTCAGGAAAATCTGGTTAAGAGCAACATAGAGAACCTTTCACCTCTAGGTGGCCAGCTCCAGCCCAACCTAGGTCTGATAGTAAACATACCACGATGGATAGACTACATATGAGTTTTGTGGCCTCCCTTCAGTTCCTAGCAACCTCACTGTTGGCACTTATTTGTACCAGTTCTAGATAGTCTCAGATGCACCATGGCCTGAAAGGACATGGCGACTACGCTACCCTAAGTCTAAGAGGTAGCCTTCTCCAAGGAAGAAGGGTGAATGGGACCTTGCATTTCAGTTGTGTGTGCTGTACCTGTTCTCTGGTTAGAGTTCTTCAGGGCTGTCACTCCAGCACTGACATTAAAATCTATACAAAGCCTCCTGTTTTTCAGGTAGGGAAAGGGGTTGTTAAGGACTGATGCCTGGAACCACCGAGTTAGCCCCTGATGCAGTTTTTATAGCTGTGTCTGTTAGGGGCATGTTCTTTTAAAAAAAATCAAAATGGTTATCTAGGTACAAGGCCTAGTTTGGACACAGCTTCAGATCAGTATAAAGGTGTCTTATACCAATGTAGCTTGCTCCTCTTCCCATATGGGAATAAGCTATTCAGGTGTAAGACACCTCCTTACAGTGTGTATGATAAACCCATTGTTTCATGTTCTCTGTGTGTGTGTATATAAATCTCTCCTCTGTTTTTTCCACCAAATGCGTCCGATGAAGTGAGCTGTAGCTCACAAAAGCTTATGCTCTAATAAATTTGTTAGTCTCTAAGGTGCCACAAGTACTCCTTTTCTTTTTGCTGAATACCAGTATAACTGCACCCATACTAGGGGGCTGTACAGCTTAACTACAGAGTGGTACAATCTTTCATGTGTAGAAAAGGCCATAGTGAAGGCTGGAGAGCTAATGAAGCAGGGAAACAGCTTCAGAGGACAGGAGGAGCTGACAGATCTGGCCAGTTTCTTTGGCTTCTCTTTGAGGAGCTAAATTATGAATAAAAGAAAATTATTTTTGCATTAACACAGAAGATCTGAAATGTGATCTATATCGGTTTGAGAGGTTACAAGAATGTATGGGTGTGTGTGAACATGAGTAAAGTCTGGAATGACTGGGGGATTTAAACACCAGGGAGCCAAAAACTCATGAGATTCTCAGGCACAAAGTTCAAAAGAGGATCATTATAAAATGTTAGTAAAAATGTAACCAAGCAAGTATTATGGAAAGTTCCATTTTCCTTGGAAGAATTACTGGGTAAAATGTGGCAACTAAATTTAATCATTAATGTGCAAAATAAAAGGGATTTTAACTCTGCATTTAAATGTGCACTTAAAGAAATCTTAACTGCAGAGCTGCTAGTGTCACCTCCATAAAAAAAAAAAAAAGCAAGAAATAGAGCAAATTTTTAGCCCAGGCATTTGTGTTTTCATGCCCATTTTTGCCTGTGCACCCATCTGCCAAAGCAGATGTATGCTTATTTTGTGTGGGCAAACTGGCATTTGTATGTGCAAACATCAGTTAAGTATGCCCATTTTGGTAGGCACAGAGTCAGTTGTATGCCCAAAACAGCTGTGTATAAATAAAGACTGGTTAAAAATTTGGTCCATCTACCTGTATTTGGGAACTCTGCCTACAGTTCCCAAACACAGGGATCTAGGGAAAGTGCAGAAGTACAAGGTCAGAGTAAATAAATTCTAATGTTTGGCATGAGTTAAAGGAGGAAATGTTACCAGTGGTCTCACTCCCTGCTTCCCAGGCAAACCAATCAGTTCCAATTCTCCCTGTAACATCCAGTTAAAATGAGGGATTGACCAGGTTAATCCCAAATCCGGGATTGGTTAGTGGAGTTCTGTATTGTGGCATCCAATTGTTCTCTTTTGAGTCTGAGGATTCTGCCATAGAACTGCAACGGTAGATCTGCTAGGACAGTTCCAAGTCCTGCAAAGTCACTTTCATGTGGCTGGTTGTGAAAGGTGAAGCTAAGTACCACATAGCCTCATCTAACACAAAGATTTCATTTTCCTCCCTGTGTAGGAAGGGATGAAGGACAGAGGAAGTGGCAGCAAAAATAATGTGCACTAACCACCCTAATGTCTTATGTGGGAGGGACTTGATGTCTCCTCTACAATCCATCAATAAGAGGTAGGATATGATTCATTCACAATGCTTCCACAAGTGAAAATGGGAGGGATACAGCGAATTGCTAGTTTCAAATTGAGGAACCATATATTGTAATTAAAGCAGGATTGTTGCTAAAATGTGTATGAGACTGAACATTAACTAGTTTTGTAAACACATCACCAGAGTAACACTCAGGAATTCTTCTCTTCATACAAGTATCTTTAGCCCTCTATTGCTCTTTAAACACACTCCATAAATCACATTGGATACGGACTATACTTCACTATTAAACCCCAGGATCTCAGTATACCATTAGTAAATCCAGAAGCGTTTTCCATACAGAATCACATCAGCAAATGCAATATGGGCCCAATCCAAAGCCCAGTGAAATCTATGGAACCGCTCAGTGACTTCAGTGCACTTCAGAATAGACCCTGAATTCTCAAGCTAAATCGTCCATGAGTGAGAAAGTTACCCTCTTTCCTGGGGCACCAGAAACCCTCACTTTCCTTTGAAGCCATCAACACCCTAAAAACACAATGGCAGAGTGAATGATGTCTGATTTGTCTCAAAGATAACCCAGATGTGACTCTAGACAGCAGTAACCAAAGGGCTGGCCCTGGTACGGCGCATAGTCACTTCCACATGTTGCTTAAATGCTTCAGATGATTTTTGCCTGGAAGCAATCAAGAAATCTTAAACAACTAGAGAGACACCAGTTTCCTGTGCTCCAGACATCCAAATGTATGTTTTGGCTAATGAGGCTCTTCCCCCATAGTGATTTGCCCTGGTAAGTGGGTTAGGAGACTGACAGACATGGTCATTAGAACTGCGTGACACTTTTTTCAGTGAAACATTTTTATTCTTATGGGGCGGGGGGGGGGAGGCTTTTCCAGCAAAATTAAAACCTTTGCAGGAAAAACAAACAACAAAACAACAAAAACAAAAAAACCCCACCCCAACGTTTTGGTTCATTTCCTCCCCCCCAGTTGAAAAAATGGAAACTAAAAACGGAACTTTTGGTAAACATTTGGTTTTCAGTAATAATTATTGGGTTTTGGTATAATTATACATATTTTTCAAAAACTAAATTTTTACTGAAAATATTTCCCAGAAACTGAAAATATGTGGATTTTGGTTTTCATTAAAAAAAAAAGGCAAAAAGTTAAAACTATTCCCCCCCAAATTTCCATAGAAAGATAGTTGTCATTGTTCAAAGGGCTGTAGTGAGAGTGGCCTGACAACTGTGGAGAACTTGCTGGTATTCCACAGAATACTGGCTGGTCACCTGAGAACTAAACACCATCCCTTTCAAACATGGGTTTGTTCAGGCTTTTCCTTAGCTGGGGATTGCACCTCAGCTCCCCACTCACTGCCTAAGGCCTCTACAAGTGTTAATTAAATGCAAGTAATAGTACAGTCAGGAAAAACAATTTTCCAGTTAGAAGCAATCATTCGATCTGCTGTTTAAGAATCCCAGACAGTTCATTACTGGTGGTTCAGGTCTGGAAGAAGTGGGTCTTCCCGGTGGTATAGTTAGATCACTTCTGCCTCTCTTTCCCTGGGTGCCAGTTGTACCCAAGAAGAAGGTTAAGAAGAGCTCAGTTAAACTCTCCATTTGTCTGCAGCACATCAAAGAGTGCAGATCTATGTCCCACAGTGAGAAGCAGCATCTGAATTAATTTCCCACCGTCTGACAGGAGTAAATTTCATATGGCAGCAATCTATGCCATGATTCACATGCTTCACTACAGTGCAACGGGATTCATTTCCTGAGTGCACTAGTGCCAGGGCTCTCACACACCCAGCTCACAAGGCAGCAGGATCCACTTATTTTGCACCTAGTGGCAGCATTTGCTCAAGTGTGCCAGGACCTACCCACTGATACGCTGGTGCCAGGTTTTATCCTCCCAGCCCACCGAGCAGTACAGGATCCACACACCAGGACTAGGATTAAAAGTCCTGTCCTCTGAGTGCAGCAGGCTTCATATTCCAACACCCTAGAGTCATGGTTCACACTTACACTCTGACAGTGGTAAGTTTCCTCAGTGTGCTCATGCCATGCATGCCCAGACCCTACAGTAGAGGGGTATGGGCTTGCAAACCTGCCCTGTGTATGGCAGTAGCTCATCTTGCCTTTGCTCCTGGTTCCCTTTGATACCTCTGTTTCCTTTCAGGCCAAGAGTCTGTGGATATGGACCCCTGCCATGCCACAGGGGAAATCACCCATTGCAACCCTGACCCATGTCCACGGGGCTGGGAAGCAGCGATTAGTCTCTTACCAGTCTTCTTGTGTCTCTCACACCTCCACTTCCCCCTCACCTCTCCATGGTGCACCTCCACCCCTCGAGGAGTGTTTCATCCCATAGGGCCCCACCACATTATGGGGGGCACTGGAGGGGCTGCCCAAAGGAGCTTGGAGGGATGTCCCCAGGCCAGGGTCACTTCAGTGACTGAAGCTTAGAGGCAAACACAAGAGAGGAGGGAGGAGCTCAGCTATGAGCCAGTGAGAACAGGGCAAAGCAGCATCTTTACACAGCTAAATTTTACTGATGGAGTGACCAATACATTTGCAATAGTACTGTGGATAGATATGGGATGTGAGAGTCTTGTGTCAATCTTGACTCCCATTCTGGAGGCACAAGATGTACCTGTTTCCCTGTGGGTACAGGCGGAGCTTGCTCACTTCTGGGTCATCTCTCTCCAAATTGACCATTTAGACCCTGAAGTCCCACGGAGAGCCAGCGGGACCTGGATTACCAGTCACATCCTACACCACAGATACAGATAAGTATGCTTAAGTCTAGTCACATATAAACACACTGATCTATAAAACCAGGCAGCGCATTTCCCAGCACTGGGGAGCCCCAAGGGAAGCATGGGAAATGGATGGCTTAGCACCATGAGGACAGATGAGTGAGAGTGAGGAATATTAATGTCCCAATTTAGAGAAGCCCAGGGACTGGCCTGGCAACAGACAGAAATGTGTCATCCCGAGAGGGGACCAGGATTCAACATAAGGTGAACAGCAGCGTCTCAGGGCTAATCGTCCCATGCATGGAGAACAGTAATGACTTAGTGCCGCCAGCCACTAAAAGTGACAACACGACAAATGGAATTCTCTCAGCTTGAAGCATGGAGAATGGAAATATCTCCACTCTGGCACATAAATACAAATGCTGAAGCTCAGAGATGCTGGAGAAGACCACGAATGGGAAGTGCTGCCCAGCACTCACAAGGGAAGCGGTTCCCGCACAGCGCTTTCAGCATGAAAGGTGCAAAACAAACAAAGTGTTGTCATACTATAGTGAGTTAGCAGTGGTCCCTCCCCCTTTGGGTCAGTGGGAGGCCATTCCATCTCACTATGGCCCTGGGCATCGCCCAGAGTTAGGGAATTAGCTGAGCAACACATAGCCCAGGCTTCTGACCAACAGTCCGGGCAGAGCAGTAGTCAGTTGGGATCTCTAGCATGCAATCAGAGCAGACAGTTATGGGTCCAGGCCCACAGTCAGGGTGGGGCAGTAAGGAGTCTGTGGCTTGGACCTGTACTCAAGGCCAAGCAGCAAGCAAACTGTTATTAAGCCAATCCCTTAGTCAGGGAGAGGTGGTAGAGAGTCTATGGCTCAGGCCTGTATTCAGGGCTGAGCAGCAAGAGGGTCAGGTATCCTACCTCCAGCAAATGGTCAACAAAAGCAGAGGGGAAAGTGCCACTCCAAGGGTGAGGTGGCAGGGATAGGGGACATGGGCCATCCCGACTCCACCCTGGCTCAGCCCACGGCCCTAACAGTAGTGAAGTATTTCACCATTGGGTCTCCAGCAGCAATGCAGCCAGGTTAGGGTCAGATGTCCCTGGGCCACTACCTGCCTTCCCTCGGGTTGTACCTGGATCCGTTGGAGGTCCTCCAGTTCATCAGGGTAGAAGACCAGTGGCAGTCCCAATGACTCCTCAATGTCTTTGTCAGCGAGTAGCTCCAGTAGCTCTGGCCAGTTTTCTGCTGCAGTCTCCCAGCTTTGGAGTAGGCAGGAGGCATCTTTCTCCTTCAGCAGCTGCAGCCCAACTGAGCTCCAGACCCCACCCTTTATACGTCCTGTTCTGGTGGGAGGGGCAAGTGCAATCTGGCTCCGCCCACCAGGGTTCACGGAGTGTCCTTCCCCCTCAGGCTCAGTGGAAGGCCACTCCACCTCACTATACATGCTGATAGTAGCACCTCCATCAAAGGCTTGTTGGCCTGGCAATAGTACTTATCAAGGGTCTTTGGAACTGAGTGCCCTTTGCTCCTATTTGGCTAATGGCTCTCTGGAAGATACAGGAATAGGAGATCAGCACTGCTGTCAATGCCACCGTGCCACCTGGTATCCCATTGTTAGGAGTGCACTCCCAGCAACGTGCTGCCAGTTTCTCACAGTACTGGCCTGTTGATGCCAGTGGGGTGTAGATCAGTGCGACATTCTTCCCAGCAGAGCCAAGCAAAGTGTCAAAACAGCTACATGGAACGAGGTTTAAAATGATAAAGGGAAAATACAAATGAGATTGTTCTGTATTATCCCAGCAGGACAGAAGGCAGAGCAATAATTTAGATGGCTCCTGCGTTTCCGTGAAATAGGACTTCATCTATAGTGACGGGGAGGTACACAGCTGTCTCTGAATGATTTCCATTTAGTTAGCGTGATGCCATCTCTTCTCTGAACCTCCTGCAGCTAAAGCACTGACTGTTGTCATACCAGGGATGTACTCTCCCTGCTCCCCAGCAAGACGAGGGAATCTTCATCCCCCCAGGAGCCAGTCTGATCCTACACTGCAGCAAGGGGAAGAAAGGCAAAGGGTGGATAAGCCCTTCCACAGAGAGAGGGCTAAACTCACATCGCTTCTGACAAGGTGCTGGTTGTACAGGCTGCAATCCTCTGAAGACATCTGCGTGGATACTGCAGCAAGCAGCGCCATTCCCAAACTTTTCCTATCCCTATTTTGCACCAAAGGCTCCAGGGGAGCTTTACAATTGCTCATGAAATGTTCAGGACTGACAGCTGTTGGGACCGCGGGTCCATTTGTGTGCAGAACGAGTACAGCACAAGCAGTGGCTGGCAGTACACGCTGTCCCCACCTGCTTGCTCCGCCAGCATGCCTCAACCCTGCTCTGGATAGACCATCTCTAAAGGGAAGAAGGAGGTAGGACCTCCAGACCATTCCATACTGGGCAAACTGGGGGAAGATTGCCAACAATGGGGTCCTGTATGAATGGTTTTTCTGACCCTTGACTCATTGTTTATGAGCCACAGAGTAGCCATCAGGTGGCTAGTAACACTGCGCAGTGTGGCTTCGGTATGAACCTTGTGAAACAGAGGTGAAGGGCTCCAGCTCCCATTACAGATCCCTTGAACCGAACAGTCCCCTGGTTCAGAAGGTCCCGATTTAGTGGTCAAGTTTGAGGAAGGAACTCCGGAGTGTCCAAGGGTGAATATTGGCAAAAGCAACCTGTGTGATGGAAATGAGCAAGGGCTTTCTCAGTAACATCAGTGCTTAAAGCGGATACCAAGATGACAGGCGCCATTAGAAATACCAGCGCTAGATTAGACCAAGGGACCCGGGCCACTCAGCCTCCCCTTGCAGTTTGCTGTGCCCACAGTACAAGACTGCAGAATCCCTGGGCACACATCTTAACCTGAAATTGAACAGGAACGCAAGAGGCATCTGGTGCCAGGAGACTCACTTCCCCCCTTGGAGCACCTGGGATCCCCATGTCACCAGCCTTGCCCTGGAACAAGAGACCTTTGTCATTAGGGAGTCACTGTGGACCTGAGTCCTGATAGAGAGGGGTGTGTGTGTGAGAGAGACACACACACACAAAAAGTCCAATACACCAAAGGGAGGCTAAGGAAAGGCTCATGCCATTAAAAACCCCAACTTGCAGATCTTCCCCTTCCCAACCCCAACAATTACTGACTGGGTGTCCTAGGTGCCCTGCAGGCTCTCTCACTTCAGGAAGCCCCTTACAACTTGGAGGGCCCGGAAGGCCAAAATCCCCACCAGTTCCTGCCACTCCTGTGGGCCCCTGTGACAAAGCAAACACTGTGCAGTGTACACAGATACTGCCTGCAGCCAAGTGGGGATCTTGTCCACTCTCACACTGAGCAGGGTTCAGCCTAGTCACTCTAGGACAAGACAGCTCTATGGGCAGCCTAAGAAGCTGCAATAAATGTTGCTGATGATCCAGTAGGGGGGCGCTCTTCCCTCTAAGTTAGTGTTAGGCCAGTGTCCCAGCACGGCGTTAGGGTCCTGGTGCTGCTGATGTTTGGATGAAACATAAAATCATGCTCTGATTGGTAAAGCGATTCCTGTCTGGATAGTTTAGAAAGCACTTTGAGCTCCTTCTGGAGCAAAGATGCTACTCAGATGCAAGTCAACATCATTACATTACACACAATGTAGAACCAGTGGCATACCTAGGATAGGAAAACTGGGTGGTCCATGGCTTTTGGGTGGGCGGGCAATGACGGGGGGTCGCCTACTCCCACAGAGGGGGATTATGTTTTTGTGGGACTCTGGGCCAGGACAAGTGGAGTGGCCCTCCCCACCCCTTCTGCCTGCGTCCCATCCGCCATGCTCCTGAGCAGGGTTGGGGCGTGATTTGTGTGAACCTGGATGCTAAGTGAGTGGGCCGGCCCACCTATGGCTACACTTCTGTGTCGAATCGACAGATTTGTGTGTTGCTGTCTCAACTCTCCACCTAACTGTCTATCTGCCTTTTGTGGAAAGTGGCTGCCCTGGCTTGTTACGATGGAGAATGTTGTGATGCAACTGCATGACAGTGCTGCTTTGTGGCATGACGGGGCCCATTGTCATGGCAGCTGGGATACAATGTTGTCAGCCTCACTGCATGGCAACACCTGAGGGTTTTTCCACACCTGAAGGGAACTAGGAGTTTCTGCTACTTCATGCTGCTATTGCAGAATATGGGAACATGCCAAAGTCTGGGAGCGTCTATGAAATTTGGTATGAGTGGAGACCCTTGTTCCTTTTCCCTCCTAGGTCACTTGTTTATACAGCATCATCTCAGTTACCATTTCTTTATTACACATGCATCCACCCCTGCCACACTCTCATGTTTTGCCATTCATCCTCTCCTCCTCCAATCCAGTCCGATCGCTGATGACCATAGGACCCGCCCAAACTCCTGTGCTGTATGCTCCAGCAATTAGAGAAGCTAAGAACCTGGGGCCTGATCTCAAATGTGGTCTGGCGACATACAGCAGCTGGAAACCTAGTAGATCCAGACCCCTGAGGATTGCCCCTGATGAGGGGAGTCCCTGGATGATGTAGAAGTGATATATGGACTTCATGCCACCCCACTTCTGGATATGCACATGGAGGCCTGGCTGGGGAAAAGTTGGCATGGCTGGAGCACCCTTACTCCCTGGCAAATCCCAGCTGTTGGGATGGGTCATTAGATTTGTGGGAAACTGGCTGTAACATCTCGCCAGCCCCAAGATCAGGGGAATGCAAAGGTGGCATAAACCCACCTTTGCCCTCCACCCTCTCTGGTTCTGTGCTGAGTACAGCTCACCTTGACCACAGAGTCTAGACTGTATTAGCTGGCGTGGCAAAAACTCATTGTACTATCCTTAAATAGGAGTCAGGGCCTAGGAGAGTCACCCCAAGATATCCACAGAGAACACCCACTGGCCACCTGGGGGTTCAATTAACCAGTCATTCTAACCTAGACCCAAGTGTCAATGCGAAGAAATACAACTTGGGAGATAGAAAAGGAGTACTTGTGGCACCTTAGAGACCAACAAATTTATTTGAGCATAAGCTTTCGTGAGCTACAGCTCACTTCATCGAATGCATCCGATGAAGTGAGCTGTAGCTCACGAAAGCTTATGCTCAAATAAATTTGCTGGTCTCTAAGGTGCCACAAGTACTCCTTTTCTTTTTGCGAATACAGACTAACAGGGCTGAAACTTGGGAGATGTAGAGGAAGCATAAGCCTAGTTTTTAATTTTCATGACCACCAGATGTCACTGTTCTACAAAAAAATGCAGCAGCTGGAGCAGGACTCTCAGAAGAGACCATGTCCTGGTGCCCTTCTCCCTGGCTGCTCTCGGCATCTCCCCGGAAGGTGAGAATATGGACAGCTCATCACATGCCCCCATGTTAATCATCAGACCTCAGCCCCTCTCCCGAGTGAGCCACATCTGCTTGCAGCTGGACAGTCTGTGTTGTCCCATTGGTGTGGAGTGATCCATGTGGGCCAGAGCATCCCAAACAGCTGCAAACATGAGCAATCCCCACCGGGGACCTTGCTCAAGCTTGGGCCCTGGATCAGTTATGGGCCCTGGTAAATAAAACCAAGCCGTGACTTTTCATCTCCCCTCAACACCCCTCACTTGCTATTTCTTTTCTTAAGGGAACGCAGTTCTCATTATCTGCTGCTAGGGACGTGGAAACTGAACCTAACAGCTGAACCCAAGCACAGCCCCCAAAGGATGACAAGAACAAGGGTGACAGCAACCAATCAACAGCCAGCCAGTGACTGTCAGTGTGCAGAGACAGCTGCTGAAATGCCAGGGCCTGTGGTAGCAAGCTGCACAGGTCAAATGAGACTCAGCCGTCGATGCGGTTGCCCTAGACTTGCGGGAACGGCCTGAGTTTGCCTGGCACAAGCCAGAGAGTTTAAGAGCTGTCAGAGACAGACGGGGTAGACTCCTAGACTCAAACTTTAAGGCCAGAAGGGACCATCATGATCATCTAGTCTGACTTCCTGCACATCAAGCCCACAGAACCTGACCCTCCACTCCTGTAACAGGCCCCTAATCTCTGGCTGAGTTACTGAAGTCCTCAAATCTTGATTTAAAGACTTCAAGTTATAGAGAATCCACCATTTACACTAGTTTAAACCAGCAAGTGACCCTGCCCCACACTGCAGAGGAAGGTAAAAAAAACCCAGGGTCTCTGCCGATCTGGCCTGGGAAAATTCCTTCCCAACCCCAAATCTGGCGATCAGTTAGATCCTGAGCATGTGGGCAAGACCCACCAGCCAGACACCTGGGAAAGAATTCTCTGTAGTAACCTAGAGCCATTCCCCTCTAATGTTCCAACACCAGCTGTTGGAGATATTGATTACTAGCAGACATAGATGGGGCATATACCATACTAGACAATATCATACCACCCCCTCTCCATAAACTCTTAGCCAGTCCAGTCACTCCTCTGTGCAAACCATGGCAGCATGTCACTTATCTAGACTCCTGGTCTCCCTGGTGCCCAGGTGGTCTGGGTCTGCCCAGGAATTCAGAGAGATCTCCCCTATGGCTGTGAACTCTCCTCCTCTGGCATGCAGCACATTCTCTGCTAAGCTTGGGGCTAGAACAAGAGACATTTTTCTAGATCTGGGATCAAATTCTGCTTGTGGAATCACAAGCTCAATGGAGTTGCATGGAGCATAAGTCAGGGTAGAACGTGTGAAGTCAGTAAGCAGCCTGATTACCCAAAGGAGTTTCACTGAGCACAATGGGGCCCTGACCTCACATGAGGTGATTAGGTGCTACTGTAATACAAATGATAAACAGCTACTATAGAGCTCGGTTGCATTAAAAAGTTATTTTAAAATAATATTCATTTTGTCTCCTGAATAATATAAAATCACTCTGTTGCAAAAGGGGCAGCTAATTGGTCACAACCACTTCCTCTTATTTTTACCTGAATAGTTTATTTCCTTTCCCCCTTGGCGTAGGGTTTAACATTTATAAGTACTAAGCCTCCCCTATGTCCCACAATCCCTGCTGATCTCTTGTCTCTAGGTCACTCTCCTGCCTTTATTTCTAGGGACCTCTCCAATTTCAGGGTCCATCCTCACCTTTGATCATGGCTGAATTTGCACTGAAGTTACAGCCGACAAAAGCAACCTGAAGCAGCCACCCTGGGAGGAGAGCTGGGTTAGGGGTGAGCTTCCTTGGTCAAAAAAAAGCCTCAGAGCCCACCCCTAAATCAGAATCCTGGACAGGGCTACAACTATCAGGAGGCACCAATACTTGACACCTATGCAATGTATCACCACAGCTGCTGTGCCCTGCAACCTGCCTGGAACAGCTCTGACCTACAGTCTGCAAACCACTGAAAGTAGATTTCCTTCCAAAGGTTCAGTGTTTTGCAGGGCTAGCTGGCTGCAGACAAACCAGGATCCAAGAGTTCATATAGCATCCCCCTCCACTATGGGTTTTCCTAAGTGCATGGATAACAAAATGTCTCCTTGCATTCTATTTATATTCTACAAAGTTCAAATTCTGCCCCTCAACCCTAAGACAGGATAACTGCCTGTGGTTTAGTCTCTAGCACCTTCCCATCCCCCTGTTGACTTCACAGGTAAATTGGGCTACCGTTGTGTTGGCTTAATTTACATGAGAACCCCAACAGGATGTATATTTACCTAACAGTTGTCTGGAAGAATCCTGCTTTTCTCTTTGGTTTTATTTCCAGTACATATTCAGAACTCCTGAAATATCATCCATACATACATCACGCAATGATCACAAGATTCAGTATTACATAAGCTTTTATTCGCGATTTTACATGATCTTCTTTATGAAAGCAGTGGGCTAGGTGCAATGAGTTTGTCAGGCCTGCTAAGAATTGCTGCTGCCGAACAATAAGCTCTTTACAAGTTGGCACTGAGGGGTTCTTAGGGTTACAAACCCATCTCCAGCTAGTTTCCTTTGCAATACTACTTACTCCCACCAAACTTACATCCACCATCTCCAGAACTCAGTCCCACAGATGAAGGCTACAATTTGAGATTTCCAGCAGGCTCAGTGTGTCCCGGACACAGCACCCAGAAGCTAGGCTTGGGTATGATGAATCTCAGTATTTAGGCAATTCATTTCCCCAAAGAAGTCCATCTTGACCCGAGCGTTTGTGAGATTACATGCTCGAATCTGCTCTGGCACATTGCACTATGGCACGTGTCTGCAGACTCCTTTTATGTTACAGTCCTTCCCTCGCTAAGTCTTAGGCAGGCGATACACTATCCTTCAGGAAGCAGACAGTGTCAGGTTTCAGTGGAATGCTTCCATTTACCCATTATAGCAACCACCTAATGGAGCAAACCTGATCCAGTGTCTGACTCGGAGTACCTCTAAATGCTACCTGTCTCCATGCCTCCCTCTAGCCTACTTTACGTTAGATACCTGCGGGATTCACCAGATGGCACTGGGCCACAGTCACTATGGAAGCGTACACAATAGTGCGTACAAGGCACGCAGTGAGTTCATTTGTTTCCTTTCACTAGTGGCGATGGAACCCTTTCAGTCGCACACTCCATTTTGGAGGCACTCAGCCTCATTTGTGATAGAAAGTCACTGGATTGTTTAGAATTTTGTTCCCATTTGTAACTAATTAGGCACCAGATTCCTTAACCTCACAAAGCAGTGTACAATGGTAATTGAGTGGAGATTTCACTGCTGTTGTTTGGAAACCCACACCCATGTTACCCTCAGTCTTCCCCTGCCCTGTAATTGTATTGCTGAGTCCCTGGCTCGGCTACAGGGGCTCTGGGCTCTTTTCTGCTAGGTGTAGGCAATATGGTCTGGCAGTCAAGAGATCTGAATACTCCTGGCTCTGCCGCTGATTTATTGTGCAACAGTGGACACCTTTCTGTGCCTGCTTCACGGCCCACCCTGGGTCTGTCACTGCAGACTGTAAGCTGTTGGGGGCAGGACTGGCTCGTGCTCTCTGTTTGTACAGCACCTTGTACACGATCTGAGCTGGGAACTCTAGGCACTGCTGTAATACAAATGATAATTTTTCTTTTCCAAGGCTGTGGATTCTAACACCTAAGAAGAACTTCCCTGGGACCCACATTTCATGTTATACTGCAGTGGGCCTTATACATTCCAGCTGTATAAGGCACTCGTGCATCTACATTGCAATCAGGAGCTGTGAGTGCAGCTCAGGGAGGCGTCCCCATGCTGGCTTTGATTACAGCCAGCTTGACTAACAATAGCAGTGTAGCCACGGCAGCATGGGGAGCAGTGGCATGGGCTACCTGCTCACATATGCACCCAGGGTGCTGTTGTACTCAAGAGATTAGCTCGTGCCACTGCCGATGCTGCTGCAGCTACACTTCTATTGTCACTCACTCTAGCTTTGATCTTGCTCAGGTATGTCTATACAAGCTGCAAACCCACCTCCCGACGGCAGTGTAGGCTGACCCCCAGATACCACAATGATGGGTGCAAAGCTAAGCGCTTGAAAGGAATAGAGAGAGACTGAAGTAATTTCCTATTTGGGGATTGACTTACCTTCGCTCCAGCACTCTCACCTGCATCTCGCTCTCCTTGCTCACATGTGTACCCCATGGGAAGGAGGGGAAATCCCCCTCTGACATGCTGCCTCCCAAGTCGGCTCTCATGGTTAAAAAAATAGCCTACTAGTAGTTTAGGACTGGGAATTTCAGCAGCACTCAGCTTCCATCAAAGTCAATGGGAAAACTTTGATGAGGGCAGGATTAGGCCAATACTGGGAGCTTTTGAAAAGCCCACCCTGGCTGCCCACAAAGGGAATTCATCTATCCGAGAGCCCCCAAAACGTGTAGCAAAGAGCCAAATTTCATAGCAGTCACTTTCTACCATGCAGCCATTCATTGTATGGCTGCACCAGAGAGGAGGGCGATTGCCCGTTGATTGCAGTTAGCCAATGCTTGTAGATTGGGCTTTATGTACATTTTTCATCTCAGTAGAGAAAACACTGACGATACGTGGATTATTTTTTTTTCAGCTGATCAAACATCATTAGCTCAAAATGGAAATCCCGAGCATGCCTCCCACATGATTCTCCAACACATGCCTCACAGCCTGGCAACTCCCTGTCTCTCTCTCTCCAGGATCATCTTCCACATACCCTGCAGCTTTTACATCCTGCGTGAGAGAAGCTCACATACCTGACTGCCACCACTGCAGTCGCTTGTCCGGGGCTGCTGGAGGGCGCAGAAAAGCAGCATGAGCATGGCAGGTGGGAAGGAAAGGGTCAGATGAGTCCAGTTTTCCTAACCATTAGCCTGATCTAAAATCTTTTGATCAGTAGAAAGACGCCCCCATTCCTGAAGAGTCCTAGATTTCACCAGGCTTTGGACCAAGCCCTACTTGCTAAAGAGAAGCACCGGAGAGGCCTGGTTTTCTCTCAGATAGAAGTATGTCAGCATGTACATCCACCCTAGCCATCCCTTATTTGTCTCATGCCTGGAGTATACCAATAAGTCAACATGCCATTACACACAATGGGCCAAACTGCACCCTCTGGCATGTCACTGAAGCCAATGGGAGCCATGCATGCACCTTGGGCCAAGATGATCAACATAACAGCAAGTGCTGTTAGACAGCAAGAGATCTAGCAGTGCCTTTCTGCCAGCGTCCCTTGAGTGGATTTCCCACTCGCCACCATGGGAGTTGTATGTGTCGACCAATAGCAGAAACTGTGTCCAAGATGCCTGATTAAGGACTAAAAACCAACCTGCCAGTTGTCAAACAATGCTACCCCAAAGGAAATAAAACATTATTCACAGTAGCCTATAGCTTATCGCCTATGTCACAAACTGAGAGCAGGTTCTGCACATAGCACCTGTTGCACTAGAAGGTAAAAAACGCCAAAGAAAAAAAATGGTGGCACTAACATGATGTTTGCCACCGTTCTATTGTGTTGCACCCTTCTCGCACCCATTTCTAGCTTGTTTGTTTGACGGTTAACTCTGCAGGGCAGGGATTGTCCACTACTCTGGGCTTGGCTGCACTTACAGTGCTTCAGCAACACCACTGGAGTGCTTAGTGAAGATGCTACCTATCCAGACAAGAGAGTTTCTCCCGTCCGCATAGGTACTCCACCTCCCAAGAGGAGGCAGCTGTGCTGATGGGAGAAACCTTCCCGTTGACATAACGCTGTCCTCACCGGGAGTTCGGTCAGTATAACTATGTCACCACACCCCTGGGTGACACAGTTATACCCATGCAAGTTTGTAGTGTAGACCAAACCTCAAATAGTATGGTACCTAGCACAATGGAGTCCCTCGTTTCCTCAAGGGACGTCCCTCGTTTCCTCAAGGGACGTCCCTCGTTTCCTCAAGGGACGTCCCTCGTTTCCTCAAGGGACGTCCCTCGTTTCCTCAAGGGACGTCCCTCGTTTCCTCAAGGGACGTCCCTCGTTTCCTCAAGGGACGTCCCTCGTTTCCTCAAGGGACGTCCCTCGTTTCCTCAAGGGACGTCCCTCGTTTCCTCATCTCTATACAACAAGATCAGGAGTTGCTGAGTGTTGCAAAAAAGCAGGAAGAAATACCCCCGGTGAATGCAGATGTGTACTGCTTATTATCATTACTATTATTAAATAACAAATTCAGGAGAAGGGGATGGACAGGGGTGCTTAGAAAACAGTTCCTTATTTTTGAAATACATCGGCAAACCTAATGGAGCTGCGCTCTTAGTTGGCATTTCAGAATTACCATAACATGGTTGCAATAAAGAGGAACTGGGTGTTCTCCCCCAGTTTCCGAGGCGAGAGGGGATTAGGTGTCCCTATGCTCATTCATTCCCAGGTTGCCCCCATAATACTTCATTAAAGGGCCCTATCTGAGGAGAAATACATTCTCCTAAAATAAGACAGTCCAGCCCGAAGTTTTGCACTGACTGTGCAGCACTGAAGTGGGTGCAGTGCCCTTACACGTATGCCAACAGCTCGCTGGGAGCCAGGTGAGCCCATCTTCCCTGGGAGACCCCGCAGAGCAACAGAAAGAACTCCCTGAGGTCATTGCATAATGACAGATTTCAGAGTAGCAGCCGTGTTAGGCTGTATTCGCAAAAAGAAAAGGAGTACTTGTGGCACCTTAGAGACTAACAAATTTATTTGAGCATAAGCTTTCGTGAGCAATAGCTCACTCACAGATGCATTTGGTGGAAAATACAGTGGGGAGATTTATATACACACACACAGAGAACTTGAAACAATGGGTTTTATCATACACACTGTAAGGAGAGTGATCACTTAAGATGAGCCATCGCCAGCAGCAGGGGGGGGAAGGAGGAAAACCTTTCATGGTGACAAGCACGGTAGGCCATTTCTGGCAGTTAACAAGAACATCTGAGGAACAGTGGGGGTTGGGGTGGGGGGAGAAATACCATGGGGAAAGAGTTTTACTTTGTGTAATGACTCATCCATTCCCAGTCTCTATTCAAGCCTAAGTTAATAGTATCCAGTTTGCAAATTAATTCCAATTCAGCAGTCTCTCATTGGAGTCTGTTTCTGAAGTTTTTTTGTTGAAGGATAGCCACTCTCAGGTCTGTAATCGAGTGACCAGAGAGATTGAAGTGTTCTCCGACTGGTTTTTGCATGTTATAATTCTTGACGTCTGATTTGTGTCCATTTATTCTTTTACGTAGAGACTGTCCAGCTTGAGCAATGTACATGGCAGAGGGGCATTGCTGGCACATGACGACATATATCACATTGGTAGATGAGCAGGTGAACGAGCCTCTGATAGTGTGGCTGATGTGATTAGGCCCTATAGTTGTAAGAATGCATGATAGAGATCTTGTAGGTGTTTGTCTCTGTCTGAGGGGTTGGAGCAAATGCAGTTATATCGTAGAGCTTGGCTGTAGATAATGGATCGTGTGGTATGATCTGGATGAAAGCTAGAGGCATGTAGGTAGGAATAGCGGTCAGTAGGTTTCCGATATAGGGTGGTGGTTATGTGACCATCGCGTATTAGCACCGAAGTGTCCAGGAAGTGGATCTCTTGTGTGGACTGGTCCAGGCTGAGGTTGATGATGGGATGGAACTTGTTGAAATCATGGTGGAATTCCTCAAGGGATTCTTTTCCATGGGTCCAGATGATGAAGATGTCATCAATGTAGCGCAAGTAGAGTAGGGGCATTAGGGGACGAGAGCTGAGGAAGCATTGTTCTAAGTCAGCCATAAAAATGTTGGCATACTGTGGGGCCATGCGGGTACCCATCGCAGTGCCGCTGATTTGAAGGTATACATTGTCCCCAAATGTGAAATAGTTATGGGTGAGAACAAAGTCACAAAGTTCAGCCACCAGGTTAGCCGTGACATTATCGGGGATACTGTTCCTGACAGCTTGTACTCCATCTTTGTGTGGAATGTTGGTGTAGAGGGCTTCTACATCCATAGTGGCTAGGATGGTGTTTTTAGGAAGATCACCGATGGATTGTAGTTTCCTCAGGAAGTCAGTGGTGTCTCGAAGACAGCTGGGAGTGCTGGTAACGTAGGGCCTGAGGAGGGAGTCTACATAGCCAGACAATCCTGCTGTCAGGGTGCCAATGCCTGAGATGATGGGGCGTCCAGGATTTCCAGGTTTATGGATCTTGGGTAGCAGATAGAATACCCCAGGTCGGGGTTCTAGGGGTGTGTCTGTGCGGATTTGTTCTTGTGCTTTTTCAGGGAGTTTCTTGAGCAAATAGTGTAGTTTCTTTTGGTAACTCTCAGTGGGATCAGAGGGTAATGGCTTGTAGAAAGTGGTGTTGGAGAGCTGCCTAGTAGCCTCTTGTTCATATTCCGACCTATCATGATGACGACAGCAACTCCTTTGTCAGCCTTTTTGATTATGATGTCAGAGTTGTTTCTGAGGCTGTGGATGGCATTGTGTTCTGCACGGCTGAGGTTATGGGGCAAGTGATGCTGCTTTTCCACAATTTCAGCCCGTGCACGTCGGCGGAAGCACTCTATGTAGAAGTCCAGTCTGCTGTTTTGACCTTCAGGAGGAGTCAAAAGGCTGTTACCAAAAGAAACTACAGCATTTGCTCAAGAAACTACAGCGGCACTGTGATGGGTACCCGCATGGCCCCACAGTATGTCAACATTTTTATGGCTGACTTAGAACAATGCTTCCTCAGCTCTCGTCTCCTAATGCCCCTACTCTACTTGCGCTACATTGATGACATCTTCATCATCTGGACCCATGGAAAAGAATCCCTTGAGGAATTCCACCGTGATTTCAACAAGTTCCATCCCACCATCAACCTCAGCCTGGGCCAGTCCACACAAGAGATCCTCTTCCTGGACACTACGGTGTTAATAAGCGATGGTCACATAACCACCACCCTATGTCGGAAACCTACTGACCGCTATTCCTACCTACATGCCTCTAGCTTTCATCCAGATCATACCACACGATCCATTATCTACAGCCAAGCGCTACGATATAACTGCATTTGCTCCAACCCCTCAGACAGAGACAAACACCTACAAGATCTCTATCATGCATTCTTACAACTACAATACCCACCTGCTGAAGTGAAGAAACAGATTGACAGAGCCAGAAGAGTACCCAAAAGTCACCTACTACAGGACAGGCCCAACAAAGAAAACAACAGAACGCCACTAGCCATCACCTTCAGCCCGCAACTAAAACCTCTCCAACGCATCATCAAGGATTTACAACCTATCCTGAAGGATGACCCATCACTCTCACAGATCTTGGGAGACAGGCCAGTCCTTGCTTACAGACAGCCCCCCAATCTGAAGCAAATACTCACCAGCAACCACACACCACACAACAGAACCACTAACCCAGGAACCTATCCTTGCAACAAAGCCTGTTGCCAACTCTGTCCACATATCTATTCAGGGGACACCATCATAGGGCCTAATCACATCAGCCACACTATCAGAGGCTCATTCACCTGCGCATCTACCAATGTGATCTATGCCATCATGTGCCAGCAATGCCCCTCTGCCATGTACATTGCTCAAACTGGACAGTCTCTACGTAAAAGAATAAATGGACACAAATCAGACATCAAGAATTATAACATGCAAAAACCAGTCGGAGAACACTTCAATCTCTCCGGTCACTCGATTACAGACCTGAGAGTGGCTATCCTTCAACAAAAAAAACTTCAAAAACAGACTCCAATGAGAGACTGCTGAATTGGAATTAATTTGCAAACTGGATTCTATTAACTTAGGCTTGAATAGAGACTGGGAATGGATGAGTCATTACACAAAGTAAAACTATTTCCCCATGTTATTTCTCCCCCCCACCTCCCACTTGTTACCATGAAAGGTTTTCCTGCTTTCCCCCCCTGCTGCTGGTGATGGCTCATCTTAAGTGATCACTCTCCTTACAGTGTGTATGATAAAACCCATTGTTTCGTGTTCTCTGTGTGTGTATATAAATCCCCCCACTGTATTTTCCACCAAATGCATCCGATGAAGTGAAATTTGTTAGTCTCTAAGGTGCCACAAGTACTCCTTTTTCCCTGAGGTCAGGCCACTAAGAAGAACCATTGATTCCTGACTCCCACTTGCTGCTAGATCAGCCCTGGTGGATGGAGAGGGCCTGTGCACCAGCACGCACAGTTCGGCTGGTGCCTGATCCCCATGTGGATTGACTCTGGCATCCACCAGCCTCAGCTCCTTCGGGGGCCCCTTCTCAGAACTGGCATTCTTTTTGGCTGCTCTTATTCAGAATTGTGCACCTGGAAACTGAGTGATGAAGGCTAAAAGTGGCCTGTGTGAATTGGAAGCAGCATAGCTTAGAACAGAACAAACTGTTCTCTAGTGGTGCCGATGATATCACTGGAGACAAGAACCATAAGGTTGACAGGGGAAAATATCCAGCTTCAGGGAGGGCTGAACTGATAGGAAAAGAAACTGAGGATCTCCTTGGAGCCCCTTTCAGGGTAGGAGGTTTGGATTGACCCATCATGCCTCAGTCCCCCCCACCACAGCGTACGATACATAATTCACTATGTACAACTCTCCTTGCTGCACTGGTTAAAGTAGATCAAACTAGGAGTGGCTTGTCCCTTATGCTGGGGGCTATATGCGGTCATGGGTGTTACTATCATGTGACCAAGGGACACTGTAACAACTTGTCTGTCTGGTCATGACCCAAGGAGGCAAATGGGGAAGTGTATACGAAAAAGCACCCATGTCCCCAAGCAGGCCCAGAGCCAGACAGCTCGGGGGGGGGGGGGGGGAGGAGAGGGGCGGGGAGGGGGAGAGAGATAACCACACACACACACACACACACACACACTTGTTGCTTAGTGGAGCAGGTAGGAGCCCAAGGGGAGAGGCAGCTGACAGGACCATTCTGTATCCCCTCATTCTAGCTAGCTGGGGGTGGCCAGGTCTAGGATCGGTCTCCCAGCCCACCCCAAGGGGAGGGATGGCTGGAAGCATCTGGTGTTTTCTGCCCCCTAAAGGGGATGAGGAACAAGTTTGGGGACAGATCTTCCTATAGGAGAAAAAAGGTGGAAAGGGAGATGCCAGCTTGGACAATTCCTCTCCTGTCTGGTGTGAGACTCATTAAAGCCCCATAAACCCCCCCAGCCAGCTCTCAGCTCCTTCTGCTGCTCCCACTTTAGATTCTCCTGCCTAAGGAGTTCTCATTGCATCAGGCAGGGAAGAGGGGGAGCTCTGGAAAGTGAGAGGATGGGGAATGGCCACCCCCTTCTGTAACCCCTGCTCACTAGGCACAGTCTGGATGAGCTCTTTAATTCAGGAACTCTAGATTGCTAGGCTGAAACAAGTGTCAACTCTCTTGCTCAGCACTACCAGCTTATGAGTCTGAGGTGAAGGCACAGGTCTGACACACTACACTGGCTCAGCCCCAGTAATCACAGCTGGAGGTGCTATCTTGCATTTTTGGGGGGAGGGAAGAAAATCACGTCCTTATTGAAGTGCAGGTAAGAAAGACGTTCAAATTGTTATTTCTCCTCAACACGGGGACATACATCGACAGCTGGTAAAGGCCCTGAGAGCGGCTGCTTCATACTTGATTTGCAAAATAAATGGATTTCTCACATGCAAGCGTGGAACACAAGGGTCTAGTAAGGAACTGGCTAGTGTATATGCGCACCACTGCCTGTGCTGGATGCATTCCACGCACTGCACTGTGTCAGAGGCACAGCTCTAGAAGGGAGAGGTCACATTTTAGTTAAGCCAGTTTGCCCATTGCTAGAGGAAATGGGAAGTCACCACCACTTCCCTTCAATTACAGTCACAGCAGACGGCAAACTCAAGTCACCCTTCTCTCTCCCCCCTTCCTTCATCTCTCCTCCTCTTTCTCACTCCACCACTCTCCCCCGGGCAGGGCGACAATGTTGTTTATATGGCATACATGGTGCTGTACAGACACACACGAGGTAAGATCCCCAGGAATCCCACAGGATTGAGGAGAAACACCAGTGGGGATAATAAAAATCTTTGTGCTTTGGACCCCAAGGCCCTTCCCCACCTTCTTTCTCTTCCACCGCCACCCTCCTCCCCCCTCTTCCTCTCAGCCAGCAGGCCCTTGGCAGTCCTGTCACAGAAAGACCTGAAAAGGAGTTTGAGAGGGCTGGGGGGGGGGGGGGGAACCAGGGGCTCCTTGTACAGTAACTCCTCACTTAATAGTGTAGTTATGTTCCTGAAAAATGTGACTTTAAGTAAAACTATGTTAAACAAATCCAATTTCTGCATAAGAAGTAATGTAAATAGGTGGGGTTGGGTTCCAGGGAAATTTTTTTTTCCACCGACAAAAGGTTACTTACACACACACACACACACACACACACACACACAGAGTGCAAGTTTAAACAATTTAATACTGTACACAGAGATGATGATTGTGAAGCTTGGTTGAGGTGGTGGAGTCAGAGGGTGGGATAGTTCCCAAGGAATGCCTTACTGCTAAATGATGAACTAGCGCTCGGCTGAGCCCTCAATGGTTAACCTATTGTTGTTAACGTAGCCTCACACTCTACAAGGCAGCACGGCAGACAGACAGACACACACACAAGCATTGCCCCTTTAATGACGCAGAACTCACTTGAAGTACATTGCCCTTTTAAGTAGATCAGCAAGTTGAGACAGCAGCAGCTGCCAGCAAGCTCCCTCCATCTGGAGCCCTGTTGCGTCCCGTCCCCCCCCCCACGCCCACCGCTCTATGGAGATGAGGTAAGTGGGGTGCAGGAGCAGGGGGACACCCTGACATTAGTTCCCCTCTTCCCCCCCCCACCCCGCACAACAAGCAGGAGGTTCCTGGGAGCAGCTCCAAGGCAGAGGGCAGGAGCAGCACATGGCAGTGTGGGGAGGGGATAGCTGAACTGTCTGCAATTGATTGGTGGGCGGCTGCCGCACAGGGAACTGCGGGGAGCGGGGAACTGATAGGGGGCTGCGGGTCCACCCTTGTTCCAAGCTCCCACCAGCTAGCTCCAACGGGTTGCTCTTCCTGCAAGCCGTGGACAAAGTAGGCGGCTGCCGAACGACAACATTATAAGGGAGCAATGCGCAACTTTAAACGAGCATGTTCCCTAATTGATCAGCAACATTAACCAGGATGACTAAGTGAGGAGTTACTGTAGGTCGGTATGAATGGCCTGATCCAAAGCCCTCGGAGGTCAGTGGGAAAACTCCCATTCTATTCAAGGGCCTTTCTGTCAGGCCCACAGGCTAGCATCGCGAAGGGCAGAACCTCACAGGCGACATGCATTAGAAGGATAAATTGACTCTTTATGAAGTACAACGTGAGATGCTCCAGCACTGTCTGCTGGAGGGTTTCCACTTCAGTCAGCCCAAGGCCTCCCATTCAGTCACTCAAAACCAGTTGTGCCACAGAATCCTGTGCACTGATTACTACAGAGCTCCAATGACGGAGGCCAGCAGGAATGGAGAGCTGTATGCGCAGCATTTCCGGCACATCAGAAGGACCCAATGGAAGGTGACCGAACAAACCCCCTTTGGCAGGAGAGAGAGCACAGCTCCGATCTCCTTGCCCTACTCCAGCCCTGGCCAAGAGCTGGCGAATGCTTTTGGGAGTCACGGCTACAGATCAGTAGCACTGTCTGGTTGGCTGGCAACTCCTATTACAAAAACGCTGAGCCAAGTTCCCCCTTCTAGAGCCTGACACACCTCAGGGTTAATGGCTTTGTGCTAATTTCAATGCACAGTTCATATCTAAACACCAGCGATAATCGGCTTGTATTCAGGAACCAGAGGTACAAACACTCCCCCTTACACAGAACATTTCCTTTTTTCCCTTATGGCAGCTCACGGGAAACCAAACACTTGTTCCCCTCACCTATGCGAAAGAAGAAAGAAAATTCAGTTTTATACGAGGGGGGAATTGAAACATCCGCAGGATCGGAAGACAAAAGGACTGCACTGAAAGTCCCCATAGAGCAGGGAATGCAGCAGCACCAGCTTCCCCCCAGCGGTGCTCCCTTCTTTGCGGCAGCATGCACGGTGCCTCACTAGAGCTAGTGGGGACCCCGACAGGATGAATCCCTCCCTTTTATCTGTGACAGTGTAAGCGCTCGGACACAACAGTCCCTTGGCAATGCCAGCATGGTCCCTGGCGGTTTGAGGGACCCACAGAGGGAAGCTGTCCTACTTCCTAGGTTGTATTTTCTGCACTGGTTCCGATATAACTCTGCTTTCTTTACCTTTAGCCCTCAGGGGCCAGTCTTGCCAGATACTCCCTGTGGCCCTGCACAGACAGTAACTGGAATTCAGCTGATTTGCATCCATTAAAAAGGAGCACCTTTCTCTAGGCTTGGGCAATCCTTAAACATACAACCATAAAACCAACCACTCCTTCCCCCATTCAGCCATCCAGCAGCCTAGCCCCAGCAACCAGCGAAATACAGCTGGAAGATCCACCCCCATTGCCTTCCCACTCACTCACAGCTAGAGCAAAGAAACGGGGCTTGCAGTTAGACAGACCTATGCTTGTGAAACCTCACTCACTGGTGGGGTTCCAATTTGAACCGGCTGCTGTCAAGTCTGAAGTGACAGCAGCCCTGTAAGAACAGCCCCCTGCCAGAGGCGGCCGATTAAGATTCGGCAACAGGGGGAGGCTTCTTTTCCTGAGGACTGGGCTACACTAAAGTTATGTTGACCAAGCTACATCATTCAGGGGTATGAAAAATCCATCCCCCCCGAGCGACATAGTCCTGCTGACTTACCCGCCCTCTGTAGACAGCACCAGGCTGATGGAAGAATTCTTCTGTCAACCTAGCTACCGTCTCTCAAGGAGGTGGATTACCTGTGCCGACAGGAGAACCCCTCCCGTTGGGGTAAGTAGTGCCTACACTAGCGCAGCTGCAGCATTTCAAGCGTCGACAAGCCCTAAGACTAAAACTCTATGTCAATGAGTTTTCATTGGGTTAGATCATGGGCAGCCCTGAGCTCTGGGTTACAAGTAGCAAGTAGCTCCCCCATGGCTGAGCCCCTCTGAACGGAGGGGTGGGTCAAGGATCCAGCTGGGCCCCTCAACTGGCTGCAGCAGCCGCCGCCCAGCAGTGGCTGCTCTCTCCTGCTACATGCGGCCCAGGATGTAGGTGGCCCATGCAGTGGAGCATGAGAAGCTCCCCTCACTCCTCTGCGAGGGTGGGAAGAGCAGCTCCTGTTCACAGGAGGATGCTCTCCCCCTCCCTCCGGCCCAGAACAGTTTTCTTTCCCCATCAAGGCTCTCTGTGGACAAGGCACTCGGCATCACAAAACTCAGCAGATCCTTCCACCCTGAAACCTGATCAATTTGTATTACCTATTACTAAAGTCGAAGGGTTACTTCAGTGCAGGCTTAGCTATTGGCACCAGAATTATTGGACCTTATATCAGCCCTGCCTGCTACTGCTCAGCTGAGCTCCAGCCCCAATCAGTGCTTGCCTATCAAGTCTAACTTTCAGGTTTGGCTTATCAGGTTACTTAACTCCTTTCCAGGCTAGTGTCGGGCTGAACACCCCATCACAGAAGGGAAAAGGTTCAAGCCCCATTGCTTAACTCAGTGTTGTCTGTCTAGACCAGGGAACTGGGCCTCGGGACTTCTGCCACCAACCAGGTGACAGTGTGCCTCAGTTTCCCCAGTTATAGAATAATACTGACCTCCCTGGGGTGCTGTGAAATATAATGGTTATTTGTAGACCCTCATCTGTAAGGCATTTTCAGTGTGTAGATTACTGACAAAAACAACACTGGAGAGTACATTGGAAAGAACAGTCTCATGCTGGTCAAAGGACGGACTAGGTGACATTTTCCAGTCAGTGTCTCGGATCCCAAGCAGCGTGTATATAGTGAGCTTAGTCCTGGCACCAAGTGGCTTGGAGGCGTTTAAGAGAAGAGGATGATACAGAAGCCAAGTGTGGGTTTATCATGTGGCCTGAAGGTAAAGTCTGTGTCCCTCCTCTTCTACCTGTGCTCATGTGAAATGACTGCTCTTAACGACACTCTCAGACTGGAACGGAGGCAGTAGTGGGCATCAGCAGTTCAGAGGGAGGACACAAAGCCCCTGCACAGACTCACCTAGAAGATGAGCACAGAGTTCATTTAAAAAAAAAAATACACACACAGACAGTACACCACATGCTTGGTGAGCTTATTATTCTTCAACCCCGTATGCCATGCAGATGGCCTAAGCCTCATACTGGGGCTGGAGTGTTATGGAGCATACACATAAGAGTCTCTGCAAATCACTGATCCCTGCAAAGATCCCTTCTCCTCTAGTTCAGCTGAAAGGTACCTGTGAAGGAGATCTCATCCCCCTCCATGCTAAATAGACAGAGTCCCTCTTGCCCACTTGCTGTTTAAGGTGAGGTGGCCAGCTAAGAGGGGACTAGCTACGTGCACAGACAGAATAGAGCTGCAGACATTGTGAAGGGCAGCAGCAGTCTATCCAATAGAATATGGATTGGGTAGACAAGGAAGCACAGAGCAATCATGCTTCCTGAAAAATGTGCCATGGCTATGACTCTAGGACACATGGCAACAGGAAATATGCACATACACACATCTCTGGGACGGGGACTCCTTCTGATCCTCCAGCTCGGAGCTTCCCCTTCTCACCCTGGTGTAAGGAAAGATCTTAGGAAATAGAGAAGAGATTTACAAGTACCCAGAAGCTAGGAGATCATAGATTCCCTCAAGTACTGCAAAGGCAGACATAGAACGTGGTTCCGCTCTGAAGTGACTCAAATAGTATCATGGGCATATTGATTCCAGAACACACACACTGACAAATATGAAGACGAGATGCTCAGCCTGGGATCTGAGCATCATGCCTGACCAAAGTGTTTTGACCCTACAAACTTTAAAAGGTAAAAAAAATAGCCCAGTACCCCACTGGACCAGATAAACCATTGGTCTGACCCAGTCTGGTAGTTCTTATGTGCCATTAACATGCCTCTGAGTGATCTAATCTTTCCAAAAATTTGTCAAAGAACAAGTGCAGTCATATTACATAGCTTCAATGGAGTATAAGAATCAGCGAGAATGGACCAAGCCTCATCTGCAGCCCACGGATTCCAGCAAAGCCCTGACCCCTGCATTCCTGTCAGTGCTAGAGACACAGAACATTAGCAAGGGCTGGTCTTGCTAAACACACAGACCTAAATCAGCTTTAATTCACACACTTGATTATTTCAATGCCAGTCAGCACGTGGACACTCCTATTTCAGTTTGAGTGTGCTATACCAATTTAGCAATTGAAGCACATTGAAACTGGTTTCAGAGAGTCCATATTAAGGGGTTGCACAGATTTAAAAAAATCCATTTCTAAAGTTAAATCAGTTCAAACACAGTATGTCAAGAAGTCCCAATGTGCTGATGAGCAAGCGCCTTACCTAGGATCTGGCTGCTCTCCAATAGCAAATCTCTTCTTGAACCTTAACTATAAGTCTCTGGACTTAGTCATATTTATTATGAATTCCAGTATTCCTAGATGGTTTGAAAATTGATATCTATTTATAGCCTTAACTGGATTTGACAGTTCCTGCCTGGGAATACAGTTCAAGACAGGTGACTTTTCTGTAGGAGAAATGACCGATAAATAGAAAGCCTCTTATTTTCATTTCAGACAGGCCTTGTTTTCTTTGGGTGCAGGAAGCCCTCTCAAGCCTGCTGAGCTACTGCCCCACCCCCTTGAAAACAGTACAATCAATGTAGCTTTGGTGAAGCAGGATCCATCACAGAGGTGGGCAAACTACGGCCTGCGGGACCCTCCTGCCCGGCCCTTGAGCTCCCCTTCCCGGTTCCTCCCCTGCTGATCCCCTCCCCCACAGCCACGCAGGCAGCACAGCTGGCTACATCTGGGTGGCGGGGCTGCATGCTCCTGCTGCTCTGAGCAGTATGGTAAGGGGATAGGGAGCAGGGGGGTTTGGCTAAGGGGCAGGGAGTCCTGAGGGACAGTCAGAGGACAGGGAGCAGTTGGATAGGGTGGAGGTTTGAGGGAGGGGGCATGGTCAAGACAGGGAACCGGGGGGGCAGGGGTGTGGATAGGGATCAGGGCAGTCCAGGGACCGGGGAGGGGGGAAGTTTGGGGCAGGGGGCAGTCAGGGGACAAGGAGCCGGGGGGGTTGGATAGGTTGGGGGTTCTGATGGGGGCAGGAAGTGGGAGCCAAGCTGTTTGGGGAGGTACAGCCTTCCCTACCCAGCCCTCCATATAGTTTTGCAACCCCGATGTGGCCCTCAGGCCAGAAAGTTTGCCCACCCCTGATCTAGCAGAAGAATGTCTGGGGCTGTAAGGTAGCGTACTCACTCTCAGGAGCGCCCTTTTGCGGCAGGGTGCAATGCTGCAAGCGACCCTCATCTCCAGCACCGCCTGTTGGGTCTTTTGCAGCTCAGCCACATCACAAAGTTCAGTCCCCTTCCAGGGTGACAAAAGAGAGTCCGATTGAAAGTCTAAGTTACGTGTCCAAATAATTCTTCTGGCCCACTCAGGCTGCACTGCAGTATTCTGACCGGCCCTCGCTCAGCAGCCTGGGCTTGCATGCCCCTTTCCTCAGGGGCTGGCACGGGAGCCCAGGCCCACCCTCTGCTCTGCATTCTGGCCCACAGACTCTGCATTGCTGCTTCTGTAGACATGCTGCTGTTTCCCTGGACCACTTCCAGGCTGTGGGGAAGTAGCATAAGGGGGCTTAGAGCTAGGGTCTAACAGCCTCTGGCTTCTCCCTTCTCTGCTGAACCAATACATCTCCTGCCCCTCTTAGGCACCACAGACATACTTTTGCTGAGCCTCCCGCTCCTGCGGCATTCTTCCCAGATTGCTTATTGCCTCAGCAGGTTTCCTCTCAATGCCTGCCTCCCTCCCATCCCCAGGGACTCCGGCAGCATCCCCACGGGCTCTCCCTGCTCCTCACAGGCCCTAGCTCAGGGCCCCCCGCAGAGCCTAGCCCTGCTCCCTTTGGGTTCTCCCACCTGCAGGACTGTGCTGCCTTCTCCAGACTTTTCCCAGAGAGAGAATCTTCTACACAGTCTCCCCCTCTCCCTGCTGTTCTCCACTCTGTTACCTTTCACAGCTGGGGTCACTAATCATCATTAAGTGGCCATATCATCAGCTGGGGGCTAGCTGCTTGGTCATTGGCCAGGCTGGCTTCCCTTAAAGGGCCAGCCTGTGACAGGACCCAATCTATCTTTGGGGTAGCTTTGGGTATGTCTACACATGGGGAAAAGACCCCTAGGGGCCTCTGAGCACATCTTTACTGAATGTGCAGTTTAGGGCTCACTCCCAGAAAAATCTGATATTCTCAAGAGCCTGGAGGGAAATAGAGAAACAGATGTCCCAGGTTCAGACAGGTGGATCAAAGGCAACTGATTCCCAGCACTTGTAATCTGGGCTCCTGAGCAGCCTCAAAGTGATAGTTAGGAAGGCAAATTGATGATGTTCTTGTTCCTTTTCTTCTAGGGAACTCGTGACCTTCAAGGAAAACCAGGGCCTGCAGGAAGACACATTAAAGCTTTTACTTTCTCTTCCTTGTCATCCTCAATTTCTCTAGATCAGTCTTGGTCCTCCTCACCCTCTCTCCCTGCAGAGACTCTCTATTTCTCTCTGGGAATTTTGCAGTGGTGTAAATGACAACACAAGATGCAAGGCAATGGTGAATCAGGCCCTCTACCTTTCTAGTGCTGCTAACTTCTGCCAGGTATAGGGCTGTCTGACTTTCCCTCCCTTTTCTTACATGTTGTTCCAACATGGTTCCTGTTTTACTTCCTGGCTGGTGCATAGTCATCAGTGGACCTTCAGATGTTGCGGGAATGCTGCCGTAGAAACAGTGCTCGCAGTATGGTTGGTTGAGTTTGATGGCTTTTTAATACTATGTAAAAAGTCTTGGAGGGTAACTATGGTTTCCTGAATTGATTACTGTAGGATCTTTGAAGTCTGAAAGGACAGAGGACCCAAAGGGGAGCTGATAAGTACAGATGGAATTTGGTAACTGCACTTTGTACAATGGGGCCTCATGACCACTGGAAAACATCTCCTTTGCTGGCAGTGAGCGACCAGAGCTGAACATAGTGTAACTACCAGTGTAGCCAAGGCCAAGATGTCTTCAGCCATTAAAACCTTGCTGGGTCGAACATGGTTTTTTAAATGCTGCTAACCATAGGTTGCTATGGCCTGTGCTTGCAGCTACGTAGCATTCAGAACTAGCTCAGCTGCATCTGTTGTACATTTCTTAGCATCTTGGTTCTATATATCCCTTGACTCTTGCTCCCATCGCAAGAGCACAGGTTTCCATAGAGATGAAAGATCACTGTAGGTGGGATGCAATCACCAGATTGCATTCGGTGGAGTCACACCCACTTCGATTTGGTCCAGCTTAGACGTTCACCTTTTGCATCTCGTACTGTATTTTCACATGGGTGAAGGACAAACATCCCTGAATTATTTACACAGCCTTAGAGTGATTCTGCATATGATCCATTCCGTACTGGCCCCTATCTGTCAAATCTGGTCCGTTACATATCACATAGCTGCTGGTTTGCTTGCTTACATCTGCTAGATATTTAATGTTTATCAAGGGCCCACGAGGGTGCCTGGGAAAAAGGGGCTCAAGAAAAGGAGGGCAGATCTAGCTTTAAGGGAATCACAGGACAAACAGGGCCTAGGATAGCTGTGATCCTGGGAAGATGCAGATTTTCTGCATACGCTATTGCAGAGTTCTGGCTTAAGCATTAGCCGAATATTTCCATCAAAACAGCTCCTACCTGCTCTTAAAATCCTCCCACCTACCAAGGAGCACCACTTAGACTGATTCTTAACCATGCTCTGCTCTCGGCCAGGCTTGGGCTCCAGGGCACCCCCCACTCTGTCTCATGTCAACTGAGTCCAATGTCCCTTTTTAGTAGCCTCAAAAATAAGTTCCTTTATTGCAGAGTTTTCCTTCTGAACTCCAGTGGGGCCATATTCCAGGCTCTCATTATCTTCCTCATTGCTACCATAACGTGCTGGCCTGGATGTTTGTTTAAACCCTGTACACGCATGGCAAGGATTCTCAGGGCAAATGAAGGAGCCCGCCCCTGGCATGGGAACAGGGCTATTGTTTCAGCCCATCTGCAGGCAGACAGTTGTAAGGATTCCAGGGAATATATCCATGCACCCTTCAAATTCATTCCCTCTATGTCATACTGAGGGCAGTAACAATATCCACCCCTCTAACTATCCTCGTGGTAGAACACCTGCAGCTGTTTTCTTTTGCTCCTGTAGGGCATCAAGGGTAGAATGGGGTGAACCTGGGAAGCCTGGCATAGAAGGACCACAGATAGGTTGTGCCTTGAGTTAGTTCAGGCAGAGGACCAAATTTTGCTCTCATGACCATGGGAATTATGCCAGCATGACTAAGCAGAATAGCCCAGAGACTCAGTTTGTCAAGGAAACCACCAAACAGATCACCAGCTTAAGTAGGAGCAGTGTGAGACCAGAAAGAAAAGGTTCTGGTTACAGCCCACTGAGTTCTAGACAGCTGAAGGCAAAGGGATGGGGGACTTTCTTGATTGACCCTGAGGAAACACACAGATTCCTGGGAAAGATTGCAGCACAAAGCAAGTTCACCCCTTAGGCCCATCAATGGCTACTGAGGGTACGTCTACACAGGGATCAAACACCCTGCTCTTGGCCCTGATTCAGCAAGATACTTAGACACATGCCACACTTGACACCTGTGAGCAGTTCTGTTAGTGGCAGTGGGATTACTCATGTGCTTGGTTAGCCACATGCGTCAGTGCTCTGCTAAGCCAGGGCCTGGATCAGAAAGGGCCTTGTTACTGCATCTGACCAGGATCAGATCTTTTGCTTTTCTAATTCCTGGTCCCCTGGCGCTAACTGTGACGCTAATGAGAGCCCTGTTAGACATGGCCATGAGCAGACATCGCCACCAACACAACGATATTCCCTGCTGTTCACATCCCGATCTCTCTGCACTCAAAAGAGAGAGTATCCATGTGTCAGAGGACTTACTCTGTCTTCTTTTCGGCCCAGCTGCCAGGCCTACCAGGTTTCCCCAACAAATCCAGAGGAGAAAAAAAAACAAACAGGAGCAGTTCAATCACTTACATCCTGATCAGATGCTACAGAAACTTATACCAAGGCTGCAAGGAGTGAGTGCCTGCGGTTTAGAGCCAGCCTGCTAGAAAAGAGATGAAGGAAGTGTCACTGATTTAACCTGAATACTCTCAATCACTGTCAAAGCTGTTTGGGTCATTGTGTCAAACCAACTATGTGTCAAATTTAGGCTTTTTATTTTGGTTTGAGAACCACTTACAAGCCGTTTCTGGTTTCTGTGAATGAATTAATAGGTTTAAGGATTCACCAGACAGCCTGGACAAATCATCTTCAAGCTAAGAGAGGGGTATGTGTGTTGTTCACTACAGCCACTCACTATTTGCAACTGCTGGAGCACAATGAGTATTCTCTGCTCCCTGGTCTGCCCCAATTCTGCAAGCTGAGCTGTATGGGCGAAACCCTGGCCCATCTCAAGCCCTGCAGAACGCTGTAGGACTCTGTGCAGGGGCAAGGTTCTTCCTACACAAAACAGCTTGCAGGATCAAGACTGAAATGTTTAAGAGAAGAGTAACAAGCAACAAATCATTCATCTCTGGTACAAATCCACAAAACCTTAAGGATTCATGAATCCTTTGACGAACCTGGTGGTCACCCAAACAAGAAACAGGATCAGCCCTCAGGGAGAACAGCAAATTGAATCTGTTTCATTGCTTGGTGACTATATTGCAAATCTGGTCTTTTGTCATTTGACCAGCTCTCTTCACTGGGAGCACCTGCCAGTTAAACACAGCTTGCTTTATTCTCTTGGCTTGGGGTTGTGAAATTGGCTGCTATGTTCTGATTTCAGCTAGAATCTCCAGTGAGAACAGCCTTCTTGGTAGGGTTTAGACTTTGGGAAATTGTGCACAAATAAGGAAGGGGGGCAGGGGGAGAAACCAAAGATTGATGAATTCAGGAAATAGAGTTTTTGACTCCTCCTGAAGGTTGAAACAGCAGACTGGACTTCTACATAGAGTGCTTCTGCCGATGTGCACAGGCTGAAATTGTGGAAAAGCAGCATCACTTGCCCCATAACCTCTGCTGTGCAGAACAATTGACTATTCAACTCCTACCTGGGTCAAGGGTTAATAAAAGTGACAGCTGCTCAGTAGTCTACGTAAGAAATGTTTGTTGTCTCAGTGCACCCACCTATGGACAGGTGTCCCCCTTATAAACTTCACCTCCCGTAACTGGCAGTGTGAGAAGAGTGATCCACTGAATAGCTTCCAGGATTTTAAGATCAGAAAGAACCAAGGGCGCAGGAACAATCTGTATAGTGGGGGTGCTGAGAACCATTGAACCAAACTGTAAACCCTGTATGTGATTGCAGGGGGGTTGGTTACCCACTCCGGCCTTGACAGAGTTGAGGCCAGCCCAGGGAGAGGGCTGGGGCTGTGGGGGAAAAGCCCAACTGGATTGAGGAAGTAGCCACAGTTGTGGCCAGCTCAATCAGGCCCCGCTAGCCCCTACAAGAGGCTGTGAGCCAGAAACTGAGGTAGTCTCCCTCTGCCTGTAGAGGGAGAAGGGCCTGGCTGCAAGGTGCCAAGCAGGACATCTAGATTGGAGCAGGGCTGAGGAAGGGCTAGAGGAACTGGGAGCTCTGGCCTGGAAAGCCTCAGGCTACAGGCCAAATAGGTGCAGGGTTGCAGAGGGGCAGCCCATGGGTAGGCAGAGGCAGCATGTCCAAAACCCTCTTGCCTGTGATGAGTGGTGTATACATTGCAGTCTGCCCCTGATATAAGGGGCTATGTGGGGACTGGCAGTAGGCCAGACTGAGGCAAGGTGGGGTTAGAGGGTGGGGGTTCCCTGGGGTGGGGGCACCCAGAACCTGAGAGAGTGGGGGTACTGCCAGGGAGGCAGCACCCCAGAGAAAGGGGCACTGTGTCCTGGGAGGGACATGGGGGCTGGTGGTAAGGCAGATCACTGGCCTGCAGAGGGCACACTGGTGGTTGGATGAGCTATTTCCCAATGACTACCAGCAGGAGGTGCTGCTGGGCGAGTCCAAATCTTTACAGTGATGGAAACTACTTCAAGCCAGCAGGTGTGACAGCACCACCAGTATCTCCAATTCCAGCACTTATGGAAGGAACCACACTGACCATCTAGTCTGACCTCCTGCATAACAGACCATAAAAGGTCACCTATTGACTCCTAGGTCAAGCTCATAGCACCCAAAAGTGATTAAAAAAAACTTGGTGTAGGAAAATCCACTATGTCCTTGGTAAGCTGTCCTAATGATCAGTTACCCTCTGAGTGAGAAATCTGCAGTTTTTCTAGTTGGAACTTGTCTAGCTTTGGCTTCCAGCCCATGGATCCCATTAGGTCTTTGTTGGGCTGAAAAGCCCTCTTAGCAGAAATTTCTCCCCCTGAAGGTACTTATAGACCATGATCCAGTGACATAGGTATTTCAGCCTCTGTGATTCACATCACCCCAGGCGGTGGTCCCTAATGGTCAGCAATGGGGGGGTGGGAGACTTGCATTGCTGCTCCCTGCTATACTTGGTCTGTGACTAACTAGAGGATTTCAGTCTCTTGGGCAGCAGATCTGGCACGCTTCACTAAAAATAGCTCTCATCCATCCATCCCCTTGATGCATGCCACCTTCTACAGATTTTCTTGTGACAGGAATTTGGAGATCAGAACAGAGGTGCAGCTTCCAGAACAGATGGACTCTACAGAAATCTGACACCTTGCTCTCCCCCTCACTTACCTTAAAAAGCCACTTTGCTCCCCTCAGATGCATCCCTCTGTGGCCTTCTGCGTCTCTCCTTCTGCTCTCCCTGCAGACTCCCCACTTCTACCTCCTTCTCCCCACTGCTCCCATGCCTTTGGGACCACATGGTTTCCTTCTTTGTGGTTCCTTTCCTCCTCTGGGCCTGACTCAAACCCCAAAGAAGTTAAGGGGAGTCTTTCCCTTAACTTTAATGGGCTTTGGATCAGGGCCTATAGTTATTGCTATATGCATTTTGAAGGTGCTAGTTACCAAGGTTTCCCTGCAGCATATTTGCCCCTCTCTCCCACCCTTCCTATGACTAGGTCTATCACAGACTTAGACTTCCTCATAACCCAGTTTTCTTCTACCACAGGGAACCCACACCCTCCCTCAGCTTCTCTTCTGTCCCCGTTTGCTCTGACTGTATGTCAGTCAGGAGACTGAGGTGGGAGCTGAAAGGTTTGTCCCACTGTAGTGGGTGATATACCAGCTACTCTGCTTACTAAACACCACCCCACAAGTACATGCAGGTTTTGCACCTGGGCAGCTGGTCATTATATGGAGGAAGCGGGACTAAGTCCAGCCAGCAACACCTCAGTTGTCAGCCATGACACCATATGGTATGGTGTGAGAAGGGTACAGAGAACAGAAAGGAGGGGGGAAAAATAAAAGTCAATTGGGGCATGGAACAGCTTCCATGCAAGGAGACATTAGACTGGGACTGTTGAGCTTAGAAAAGAGACTACTAAAAGGGGGGGGGATATGATAGAGGTCTATAAAAATCATGACTGCTGTGGAGACAGTAAATAAGGACGTGTTATTTATTCCTTCTCATAACACAAGAACCAGGGGTCACCCAATGAAATAGGCAGCAGGTTTAAAACAAGCCAAAGGAAGTATTTCTTCACCCAACGCACAGTCAGCCTGTGGAACTCATTGCCAGGGGAGGTTATGAATGCCAGAAGTGTAACTGGTTTAAAAAAAAAAAAGAAGAATGAGAAATGTTTATGGAGGATGGGTCCATCAATGGAGAGTGATCAGAGGATGGGATGGGTCCAGCACAGACCAGCTGAGTGCTCAGGGGGAAGACTATTTTTTCCCCTGCCCTTTACTGTGATGTGTCCCAGGTATTTCATCCTGAAGTGGGAGGGGAAGAGACAGCCCCCTTCTCTCCCTACTTTGATACCCTCCTGGCTGTGGGCTCATGCTCAGCATGGCTCCAGGAGTTCCTGATGCTCTATTTTCACTAGGTGGTCCCTGAATGGGGTGGGAGAAAGCCAGCTCCTCTGTTAGATATCCCATTCCTCACTACTCCATGACTCTGGAGCTGGGGGCCTGGACAGACCCATATCAGAGGGGTAACATGCTTACTCACAGGAGGTCCTGGCAGTCCCATGCATCCCCTGGGTCCATTTGTGCCTGGGATGCCCTGGACAGAATACACAAAGATCAGGAGGACCAAGCACAGCAGCTAGCCACTGAGCTGGAGATCAGCCAGGGCCACAGAAACCCAGGAATAGAAGGGAAGCATGAGGCTAATTTCCCCTTTGTCTAATGCCCATTTTGCACTGGGGTCAATGATTTCACAAGGTGCAAGGTAAGGGGTATGCTGTAGTGAGTCAGGTAACAGCCAATAGGGGTTGCTTTGGAAGAAGGCACAAGCCAGAACTGCAATATTATACATGGAGGACATCAAGGTTGCAAGGAGGGAGTCATGTCCTGTGTACTGTATGGAGAAAGCTCTGTCGTCTCCCATAGGAGTTGGATCAGGGCCCAGCTGGCAACCAGGCCATGACCCAGCATGGGAGGGCCAACAAGCTATGTAATTGTATTCTGCCTCATTCTATTGTTGAGTCTACCATGCCTTCATAGGAAGTGGCAGCTCAGCTGAGTGGCTGGGGGCTGGATTAACAGCCATTCCCCTGCCTGGTCCCTCAGTGGCTACGGTTCCTGTTCCAGAAGGAATTTTCAGCCTCTCCCTCCCCACTTGATGCTCTCATGATCTGCCCCTCCCTCACTCTGAAGACCCAGGAACAAGGGCCATCAGGGTGAGTCATGCAACACTATCCAGAACCAGGACCCCCTCCCACACTCCAAAGCTCACTCATTTCTGCTGGAGAAAGCAACTGCTTTGATTCCTTCAAAGAGGTGCAAGACAAGAGCTCCAAAGGGGACAGGCTGCAAATTCACAGCCCTTTCCACAGCTGACAGACTCCTTAGTATCTGTTAAAAGATGAGACCAGCTGAGAGTGTCAGTCTAAGAACAGGGATCTAAGCCACAACTCTTAGCTGGGATGCTATTTAAAGAGACACTCCCATGCAATTGGAATCCACAGTTTGGTCAGTTTTAAGGTTTATTCTAATCTGGTGAGAAAGAGCCTCCACAAAATTTAAATAGACTCAGTTTTAAGGTTTAAAGTGAAAGCAAAGTGCAAAGGAATGGCCACAGGTAACCCCAGACTGCCCCTGTCAGTCTGAGCCACTGATGACCAGATAGCTCTCTTGCACCCTATCACTCCCTTAATGTGGAGGCCTTTTTGAATGCAAGCTTGGGCCCTGTCATCTAAAGACTAGGACCCAAGCTCAGGACTGCTGTCTCATTAATGCTTTGCCACTCAAGCAAGTGTCTGATCAAGCTCTGGGGCCACTGAACAGAGTGTTAGCAGAGAGCAAGAGCATTTGGAAGATCACAGGTGTCAACTGGGCAAATGCAATACTTGCATGATAGCCAAGTCCCCCATCAGCCTCATTTCACCTTTGTTGCCCTGCCAGAGACAGGAGAAGACCATTAAACCCACACTCTGCAGCATAGGGGCTGGAACTAGGAGAGCTGGGGGTGTTGCTGCACCCCGACTTGAAGTGGTTTCCATAACATCCAGGGTTTACAGTTTGGTTCATTGGCTCTCAGCATCCCCCCTATACAGATTGCCCCATCACCCCTGCTCTGAAGAGCCCTGTGCATCATGGATAACCTGCAGCTAGAGAGGCAGGCTCCCCCTATTACTATCTAGGGAGTGGGGAGCTCCACAGAGGTTAGAGGGGTTTCTTTTCTGAACAGTTAGAAACCCAGGGAATGCAGTGTTAGGACGGCACATCTCAAACATGACCCTGATGCACACTTCAACAAGCACAGCCTTAACTCTGCCCTAGCAAAGACAAACAGCACTGAACTATCATCATTAGAAACTTGAATCAGTGTTCCACTACACTAAATGCTCATCAGCAAGTGCAAGCAGAGGGGTTGCAATGCTATAGTAGAAATTGGCTGTAATAAATCTACTTCAAAGTTCTACTTCAGTTTTCACACAAATCCAAACTAGCTTTACATTCTGCTTTTGTGGGCATCAGGAAAATCTCTCTCAGAGAAGACGTGTGCTCTTGCTCTTGAGTTAGAGGTTAAAAGGCAGACGCATTATGGATTCTTGCTTAAATTCCATATTTGCAAAAAAAGGAAATATTTTACTAAAAGTAAAGGGAAAAGCACCATGTAAAAAAGCATAATTTAAAAGCCATTTTTCCAATCACAAGGTTTGTGCCCATAAGTGTGTGTGGCCAAATCACACATCAAGAAAGCAATGGACTGTAGTGTTACTCCTCATCTCATTATATTTTCCATAATTAAAGATATCCATGGGCTTCTTTAGGCCCATATTCCTCTCCCCACACAAAGAAAAAGTAGTCAAGGTCAGACATTCATGGTGGAGACTTGTACAAATTCTCCATAAGCCAAGTCATCTATGGCAGATAGTTAACTGATGGATGGAGCTCAGTTCTCCCAGCTGAGAGGATAATCTTCCTTAAATCCAACCATAGGAAATACGTGCATAGCACATTTGGCTTTATTTTAAAAAGAGACGATTGCAACATGAGTGGGGCACAATTTAGGTTATGACTGTTGCCTCTGGGTGTTGTCATAATACAAATAAATACCAGAGCATGAGTCAGTACCTTGTTGGAGGGACCTAACGTCAGCTTTACATTCTGTGGGGTTGGAATGAGCTGTTTGTGGGTTTAGCTGGAACACTCTAGAAAGGCAACATGCCCTCAAATCACCAAGATGTGCCTGCATTCTTAACTTCACTTTAAACAAGTATTTTTGTGGGGGAATTTCCTCACTTATTAAAAGACAGTCTTGAGTTTTCTGTGGGTGAACCCTGATTTCTTTACCTTTATCCCATCTCTCCCTGATGCCCAAGCACTTCTTCATAGCCCTGCAACAAGACACAAGAACAGCGCTACTGGGTTGGACCAAAGGTCCATCTAGCCCACTATCCTGTCTTCCGATAGTGACCAGTGCCAGGTGCCCCAGAAGGAATGAACAGAACAGGTAATCATCAAATGATCCATCCCCTGTTGCTCATTCTCAGCTTCTGGCAAACAGAGGCTAGGGACACCATTCCTGCCCATCCTGGCTAATAGCCATTGATGGACCTATCCTCCATGAATTTATCTAGTTTTTTGGACCCTGTTATGGTCTTGGCCTTCACAACATCCTCTGGCAAGGAGTTCCACATGTTGACTGTGTGTGAAGAAATACTTCCTTTCATTTGTTTTAAACCTGCTGCCTATTAATTTCATTTAGTGACTCCTAGTTCTTGTGTTACGAAGCTGAAAAGTCCCAGTTTTATTAATCTCGCCTCATATGGAAGCCATTCATTACCCCTAATAATTGGTTGCCCTTTTCTGAATCTTTTCCAATATATCTTTTTGGAGATGGGGCAACCACATCTGCACAGTATTCAAGGTGTGGGTGTACCATGGATTTATATAGAGGCAACATGATATTTTGTCCTATTTTCTATTCCCTTCTTAATTATTCCAGTACTCTGTTTGCTTTCTTGACTGCCACTGCACATTGAGAGAACTATCCACAATGACTCCAAGATCTTTCTTGAGTGGTAACAGCTAATTTAGACCCCATCATTTTATATGTATAATTGGGATTATGCTTTCCAATGTGCACTACTTTGCATTTATCAACATGAAATTTCATCTGCTATTTTGTTGCCCAGTCACCCAGTTTTGAGAGATCCTTTTATAGCTCTTCAGTGTCTGCCTGGGTCTTAACTATCTGCAAATTTTGCCACCTCACTGTTTAACCCTTTTTCCAGATCATTTATGAATACATTGAATAGGACTGGTCCCAGAACAGACCCCTGGGGGATACCACTATTTACCTCTCTCCATTCTGAGAGCTGACCATTTATACCTACCCTTTGTTTCCCATCTTTTAGTCAGTTACCAATCCATGAGAGCACCTTCCCTCTTATCCAGTGGCAGCTTACTTTGCATAAGAGCCTTTGGTGTGGGAGCTTGTCAAAGTTTTTCTGAAAATCTAAGTACACTATATCCACTGGGTCCCCTTGGTTCACATGCTTGTTGATCCCCTCAAAGAGTTCTAGTAGATTGGTGAGGCATGATTTCCCTTTACTAAAGCGAACAAAATTCCACAAATTATGTTCATCTACATGTCTGACAATGTTGTTCTTTATTATAGTTTCAACCAGTTTGCCCAGTACTGAAGTCAGGCTTACAGGCCTGTAATTGCCGGGATCACCTCTGGAGCCCTTTAAAAATTGGCATCACATTAGCTATCCTCCAGTCATCTGGTACAGAAGTCGATTTAAATGATGGTTACAGACTACAGTTAGTAGTTCTGCAATTTTGCATTTGAGTTCCTTCAAAATTCTTGGGTGAATGCCATCTGGTCCTGGTTACTTATTGCTGTTTAATTTATCAATCTGTTCTAAAACCTTCTCTAATTATACCTCAATTTGGGACAGTTCCTCAGATCTGTCTTGGGGCAGGAGCCATGCTGTGGCTGGTACCTGCGCTGCACAGCCATCTGGGCAGCTGCTCCGGGGCCCCGTGTGCAGAGGTTGATCTGATGCTGTCTTGCTCAGCGGCTGTGGCAGAGCTCCATGCTGCTTCCTGCTGGGCCCAGGAAGTGCAACCAGCTGCTCTGGGCAGGGAGATCAGGCACCATGTGACTGGGCACTGCATAGGGCCAAGGAGCCAACCCCTGGCAGCAGCAGCCTCCTCTGCGCCAGGAGCTGGGTAGGGCTGGCTGGTGCCATGGCTGGGGGCTGCCTTGGGCATGCTGGGGCAAGCCCCCCCAGTCTCTCCCGCTTCTGTGCTCTGCAGCTGTCTGGCCTCCACTGCTCAGGGCTGCTCACATCCTGTGGTGGGGAGTTGGGCAGAGAGCAGCCTTTGCCTGCAGGGAGCTGCCACCCCACATGCTGGGAGTGACCCCACTGATGCAAGGGCTGCAGGACTCCTGCACCACCAGCAGGCACCTGGGATGGAGAATGGGCCTGCGGAGAGCAGGACAAAGGCACATCCCTTAAATCAGAACTTTTTATAGGGAACTGGTTAAGATTTTGGCAGCTCATCACTGCCTTATGCCCACCTGGAGATGCAGGAAAGTTCTGTTGGGCAGTTTCTCTGAAAGCTAATCCTTCTGGGAGGGAATGCACCCCTGGATTCACACCTACTGTAATCTGTGTACAAAATATGCCTTGCAAGATATCCGTTGAAAACAACTCCCTGGTCAGCAATATGATTAAATATCTGTAGCAACATATGTAAAGTTATGAACACAAGATGAAATCCTGACTGAAGTGTTTACCAGATGAGTCTGGGACAAAGGGGTAAGCCTGTTTCTCAAAGAAAAGACAAGTGGGCACCTCTAGCCAGGGCTCAACAGCTTTGATGACATTACCTGTCAAGTGGTGATTCTTTGACAAGGAAGCGGGGCAGGAACCAACATCCGCATCTTAGTAAAGATCATGGAATCTTTCACCTCGAGATGCCTCGTCTCCATCCTCACAGCAGGATGGAACTTCATCTAGGGGTAACCCTCAGAACTATGCATTTCAAAGGATGCCTGGACTATAAAAAAAATGAGGGGCAAAAACTCTCCACCCAAGACCAAAAAAACAGCCACTGGATTTGGGACCCTGAGAATTTGGTCAGCAATATTACTCAGAATGTGCAATAAGGGACTTCCCCCTTGAATCAAGTCTAGTTTGTTAAGTTTTAGTATTTTCGCAAGCATTTTCTCTATTTCCCTTGTACCCATTTCTGACTTTAATGGGTTACACTTTTACTCAATTAAAACTTCTCCTTGTAGTTAAATAAGCTTGTTTTATTCTTGAATCAAAGCTAATCTGGTGCATTTGCACTGAGTTGTGTGGGTAGCTCCATTAAAAGTAGCAAACTGTTGTATATTGATCCCCTTACAGGGGCAATGGACCCAATGTAACTGGACTGTCTAGAAGAGGGCTGGACAGTGCAGAACATGTGTTTTCTGGGGAACTTCAAGATTGGGAGTATACTGGGGTCACCCTGAGAACAGTAACCAAGGCTGTTGGAAGCCAGAGTATGGCTGGCTTGTTGCTGATGGGGTCAGACTTGCTGGACCAGGGCTGCAACTATACACAGCCCCTCAGGATGTGACCTGCATGCTGGTGGCCCAGGTAAGAGCTACAGCAGCTAAGCATTGTGAGGCATTCCAGGTTGCAGGGTGGGGTGACAACCCCTCACTGGTCTGGATTGCACCCCCAAATGTCTTAGCCTCCAAGAGCTCAGCAGCCCTTAGCATCACAATTAGTATGGGCCTGATCCAAGCACCATTAAAGACGTCAATGGAAAAAAAAATTCAGTGTCTTCAACAGGCTGTGGATCAGACCCTATGAGCATTGTGTGAGAGCCCGGTTCCTGGCACATAACTTGGATAAATGACTTTGTAGCCCAGAAAACAGAGTTACCAATTAAGTTATTAGTGGTATGAGCCAAATGTGACTCTGGCATCATTGAAGCAATGGGACTTGCACCAGGCTGAATTTTGCCCTCTGTTCTATTTGCCACACTCTTGGAGCGTAACTGGATAAACAGCCTTGTTCAGTTTCAGGCAATGGGTCCTCAAAGGGTTTGGAAGGACACAAAGCTGGGGCAGGCAGCACTTACCAGCTTGCATGTACATGCAACTCAGTTACTGACAGGAGATGGGCTGTGTGATTAAGAGCCAAGGAAGAGAAACAAAATCTCTTACCATCAATTCCAGGTATCCTTGACCTCTGTATGGTCGTAGGGGCCCCACCAGTTGCTGGAAAAGAAGGAGTACAGTTCAGCCAACTGCATCCTCAGAGTCCAAAAGAAATCTCACATACCTGTGTGTACACATATGCTCATACCTTTGCATATACACATATTGTACACACAAAATCCTTAGGGAGGCAGGGGGGTTTGTGATGCAAAGCAATCTAATGATACCTTTCAGTTCAGTCTCTTCAAGGTCTGGCTTTTCCTTAGTCTCAGAATTGAAATCCCTCTTCCCTCCCAGTTCTATAGGCCAGGTCATCTGTGGGCATAACTCCAAAGCCAGCAGCAGAGAATTCAACTCTATGACTTTAACCAGAGGGCTGAGGCATATTTCACTTCCCCAGCCAGCTCCAGCAAGGATAATCAGTTGGCAGAGATTACTCTTGGGAAAGGCAGATCTATTCCTGGCATCTCTTTTGACTGTCTTGTCAGTATCAGCCGGGACTCCAGCAGTATGAACTTCCTCCCAGCAGTCCCAGCCAGAAGGTCAGCAGTAAGGTACTCCTCACAGTAATCACCCATCACTGCCAGCTGGAAGCCCAGCAGTTATAATAGGCAGGTACTGGATTTGATTGAAACAGTGGGACTTACAATCCTGTTACAGAGCTAGTGTTCCTTAACATTGAATATATTCTGTTTAGAGCCATTTTTAGGCAGAAAAGAAAGAGGAGCTTCTCTTTTGAGTCTGAACTGTCCACGCCCAGTGAATTTAAACACATATGCTGGAAGTGGTCCAAGAGACATCCTTAGACAGTGAAAAAATTAAGTTAGTTCACCTTTTTACTTTGTTATAATGTAAAATATAACAAGTCTGCAGTTTGTAAAGATTTCTCCACCCCCCCCCCCATTTCTATTTTAAAATCATCAAGTCTGAGTCGCACTCATTTTCCTGGAAGTCTCCAAGGACACGAGTTCAGCTTTTCATTAAAGGTGCTAAGTTGCTGAATATCTAGGATACATCTTCTCTCTCCCCTCCCCAAGTATTTTTCAGGCATTCGAGTTAAATGGATCAAAAAACCAAGGAGCCAAAAGTCTGATTAAAAAATTCCCTTGTTTTCCTTGCCTGGGATCTCACAATGCTACCAGCTCTGCTAACATTTAGGGAGGAACTCCAGGATCAGAACAGCCTTTCACTCTATGAGCCTCTTGTGCCTTCCTGAGAAAACACTAACACCCCCCTTCAATTTCAAATGGAAATGAAAAAAAGAATAGTTTGTAACAATTTCAGGGCTTCTTTAGCCATGGCAAAGGAAGGGCTCAAACAGCACAGACTGACTTGCAGCTGATGCTTCTATCCAAGGTATTTATCAGACCACACCATAAATGTAGTGTCTGAGGGTATGTCTACACTGAAAAGAAAACCCCCTGGCACTGAATCTCACAGCCTGGGTTGACTGACTTGAGCTTGTGAGGATACAAATAGCAGTGTAGATGTTCAGGCTCCAGCCCAAGCCTGAACTCTGAAACCCAGCAAGGGGAGAAAATCTCATAGCTAGGGTCCAAATGGCTACTCTGCTATATTTAGAGCTGCAGCTCAAGCCTGCGTCAATTAATCTGGGCTCTGAGACTAGGTGCTGCAGGTTTCTCTTTGAAGTGCAGACATACCCTGAGTACCTCACAATCTTAATGCATTTATCTTCACAGCACCACCAGCTGCTAGGAAAGTATTGCCCCATTTCACATGTGGGACTCCGAGGCACAGAAAGACTCTCCCCAGGTCATACCCAAGAAAGTCTGTGGTGGAGCAAGGAATTGAACCCAAAACTCACATGCCAGGCCCCAACCACTGAGCCAGTCTTGCCTGCATATGCTTCTTTAAAAAACTAAAAGGGCTTGGGGGGGGGGGGAAGAAGAGGGAGAGAAAAGCAGGAAAGGGAGAACACAAGGCTGGGAAAGAATGTAAAATAAAAGAAAGATTAATTCCCTGGAGAATGTGAAAGTGGCAGATGTACCCATGAGGTAAAGATCAGAGACATGGTTGGAATCTACATCTCTGGAATGAGTCATCCAGGGAAACATTACTGCTGGTTGTGTCATGATTTGACAAGGTACTTTTCCATGGACCAGGAAACCCCTTAAGCAGGGAGAAGGCAGTTAATTTACCTGCAGCATCTCACCCTACTGAGAGATTGTAAAGGGCAGCAGGGGAGTGATACAATGGAGGGACAGGACTGCAGAATCAATGCAGAGCAAAACTCCAGAAAGCTCCAGGCAGAAATGGCAACCCCTACTAAGAGCCTTATTGCCCTGCTGCTACATAGCCAGCAAGGCAGGGCTTCTACTCAGAATCAGATAAGAAAATTGTTTCACTCTAGCTATGCAGCCATTAAGGTTCCTTCATGGTGGGAATGGGTAGAATGGTTTTGGGGCAGACGGGGCAGGTGCCAGCTACTAGAGGAGTGTGACACCCACCTCTCACAAGTGCCCCCAGGGTGGGGGGGCATCTGCTCCTCTCTCAGTTTATGGTTATCTGCTAGTAGTGTCAGACAGTTTTGGTGTCTCAGCCCTCCACACACCAGTGTGAAACACAAATAGAGCAGACCCCGCATGGGGTAAACAGTCTAACCAAGGCTTATCATAATGCCTCTCAGTCTTTACACTGTCCCAGCCCTAGTATTGAGCCATACCCACAGGGCTTCCTTCCCGGGGCAGTGGTTTCGCCTTCTCTGGGCCTTTCTTGCCCCAGCTCAGCCACTAAGCAGTTCAGTTCCTCTTCCAGGTGTATATCGCAGTTCCATATTCAATGGCTAATGGGTTGTGTGACACCCAAATATTCACCAATGTGATGTAATTAGGACATGTTCTGTACAAAGTATGCCTTCTGAGGTATCATTCCAAAAGTCTTGATCTGCTAGACAGTAATACCTCATTGGATCGTATGTGCCATCATCATATGTGAAGTTTGGCTATGTATACGTTACTGAAACATGTTGTGAGGTTGAAAACACCCACAAGCAGCCTTTCAGGTAGGACAGTAAAAAGGCCCAACAACATTAATGGCTTATTGAGGAAATGCACACAAGCACAAGGATTACCCCAGGAACTGCGTACAATAGAAACCTCTCAGAGATAGCACTAGACAATGGGAACTGTTTCACCCAGGTCACAGGAAGAGAGCTTTCCAGCAAGCGGAGAGAAGATATAAAGGGGGAAAATTACATCATGGGGGACCTCACTCTCCCTATAACACACCTGTGGAAGAAAGACTGAACTGTGGGAAGTGATGGTCCCAGACTAGAAGGATTTTTAGCCTGTGTATGAAAACCCAGGAAAGCCAAAGCAACTTGGGCCTTAAGAATTTGCCGGCCTGTTTATCACTCAGAGTGAGAATTTGCCAATTTAGACCATACCTATCTAAGTGTCTTAAGCTCAGTTTGCAGTTTATTTACTAAGGTGATCTGTTTGTTATCACCTATAATCATTTAAAAAATTCTTTTGTAGTTAATAAACTTGTTTTGTTTGGTCTCTGAAACCAGTGTGGCACTCACACTTGGGGCAGAAAGCTGTTGCATCTCTCTCTACATATTGAGAGAGAGGGTGAATTTTATGAGCTTACGCTGTATAGTTCTCTGTGCAGTTCAGGACAATACTATTTTGTGTTTTCACTCCAGATAGGGTGTGCACTTGCATGCTGGGCAGTTCCTTAGCTGAGCAGATCTCAGCATCTGTGTGATTATAGCTGCAGCTGGGTGTGTCTCTACCTGCGTGTGCTAGAAGAGGGCTTCAGAGCCTGTCACAGCAGCACAGAGTAAGTGAAACTCAGGCTGGTAGGACAGGCAGGCTCAGTGGTATCCCAGTTCCAAGTGGCACCCCAAGGGGGAACCAGGCCCACCCACTACTTTGGGTCCCAGCCCAGGGATCATATGAATAGCAACCACATGCCACTATGTCCACTTTAACTTTTCACTATTCTGTTATAGTTCCCTGGGTCACTTTCCCACAGCTCAAGCATGAACACTTTATGCTTACCATAGGACTGAAGTCTTGTACTCCTTCCCAGCAGCCAGCCAAGAACTCCTTGTTGCTCCCCTGGTCTCTGACAGCAACTGCTCTGTCCACATTCCTGTAGCTCCCTCAGCCAGCCAGGAATACTATCCACACTCCTCCAGCTCCAGGCAGCAACTAGCTGAGTCAGGCTCTGCAACTCCTTTTATATCGCCCTCCTGGGCCCTGATTGTCTGCTCCCTGTAGCCTCTCTCCAATTGGCTGCTTCCTGAACAGCCTCTCTAGTCCACTTGGAGGACTCAACTCCTCTGCTTCTTTCTAAGACATGGTGTGGTAGGGCCCTGAGGCCTCCAGCAGGGGGGCCTTTGAGACTAGTACACCCTGTCACAAACCACCTGGCAGTATCAAAGGATAGCGGCCAGACCCTCTATGGGCAGCAGAGGTTGGCCAGGTTGCACCTCTCTGCACTGTGCTTTAGCTTTTATTGCTGTTTATAAGGTAATTCTGGGGTTCCCTCAATAAAGGCCTGATCCAGAGCCCACCAGTCATAGAAAGAATTCAATAGGCTTGGGACCAGGCCCTAAGCGGTATCTTCTGGATGGGAAGCTACAGAAGCTGTATAGGTCATACAGTCCTTGGCCACCACATATTTTAAATCCTGGAAGTAGCTCACCTTAGAGCAAAACCCAGGGAGTTGAAACTTACACTCTGTTTTGTGTGCTTGAAAGGGACCAATCTGCAGCAGATCAAAAGGCACCATGAAGGGGAAGGGAAAGGACACCCCGAGAGCCAAAGTATCACCAGACCCAATCTGATTGAGTGAGCAAAATGGGTGAAGCCCCTTCTGCTAACACCTCCTCCCCTCACCAGGCTGCTGGCACAATGCAGGGCCTGTCCAACAGCAATTCGCTTGCAAGTGAGGAGAGCTCCCAGGGGAGAGAGGCAAAGGCCGTTCATACACACAGCTTCCCTTCACAGCAGTCACAGCCAAAGGGCTATTACAGCAATGATGCTGTTGTAAGCTGCAGAGTCACTGTGGGATAGGGTCGCGTCCTCTATGAGGCAGCGGTTCTCAAACTGTGGGTCGGGACACCACAGTGGGTCATGATCCTGTTTTAATGGGGTCTTCAGGTGTTAGACTTCCTGGGGCCCAGGGCTAAAGCCCAAGCCCAAGCCCCACCACTAGGGGCTGAAGCCAAAGCTGAAGGCTTCAGCCCTGGGTGGCAGGGCTCAGCTTACAGGTCCCTTGCCTGGGACTGAAACCCTTGAGTTTCCCCACCCCCGCGGCTTGGAGAGGCAGGGCTTAGGCAGGCTCAGGCTTCAGTCCCCCCACCTGGGGTCATGTAGTAGTTTTTGTTGTCAGAAGGGGGTCATGGTACAATGAAGTTTGTGAACCCCTGCTATAAGGGGTTTCAGAGTAGCAGCCGTGTTAGTCTGTATTCGCAAAAAGAAAAGGAGTACTTGTGGCACCTTAGAGACTAACAAATTTATTAGAGCATAAGCTTTCGTGAGCTACAGCTCACTTCATCGGATGCTATAAGGGGTGTTAGCTATGCAGCCACATATTTGATCAGATGTTTTCTAAAGCCAAACAAACCACCCAATTTGATTAGTTATGTCAGCCCTGGAGTTCAGTCCTCATAAAACAAGCAGCATCCCTGTGTGGGAGCTGTAGACCAGCACAGACAGGGCCAGTTTCAGGTTTATCAACGTGATCAGGGGAAGGGGCAGAGAGGGGCGGGAAGAGGTGGCATGAAGGTGGGGCGTGATCGGGGAGGAGGCGGAGCGGGGCAGGAAGAGGCAGCATGAGGGCGGGGCATGATCAGGGGAGGGGGTGGAGCAGGGCGGGAAGAGGTGGCGCAAGGGTGGGACCTTGAGGGAAGGGGCGGGGCCTTGGGATGGAGTGGGAGTGGAGCACCCAGCCGGAAAGATGAAAGTTGGCGCCTGTGCACACACCAGTGTTATGCTGACGTAACTCCATTGGCCTCAGCAGAGTTAGTCTTGGTTTAATGTCAATGTAGCAGGGAGGAGAAACCCAATGTGTTTTCCCCCTCCACTGTGTCCTCCCTTCTGTCTCCACGCAGCCTCCTGTCCTTTTGTCACCATTGCCGGTTGGTCAGCTGCTTTTAGCCTGCAACACATTGTCAGCAGCTTTTGCATCTGATGGCAGCTGCTCCAGTTAGAGACGCGGAAGTGTTTACTTGAGATTCAGAACACAGTTGGAACGGCTGCTCAGGTACCATGCTGCTGGGCACCTTTTGAATACTCAACTGTAGAGACGCTCAGTGCCAGATTATAATCTCATTTACACTGGGCTAAATCCAGAGCATCTCCTGGTGAAATAAGTGGAGCTAGTCCAGGATGTACACCAGTGTAACTGAAATCAAAAGCTGGCCGTAGGATGGGCTTGTTTGGTGGAGAAAGAATCTGTGAAAATACATTTGCTGATTTGGGGTGGGGTCAGGCAGAGACATCAGCCACTAGAGATTTGTTGCCTGGGTTGTTCTCTTCTAGCAAAAAAAACCTGCTGAACTATGGTAAGAAAAGAAAGATTTAAGGGCAAAAAAAACATGTCTCGCCCCGACGTGAACAGCTCTTGCGATGGGCTCAGGACACATGGATAATTTAGGGTTGCAGTTTGCACAGAAAGAAAAGGAGTACTTGTGGCACCTTAGACACTAACAAATTTATTAGAGCATAAGCTTTCGTGAGCTACAGCTCACTTCATCGGATGCATTTGGTGGAAAAAACAGAGGAGAGATTTATATACACACACAGAGAACATGAAACAATGGGTTTATCATACACACTGTAAGGAGAGTGATCACTTAAGATAAGCCATCACCAGCAGCGGGGGGGGGGGGGGAGAGGAGGAAAACCTTTCATGGTGACAAGCAAGGTAGGCTAATTCCAGCAGTTAACAAGAATATCTGAGGAACAGTCGGGGGTGGGGTGGGGGGGGGGGAGAAATACCATGGGGAAATAGTTTTACTTTGTGTAATGACTCATCCATTCCCAGTCTCTATTCAAGCCTAAATTAATTGTATCCAGTTTGCAAATTAATTCCAATTCAGCAGTCTCTAGTTGGAGTCTGTTTTTGAACAGTTTTGATCCACTTCCTGGACACTACGGTGCTAATAAGCGATGGTCACATAAACACCACCCTATATCGGAAACCTACTGACCGTTATTCCTACCTACATGCCTCTAGCTTTCATCCAGATCATACCACTCGATCCATTGTCTACAGCCAAGCTCTACGATATAACCGCATTTGCTCCAACCCCTCAGACAGAGACAAACACCTATAAGATCTCTATCATGCATTCCTACAACTACAATACCCACCTGCTGAAGTGAAGAAACAGACTGACAGAGCCAGAAGAGTACCCAGAAGTCACCTACTACAGGACAGGCCCAACAAAGAAAATAACAGAACGCCACTAGCCATCACCTTCAGCCCCCAACTAAAACCTCTCCAACTCATCATCAAGGATCTACAACCTATCCTGAAGGACGAGCCATCACTCTCACAGATCTTGGGAGACAGGCCAGTCCTTGCTTACAGACAGCCCCCCAATCTGAAGCAAATACTCACCAGCAACCACACACCACACAACAGAACCACTAACCCAGGAACCTATCCTTGCAACAAAGCCCATTGCCAACTCTGTCCACATATCTATTCAGGGGATACCATCATAGGGCCTAATCACATCAGCCACACTATCAGAGGCTCGTTCACCTGCGCATCTACCAATGTGATATATGCCATCATGTGCCAGCAATGCCCCTCTGCCATGTACATTGGCCAAACTGGACAGTCTCTACGTGAAAGAATGAATGGACACAAATCAGACGTCAAGAATTATAACATTCAAAAACCAGTTGGAGAACACTTCAATCTCTCTGGTCACTCGATTACAGACCTAAGAGTGGCTATCCTTCAACAAAAAAGCTTCAAAAACAGACTCCAATGAGAGACTGCTGAATTGGAATTAATTTGCAAACCTGATACAATTAATTTAGGCTTGAATAGAGACTGGGAATGGATGAGTCATTACACAAAGTAAAACTATTTCCCCATGGTATTTCTCCCCCCCACCCTACCCCCCACTGTTCCTCTGATATTCTTGTTAACTGCTGGAATTAGCCTACCTTGCTTGTCATCATGAAAGGTTTTCCTCCTTTCCCCCCCCTGTTGCTGGTGATGGCTTATCTTAAGTGATCACTCTCCTTACAGTGTGTATGATAAACCCATTGTTTCATGTTCTCTGTGTGTGTATATAAATCTCTCCTCTGTTTTTTCCACCAAATGCATCCGATGAAGTGAGCTGTAGCTCACGAAAGCTTATGCTCTAATAAATTTGTTAGTCTCTAAGGTGCCACAAGTACTCCTTTTCTTTTTGCGAATACAGACTAACACGGCTGCTACTCTGAAACCTGTCAGTTTGCACAGAGCAGACCTTTCTGCCTCCAGAAATGGCACATGTATTGCTGCTGGATTACCATAAAGACCGACCGCCTCTCTTTGCCAGACACGCAGATACCCGCAGGAGGGGCGTGGTAGATGATCACTGATCCGATTACAGATAGATGCCCCGTCCTGAATAAAAATGTAGTTTCCCTACATCTGATAAAAATGCTGACATAGATGTGACAGCCTAAGGCAGGGATGAAATGACAGCGCAGAGCAGAAAGCCAGCTATGACCCTGCAGTGAGCTCATAGGCTCTCTGGCCTTGCTGCAATGCTTCAGCCAGGGTTTTGATGCCATCACTGTAGAATCAAACAGAAGGCAGAGGTAGTGCTAGCAACGATGTAGCAGCTGCCAGCGGGTGGTCAGAGGCTAGGACACAGCATACATGGGGTCCCCAGATTCTAGGCCTGCTTCCTGATCACAGTATCACAGCAATGACCCGCAATGGGACCCTTGTAGCTGCTACACAGCAGCTATATCAGGGGAGACAAAAGAAAAGCTGTCAAGTCTATTGCTTGTCCCAGCAGATGATTTGTTTTGGCCCCATGCTGCGGGGAATGTGGCCAATCTACGACTTTGTCTATATCTGGGCTCAGGGCAGGGAGGTTTCATAGGAAACCAGAGCGTGATTTGTGTGTTGATGAACAGCCCTGGCACTAAAACACTTTGAAGTCAGCTCCCCTTTCCCTGATGTCGCTCCTGATTCAGATGCTCCCCAAGCCCGCCCAAGAGAACAAAGCAAAGAATGCCATTTGCAACCTTATTTCCCCACATCATCCCCCGTCAAGAGTGACTCTGCCTAGGAGAACGAGGGTTTACCTTGGGTTGTTCCATAAGAGAAGAGAGCAGATGCCATTGCACCACTCCTTGGAGCTCTGACTTTCCAGAGAGCATTACAACATCTTCAGCAGTGCTTTGCACTCCAGAACAGACGGCTCAGCACCGGGTTGGTTAGCCAAGTTATAGTTAAATTGGGGGCATAATAACAACTCTTGTTTGCCCTAATATTCACAAGTGTTTATCACATGTGAAAACACAGTAGCAATATAGGAAATAGGACACGGACGTCTCTTTCCCTTTTTAAAGATAAATTTGGTTTCTCTCATACACCCTCTGGCTGCCTCATAGACAACATTATTATCCGGCCGTATTAGGACTTTCTGGTTTTAAGTATCACTTTAAAGTGTAAGTGTGTAAATTCACAAGCCACCGCTTTATGGTCAACAGGGGTTGGCAAGTCCAGTGAGCAAAAGGCAGTCTCCTGTTGGCCATGCTGGCTGGCACTGTGCAGAGCTTAGCTCAGCTGGAAAGGGCTCTTTGGACAGCTGACACAGAGCGAAAGCTCTTAGGGAAAGCACAGTTCTCTGCCATTGCTCTGACTTTCACCGTGGCCCCTGCAAAGTTGGCACGACTCACTTGCGCTGCAGAGATTTTTGAGATATGGCTCATTCGACTCCAGTTTCCTTCCAAGAAGAACGCATGTCCTTGTGATGTACAGCATGAAGCAGGCTAGTGTGTTGGTATGGCCAGTCCAGAAGACCACCAGTCACCAAACATGGCTAATGCACAGCTCCATCTTGCACTGGAGCTGGGACCTAACCCTATCCCTGGCTGTTAATGAGTGCATAGAGATGGCTACAACGTGGTGTAGCTCCCATCTCCGCTGCAAGCTGAAACCACGCTGTAAAGGGAGTCTCTGCCTGACCGGGATGCATCTGTAGTGCAGGCAAAAACTTCCCTTTCACAGACTCCTCTCTGGAAATGCTTTTCAGTGGGGTATGGTGAGAGAGGGTGCTACAGCAGAGCACTACAGGCCACACCTGTCCCCCAGCCAGGGAACCTGGATGCAGCCATACCTTCTACGCTACACCCCAGGGCAAGTGGGACGAGGATGCTGAGGCAGTTGGCAGGGGGGTGCTGGTCTACTAAAAGTGAAACCATCGCAGTCACTTTCCGTGTCAAGGGCGGAGAGAAGGAGCTGGAATGTAAACATGCAGAATCTGGGGCAGCCAGAGCGCCCATGCAGCAGAGACAGCCTGTGGTGGGCTACATATGCCCCCCCGCCGCCCCCTGCCACAGCTGACAAAAGGTTATAGTGGTCCAAGAGCCCAATTAACCTACCAGGCTGCACTTGGAGGGGTGCAAGGCCTAACTGGGGATCCAATCCAGCTAGGGAGGGGCTGGGTATTCATAAAGGGAGGAGCAAGTGCCAGAGGAAGCCCCGGGGGAGAGGCAGGTGGGGGAACTTTCTCCTTCAGGCTAAGGCAAACCTGCTAGATTACGCCCTGAGCTGGAAGCCTGATTGGAGTCCGGGACTGCAGCCTGCTATAACCCTGGGTAGAGGGGGAATATGACAACACCTTGGTTGGGAAAGTGAAACCCAGGCACTTAGGATGGGGCTGGGACAGTCTGAAGCTGGGGCTAGCCTGCAAAGAAGGCGGCTGACAGCTCTGAACCCAGCTGGGTTGAAGATTCAGTATATTGCTATTTTCTGTCAGGCTTTAAGTGAAGAACTTTGAGACCCTGCAAACGGATGGACTTGTACCTGGCTTGGACGGAGGGCCAGCTCACACCAATGGCCGCAATAGGCCAAAGGAGGCATGGGAGAACCGGAGTCCCAGCTACTGCAATGCCACATACAGCTGTGAGGGGGCATGGTGCAGTGGCAACTTTGGCACACACCCTGATGTCTGGCGAAGCATCCATCATGGCCAAGGGTTCACACCCTCCAGGCCTCTTCAAGGCCAGCTCCTTGGTGCAATCCAATCTCCCTCTCTAGGGGTTCCCCCATTCACATATTAGAGCTTCTCCAGGTCCCCATAAAGGGTCTGAGTGGGCAGAGAGAGGCAAAGGATGACGATAAAGGGGACTCAGGAGGCAAACAAGGTAGGGTCGGTTAGCCAAGGGAATGGCAGACACCTGAAAGGGGAGGCTGGTCTGAACATGCTGTCCATCCCTCCTCAGGCAGGGGGAAGGCAGGTTTAGGAGGAAGGTGTTACATGCCACAAGCCATCATCATGAGACACCTGGGGGCAGTGGGTAAGGAAAGCGGAAGGGAAGGAAAGGGCTTGAGGATAAACGTTTCGCTCAGGCCAGTGCAAGGAGCTCACCTTTGACAAGCTCAGGATGAAGCTACACTGAGCTGAAGTGGGGTGGGAGGGTCATTGGGGATAGCAGAGGGAAGTGAAAGGGGGGAAATGGGTCGCTTCCAAGCCCCAATCTTTGGGGCGAGACTCAAAGCTTCTCAGACTTTGTTTTCATCCGGCCTCATCCTTCTCCATGAAGGAATCAAGCCATTGCTGTCACCTACATTGGGGGGGAAATTTCAATGTCAAAGCGGCTCTCATTCTGAAGGGGCTAAAATGGGCCTGTTTTCACTTGGCCAAAATTCTTTGCAATATATGTTTCTGATGATCAAAAAATGCTCCCAAGATGACCCCCCCCCCAGTGTTACAAGAATAAAAATGTCATTAGCTGGTTTAACAACATTTTCAATGCAAATATGGGGGGAGGAAACAGCAAAAAAACCCACCCACAAAATATTTTGAGCAAAACAAAAAATCTCATGGCAACAATTTTGCACAAAAAGTTTAATTTGCTTATAAAGGCTGTATTTTTTAAACGAAAAAAAGCCTTCAGGCACACATTTCAGAAAGACTTACATGACTTCGGAGCCTATGCCCCATTTTCAAAAGAGACCTGGGCACATAGGCGCTTAAATCTAATTGAAAATCAAAGGGACTCAGGCTCCTTGGTGGGACTTTGGCACTTTTGTGAATGTTTCGCTTCATTTAAAAGGTTTTGACCAGCTTCACCCGTCACCCACAGTGAAGGCAGGGTGGGGTCTACAGCTGCCATACCACGTTCCTCGGCTGCCTTGGTGTAAGCATCAGCTTAGTCTCCACCAGCCCCATAACCCAGGAGCTGTGTTATTACCTTTAGTGCCTGAGGTCCAGAACCACTGAGCCCCGACTCCAAACATTTAAACCAGTGAGTGCTATGGGTCTTCAGCACCTCTTGCAATCAGGCCACGCACTGCTACCTGGTCACTCCTAGACTCACTGGGTGACTCAGTGGCATTTGTCACAATGAATGCTTAACAGCTGGAGTCTGGCACTAGGTTTTTGGGAGAGCCTTCGTTTGGGTTAAATCTTATCTGTTGCAATTACCCTAGTACTGCTTTTGGCAGCCCGGTATAACCCACTCCCCCTGCTTGCTTTTTTGAGTGGCATTCCTGAGAGATCTGTTTTAGGGCCGCTTTTGTTCTATATTCCTGTGGCTTTTCCCACAATCTATCATAAGCAACTGTGCTCTGCATTGCCGTTGTTCTGCTTGGCTATATTTAACCTTTCCATTCCCTCCGGATGAACTGTTTGACTCAGCGGCTGACAGGCTGTGGGGGGAGAGCAAACAATGGCTAGAATAATTTTATGCCACCGGATTCTCCTGAGCTGGAGGTGCCTCAGTCAGTTTGAAGCCCCAGCTGAGTGGTGTTTTCCCAGCATAAGGGTTCCACTGACTCCATCTTCATTTAGTATGGCCAGCGGTGAAAGTAAGCCGGTATGCCCTGGTACGGCGTGCCGGCAAGAGCCGGTGCACTGTACCGGAGTAGCCCGCTGTTGTCAGTAGCTACCGGTGAGGTGCTCGGCTCTTGTTCGATGATGATAACAGTTGGCTGCGTGCGTGCTCCCTCTGTGTGCATCCCAGCGCTGCGCAGCTAGCTAACACAGCAGACCCCGAGAGAACCCCCAAAAACCACAGACTCTAGTAAGGTACAAAGGAACCTGAGCCAAGTTTATTGTCAAACGAAGCATAGTAATAGTTCCCTATAGACTCTACAGGGCATACTATGAATTTGTGCTCCCTGGCAATGGACACAGCTCAGTCAGTGGCAGGACACTCCACTGCCCCCTAGGCTGGACAAAGATATGCGCTCCCGTACCTACTTTTATACCACTGCAGGACAGATTACTCATCCTCGTTCAAACGAATCTATCCATCATGTTGTCCTTTTGATCCTGTCTTTAAGATGCACCTGCCTGTTCCTTGTTATGTCTATGGAGTGTCTTGCTGCCCTCTTGGCACAAGTTCCTCTCATTAGCACTTATGTGCGTATGTGCACGTGCCTCTAACAACCTTTTCTTGCCAACTTCTGTGAGTGGGACCGGCGTCTGGCTCACAGCCCAGCTTTGCTTATCACTTCCTGGAGGTACTTTGGTTCAGGCTTTACTTTAGTTCAGACTTCAGTCTGGGCCTCTGATACAAGAATTCATGTTTCAGGGCCTCCGCTTACTATGCCCAGCTTCCCCAGGGGGCAAGAGCTGGTGCATCGTACCGGGGTAGCCCAACTTCCCCAGGGGGCAATTTAAAGGGTCTGGGGCATCCAGCAGTGGCTGGAGCCCCAGGTCCTTTAAATTGCCTCCAGAGCCCTGCCACTGGAGCCCTGGGTTAGCGGCTGCAGAGCTCCGGCGACTATTTAAAGGACTGGGACGGTAGAAGCAGGGGAGCCACAGGCCCTTTAAATAGCCCCTGGAGCCCTGGGGCTGCGGGGCTCCAGGGGCTATTTAAAGGGCCAGGGCTCCAGCTGCCTCTGCCGCCCCAGTCCTTTAAACAGCCACTGGAGCCCTGCCACTTCCCCAAGGCTTCTGCAGCTAATTTAAAGGACCAGGGCAGTAGAAGCAGGGGAGCCCTGGGCCCTTTAAAGAGCCCCTGGAGCCCCAGGCTGCTGCTGCTACTCCGGTGGGGGAGGGGAGGAGAAGGAGTGGGGGGCACTTACCTTACAAGGTGGGCTGGGGCTGGCTCTGATCCCCTCAGCCCCGCCCCTTCGGCCCTAGGCCCCGTCCCTTCCAGGGGCTAGAGCTGGCCCCAGCGTACGGGTAAGTCACTTGACTTACTTTCACCCCTGAGTATGGCTGAGATTGTTTCAGTAGCAACTGGTGATTTCTTTTGGGTGCTTCTTTTTTCCCCAAGGGGGGGGTCAAGTTGGTTCCCCCTCCCAAAGGTTCCTGATTGCCAGACAGTGCTGAGGAGCCACCGTCTGAGAAGCTTGGCCTCCAAGTTTTGTCATTGCACTGACCTCCCATCTCCCCCCAATTAGTAGGCACACATCGTTGCTCTCTTAGCAAAGGATTACACATCATCCGCTATGCACTAGCACCAGGCTGAGGGCATTGCTTTGGGATGATCTAAACCCACTTTTTCATACTTTCATCTTCTCAAGGCTACATTTACTGTAATTCTTTATTCTCCAAAAATTCTGGTCCCTTTAAACCCAGGCTGGAGCTTATCTGGAACAGTGCAATTACGATCCTTACAGGAGACTGGAGTCTACTACCTTTCCCTGGGTACGTCTTCATACAGAGTTAACACAGGTGAGTGGCATCTGGGTCGGAGCAGCTGGTTTAGCCTAGCTCAGAGTGCAAGTAGCCACGCTGCAAAGCTAGACTCGAGTTTATGGTGTCCTCACTGGTGTTGGTCTCTCCTGTGTGTCAATAGAACTTCTGCAGGCTTATTCTATTGTTCTTTATGCTGCAGTAAATTTCCCAGTGAATTGTGGGAGAACTTATTTGTCCTTCTGGCCTCACAGGGGAATTGTGGGAAGGCACTGGAGGACTATTAGCACTCCAGTGATTTAGCCTGAGTCCTCATTGCAAAATAAGCAGGTTACCAGCTCCAGTGAAAGCCTCACTTGGGTTCTACCTATACTACAAGCTAAGCCATGTAACCTGGGTTGAAAGCACCCCTATACTCAGGTGAGAGGGTTTTGTTTGTGAACAGAAGGGTGGGGGAGGCTAAAGCCAAGAAAGACCATTTAAAAGGGCCAATTTTACAAAGCTGAAAATAATTATGAGCCAAATCATCTGAGGGGAAGAATTTAATCAGAAAAATGCAAATGGTAGTTGAGAATTGTTTAAGAACACTTTACTATATGCCCAAAATACCACAGTCCCATAACTGAAGAAGAAAATTGTATTGGTTAAAAAAAAGTCAACCTGATTTAGAGGGCACGTGAAGGCAGTTCTAAAATAATACTATATAATGAATGTACGAGAGGGGCAGTTGACAGTAAAGAATATAAATCATAAGCTAGGAATTGTAGAAAATTGATCAGGGAAGCAAAAGGATACAAAGAGACCTCTATGACCCCCAGATCTAAGGAAAATAAGTTTTTAAAATATATTAGGAACAAAAAGAATTGTAATAATGGTATTGGTCCATTACTGGATGGAAATGGTAAAATTATCAATAATAAAGCAGAAAGGCAAAATGTTTTTTAGCTAGTTTTATTCTATATTTGTGGGGGAAAAACAATGATGTAGTCATATCATATGATGATAACATTCTTTCCATTCCACTAGTATCTCAGGAGGATATTAAACAGTAGGTACTAAAGTCAGACATTTTTAAAACAGCAGGGGGAGGAATAGCTTAGTGGTTTGAGCATTGGCCTGCTAAACCCAGGGTTGTGAGTTCAATTCTTGAGGGGGCCATTTAGAGCAAAAAAAATTGGGGATTGGTCCTGCTTTGAGAAGGGGGTTGGACTAGATGATCTCCTGAGGTCCCTTCCAACTCTGATATTCTATGATTGGAGAAAGGTCCAGCTGACTTGCATCCAAGAGTTTTAAAAGAGTTGGCTGAAGAGCTTACTGGATGTTAATATTGATTTTCATTAATTTTTTGAACAGTGAGGAAGTTCCAGAAGACTGGAAGAAATTTAATGTATCAATATTTTAAAAGGGTAAACAGGATAACCTTAGTAAGTATAGGCTTGCCCATCTAACACTGATTCTGGGCAAGATAACGGTGACTGAGATGGGACTCAATTAATAAAGAATTAAAGGAGGGTAAAATAATTAAGGCCAATCAACATGGGTTTATGGAAAATAGATCCTGTCAAACTAACTTGAGATCTTTTTCTTTATGAGATTTCAAGTTTGGTTGCTAAAGGTTATAATGCTGATTTAATATACTTAGACTTCTGAAAGACGCTTGACTTGGTACTGCATGACATTTTGATTAAAAAACTAGACCAGTATAAAATTGATATGGCACACATTAAATTAATTCAAAGCCAACTAACAGATGGGTCTCACAATGTAACAGTAAATGGGGAACTGTCACTGAGCCTGTGTGTTTCTAGTGGAGCCCCACAGGGATTTGTTCTTGGCCCTATGCTAGTTAACCTTTTTATCAATTAATCAATCAACTGGATGAAAACAAAAAATTATCACTGATAAAGGTCGCAGATGACCCAGAAATTGGAGAGTGGTAAATAAGGAAGAGGACAGGTCACAGATACAGGGCAGTCTGGATCGCTTGGTAAGCTGGGTGTAAGCAAGCAATATGTATTGTATTCATGGCTGAATGTAAATCTAGGCTGAATGTAAAGAATGCAGGCTCCAATTACAAGATGGGGGACTCTATCCTGGGTATCAGTGACTCTGATAAAGATTTGAGAGTCATGGTGCATAATCAGCTGAACATGAGCTCCCAATGGAATGCTGTGGGCCAAAAAAGCTAATGTGATCCTTGAATGAAGAAACAGGGGAATCTTAAGTAGGAGTTGAGAGGTTATTTTATCTCTGTATTTGGCACTGATGCTACTGCTGCTGGAATACTGTGTCCAGCTCTGGTGCCATAATTCAATGAGGATGTTGACAAATTGGAGAGGCCTCAAAGAAGAGCCACAAGAATGATTTAAATGATTTTTAATGATTTGTTAAGCTCCATCTGTTTAGCTTAACAAAGAGAAGGATAAGGGTGACTTGATTACAGTGTATAAGTACCTACATGGGAAACAAATATTAAATAATGGGTTCTTCAATCTAGAATCATAGACTTTAAGGTCAGAAGGGACCATTATGATAGTCTAGTCTGACCTCCTGCACAACACAGGCCACAGAATCTCACCCACCCACTCCTGTAACAAACCCCTAACCTAGGTCTGAACTATTGAAGTCCTCAAATCATGGTTTAAAGACTTCAAGGTGCAGAGAATCCTCCAGCAAGTGACCTGTTCCTCATGCTGCAGAGGAAGGCTAAAAACCCCCAGGACCTCTGCCAATCTGCCCTGGAGGAAAATTCCTTCCCGACCCCAAATATGGCCATCAGCTAAACCCTGAGCATGTGGGCAAGACTCACCAGCAAAAAACCCAGGAAAGAATTCTCTGTCGTAACTCAGATCCCACCCCATCTAACATCCCATCACAGGCCATTAGGCATATCTACCACTAATTGTCAAAGATCAATTAATTGCCAAAATTAGGCTATCCCATTATACCCTCTCCTCCATAAACTTATCAAGCTTAGTCTTGAAGCCAGATATGTCTTTTGCCCCGACTGCTTCCCTTGGAAGGCTGTTCCAGAACTTCACTCCTCTGATGGTTAGAAACCTTCATCTAATTTCAAGTCTAAACTTCCTGATAGCCAGTTTATATTCATTTGTTCTTGTGTCCACATTGGTACTGAGCTTAAATAATTCCTCTAAATAATACCCTCCCTGGTATTTATCCCTCTGATATATTTATAGAGAGCAATCATATCTCCTCTCAGCCTTCTTTTGGATAGGCTAAACAAGCCAAGCTCTTTGAGTCTCCTTTCATAAAACAGGTTTTCCATTCCTCAGATCATCCCAGTAGCCCTTCTCTGTACCGGTTCCAGTTTGAATTCATCCTTCTTAAACATGGGAGACCAGAACTGCACACAATATTCCAGATGAGGTCTCACCAGTGCCTTGTATAACGGTACTAACACCTCCTTATCTCTACTGGAAGTATCTTGCCTGATGCATCCCAAGACCACATTAGCTTTTTTCACGGCCATATCACATTGGCGGCTCATAGTCATCCTGTGATCAACCAATACTCCGAGGTCCTTCTCCTCCTCTGCTACTTCCAAGTGATGTGTCCCCAGTTTATAACAAAAATTCTTGTTATTAATTCCTAAATGCATGACCTTGCACTTTTCATTATTAAATTTCATCCTATTACTATTACTCCAGTTTACAAGATCATCCAGGATCTTCCTGTATGATATCCCAGTCCTTCTCTGTATTGGCAATACGTCCCAGCTTTGTGTCATCTGCAAACTTTATTAGCACATTCCCACCTTTTGTGCTAAGGTCAGTAATAAAAAGATTAAATAAGATTGGTGCCAAAACCAATCGCTGAGAAACTCCACTAGTAACCTCCTTCCAACGTGACAGTTCACCTTTCAGTGTGACCCGTTGTAGTCTCCCCTTTAACCAGTTCCTTATCCACCTTTCAATTTTCATATTGATCCCCATCTTTTCCAATTTAGCTAATAATTCCCCGTGCAGAACCGTATCAAATGCCTTACTGAAATTGAGGTAAATTAGATCCATTGTGTTTCCTTTGTCTAAAAAATCTGTTACCTTCTCAAAGAAGGAGATCAGGTTGGTTTGGCACGATCTACCTTTTGTAAAACCATGTTGTAATTTGTCCCAATTACCATTGACCTCAATGTCTTTAATTACTTGTCCTTAAATTTTTTTCCAAGACCTTGCATACTACAGATGTCAAACTAACAGGCCTCTAGTTACCCAGATCACTTTTTTTTCCTTTCTTAAAAAAAGGAACTATGTTAGCAATTCTCCAGTCATATGGTACAACCCCTGAGTTTACAGATTCATTAAAAATTCTTGCTAATAGGCTTGCAATTTCATGTGCCAGTTCCTTTAATATTCTTGGATGAAGATTATCTGGGCCCCCTGATTTAGTCCCATTAAGCTGTTCAAATTTGGCTTCTACCTCGGATATGGTAATATCTACCTCCATATCCTCATTCCCATTTGTCATCCTACCATTATCCCTAAACTCCTCATTAAAGACTGAGGCAAAGTATTTGTTTAGATATTGGGCCATACCTAGATTATCCTTAACCGCCATGCCATTCTCAGTGTTTAGCGGTCCCACTTCTTCTTTCTTTGTTTTCTTCTTATTTATATGGCTATAGAACCTTTTACTATTGGTTTTAATTCTCTTTGCAAGATCCAACTCTACATGGCTTTTGGCCTTTCTCACTTTATCCCGACATGTTCTGACCTCAATAAGGTAGCTTTCCTTGCTGATCCCTCCCATCTTCCACTCCCTATATGCTTCCTGCTTTTTCTTAATCACCCCTCTGAGATGCTTGCTCATCCAGGTTGGTCTATAACTTCTGCCTCTGAATTTTTTCCCCTTTCTTGGGATGCAGGCTTCCGATAGCTTCTGCAGCTTTGACTTGAAGTAATCCCAGGCCTCCTCTGCCTTTAGATCCACAACTTCTTCAGTCCAATCCACTTCCCTAACTAATTTCCTTAATTTTTTAAAGTCAGCCCTTTTGAAATCAAAGTCAGATCTATTTTTGTTTATCCTTCGGTTCAGTTTGAACTGAATTAGCTCATGATCGCTCAAACCAAGGTTGTCCCCTACAACCATTTCTTATATGAGGTCCTCAATACTCAGCAAAACCAAATCTAAAATGCCATCCCCTCTTGTTGGTTCAGCAACTACTTGATGAAGGAATCCATCCACTATCGTATCCAGGAAAATCTGAGCTCTATTATTATTACTAGCACTTGTCCTCCAGTTTATATCTGGGAAGTTAGTCTCCCATGATCACACAATTCCCATTAGTATTTACTTCATTAAAAACATTTCTCTAGCAGAGAAAGGTATAAAAATGATCCAGTGGTTAGAAGTTGAAGCTAGACAAATTCAGACTGGAAATAAAGTAAATTTTTGACAGTGAGGGAAATTAACCATGGGAACAATTTACCCAGAGTTGTGGTGGATTCTCCATCACTGACAATTGTTATATCAAGACTGGATTGATTTTTCTAAAAGAGCTGCTCTAGGAATTATGTGGGGACATTCTCTAGCCTGTGTCATACAGGAAGTCAGACTAGATGATCACAATGGGCCCCTCTGTTCTGGAATCTGTTAATCTAAAATATTCATGTAAGAGCCCAGGCTAACTCTAGCAGTGAAGAGATCCCCTTTGAGTCACTTCAGCCATATCTGCACATTTCACCCACCACACCTCAGGGGGAAGGAATGCAGTCTGCCGGGGTTCTGTAAAACATTCCTCCCACAAGGGGCTGGTTCTAACACCCAGCCCTTGTTTTGCAGCTTCTGTGGGGCATTCAAACACAATTAGCTGAGCTGCCTCCTCTTAAAAATTGTCAGTCAGGGTTACTGGCCAGTAGAGAGAGTTTTGAAAAGCCTGGGGGCTCTTTGGGAACCTCCCCCCACACATGGTTTCATCATGGAAAAATTTTCTTTGTCATAGACTTGTGGATTTTAAGGTCAGAGAGGACCATTATGATTACCTACTCTGACAGGCCTTACCCCAGGCGCAAGCTCAATAAGGCATGGCAAAGTGGGAGCACATCTTTTAGAAAGAGATACAGCTTCGATTTAAAGATTTCCCATGATGGAGAATCCATCACATCTCTTGGGAAGTTGTTCCAGTGATTAATCACGCTCCCTGTTAACAACATGTACCTATTTCTAGTCTGAATGTGTCTGGCTTCCACTTCTTGCCATTGGTTCTTGTCCGTCTCCTTGTTTAAAGTGCCCTCTGCTCTCAGTATTTTTTTCCCCATGTAGGTCCTTTCAGACATGACTCAGGGCATGGCTACACTGGAAACTTCAAAGCGCTGTCGCAGGAGCGCTCCCGCGGCAGCGCTTTGAAGCGCGAGTGTGGTTGCGTGTGAGCGCTGGGAGAGAGCTCCCCCAGCGCCCCTGGTAATCCACCTCCATGAGGGGATTAGCTCCAAGCACTGGGAGCGCGGCTTCCAGCGCTCAGAGCCTATTTACAATAGTGCTTTAAAGCCCTCAGACTTGCTGCGCTCAGAGGGGCGATTTTTCACCCCCCTGAGCCAGCAAGTTAGAGCGCTATAAAATGTAAGTGTAGCCAAGCCCTAAGTCACCTCTTCAACTCCTCTTTGATAAACTGAATAAATTGAGCACATTAAGTCTCTTACTGTGAGGTGGGTTTGCCAACAATTTACAGAACAAAGGGGAAAACAGCACACACACTGAAGTAAGAAAAAATACAAAGGCAAGTGCAGCATAAAGCCAAACGCGATAGGTCAGAAAAACAACACTTCACATTTGTTCATTGCTTTATGCCGTAAGGAAAATCAGAAAAGAATCACCAATGGAAAGAGAAACAAGTAATAAAAAATGAGGAAAATGAGGGGCTATAGAATATCGGACAGATGAAATACCATAGGCTGTAATTCTCTTAGAACGTTACTTAATTCAAGAATGAGAATTTAGGACCTAACTCTAGGAAAGTATCCATATTCATGCAGTCACGTAAGTAGCGTACACATTGAAGTAAAAGCCTCCTAACACATGCTTACTTGCTTCCCTGAATTGGACCTAAAAAAAGGAGATTCCAGCCTCAAAGGCCTTTTTCGGTTCCAAAGAGATTAGCATTGTGGAGGTAGTGGACTTATGTGTCAAGACCATTATATTTATCAGTTGCTGCAAATTCCTTGGCCTGTATTGTTTTCTTACAATGCTTGAATGAATAACATTAGCCAGGGTAGGATTGATTCGACTCTTTGGCAGACAAGTATCTTGGCCAGTATTTTCCTGTCCCCATATTCATCTCAGAATAATTGGAAAACTGACCTGTTAATCTCTTATGCCAGGAAAGGGTTCAGAATTATTCCTAGGCCACCCCTAGCATGTGGTGTCTAGTTGAGCCTTGAATATCTCCAGTGATGGGCATTCGAGAACTGCCACTGGCAGGTTATTCCATTTTTCTAAATGCTCTCTAAGGCCCTGGGCCAGCAGAGCTCTGAAGCACATGCACTGAATTCAGTGAGACTCCGCCATGCTTAAAAGTTACGCATGTGCTGTGCTGGACTGCTGCCTGCTTACACAGAACTCAAAAGGACTCTTCACCTTGACTTCAAGAGAAGCAGGAGCTTAGAGACCCTAATTGAGGGAGGGATAGCTCAGTGGTTTGAGCAGGGGGTTGGAGTAGGTGGGTCCCTTCCAACCCTGGTATTCTATGATACTTCATCTCTGTTTTTCCTCCTTAGTTTCAGTCCATTACTGCTTGCTCTGACCCCAATTACTACTAATGAGACTAAATTGGCCTGGTTTCCTTTATAACTTCCCCTTACTGCCTGTATTTGCAATCATTTGTCATGTCTCCCTTGGGCTTTTTTCGGCCCTCTGCGATAAATAAGCCTAGTTTTAAATGTTCTAAGATGAGCAGAGTAATTTCCTTGATCTTTTATTGAACTCATTTATTGGTGCTGCCTTTTTAAAAACAAAATCCTTTTTTAAAACCTATAAAATATTTATCACAGATGCACAGCCTGCAAAACTCTTTCACTGCTGATTAAGAACCAGCTATTGTTCCGAGAACCCTCAGCTTTTTAAAGAGCTATGCAAAAATGGAGAGCCTGACACAGAATACATTCTGATTACTTTTCTGCACATTTTGGACCAGACGGCTTCCTCCAAATGATCACACTGTGTTGTCTTATTCCCTGCCAGAACTGTGTTCAGAGTAGAGAAGTGCAACAAGCAGGTAAGAGAAAACAGTGTCCTGTTGGCTTGTCAAATGCCCTGAAGTTGGCATGAAAGGGGCATGGTTACTACACATATTGAGCCCTGGTACCCTGATTTTTCTAGTCTTTTTTATTATTCTACAAAAAGCTAATGGTTTAGCTAGTGCACTGTGTGCTACAGCTAGCTACACTATGCAAAAGAAGGGGGAGAAACACATGATGCCAAATACTATGTTGGGTATAAACAATTCTTAGGTGTTTTGATGCCAGCATGGTTTCAAGAACTTTTTAATAAACTCCCTCGTATACAATTTTTAATTTAATTTCTCTTGTAACAAAATGCTTCTATGACATTCACAGAACAACATGGGTTTTTTCTGGCAACCTGTGGATAAAATTGCTATCTTATATTTCAGGGATGTCCATTCCAAATCATCTTGGTGACACATTGTTATTAAAAACTTGTTAGAGCTTTTTCTCACTCTGTTGGCAAAAAATGCATTACTACATTTTCAAACTCTTAATTACTTATAGCATTCCAAAATCCATGGCATTCAACATGTTTAAAAGACTTTGTTGAAGCACCACAACATGATATACAGTATTACCCACCAGAATACTGCTATCCTGCCATTTAAGAGCATAGACATGCCTGCAACATTCAGAAAGCTAAACCTGGTTTCTCCATATCCACTGGGGAATGGAGAGATACTTCTGGTGCAAGACCTTTGACCCAATGTATCAAGCAGGGAGTGCAAGTAAGATGGAGCACGTTGGTTGTGTTTTGAAGGGAGCTGCCATTAAAGGTAGGCAGTTTCACATTGCCCACACAGCCCCAATGGCATATAGTTCAAGAGGAAGGGGGTATGGTGTGCAGAAGAACATTACTGTAATTCCTGGGTAAGGAGTTTGTGAGGAGCATCGAGACCTGCTCATGTTAAACTATTGTGTGTTTTGAATGTGGAACGTTATATTTCAGTTTGTTAACAAAAAATCTTATAATCCAAGCCAGAGCATAACTTTATTATACAGGTAATGCCAGAGCTTATGCAGGGCTTGGCTAATAACAGGTGTTTGGGTTATTTGGCTAGATTGTGGCTCCATTTCATGACCTCAGCTACCATTACTAACTCGATGCACCTGTAACGTTCTTAATGCGGTGCAAGCATTTTTGTGTGTCACAAGGTCAGTGAGAGCAGGATCAAACCTGAAGTCTTATTTTAATGAACTTTTGCAAAATTTTCCATCTAAGAATGTTACCTGCTAGTTTGGTGTGGGCATTCGCTAACTGCCATACATGAACTATTGGAAGCCTCTAGCCAATTTTGTCTTTTTCAATGGGTTGTTTCCAGTGTATTGCAGCTGCCAAACTAGAAAAGCAACAGTGGGTGAGTGATGTCAAGTGAGATCGGAGAGACCGCTAAATCCACAACCATCCTAATGAATAATTATAAGGGAATGCAACTGTTCTGAATGAAACAGAGTCAAGAATGCCACATTGGGGCATGGGCCAGAGAAAGAGTTTCTCATCACCAGAAATGATTGGTGCTGATAACAGTTTGTTAAAGAGCATACAAAATGAGAGGGTGTGCTTGACCCAGTTTTGTGCAAAAGAGTCAACACAGAAATGAAATGTCTTTGAACCACCAAGCAACACCATGCACAATATAATTAAATGTGATGTCCTCCCAAGGAAGTTCACTCCGTGTGTATTATTGTATGTGCTACAGAACATGTATAGAGAAACACTGGGGCAGATCCTCAGCCAGCGTTAAGCAGCATAGTTCCATTCTGGGATAATTTATGTCAGCTGAGGAGCTGCCTCCCAAGTTCTATTCCCAGCTCTTCCACTGACCTGCCGGTTGGCCTTGAGTAGATCACATCAACTCTCGGCCTCTGTTTCCCCTTGTGGCCTTTGTCTAGTTAGATTGAAAACTCCTTGGTACAAGGACTGTCTCTTCCCCCATGTCTGTACAGCACCTGATAGACAGTGATCCCAGCTGAGCTTGCTGAGCGCCACTGTGACACAAATCAGAAGAGAAGAAAAAACAGGAAGCCGCTGGGTTAATTCTTTAGAACAAGTTTTTATTTTATTTTTTTCTCTGACAAAAAACATTAAAGTTTTACATTCCCCCCCCCCCCCTTTTTTTTTGGTGGTTTTCCTCTTGGAGCCAAACGAGCATTTATGTTACAATATATCCATCTCATGAACATGCAGTGCTGAGCTCAGCAGCTGGCTTGGGAGAGGTGCACCCAGACTTTCACAGGGATCACGGCTTTAGGCTCCCAATAAGAACTGTATTTACTGGAAGTGTCTCAGACTTGCCCTGGATGTGCCAGGACTGTGACTATGGGAAAAAAACGAAAAGGGAATGCTGTGTGCCAATTTGCTGAGCATGCACTTTGCACCTCAGCAGCTGCTCTGCTCTCTTAGTCAATCTTCACATGCTTCGGGTAACAAGCAAATGAAAACTGCACAGAGTCAACTTCAGAGGCAATGGTTATTGTTGAGAACAGCTGGATGTCTCAATACCAACTGGGGATCAGTTAGCCAGCTGTGCACTGGTAAAAGTATTGTATCAGTGCACCTCCAGTTGGATTGGACTGAGTGGGGTCTGGTTTATCCTGAAACACTAGATCCAGATGCAGAGACTGAACTATTTCCCTGATTTCCTCTGCCTCCCCATAGCCTGCCATGGCCCTCTCTCTGCATGGACATTCTTGTTAGCTCCTCCCCCACCTGATGTCCTGCCATGGCCCTCTCTCTACATGGAAGTATATTGTTTCCGCCCCAGTTTTCCCCCTGCTATGTTGAAGGGTTATTAAGTCATAAAGAACATGTCATGGTTGGATTTAAGAAAACATCCCCTTGGTTTGGAGGTGCTTGCTCCAAGTACAGCAGTGATGCTTGAAACCTGACCATAAGCGGAGAGCTTAGCAGCAGAATCTCATGGGCTTGTCAAGGGGGAGAAAGGTTCTGTTGGCTTTCAAGCCTTCTTTAGGCCATGGAAGATACATTATACGGAAGCAAAGTTAGTCCAGAGACTTACAAAAGGGTATGCAGGCTGCAACAGTACCTTGAAACAATTTGTTCCCCTAAGGGGTGTCTTTCCCTTAGCTCTCTCATTTTTTGGTTTTACAGGCGGATACAGTATTGTCCCCATTTGCTTTCAAATCCCATGACCCCCATGGGGTACTTTATTCCCTTCTAGAATTGTAACCACATCCTGGACTCCGCAAGGTAGATTGAGTCAGTCATGATCATGGCGCCAGTGAAAAGAAAGACTCCCAACACTGAGGTTCATAGTGTAGCTGCAAACGAACAATTTCTGTATGTTAACAAAACACCAGTGTAGCTGAGTGAAAAGCTCTGCTCAGGCTCCGCATCCATGCTATTGATGGGTGCTCATTACTTGGCCAATGAACCCAACAGGTTTTCAATAAACCAGCTGGTATCAGCGTATCATCAGCACCCCTCCTCAAATCATTCGCCGAGGGCTACGCTCGAATGGGGTTGGCAATGTTTTAGCTCTTGTTTCACACAAAGGGGCAAATTCTGCTCTAGTTACACGGATGCCAACCATCCCTCAGTGTTTTATTTTAATGGCACTTTGATTTTTACTGTTTCTCCTCGCTCCTGTTTTTATGGTTTCAACAGCAACTAACTTGTCAAACTGGAAATCTCAAATGATTCCCACCCAAGACCACAGATAGTCAAGAAGAAAATGCTTCCATCTCCTAATCCAACTATGTAGTGAAATGTCTGTGCAATACATGGGGGGACAAGGGGAGAGAAACATTCCATACAGGAGTTGTAAAACACACAGCTCCCCTGACTGGCAGCTTTAACACCTGGAGAGAGATCCAACCTCCATCCTACTTCAAAGTTTTGGCTCCAGGAGCTGGACATGCCCCTTTACCATCACCAATCTCAGTTCTGATTTGAGTGTCATGGCTCCAACTTTTGGAGAGAGATTGAGTCTCTATTCTGATTCAAGGCGTTTTGGGAAACAGCTTGAATCGGAGACTGCTTTCATGTGTCTGGAGAGCAGACCAACCTCTGTAGGTGCTCAGATGTTATGGCAATAAGTAGAGTGTAAATACTTAGCTGGATCAGATAGATCTCTCTAACCTATCTCAGCCCCATTTGAAGCCTCTGGTGCCATCACTAGGCTGGAAACTCCATCCAAGTCCCGATCCTGCTGTAGCATTCAGACAGATCTGAGCCCACTCCTGGTTCTGTGCTCTAGGATCTAAAGCGTCAACTGATCTCAGTCCTGAATCCAGATTTCACTACCTACAGAGCCACCTGTAGCCAAAGCTAGATTCTAGTTCCAGCCACGAGCAAATGACCCAGGCGGCAACCTCATGGCCAGTCAATAAACTCTGAGCTGAAAGATCCATTATTTCCCTGGTGGCATATAGCAGTACTCAGTCTAGATTCCTGGGGGCAAGGGGAACACACCTTCCCTTCAGTGGGGGGACAAGGACAAGCCTTCATAGGGGAGAGAGATCAGTTTGTGTGCTAAAGTGATATTAAGCTTGAAACATGATTTTAAAAAATTAATATTTCAAAACTCAAACTTCTTTGCACACTTGCTTGTCTCTGCTAGAATCATAATAACGAGACATAAGTTATAAGCTTTAAAATCAACATGAAACAAGGACCCTCTTTATAGTCCTCCCCCCCCAATGCACACACATAAAAGACCCCCACCTCCCACCCCCAATAATGTATTTACACAGAGCATGGCTTATTGTCATAAATCTTTTTGCATTTAGAAGGTCAAGATGCAAACCCCTTTATTTACAATATGTATGGGGGGGGATCATCTCATCCACACCCCACCCGCCCATAAATACCTGCTATCCCAACAGTTTGTACCATGAGGAGATATGCCTTTGCAAGAGACCTTTGGAATAAGCTGACAGTAGCACAGCTGCCTTCTTGCTGCTGGAGAATCAGAGTCAGTTCCTCAAAGCTGTTTGGTTCAGAATTATCCAGCTGCTGATTACTTCTGGTCAGTTCTGGAGTAATTCGTCTTCCCTTTATTTTGTTTAACTGTGACACATTTCTCTGGTATCAGATTGCAGGACAGTACAGCCATGCACCCCTCCATCCCAGTGCAGTTGGAATAATAAATGTGGGCTTCATCCTTAGGTTTCAGAAGAAACAGTTAATGGGGATGAATAAGGAAGGTGTCACCTCTTGATCCAGACAGGTACTGAGCATCAACAATGTTCCTTAGTCACAGGGAGTTACGAGAGCCAGAATGGGCCTTTTACCGTTACTGATTCTTCCTGTACGGTCAGCCAGGGCCCAGTTCCATGCCCACTGGCACCAATGTGAGTTTTTCCATTGTCTTCAGTGGGCTGCAGACCAGGCCTTAGACCCTCCCGCCCCCCACCCCCGTTGGTTTGCATTCTCCTCAACCATGAGAGAAATGCTAATTATTTTTACACTAATTTATCTCCGTGGAAACCGAAGGAGGCCCTCACCGAGGAGCGGGTACCAATGCCCCTGAGGATCAGCTTGGTCTGGTCCGTGGCCCTGGTGGCAGTGAAGGCCCCAGAGCCAATGCTCAGCAGCTCTCGAGGCTCTTGCTCTTTCCCTGAGCTCCAACGTTCCCCAGACCCCTGCCCCTTGCAGCTCGCCAATGGCTCTGAGAGGTGGGGAACGAGCAGGTGGTGATGAGGGCCCAAAAGACCTGACCTGGGCTTATGGTTGCCAACTTTCTAATTGCACAAAACTGAACACCCTTTCCCTGCCCCCTTTCCCCGAGGCCCTACCCTCTGCCCTGCCCCTTCTCTGAGGCTTTGCCCCCACTCACTCTATCCCCCATCCCTCTGTCGCTTGCTCTCCCCCACCCTCACTCATTCGCTCATTTTCACCAGGCTGGCGCAGGGGGTTGGGGTGTGGGAGAGGGTATGGGCTCTGGGCTGGGGGTGTGGTCTTTGGGGTGGGGCCAGAAATGAGGGGTTCATGGTGTGGGAGGGGGATCCAGGCTGGGGCAAGGGTGTGGGGTGTGGGAGAGGGTGAGGGCTCTGGCTGGGAGTGTGGTCTTTGGGGTGGGGCCGGGAATGAGGGATTTTGGGTTGCCAGAGGGGGTTCCAGTCTGGGGCCAAGGGGTTCAGAGTCCAGGAGGGGGTTCTGAGCTGAGGCAGGGGGTTGGGGTGCAGGAGGGGGTTTTGGTTGTGGGCTCCAGGATGGAGTTTGGGTGCGGGAGGGGACTCAGGGCTGGGGGTTGGGAGGGGATGCAGGGTGTGGGCTCTGGGAGGGAGTTTGGGTGTGGGAGGGGACTCAGGGCTGGGGCAGGAGTTTGGGCTCCAGGAGGGAGTTTGGGTGTGGAAGGGGACTCGGAGCTGGGGGTTGAGGCATGGAAGGGGGTGAGGGATGTGGGCTCTGGGGGGTCAGTTTGGATGCGGGAGGGGGCTCATGGCTGGGGGTGCGGGCTCTGGGCAGCACTCACTTTGGGCGGCTCCCCGCAAGTGGCTACATGTCCTTCTGCTCCTAGGCAGAGGTGTGGCCAGGCAGCTCTGTGCGCTGACTCTGCCCGCAGGCGCTGCCCCTGCAGCTCTCATTGGCTGTGATTCCTGCCCAGTGGGAGCTGCGAAGCCAGCATTCAGGGTGAGGGCAGTGCATGGAGCCCCTGTGGCCATCCCTTCGCCTAGGAGCCGAGGGACATGTCGCCGCTTCTACGGCCCGGTCAGCAGTGCTCACTGGAGCTGCCAGGGTCCCTTTTTGACCGGGCATTCCAGTCAAAAACCAGACACCTGGCAACCCTACCTGGGCCTCACTGCACTTCACCTAACCTGAGAGGCATCAAACTCCAGGGAGCTGCTGTGATGCATTGTGGGAGCAACATCTAGCCAAGAAAAGCCCAGCAGCCGGGTGGAGGCTCATCAAAGGGTCTTTGTTCAAGTCTCCTTGGGGGTGTTGTGCGCTGCCCCAAAGCGACAGGGACTCAGGTAGTTATTGGCTCAGAACTGCAGAGACAGTGGTTGCTGCTGGCAAACAACTGCACCTTCTCCAGATTCACTTTACATGGAAAGATTTGGGTCAGGAAATCCCCTGAGCGAGTCTTTACATTTTGGCTAAATGAAGGACTTAAAAGAGTGAAAGGAAATCGATGGGCCTGGACCCATATATAATGGGGCCTGTGCTGCCTTCTCCTGGCTGACAGGTGGCCCAGCAGACATGTTCACAAGGTCTCTTCTGCCTGCCTCTCCCTGGTGTTCAAAAACGCTCCTGTGAGATTCCTGGGCAATAACATGTACTACAAATTGCAGGAGAGACACTCTTTGTACTGCCAAGCAGCTACCAAAAGCTCTTTATAACGGCAAACAGATTGGCAGGGGAAAGCTCCATATCGGAGATGAGCCTGAGACAAACCCCTAGACCTGGACAGCCCCAACTCTCTGAGCTGAATTCACACAGCCCAGTGACCTGAGTCTAAAGCCCCTGAGAGGGCCCTCTGCTCAAAACACAAAATGCCCCACCCCCCCGAAAACACTGAAAGTCAGAGCCACATGCCTAGCCCTGGCAATGACAGCCCAGCTCTTTAATCAGTGTTGGTTTGTTTTTAAATGCACCCATCCCCTTATCATCTAGTGTCTGACAAATTAAAACCAAGCAACACAATAAATGAAACTGCTACTTTTCTGTATGGTTTGGCAGGTGGGCTAACGAGATCAAGCATAATGAGGTAGAGAGATCCTGCAAAGATGTTTTGGATGGCAGAGAATTACTGGGCAGCCATTTGGACCTTGGGTTAACCCTCATTACAGTCCAGCAGGATGAGACCTGGAAACCGGCCAGCATGGGAGCTGATAGGAGAGCTGGGGGATACTGAGAGAAGTTAAGGCGCTGGAAGGGGGTGGTCCAGGTCACTTTTAGGGATGCTTTGCATGACTTCAGCAGCTGAAAGAGCTGTGCAGGGATGGATTCATCACTTGTTTAGGGACAGCAAGAGGGTAGGATAGGTAGCTAGGAGAGGGGTAGGATGGCTGGGGAGGAATTGGGCAGCTTGTTGGGGTGTTTGGGGGTGACAAGAGGATTTGGCACACAGGAGAGAGGGACAGTCACTCCTTGGAGTGAGGCACAAGTGCACAGAAAGGCAGTGAAAGCATTTAGCACCTAGAGTACAGATCTTTCCCCAAATCTCTCCCCTCGAGAACTGGGCAGTTCTTAGAGCTGGCTGAAATTTTTCATTGAAACATTTTTTCAGAAACTCAGAAAACAATGTGGGAGCTGATCTTCACTTCCTGTTGCAGGTCAGTGAATACCACTGGGATTTCTAAGGACCGAGCTGTAGCTTATCCAGTGGGTGGTGCAGAATTAAACGTCACGTGTCTAGAGTTAAGTTCTGGGTGGCTGAGGCTGCTGCACAAAATGGACAAAATAAAACACAATAACCCCCCGACAGAAACGAGAGCATGACTGCAAGAAACTAAGCTAAGGGCCACATGCTCACACTTCCCAGATAACCCACCCCAAACATGTGCCTTCAGAGCACAGCATCCCCTCCTATTCTGACAAGGCACACCAACGTAATTGTAGATGCACAATTCAGCCATCACAATTGGCTCGAGTAATATAGTACATTAGGTAATATTATTACATAGCATCTTCGGTCCCAAAGCATTTATACATCCCCCAAGCCAAAGTCTAGTTCTGCTGAAATGACTAGCAAAACTCCCACTGCCTTCAAAGGAACCAGGCTTTGGCCCTGTATGTACAAAGATCACTCCTCACCCTACTGAAATGCAACCACCTCTGGAGTGGAAACAAAACAGCCATCCTACACTAGCATCCCTCTGCCACAGTGAGCACAGCAGAGCAGGGGGAATTCAGGCTGGCAGAACAGAATTACCAGAGCAGTTACAACTGGAGCCAGAATTTAGCCACACACTGTATTTTAAATAGTACAGTTCCTGTATTAGGAAGTTAACCCAGATGGCTCAACTTCATGAACTCTACTACAGATAAGCACACTCGTCCTGAATATGCTGCACTATAGTACTGCAGGCAAGTTTACTCATCCTACACTGCTCAACCCTCTTCCTACAGCTGGACAACCCCCGAGTCCCCCAGCACTCCTTATGCTGAATCCGCTACCACCCTCCACTTCACCGGTCTCAGCAGGAGCAGGATTTTAGCCCATTTATCTGTACAGGTACCTTAAGACAAAAGCTGCTATATAATAATACCCACTCCATTATATTATTGTTGCCAGCTGCTGATTGCTGGTTTGTTCCCTTACATTTGCACATGTGTATGTGGAAGGGAGGGGCCAGGCCATCCTGGGAACACTGGCTGGTTGTTTTACTGTGAAGCACGGGCAGTCAGCCCTCTCCTCTCAGACTGGATTTATTTTGTGCATAGCTGGACTTTAGGAAAGGAAAATTTCAATTTTCAAGCAGACCAGGCCAGCCAAAAACTAACTGCAGACAAATCCATTCCAATCCAGTACTGCCTGCTGGGTAAGCTTTTGGTCTGCACTCACATATGCTTAGTGCATTCAGGTCCCAGTTCAGTATAGCATCTAAGCATATGCTTAAATCCTTCCTAATTCAGCGTAGTTAAGCATGTGCTCCATGCTTTGCTGGAGAGGGATGGATTAGTGAACCAAGGCCTGAACAACTTAAAACTGGAAGTGAAAATCAGCCTCCTACCTCAATTTCTGCATAAAGGTCACTGAATGGGAGAAGAAACGGTTGATTTGCTAAATCTGTCCTTTGGTCCTCTGAAGCACTTGTGCCAGGAACTGCACATTGGGGACAGCACGCACAGCTGATTACATATGTGCTTCCCTTGAAGATTATTGCTGAAAGAGAGAAGACAGAGCATGTGCCTAGAAACACACCTTCTGAGGGAAAATCAGTCCTGTTCAGGTTTCCTGTTTAGAAGAAAGCCATGTCATATAGAATAAATGCGCTCCCCCGTCCTTCTCCCACATCTGAGGTGCTATGCACGTGCAAAATTGCAGAGCTATGGGAGAAAAATGGCATAACCACGCAATAAACTGCATTCATCTTGCTCCTTCATTCCCCTCACTTGCACTCTGCCCACTAATCCATCCTCACACCAAGATGACTTCGAACAGCCGAAAACCCTGAGCAGCTCCCCAAATCAACCTGCCACAGAACTGTTTCTTCTTGCCCTCAAATGTGAAATTTCTCCCCATCATAATTAGACTGAGCAGAGGCCCCTTGATAGGTGATCATCATTCCTGACAACAGGGACAGCTCGATGGCCAAATACTACATGATGCTGAAGAGCTAGAAATGGGAGCTTTAAGGGGAGATATTTTAAAGGCCCAAATGGGAGTTAGGTGTCCAATGTTCACTGACCTTCCAATGAGATGTTGGTGCCTAACCCCCATGGGCTCCTTATCCCATTGGAGAGGGGAGATTCTCAGCGAAATACACAGCATGCTGTTCCTAGCTCTGGAAGGTGATGAGATACTGGGCCTTGCAGTCATGACGTTTTTATGGTTAATAAAGCTCATTTTAGGTCCCGTTGCACCTGGCTAACAGGTGAAGGGATACAATAAACAGTCCCAATACACCTATCTAAAACTTGCCCCAAATGGATTGTTTCTGTACACTGCATGGCAAAATACAGCACGATGGTGTAATGGAAAGGTTGAATAGGCCCTTGGTTTGGGTTGAGCTGACAATTCACCCCTGAGAAACATAATCTTCTCAAGCCAATGCTAATAAAACCCCACTTGCATGACACTGTCCCATCAGGTACTTCATATATATATATTTTAAGCTTCTCAAACAAATCTTTTTCAATCCATATGAGACTGAAGGCACGTTGATGGTGCCAATCTGACTGTGAATTGGGGGAGAACATTCTGCCTAGAACTGCTCCAGAGTGCCCGTAATTTGCCGGTGGAAGAGTAGGCAGCAGGCCACGAGGCAGGAAGGTTAAGATTTTGGAAACTGACTGGGGTCACATGGCTCCTGGCGAATTGAGAACAGCTGAGAAGCTAAATCCTCGGCTTTGAAAGTCTCAACCCAGGTCTCCTTGGTCAGATCAAAACCCTCCTCCATTCCAGGTCAGAGGGATCTTGCCAAGCCCAGGAGAAGTTCCAATGGCTATGGTGATGCAATCCACATCCAGTTCCTGCACCTGAACTTGGGAAATAAAGGATGCTGCCCACATTTTTTCTAGTAGAGACATGGGGACTGGATTCAGTCTGTAGCATTGCCTCTGCAGGAGATCTTGAAAAGCTAATATGCCTGAATGTCCCTCCATGCAGCAATGAATCTGCCTGGGGAGAAGGGCTCACCCCCAATGGCCATGCTTTCCATCTACACTTTCCATCCCCTCTCTAAACCAATTAGTTTAGTTTTGAAAAGTACTGTGTTCAGTCTTTCAGTTTCATTGTTCGAGAGGGTGGATGCATTTCCTCTGGGTCTCTTGGGTTAGGACTGGGCTGGGCAGAGATTTACATACTTCTCTGCATCACCTAGCCCTGCTCAATTGGTACTAGGGTGGCTCATTAGGGCAGAGTCTGCTCGTGTTTGCCAAAGCAGTTTGCTAGTGCACAAGACTTTCACGCTCAGCCAGTACAAAGGGGCATCAATCAGGACCTGATCCTGATATGCACTGATATTAGTGGGAACATTTCCACTGACTTTAGTGAGCTTTGGATCAGACCCCTAGTGCGCAATCTGTCCGTGCATCAGTGAAACACAGAGGCACCTGAGCCGCAAGGACGAGAGAGTAGGTGCCAGGCCAGCCGCACACACGAGAGGGAGTGAGGAGGTATTGGTGTAAAGAGATATTCCCACCCCTTTCTCTAGATTTTCATAGTCCCATAGCCCAACAAGGAACTCAAATAAGTGCCCAAGTATAAACTGTGAAGTGGTAAATTCCTTGGCACACACTCAGATCCTCAATCTAGCTGGTGCTCAACCACATGCAAAAATCACAGCCCAGCAATAAAACCGCCACCCATGTTAATATCTCCCGGAAGGTGTTTCCTTTTGTTTTAAATCCACCTACAATTGTATTTTGCATTTCAAACAACAGGTCTGCCACCTTCCAGGCAGGGGAAAAGAGGAGCCTGACCCAGCCTTGTTTGTTCAACTGAACAAGACGCAGGTTAGGAAAAATACCATACCTGGCACCGAACTCAAGAGAAAGTCTTCGCCTGCTGGCTAGAGGTCCTGTGGGAGAAAAGTGGCCCTGAAGATAGTGTGCACCAGTTGACTAAAACAAATACCTGCATGTGTATATCTTTATATATACAGCATATAAATATATATACACACACATACCGTATATACACACACACACGCCTATAGTTCTCAGTATATAAATAATATATGTATGAGCAAGGTGGTTACGTTCAGCAGCATTGCCCCCAGCCCCTCCTCCCACAATCTCCCCATGGTACAAGCCGTTTTGTTTTGGTTTAACCCGAACCCATCCCCTCCCACCATGCACAGCAGCGGCTGGCTGTCCGCTGGGCCCCAGTGCCATTGCCCGCCCCCACCCCACCTTCTTCCTGGCAGTTTTGTCATTAACACATCTGGGAAGCACACCAAAAGCCACGGGCAGCACAAGAGAACCCCAGTGATGGTGTCTCTGTCTCTGGAAGGGCCCTGCATCTGTCTCGATCCTCCCACTCTGACTTCCCAAGGGAAAAATGAAATGTGCTCAAAGCTGCCTTCCGGGATCTTTTGCCAAGCTTCAAGAGAACAAGGCAAATACAAATAAATCTCTGGGTCCTGGCTGCTTCCTGCTGAGTTTTGCTTGGCAGTGGATCCATGCTCTGGTTTCCCATAGGCATAAAGTCCTGTTTCGCTTGGGAGGGGCATTTCCATGGTTTCACACACATCCCACTGGTGCGTGAGCCTTACTGGACCAGAGGCGTGCAAGCGAATCAAATGCTTCTTTGTGCAGAAAAAAAGTGGGGAGTGGTCAGCGGGTTCGAATTTTTTTGCACAAAGATTTTATTTCTCCTGCATTTGATTTTGGATTCGTTTCATTCCCACGCGTGGCGAAGAGCATGCAACAGAGGGAGGGAGCAGCCTCTAGCATTTGTCATCTTCTTCCGTATCACTTAGCACATCGATGCTAGCCCCACACATCATCCCTTGCGCCGCCCCTCTCCTCCTTCTCCTGTAGTGCCCGTTGGGCATCTGCCAGCCATGCCGCAGGGGAGGAGCTGACCCGATGGTGTTGGAGCGGCCAAGGCTGGTGGCTACAGCAGCCTCAAAGGTGAGCGTTTCCTCCTCGCCGCAGTCTGAGGCGTGGGAGTCATCATGCAGGGCCAGGTATGGCTCCGAGATGTAGCGCTGGGGGGTGGAGTGCCGGCTCTGCTTTCCCTGTGGAGAGCTGGAAGACTCGGTCAGGCAGGTGTCGTTCGTCTCCAGGGCCTGGGAGAACAGAGGGGACCCCCCCTCGCTCTCGTCAGGTTGCGGGGAGGTGTCACAGGAGTGTCGCATCATGGAGGCATAAGAGAGGAGTGGCCGCGGCTTTGGTGGGACCGGAGGGAGCTGCCGGCGGCCTCGTCTCGGGGTGCTGGTGTCAGATATAGAGGGGATGGAGCTTTCACTCAGAGAGCCCATGCCCTGCAAAATGGAAGGAGACAATCATGTGTACAGCACAATTGGGATGGGATGGTTTGGTCAAAAGCTGTGTCCTGCCCCTTCAGAAGCCCCTGATGAAAAGTCATCTCTCCATGGCTGTGTCTTCCCTAGGATATGAGGTGTCTTCTTAATTCCAGTTAGCCACGGGGGAGCCTGGTCTTGAACTCAACCTGCAAACTCCTGTGAATGCTCCAATCTGCTTTGTCTTCACGAGGATTTTACCTTGAGTTACACCTGGGCTACACCTAAAATTCCTCATTACATTGCTCAGGGCTGTGAAAAATGTCATGCTCTATGCAATGGAGTAAGATCAACCCTACCCCACTGTAGACACCGCTAGGTCAAAGGAAGAATTCTGGTGATGTAGGGAAGCATCTATGCTTCAGCATCAACGCTGCAGCAGTGCCCCTGTAGTGTAGACACACCATAGCTAACTTGAGTTAAAAACACACCGGCTGCGTCTACACTCAAACCACTGCAGCTGCATTGCTGTAGTGCTTCAGCGTAGCCAATCACTACAGAGATGAGAGGGGTTCTCCCATTGGTGTAGCTAATGCACGACCCTGAGAGGCGGTAGCTAGACTGATGGAAGAATTCTTCCATAGACCTAGACCTAGACCACAGACCTCTACACCAGAGGTTGGGTCAGCTTGACTATGTTTTTTTCACACCCCTGAGAGACGGAGCTACACCGATGTAGCTCTTCAGCATAGACCAGCTCCTGGTGAAGACCAGGCCTCAGGAAATTAGAACAGAGTAAACAGAGATGGAAACTGATTCAGCTGCTCCCACTTTCCTTCAGTGATCTCACAATGGTGTGCATTGGGCCTCACAATCATCCATTTGTGCTTTCACAGTCCTACACTTGTTGCATCACAAAGGTGCACCGACAAGGCCAGGGATGGATGTCTGCAACCCCACATGGTGTCAGTGGTAATTAATGGTGTTCTCAAACACACTGACAAAGAAACTGTTCACATGAATAGGTCTGATTCTCCCCCACCATGCTGCTTGGGCAGCTGTTTGCACTAGTGGAAAAGGGGTGTCAAATACTACCAAGAAGAATGGTACCATTTCACACCCACACATCACGGGTGTAAATGATTGGACGAGGGGCAAGGCCATGGAGAAGCTGGGCCTGTGTCTTGGTTGGGGGGATGATAGGGAAGAAAAGGCAAAAAACCCTTAGACTTAAACAGGGATGGGTTGTATGTGGCTGGGGCTCCTATGGCAAAGAGCTATATGGAGGGATGAGACTCTTCCTCAGCTACTGGTAGCACTACAATAAGCTTTCTAATTGATGGCACATGGCATAGGACCTGGTACTATTATCACCACCACCACCAATTCCCTGCTAGATTTACAGAAGAGGCACTTACGTTCCTGGGCACTGTGCTTTCACAACGGCAAACCACACAGGTTGCACTAGGATAATACAATAACACCCTATGTGGTCTAGTGGATAGAGCCCTGAACGGGACTCAGGCGTCCTGTTCCAGGGTCTGCCATGGATTGACTCTGTGACCTAGGTCATGTCACCTGTCTGTGCCCATGTTTCCCCTCCCACCCATTGTCTGTCCTGTCTAATTAGCTAGGACGCTCTTGGAGGCAGAGTCTGTCTCTTGCTATGTGTTTGCACAGGCCCTATCACAACAGAGCTCCAGTGGCAGGTAGGACTTTTCAGTGTTACCGTAATATACAGAATAATTGACCAACAGCTGCCTAACCCCAGAGATAGGAGTGCAGGGATCTCAGTGTTTTTACAGATTTCCGGGGGGAATGATTGCTTTCCTCCTTTCCTGCTCCAGGATCCCTGCCTGGAACAATGGTATTTGGGCTGCTGGTTTCATCCCTACCTGCCTGTTTGGCGTCTGCGACCTGCCCTCGCTGGGTGACCTGGACTGGCGCCGGACAGGAGACTCGCCGTCTGCCTGAGGACTCCTCTCCTCCGAGTTGCAGCGGGAGATGTCTGGGGACAGCAGGTGCTTGCGTTCTTTGGATCGCCCTCGTTCTCTGCCACCTGAGCGATGTGTCTCGGACCTGTGGCCTGGGGAGGACAAAGCCAGACTGTAAGGCTCCCCAGTGGGACAGCTGCTGCAATTTGTTCAAAGTGGGGGTCCAGAGATCATAATCCCCCTTCAGGGTTAGAGGAAGAACACCCCACAGCGAGTAGAGCTGAACCAGATGGACACTGGAGCAAGGGCCTGGTTGGTAGCCCAATCACAGGGACCTGAGACAGATGTTTTGTGGCCCATGCCAGCTGGAGGAATGCTGGACCACAGTGGGAGGGACCCCAGACCAAGACGCAAACATGGGACACCAGCTGGCCTGCTGCAGCTGTTCTGGCACCTCATTTTGGCAATTCTTGGACTGCGGGTGCAACTTTTACAGAACACTATTTCTTCCCTGGTCTGCCTGCTGCCCCCTCTGCTTGTTCAGCCCCCGCCGCTTTTCTGTCATCTCCACACCTGGTACAAGCTAACCTTGCTCTTTGCAGCTCCTGCATCTCTCTGGCTCATGGACTCTCCATCTATTTTCAGATTTCATAAAAATATGACTCCCTTGCCCATATTTCTTAGCAGCTCCTTCCTCTCCTTGTGGAACTCTCCGAATGTATAATTTAATCCTGTATACTGTTCTACTGCACATCTCGCATGAGAAGAGCAATGCATGATGATAAAGCTAGATTGGTTTGGACTTCTAGTTCTCGATTCTTTACCATTGTCTTTGGGCAGAGTGCTCCACGACTCTGCCATACCTAATAGTAACATTGAAGCTCCATCTGCAGAAAGGAGTGAATTACTCACCCGAAAAGGATTCTTGTACTCTGGGAAAGAGCCCCCCTCACCTGAGTCTGCATTCAGGCGGCGAGCAGATAGCTGCAGCGAGGAGTGGTAACTGCGCCGGCGCGACTTGTAGGTGTTTTCACTGCTTCGCTCCATGGAGAACTCATCCAGCCAGGAGCTGTTAGGACGCTTGTCCCGGATGGTGGAGAATGATCGTCTCATAGAGCTCGTGTCTGTAACTACCTAGAAATACACCCCATGGGATGATTAATGGAAGCCAGCAGCAGGAGCAGGGGGAGGCAGATAGGCCACTCCGAAGTTAAGGTGTCTAATATCAGAGAAAGACTAGTGCAGTGTCTCCTGCTCAGACACCTTCCAGAAGGGAGTGCAGGAAATTTAACAGCAAAGGCTCCAGAGCTGCTCCAGCATCTATCATTGAATTAAAAAGATAAGGGCAGATTCTCAGCTGGTGTTAATCAGCACAGAAAAAGGAAGAGCAAAGGAAATTCAAAAAGGAAGAGAAAGGAAAGCTCCTATTGGCTTATTCGCTCCCATGTCTCTCTCCTTTTCAATGTATTTGCATAACTACTGCCATATTTCCATGTACTTCTCCTCGGCTTGTCCCATTCTCACCAACCCACCATCCTGTCCTTCATCCCCTGCCCTTCCCCATCTGCCCTCTCTCTTGTTGCTCTCATAGCCGACTACCTGCCCTTCTAACTTTATACACTCTCCATATCCTTCACCCCCTTACACCATTTCTCTTCCATCCCTCCAGCCACCTTATTCCTCCCCATTCCCTCTCCTCTCTCATCTCAAAGGATCCTTTACAGTTTCCATGCTTCTCCTCTTCCTTTCACCACTTCTTTCCCCTCCTGTAATCCAACACTTGTTTTCTTCCCTCTCTCCACTGTTGTCTTCTCTTGTCCCTGTTTGTATTTTTCTTGCCTTTCTTCATCTGCTTTTCCCTTCTCCATCTTTGTATCCATTCTTTTCCTTCCCTTCTCTCTCCCACCCAATCCCCTCTCCTTGTATTTATCTCCCTTTCTCTTCTTGTGCCTTCTTTCTGACTTGCTTCCTGCCACCTCCCCTTGCTTCTCGTGTATTTTTCCCTTTAAAACAAAGCTATATGCTTCCATTTCCCTCCAGTCCCTCGGTGCTGTTGCCATATTGCCTTCCATCCCCACACTGTGTTCAGCCACTCCTCCCAGAGGTAGTCAGTCCCCTCTGTGCCAGACGTAGAGCAGCTTCTGCGTCCATTTGGACTGTCTCAGCCAATTTGGGGATGATTGTGCAGGCAGTATTTGGGAAAGATACAACAAAGAGCCATTAAACATACATCCATCCATTACCAGGTGCCAAATTACCAGTTCACTCAGTAGCATCAGCAGAGAAAAGTTCTCCTTATCTCCCCACTCCCCAAAGGGCCACTGTAGACAAGCAATGTGGATTTAACCCAAAGAAAGTACTAGGAACATTGCATCCCACCCCCTTTGGCATGGAAGGGCCTGTTAATACTGTCCCCACTACTGAAGAAATGTGAGGTCCTGATACTCCGTGCCAAAGGGTTATGAAAACAACCTGAGAAAAGCTTTCATGTCTCGGTCAAAACAGAATATGAGACAAACAGACAGAAAAATCAGGCAGACAAACAAAGAGATGGAGCATGGCCTGGACTGATCAGGACAGACTACCCAGGGCCAGACAGGTGTGCATATGTTTGGGGACAATGGCAGAAGAAGGAAAGCAGAAGTTGGGTAATTGTCAGTACAAATGTTTGTCAGGTGGGGAGGGATACTTTGAAATGTTGCATGTTGAATGAAACACCAATGAACCAGTCCTGCTGAACGACAATGGGGGTGGGCTAGGGAGAGCAGAAGGATGGTCCAGTGGTTTGGGTTCTATCTTGGGAGATCTGGGTTCCATTCCCTGTTTCACCACAGGCTTCCTGTGTGACCTTGGGCAAGTCTCTCTGTGCCTCAGTTCACCATCTGTACAGTAGGGATAATAGCATCACCCTCCGAGGGGTGTTGTGAGGATAACTACGGTACGGACTGTGGGGTGCTCAGGTACAATAGGATTGGGGGCCATGTCAGCACCTAAGATAGACTATTTCCCAATGCCATCCAGATACAGACCCACTGGAAAAGCACTAGTGATACCTAGCACACTGCAGTAGGGCCTGGCAGTGCAGCATCAAACATATCACAGGGAAAAATATGGGCTCTCTTTTCATATCAGATAGATACAGCCACGTACTTCCACTTCTGCTTGTCCAGCTATGGTTTTACTTGGTGTTACCTGGGGATCCACAGTCAGGCGTGGCATGGAGGAGGCCCTCCCAGATACAGCGCGCTCCTGAGTGTCCACGGGGAGATAGTTGCCACGGTTAGAGGGCTGCGCGCTTTGAAACTCTCTAACCTCTGGCTCCTGGAAATAAACACACAGCCAAGCTCGTGGGATTTTGTTTGATTAGGTCACCACTTCTCTCCTGCCAGTGTCTGTGCTCTTGTTGGACTGGGAACCACTTGACAGGAAAGGAACCTGCCTCTTTCAAATCTCAGGAACAGAGTGCAGTTTTTTGGTTGGCCAAACACTGAGAATGGCTGGATTTGGTATTAATAGCAGTTTCAGTCTCAGACTTCATTACAGAGATCCAGCTCACAGGTTCCTGCGTTGGCTGACACTTAGGTAAACTTCACTACTTTTTTATTTTAGCAATGAGAGAAGGAAAACCAAGACTGATTTTTCTAGCTCCCTGGAATATCTACCCTTCTGCTGCTTAGTTTTCTTTTATTTCTTTTTTTAAGCTCGCAGAATCTTCTATGTTTTGATTTTCTAAAAGATTTTTCCAGTCATGTCCAAGTTAAATGAATCAGAAAGGGCTCAATGTCATATTTGTATATTTTGATTAATTTCTGACTTTAAAAATCTCTTTTGTTTTGGTCAAAGAGGAAAAACGGAAGCAAATGTTATTATTTTGGGTTGCAAGGAAGTGACATCAGATAGATGTGGGTCATCACCAGGAAGTGACAATAGAAGGGATGATTCAGAGACCCCCTCCTTCATAGCCAGCAGTCTCCACAAAAGGTTGACCAGGCAGTTTCCATTTTTGGCTGAAGGGCTGAATTGTATGGAGAGGTGCCATGTGTGTGATACAGAATTCACAGAGATAGTGCTACAAACTCTGAGAAGCATACAAATCAGACTGGAAATGTACAGTGATACAACACTGCAGTCCAACAAGTGTAAGGGTGGTGCCCAATGCACACACGTGGCCATATATACACATACACAGACCTAGTGCTGCTGACTGGAATGTGGGCATATGTGTATGTTCACGTTTGTGCAACACAGTTCAACAGTTCAGTTTTGATAATGGACACCAGCACTGACAACAAGATGAACATGAATCCCAAAGCAGCCGATACCATCGTTCAGCACAGGGTACCCACTGAAATGAGTATTTAATAAAAGGAATCGACCTGTGAAGAAAAGGATAGTTTACTGCATTATATCAATCCATTGTACTACAACATCACAAAGTCTTAGAACCCCTCCCAGTCTGTGATATTTCCTGTGCACTCATGTCCTGGGCCCAGAAACAGAGAGAGGAGGAACACTGGGCTGCTCAGATGTTCTTTAGAAACATAGTTAAACAGTACCAGGCATATGGCATCCTTAGTATCTCTGATTAACATGTCGGGCCAGATCTTCAGTTGCTGTAAACTTGCATAGCTCCAATGGAGTCCTGCTGATTTACACCAGCTGGCCATCTGGGTCTACCTGTCAATATGTGGTGTGTGTACATTTTGCATTGCCACACTCCCTACAAACCAGGCCTGTGTACGATCTGAAACATACCAAGATGGGCTCAGAACGCTTGCGCGTGCTCAGTACAGCCGTACAAACACGGGCTCTCTTTCTTCCAAAAGACTACTGGACCACTTGTCCAGTAGGAGCCAGAGGAGCCCATGCACTATACATGGGATAGGAAAGCAGGGCCCTTAGAGTGCTGCATGCATGAAGACCCATCTGAAGTCCACCTGCTTTACAATGGAAGGACTCAAATGTTAAAACCATGTTAAAAAGCAATTCTAGAGAAGGATCTAGCATGAAATGGGTTTCCATATTCCTTTTATGTAGGGCCATTCTGGTGTGACCTATTTTAGGACTGGACCCAAACCCCACTGAAGTCAGTGAATGGAAATACGCTCATTGACTGCAGTGGGCTTTGGATCAAGCCCTTACACAGGAATACATCTTAATTTGTTACAGTGGGTTCCAAAAGATAGTTAAGAGATCAGTGTTCTCCCTCTTTTGCTCCTGCTATTGATCCCCTATTGGCAGAAGCCGGCACATCGTGACCTTACATTGTCAGTGACAAGAGATCCACACTTCCCACTGCCAAGCAGGAGGATGCAGTCAGAGAATTTGCTTCCCAGAATCAGGGTAGGGGTAGGGGAGTGGGAGGGTGGTGGAGGGAAGAAGTAGCAAGAGGGTTGGTATTATTGCTTGGACCAGTGGTTCTCAACCTGTGGCCCGCAGGCTGCTTGCGGCCCAATCAGCACAGAGCTTCAGCCCATGTGACATGCTCAGGCCATCCCATTGGATGCGGCCCACATAACATGTTGTGGGCTGCATATGTGGCCCACAATGGAAACAGGTTGAGAATCATGGATCCAAGAAGATTTTTGAGCGGTGTGCATGTGTGTGGGACCGCCCACGCTCGCAGGATGGGGCAATAAAATTGGAACTACCTTTTGGAAACAGAGCAGGGCAGTGGTGCTGAGACCATAAAGGAAGTACATTAAAGGCAGGGCATTGGTTTACCAGAGATTGCTGCTCCTGGAACTGCCCATGTGTCGAATCCATACAAGCCAGTTGGAATATCTCTTGAGGAGAGAGTGGACTTAGCGACGGGTACCCACTCCGGCTGCTCCTGCAAAGATATTCTAACTTCAGAGAGACAGAGAGAGAGAAAAATCTTCATGCTGTGATTACTGACGGCCTCTCTGACTTAAACCTCTAAAAGAGAAAAAGGTGACCTCATTTCACTCAGCACTGCATTCTCAAAGTTCTCCTGGCTAAAGGCACTCCTTTTGTGGGTACGCTGTGAACTGAAATTAACAACTTCTCATCTCCCATACAAACTTCAATCTGGCATTCCTGAGTTCTGTCCTGACAACTGGCACGTCACTGAAAAGGGACACCCGTTGTGCCACCTGCAATGTGGGAGCACAGTGACAGTTCCAAAATGAGCCTCCACCTGGTGGTCATGCTTGGCTGACAATCACAAGAGCTTTACTGTTCCTAGATTGGACATTTTGTTTCTCTGTGAAGCAGTGCAGTTCTTTTGCAGCTAATGGTGGTGCAGTGGTACAGCGATGGCTTCCCCAGGGATGCCTGCGATTATGGGGATGGCATTACTAATGTGACATGCACGTGCCTGTACTGTGTCTGAAGAACAGGGTGTTGTGTCACTCATGAAAGAAGTGCCAGTCATGTTCAAGCATTGTTGATTTTTTCTTTTCCTCTTTTAAAATTTTTTCAGGTGAATTCAGAGCTGGCGAAAGCCATGAGATTCCCAGACTGAAGTGCACACTGATGCTCAGAAACGGTACAGCTAGAGTAGAGGCAGGGCAAGTTTCCTCATACTGTGCTGCAACGGCCCTCAGCCCTGACTGAGAGGGAGCACCTCTGGGGACGAGAGGGTAACACAGTCTTTATGCCACATTTCTCATCTGCCGAGACTGATACAGTTGCCACCTGCTATGGTGGCACTGGCCTACTGGGAGAAAGGCTGAGACCATGGGCTCACTTCACATGAGCCAAACAGCAATCAAATGGCAAGACTTAGAACCCTAGACATTTAGGGATAGAAAGGACCTTGAGAAGTCATCAAGTCTAGCCCCCTACACTGTGGCAGGACCACATAAACCTAGACCATCCCTGACAGGTGTTTGTCCAACTGGTTTTTAAAAACTTCCAATGATGGGGATTCCACAACCTTCCTTGGTGGCTATTCCAGAGCTTAACTACCCTTAGAGTTAGAAAGTTTTCCCTAATAGCTAACCTAAATCTCCCTTGCTGCAGATTAAGCTCATTACATCTTGTCCTACCTTCCATGAACATGGAGAACAACTGATCACCAGACTCTTTATAACAGTTCTTCGGACATTGGAATACTGTTATCAGGTCCCGCCTTAGTCTTCTTTTCTCCAGACTAACCATGCCCAGATTTTTCAACCTTTCCTCATAGGTCATGTTTACTAAACCTTTTATCATTTTTGTTGCTCTCCTCTGGACTTTTTCCAATTTGTCCATATCCTTCCTAAATTGTGGCACCCAGAACTGGACACAGTACCCCACCTGGGGCCTCACCTGTGCCAAGTAGAACTGAACAATTACCTACTATGTCTTACAGACAACATGCCTGTTGTTACACTCCAGAATTATATTAGCCTTTTTTGAAGCTGTATCGCATTGACTCGTATTCAGTTCATGGTCCACTATAACACCCAGATCTTTTTTCAGCAGTACTACCACCTAGACAATGATTTCCCATTTTGTGTATTTGATTTTTCCTTCCTAAGTGAAGAACTTATTGAATTTCATTTTGTTGAATTCAGACCAATTCTCCAATTTGTCAAGGTCATTTTGAATTTTAACCTGTCCTCCAAAGTGATTACAACTGCTCCCAGCTTGGTGTCATCTGCAAATTTTATAATCATGTTCTCTACTCTGTCATCCAAGTCATTAATGAAAATATTGAATAGTACCGGATCACGGACTGACCCCTGTGTGAATACACCCTCCCAATGTAACAGCAAGCCTTTGATAACTACTCTATGAGTATGGTCTTTCAACCAGTTGTGCGCCCACCTTATAATAAGTTCATCTAGACCACATTTCCCTAGTTTGCTTTTGAGAATTTCATGTGGGGACTGTGTCAAAAGCCTTACTAGATTCATAGATACTAAGGTCAGAAGGGACCATTCTGATCATCTAGTCTAAATAAAGGTAATATCATGTCTACTGCTTCTCCTCATCCACTAGGTCAGTTGTCCTATCAAAGAAGGAAATTAAGTCGGTGTGACATAATTTGTACTTGACAAATCCATGCTTACTATTACTTCCAACCCTATTATCTTCCAGGTGCTTACAAACTGATTGTTTAATAATTTGCTCCAGTATCTTTCAGGTATTGAAGTTAGGCTGATTGGTCTATACCTCCCTGGGTCCTCCTTGTTCCCCTTTTTAAAGACAGGCACTATGTTTGCCCTTCTCCAGTCTTCTGGGACTTCCCCTGCCCTCCAAGAATTCTCAAAGATAATTGCTAATGGCTCCAAGATTGGGTCAGCTAGTTCCTTAAGAACCCTAAGATGAATTTCATCAGGCCATGCTGACTTGAACACATCTAACTTATCTAAACATTCTTTAACCTGCTCTTTCCCTATTGTGGCTTGTGTTCCTTCCCCTTGTTGTCAGTATTAATTGTGTTGAGTATCTGGTCATCATTCACCTTTTTCGTGGAGACTGAAGCAAAATAGGCATTAAGTACCTCAGCTTTCTTCATGTCATCAGTTATTAGCTCTCTTTCCCCAGTAAGTAGAGGGCCCACACGTTCCTTTGTCTTTCTCGTGCTCCTAATGTATGTAAAGAACCTCTTCTTATTGCTTTTATGTCCTTTCTACATGTAACTCATTTTGTGCCTTAGCCTTTCTGATTTTGTCCCTACTTGCTTGTGCTGTTCTTCTGTACTTCTCCTTATCATTTTGACCATGTTTCCTCTTTCTGTAGGATTCCTTTTTGATTTTCAGGTAATTAAAGAGCTCCTGATGGAGCCATATTGGCCTCTCCCTATCTTCCCTTTGCATCAGAATAGTTTTGACTTATAGTCACTACTAATCTTGATCTGGTTTTAAACTAGAGACCTTGAAGTGAACGGCTCACTATCTCTTTACCAGTCCCAGACGCATATCAGTCCTACTTCATTATACTGCTGGTTGTTCTGCTAATGCCATGCTGGGTTTTCAGTGCTGTCTACATAGAGCTTGATGAAATTTGTCTGCTGAAAAAATGCAGATTTGGGACAACTGAAACTATTTGCAAATTCATGGTGATTTTGGCAAATTATTTAGGCCCAACTAAAAAAAGAAAATAAGTTTGAAAATGTCAGAATGTCAATACACAACTTCTGAATTTTTTTTGATAAGATTCTAAAGGGCAACAGTGGAACAACTGTAGACTGAGTGCACCCCACTCCAAAATCGCTTATACCTTGGGGGTTAGGGCACTCACCCAGGAGACCTGGGTTCAAGGCCCTGTCCCTGAATGATTCACACTTGAGTCTACCACATCCCCGGTAAGTATTCTAACCATGAGGATATTGGGTGTATGGGGGGGCTCTTCCTCCTTATTTTCTGTGACTCTATACCAATGGTTTTCAAACTTTTTGTACTGGTGACCCCTTTCACAGAGAAAGTCTCTGAGTGTGACCCCCTCCTCCTTAAAAATTAAAAAGGGGGGGATTTAATTTAATGAGGGCTTGGGGCTGTCAGCTCCATGGAGTTGTGACTCCATGAGGGGTCATGACCCCCCGTTTGAGAACCCCTGCTCTAGACCTTCATTTCCTTAGCTCTTACTAAAAGGATCCAAAATGAAACATTTGAAAAGTTTCCCAACTTTTTCAATTAATTGAAAAGTCCAAGACATTTAAGGTTTGGTGTGTGAATGGAAATATTTTTCCAGTTTTTTGGAACTGCCAACGAACTGAAGAAACAGTTATTCTCACAGTTCTATGTCTATGTGGCTGGATACATGTTGATGCTGTCCATGGGCTGAAATGCGGCTCTTTGTGGTCCTTTGGTAACACTAATAAAAACACACCAGAAGCGCATACTTCTGGACTCATCCTACAATGATCGAGATGTTTCTGCTGACCGCCAGGATTTCCTTTTCCCTTGGGCTCTGCCTACTACCCCTATCTGAACCTCCAGTGCCATTCATTCAGGAAATAAAATAATGTCTGTAGGAACAGAAATACCAGAGCAGATATTCTACAGATATTAAGGGCTATACTTACAGGCCTGAAAGGGTGTCTTGCTGGACGTAAGGCAAAGCTTTGGCATTAGAAAGAATCTCTGGAGGCAGAGATGAAGGCTCCATGCGCTGGAACATAGGGGCGTTTTTCTGTAATAAAAAATAAACAGACTGAGTCCGTTTTAAGTGCAAAACATTTCTGCTGCATAAAAAAGAAATCCTTTGTACAGAAGGTTAAAAGCATGACAATGCTCCCCTTTCCTGAATCCATCTTCTGGACTGCTTTCTATCTGTCTAGTATAACCTCTACACTGCTATGAATACATTTGCTTTAAATCACTCACCTCTTCTTTTACCCGTCATCTCCTTCACTCACCCATCCCTTAAACCTTCAGATGGTCACTGTCTTAGTGCTGTGCCAGCCACGTGCTGTCAGCAGGTCGAGAATCTGTGTGTGGTCAGCATCTTGTCTGAAGGCCACATTGATACAGAACCCTCGCTCTGAAACCGGTGTGAGCTCTCCGCTCTCCTCACAGCCAAAAAGCACCAGCCATCTCTTGCAGTGGTTGAACCTCACCTGTTCCTCCAGCTGCTGCTTCTGCTTCTTTGCTTTGCTCTGCTTATAGTAGTCCATGATCATCATGGCTGCATATATTTTGCCCACCGTCAGGTCAGAAGCTGCAAGCATAAGGGGAATACTTTTATGTTAGCAGAATCAATAGGTGGGAAGGTCTGAAGACTCTATTGCCCACCCCTTTGCGATCTCATGATACCCATCTTACTCTCCTTATCAAACTCTGTTCACTGCTCCAGAAGAAATGGAATTAAAAGACCAAGTATTGGGGGTGGAAATCCCTCCAGATTTAGGACAGTGTGGAGGTGGACAGCTTAGAATCACAGTAATGAAACACTGGAGATATGCAGCCTCATCAGGCCGTTGCTGTAACACCATCAACAGAAAGGGGGAACAAACAATCCTCTCCCCCTCACACATGTATAGGTCAGAGGATCCCCCGATCAAAGGGGTTTGATCTGAGACGATCACTGCATGCTATTTATTTTCCAAGCGGGTCCAGGGTGTTGGGGTGGAGCAAGGAGAAATTTTGCTCGTGTTAGAGAAAATCTCTTCTGGGCTTCTCCTTAAGCAATGTGCTGCTATTGCCATGTTTCTGGTCCCCTTGCGGGAGATGCCTCCCGCACCCTGGCATTGTGAGAAGTTGGCAGCAATGATGCAGAAGGAGGAGACTCACTTTTTGGCAGGGGCACTAGTACATCCAGCATCTTCTGGGACAGGTGAGGCCAGATGGCCAGAATCTCCTTTTGCAGCTCTGAATCCAACTGCTGCCAGTCTGCACCACCTGGAATAGAGAGACAGAATGGGTCCACACAGACTACCGAAGGGATGGGCTGCAGGAAGGCCAGGAGGTCCTTATGGGTATGTCTACACTGAACATAAGGATGGCCATACTGGGTCAGACCAATGGTCCATCTAGCCCAGTGTCCTGTCTTCTGACAGTGGCCAATGCCAGGTGCTTCAGAGGGAATGAACAGAACAGGCAGTCATCGAGTGATCCACCCCCTGTTGTCCACTCCTAGCTTCTCGCAATCAGAAACTAGGGCCACCCAGAGCTTGGGGTTGCATCCCTGACTGTCTTGGCTAATAGTCATTGATAGACATATCCTCCATGAACTGATCTAATTCTTTTTTGAACCCAGTTATACTTTCGGTCTTCACAACATCCCCTGGCAACAAGTTCCACAGGTTGACCATGCATTGTGGGAAGGAGTACTTCCTTTTGTTTTAAACCTGCTGTCTATTCATTTCATTGGGTGACCCCTGGTTCTTGTGTTATATGAAGGAGTAAATAATAGTTCCCTATTCATTTTCTTCACACTATTCATGATTTTGAAGACTCTATCATATCCCCACTTAGACATCTCTTTTTCAAGCCAGACAGTCCCAGTCTTTTTAATCTCTCTTCACATGGAAGCTGTTCCAAACCCTTTTTCATTTTTGTTGCCCTCCTCTGTACATTTTCCAATTCTAATGTATCCTTTTTGAGATGGGATGACCAGAACTGCTTGCAGTATTCAAGGTGTGGGCGTACCATGGATTGAAATAATGGCATTATATTTTCTGTCTTATTATCTATCCCTTTCCTAATGGTTCCTAATGTTCTGTTAGCTTTTCTGACTGCTACTGCCATTAAAAACTCATGGCCAGCCCGTGCCAGCTGACTCAGGCTGATGAGACTCGGGCTAACGGGCTGTTTAATTGTGGTGTAAATGTTCGGGCTCAGGCTGAAGCCTGGGCTCTAGGACGCTGCGAGGTGGGAGGCTCCCAGAGCTCGGGCTACAGCCCAAGCCTAAATGTCTACACAGCAGTTAAACAGCCCCTTACCCCAAGCCCAAGTCAGCTAGCAGGGGCCAGCTGCTGGTGTCCAACTGCAGTGTAGACACCCTATGAGTCCAGCTCCATGCCCTGGGCATAGCTGAACGTAATCCTTTCCGTCTCAAAAGTTAAGATGGATTTGCTTTTAAATGATATGGCACCATGCAGCCATAACTGAGAGAAAAAGCCACTACCAACAAGTGGCAACTCTGAATGGGAACATCCAATGGCATAAAGTGCTAGAAGGGAAATCAAATTCACATAAAAGCGTCTCACCCAGTGCAGATCTCCCTCCCTCCATCCCCCACACACTTGCTGCTAGCCCACTGTCGCTTCCTTTAAACTAAGTGCTGGTGAAAGGTATTGACAACCCGGGAGAACAGGGGTAACCCAGGTGTGATGTTACTGACATAACCTGCAACCATATAGATCATTGTTGCAACCACTGTATGTATTTGCAGCAAATATTGTACAAAGATTGCCATGTAAGGTGTCTATGGAAAGGTTGTGATTTGCTGATTATGATTATGCTAGCTGTATGTGTGTGTCATTTTTGTATTTAAAGTTATAAATATTGGCTCTATACTGTCTGTATTTCAAACTTGTGCTATGCTTCTGGGTGACACCCCAGACAGTTTGGCATCAGTACTGTCTAGTCTGCTTGATGGCCCATTAAGGACCATCAGCTATACAACTGACCCACTGAAAGAAGGCAGATATACCTTATGACTCAGCAGTGCATGCAGGGACATGCCTATGGACAGAACTCTAAGGTTTTTTCATGCCATGTACTGGAATGCTTGTCTTTGGAACAAAGAAAGGACACATAACAAGAGACTATAAAAGGCTACTGCAGCTCCTCCATCTTGTCTTCAATCCTGCTTCTTGCCTCTCGAGGGACTTTGCTACAAACTGAAGCTCTGAACAAAGGACTGAATGACCCATCCCAACTGTGGATGTACTCCAGAGACTTGATTTGAACCTGCAATTTATTCCACCACTGCTACAAGCCTGAACCAAGAACTTTGCCATTACTGTATATAATTGATTTCATTTAACCAATTCTAGCTCTCATCTATGTCTTTTTCCTTTTATGAATAAACCTTTAGATTCTAGATTCTAAAGGATTGGCAACAGCATGATTTATGGGTAAGATCTGATTTATATATTGACCTGGGTCTGGGGCTTGGTCCCTTGGGATTGGGAGAACCTTTTTTCTTTTACTGGGATATTGGTTTTCCTAACCATTCATCCCCATAACAAGTGGCACTGGTGGGGATACTGGGAAACTAGAGTGTCTAAGGGAATTGCTTGTGTGACTTATGGTTAGCCAGTGCAATAAAACTGAAGTCTTCTCTGTTTGGCCAGTTTGGTTTGCCTTGGTGTGCAAAGGAACCCCAGCCTTGGACTGTAACTGCCCTGCTTTAAGCAATTTGTCCTGAATTGGTACTCTCAGTTGGGTACCACCAAAGCCAGCATCGTTACACCAGGCAGAGCCACTGCAAGCTCCCCTATATGGCCTTACCCACAGGCTTCACATTTCACCTGGTGCAGCCACCTCTGGGATGAGAAGCTAATTCCACCCCCCATGACCCATTCAGACCATGGCCTCTGAGCTGAGGCTGTTAAGAAGGGCGCCAGTTCATGCCAGATTTGCTGGCGACATGGATACTTCTCCACTGGCCCCGTGGCTGAGGCCACTACTCCAGTTCACATTCACACAGGCCACTGGATAGCTGTGAAATGGGGTTGGCTTTCGGTTTCTTACACCTGGCCCCCAAGACACCCAGTGCCATGCCCTGTCCATTGACTTTCTACTTGTCTCTTGCTATGGACCAAGAATGGGCAGAGTATTGGAGTGAAGTAATTTCCACATCCTCATAAGGGTTATTTTAAATATTTCCCTTTCTAGGGGTCTCCCTCCAGGGCTCCACCCACTCTTCCCCACCTTTCAAGGTCACACCCTGCGCTCAGCAGCCTGTGGGACTTCCACAGGCTCCTATGAATGCTGCTTTCTGCCCTTTGGGCAAAAGAGGTTGCTAGAGAACATAAGGTACTTGGAGTCGGTTTTTGTGATTCTCTTCTGTTAGGAGGAGGGGAGCTGTCCTCCTACATCTCTCCCTCTGGCTGTCATGGCTAGGAGATACGTTCATGCTTTCCGAGCACCACAGCTTTAAGTGGAAAGCTGCCCATCCTGGAAGAGGGCAGTTTCAATACTTATAAGGAAAGCAGCTCCTTCCGGACCCGAAGATAGTTTCACGCTGGAAAGGTTACAGAGCCAGCCACAGACTGGGGTTGATTTCTCTCTTGCCTTTTCTTACTAGCAATTTCCTCCATCCCTGCAGCTGACCCCAGAGCTATGATCCCACACTTTGCCCTTCGTGTCCCCGTGATGGCAGTACATATTGCTCAGCCTGCCAGAGGAAGCAGATAGGACTGAATGAACGGCCCCCTGCCCCTTGCCAATGTAATAAATCAGCTCCACCACCCGTCCCGCCATCTGCACTGACCGCTCCTGAATTCTTATGCCGCTGCTCCCCACCCTCACCTTTAGCGATTTTGATGTCCAGTGCTGTTCGGATCAGCGCCATCAAGGTGGAGGTGAAATGGACCGTCATGTCCTCGGCCACAGGCATGTTCATCAGCACCAGCCTCTGCGCAAGAAAGAGAAAAAACAGCAGGCAAAAAACAATATCGAAAAACACACTGAGCAGGCAGGAGGGGAAAAAGCAAGAGAGCAGGTAAAACAGCACAGCCAAAAAAAGAAGGGCAAGGATCAGCCCCTCCTTCCCATTCCAGCTCCTTCCACCCCCCCCCCAATATTCCAGCTCACTGCTTTCCTATGCCTGTCATTTGGCTCTCCAGGACCCTATGCTACAGCCCAAGAGCAACCTCTTAGCCTGGAGTGTGAGGGGGTGTTCCCTGTGCTTTCTGAAAGGACTCCTGAAAACTCAGGGATTTGGCTCTGGAAATTACAGAGGGGGAGACAGCCCCAGGGGAATCGTTCCATCTCCTGCTTCAGAGCAGCTTTGCAATCCAGCTTCCGCCCCATCCCCTGGGGACACCCCTAAACCATGGGCACTTCTGATTGGCAGGCTTGCCTAGTATGCAACATCCTGGCGCCCCCTTTTTGAGTCTTTCAGAGATGACGTTTGCCGGCATATGATCACACATGCATAGGATCCAACTTATCCAAGGGGGAGATAGAGAGAGGGCAGCCGGGGAGAGAGAGGAAGGCGACCAAGGCAGGAGAGGCAGGCCATGCTCCCTTCACCCAGAGTGGGACAAACTCAAATGGCCAGATCCACTTTCCAGAGAGTATATTTTGCTCTGTGTATACATCAGGTTTCCCTCTCCCACACCTACCCACATCCATCCCATCCTTAGTGCTTCCTGCTGCATCATGCACAGCAGTTCTCCTGGGCACAAAGATTCTCACCCAGCCACAACTCTAGCAGGGGTGTATGTGGGAGCAAGAGAGAGTGCTTGTGCAAGTGTTAGCAACTACAGAGGAATATGTGGGTGCAGAGGCTGTTGCTAGCTGGAACACTGCAGACACTATCAGCATTCAGTAGGGGAAGTCTGGAAGCCATGTTCTGGGGAGATCCTCCAGTGGCTTTTGAACCAAGTATCCCAGCCCCTGATCTTGGAGTCTCCCTCGTAATTCTCTTTGAGTTTTGTCTCCAACAGGGTATCCCACTCTGCCTACCTTTTTGGGCCAGCCTGCCCAGAGCTCAACATTGCACAGCTCCTGTCCCATTCAGAGCTTCCTCCCACACCACACATCCCATGCAGCTGGCCAGCAGGTTCTAGAGTGCCTCCCCAGAGGCAAGAGCAGAGGGCACTGCACCAGCAGAGCAATCAAAGGGTCAGTTAAAGATAGTCATTCTAGCGCCCAAAGGTAAAAATCCCCAGCAGGCAAAGGGATGGGACTCTCACCAGCTCAACCTTAGCATGGAGTGTTCTCTTTCCCGATTGCACGAGCTCTCCCTGGGGAACTAGTGCCAGGCTGGCACACCATGATCATTGCACGTCCAGGCCTACAGGAGGAACCCCCATAGCCTACCATCTTCTCATTTCAACATTTCCAAGTGAGCTGAGCTGGGAGCAGTATGGTTCAGGGTCATATAGGTGATGGGACATCCTGGAGCTTCCTCCATCACTTGGAGGAGGCCTAGTTCCAGAGATCCCCTATCAATCCCACTTGGGGGGCGGGGGCTGTCCAATTGTCTCTACTGCAAAGGGGCTGTATTATCCTTTCACTTCCCATCCTTATACTGAGCCAGATTTCCGTCCTTTCCCATAACAGGAATGCTACATTCCTGGGTGTCCTGGTGAGTGTGTCATACCTAAAACAGAGCTCTGTCAGAGTGGACAGTACCTCTCCTTACGGGGCATGTGATTTCTGATTAAATCAAACCATGTTGGAGCTTCCTGAGTATTCAAACAGTTCCCCCTCCCCCTCAGCGCTAGCCCAGAAGGAAGGAAGGAAGGGTTGGTCTACCTTATAGGCCACTTTGGAGGGACATCTCTTGCCGAGGCCTAGCGGTGGTGACATGAGAGTCAGCATTTCATACATCTCAGTGTAATGGATGCGGCCACTGCTCATGGAGGAGGAAGGGGTGGATGGGAAAGATGGGGAGGAGGAGTAAGGGAGGGAGGGTGGAGGAGAGGAGAGGGAGGAAGATGCAGCGAGAGAGAGAGGAGAGGAGAGGAGAGGAGAGGAGAGGAGAAGAGGCATTCCCAGAGAGCAAAAACAAACAAACAAACAAAATAATAATACGGGAAACAGGAGAGAAAAAACAAATGGACAAACAGGAAAAGAATAGGAAACCCGTTAATCAAGGCAAATCATACACAAAAGTGTCTGTCCTGATGAGGATTTATATCACTCCGCACACAGCCCCAGGAACACCAGTTTAAACCACTCGCCTCTCCAGCTTTCTGCTGCTGCTGCTGGCTAGTTCTACTTTTCCCTGCAGTTTTGGTATTCGCTTCCTACTCTGAACCCACCCAGCCCACCCCTCCAAAATACAGCTGTTCCACAAGTCCCAGGGCTGTGTGCAAGTGGCATAAATCAGATATACGGCGCTGAAGCAATGGGTTATTTGGGATGTGGTGGCACATACCTCTGTGACACAGAGGAACCAAGTGTTCCATGGACTCTGCCGTTTCTTCCCTTTCTGGGTCCCAGGCACTATGTCAAAATGTCACATAACCCATGGCTGGAACGTCGTGTATCCCCATCTTGTAATGTCTATGCAATTGGGGGCAGCGTCTTGCATAGAAGGCAGTGGGCCAGGGTCATTTGTCAAAGGAAATATGCCCAGTTGCTTCCGTCTGGCCTTGTGGATGGAGCACTTTCCCACCATGCACCAGTGCAAAAGGCATGCTAGTGGCTGAGAAAAGAAAACCAGGAGGAAAGTTCTGCATGCCATGCTCCCACCCCGGCTCTCTCCCACATGCTACTGCAAGTTCCACCAGGTTGGAGTTTAAAGAGTCTCAGCAGAGGCAGCTGTTTGGTCTTCCAAGATTGGAGCTCATTGGGATTCCCCCAAATGGAACAGTTACTAAGATTGCTTCCTTGATGGATTCCCACCTTGTGCTCCTCTGTTTGCAATGACCTGTCCAGATCTGTTGAGCTGAGGAACAGTATCACATATTTGTCATCTGATGGATTTCCTTTCTGGGACTGACCTCTTTCACAATGAGACATTTGGGCTGCACCTCTCTTCCTGCAAATACTGATGGCAGTTCAGATAGGTCTCACAGGACCCCCAGGCTTGGCCACTTCTCTTCTGCCGTTGCACCAGATGAATACTTCAACGTCTATATTGAAACACCAGATGGATGTTAATGGATAAATGTAAATGCTTAGTAGTGACCATATTAAGTATACACATGGAGTGGCGAGGCAGCCATTGCAGAGGCATCTGAAGAAGGTATTTCAGGTAGGGTTGACTGGGAAAGCAGTCAGTTCTAGAGAGGAAATTGTCAAGGAACAAACATTCCATTTAGGATCCTGACCTCTTTCCCAGTCAGATGTAGCGAGCAATAAGGAAACATTACTAGAAAGAAACAGATAAGGAGGACAGAGGAAGAATATTTCCTCTTCTCTAGTATTAGTCTAGTTTGGGAGCAGCTTCCTCTTGAATGATGCTACCACCGAGGACTGGAGGTACAGGTTGCAGTGCTTTCTATAGGTCTTGCTGCATAACCTCGGGGCAGCTTTGCAGATTCTCTCTGTAGCAGCTGATGCCCTTTCTGTCCAGGACGCCATCAAGGAATGTAATGAGTGAGCTCTGTCCCATCCTGGAATTGGCATATTAGTGTCTGCAGAGACTTCAGAAATGTAAAAAGAAAAGGAGTACTTGTGGCACCTTAGAGACTAACAAATTTATTTGAGCATCGGATGCATCCGATGAATTGAGCTGTAGCTTACGAAAGCTTATACTCAAATAAATTTGTTAGTCTCTAAGGTGCCACAAGTACTCCTTTTCTTTTTGCGAATACAGACTAACATGGCTGCTACTCTGAAACCTGTCATTATTCAGAAATGTAGCACTCGATCCAGCTGGCTATGGAGGATTTTGATGTGTTCAAGACCAGGCATTTAGGGCAAAAGTAAACAAATGAAGATAATGTTTCCTGAATGGGTTCATTCCATCTGGGTAAATTTTAGCAGTTCTTTTCACAGCTAGCATGCTCCTCCCCAGAAGTGCGGAACTTTTCACCAAAATGAAGGAAAAATGATTTCCTGTGAGGCGTGGAAGGAAGAGTTTTCCTTGGTAATAAATGACTGATATATGAGAGCTATGTTATCCTCACAGAACATGCTGTAAGTTTTGTGTCTTCTCAGAGCAAAAATTTCACAGGCTTCTTATCAACACGATTGTGACCAGAAAACTTGTCTTAATGACAAGGAAGAACAGGGAAACCGGAGCCATCAACCCAAATGGGGTGGGTAAATGGCTTGTAGCACTGTGGGCAGATCCCAGACAGGCCTAAATGCTGGTTTGGATGGAAGGGACATTGATCATCTGGCAATCCATCAGTAATTGGGCATGTCTGCTTTTATAGCACAGTTTATGAATGAGATGCAAAATGTGATGGGTGGAGGGTCTTAGGCTCAATTCTTGGCTGGCCTATAAGAAATCCAGAACAGGAATGCCTTGTTTCCCATCTTAGCATCACTAAGAGGATCCTGTTTGTATGCTTTGCATAAACGGAAAGGGAAGAAAGCCTGCAGGTGGCTAGGAGATTATACATGGCCTTGCACTGCCCATCTTGGTTAGAAATTAGTGTTCAACATCCAAAGTGTCAGGCTCAGATAGTCTGGGCTGTGATGCAGGAGTGGACTCGTTCAGATGGGACGAATCTGTTGGGAAGGTGAACTGCAGGTCTCTGTGACTGCTCTGTTAGGGCTGAACCATGGTGACCATCTTGGACAAATTGTGGCGAGAATGACCATCACTTCCACCTTTTTAAAAATAATCTTTTAGTCTCTCTTCCTAGTAGTAGTAGAAGGGAAGTGGGTGGCACAAAGAAGCAGATTTGGCTAATCAGTGAGTCAGAGCTTCCGTTCCCAGCAATCTCTGGTCTGCGTTGCTGATGAAGAGCTTTGCTTTCATGTTCTGACCAAATGTGAATAGGTCCCCTGGGGGAACCTAGCTCGTTGGATCTCAGCTAGAATACTTCTCGTTTCCACTTTGATGTGTCTGTCTGCTGATGGCCTAGCCAGACAGCTTTTGTATTCAGTGTCCCATTTTTGTGCACTGTCCTGATGGAGGCCAAGCAACATTCTGCCCAGGAGACTATCTCCATCACTTTGGCATTTAGACCTGCCTTCTTGTGGATTTATGCATGGAACAGCCATTGTCCCATCTGAACGAATCAGAGAGTGCTCCTTCTTCACCTCTTCTTGAGTCATCGCTCTTTTCTCTTTGATCCTAAATATGTTCCTTGTGCCCCGTGGGTCCCAAGTGTGCTCCTCAAGCTGAAAGGCTGGTGTTTGTAGTCAGAATTTTTGGATGTGGATTGTGGAGGAAGAATGGTACCATCATGTGTGCTTCCTGTTTTCATCAATTGTGGGTGGCACCTCTCCTTTCCTTTGCATCTCTTGTTGGGAATGGTTTTAGGAAGTATTTAATTTGTGCTGGGGCTTGCCAGGGCTGAGCCCCAGCACCTCTCAGCTTAGCAGTTCATAGCCCCGGCACCTCTGGGCTTGCCATGCCAGTTATGAAAGTCAAAACTTTGCTTGAGTCCCAGCACTTAATTGCTTGAGTCCCAACCCCTCTTTCATTACAAATTAAGCACTGGTTCCAGACCTGTAATAGGAATCCCTGAAGCTCTTTCATGGGCACTTTTGCCCATTGAGTGATCTCTATATATAAGCCCAGAAGACTCAGTAGTTGCAGGTGAAGATGGATGGAAGATGCTGGGTTCCTTGACATCATGGAGGTAGTGGAAGTTAGTGTCTCCATCCTGAATTTCACTACCTTCATTGACCAGTCTCTAGAGTTCTAAGATAGCCCCACTCCTCCAGATTTTTATCTGACTGTGAAGAATTGAGGGGAGAGTTCCAAGCAGTTTTCATGCTGAGAGACAGGCTGTTCTGTCCCTAGCTCTGGGACGTGAAAGATCTTCAGGGTGGATCAATGTTTCTCAGCACCTCTTGAAGTTGGAGAAGGACTAAAGAAGGGATGGGTAGGGGGAGAGTTTGGGGCTCCAAAGTATTCATACTGCGACTCTCTTCTGTATCTACCTGTCAACTAGACTCTCAGGCTTGAAAAGTGTAATGCCCATGAATCCGCCTGCTATGAATGTAACTTCCTTAGCAGTGAATTCCATTTGTCATAGTTCTGAGGAGGTTGATGCTTTTTAGGAAGTTGCACGAGGACATTGTGGCTTTTGTGAAGTGGGTGGTTGTCAGTGAGACTCTTAGGGCAGCTGAAGAAGCTTAGCAGTCCCTTCTGATCAGGTCTTCTATCTTCTTGTCTGCAGGGTATTCTGGGAAGAAAGAACCTTCAGCAAAAATTACCATGCCCTTTGCCAGGAAGGCCACTGCTGCATTGGCTGAAAGGAAGATGAAGACAGAGTCTTTGGCTTCTCAGCCCATGTGGAATTTCAGGACTAACCAACCATGCCTTTTGTCAGGAATCTCCCACTCTTTCCAAATGACTTCTGCAAAGGAGGGATAAAGGGACACACCAACTTTTCTTGTAATTCTGGACAGGAGAGATTTGCTCTTGGCTTTAGCCTACTCCCCATGGTTTCAAACATGCCCAGGGAAAGAACCTCTCTGCTTCTCTGGCAGAGGGCTATGTTGGGAAGACAAGAGTTCCCATGGTGTGGAGAAGAAGCTGGTGAAGGAAGATGAGGATCTGGGATGCTTTCTGTCCTCTCTTGTGTTTTCTAGCCATTTTGCCTTTTGGAAGGAAGATTCTCAACCACATCAAAGATGAGTCTATTTTCTTCATTGGGGCTCAGCCCCTGGTGGAGTGGGAGAGGCTTCTGTAACTGATGAGGAAATGCTGGGATACATCTATCTTGAAAAAGCCAAGACCCCCTGCTTGAGAAGGAAAGTTGGAAAGCACGGCAGCCTCTTCACCATGTGAGTCCATTATCCACTTCAGCATAGGGGTGAAGCCACTGGGGATTTTCCCTTTTCGACTGAACCACAGGGGTTGAGGGGACTTTTGTGCTATCCCCAAGGTCATTGAGGACCATCCAGCTTGTTGAGTTCCAGGCGCTGAAGATGATTGACCCACACTCTTGTGACACTCTTGGGCTGATGATGGGGGTAGAGGTGGAGGCTACACCATGCCATCCAAACTCTGAACCCCCTTCCCTGGTATAGTGAGGGACTATAGACTGGGAACGATTGTGGCACAGAGCACCCCTTTTGCAACTCCCAAGAGAGTCTCCTCCCAAAAGGAGCATCTCTGGTTCTTCTGCTTGCTCCACCTGACCTGTTCTGCCAAGTTGGGAGAGAATAAATGGGGAGAAGGAGCTCAGAGGGTTGTCCTGTTCCAATGCAAAGATTTGGACCCCCTGAGGAAGAAGAGGCAGATGGGAGGAAGATTTTGCTCACTGCTGCCCCAAAACGAGCTTGAAAAATGGGACGGCAAAGGATCTGGCTGGGGTGCCAAACGGCTGCTTTATTTGCCCTGCCAGAGGCAGAGAATTTAGCACAAACAGTGGCAGAGTGTGGCCAAGACCCTCATGGACAAGTCTGAATTGCTGCTGGAAGAGAAGCACAGCCCAGATGTCTTGGACTGGGGGGGGGGGAGATCAGAATAAACCAGAAGCCATTGAGTCCAGCTGCTGGAGTCCCAATGGGTCACCTGCTCCACTGAGTTGTCATCTTTTTGCATCATGGCAAACCAAGAGCCGTGGTCCCCATTTGTCACCATTATGTGATAGCTCTTCATAGCCACTGTGCACCATGGTAGAAAACTGCAGTGTCCTGCGAGCTACCACAGCGACTGAACCTCTGAACAGGATTCCAGCGATTGATCAATGGGGTCTTTGCCTCGTTCTCCTTTCTAGTTTGCGCTCCCTCTTTCCGGTGATGTTCCCGCACCCCTGGCTTTTATTCCTTCTCATCCTCATCCCCTAGTTGTAAACTATATTTGGTCTCCATTCATCACAGGAAAGAGTTCCCATTGGGACAGCTCTGTGATGCTTGGAATTAAAGGTGCCTTCTCTGTGCCACAGGCAACATTCACACACTGCACAAGTGTTTTGGGAACTCCAGGGTTCTCTGCTTTAGGGAGGAAGGCAAGGGAATCAATTTGTCTAAATCCACATCAATGGGGCTCTAAGACGGATCCCCCTCCCCTGTTCCCTAAGGTAACAGCTGCTGGTTCTGGGCGGGGTTGGACCTCTTTAAACTCAAAGGAAAGCAACGTGAGGGTTCTCTTGTGAGACGCAGTGGTGGTGGAGCAGAGGAGGGTGAAGGAGGGGTTAATGGTGCGTCCCGTTGCCAGGTTATGGCTGGGGACTGGGAGGCAAACCTTGCACGCCACCCTGTAGGGGCAGTTCTTTCCCAGGCCCAGAGGAGGCGAAATCACCCGTACTAATTTGTACATATCCTTATACGGGATCCTGCCGCTGTAAAGGAAGCACACGTGGGTTAATAGGACACTGAGATAACGGAGAAGAGGAAACGAGAGCTTAACCAGGGGTCAGAGACCCAGTTCAGGTCCATGTCTCTCTCCTTCTGGCTCCAACAGACCCAGACTGGAGAAGGCTGTGAAAAGTCACCACTATATAGGCATAGCTAACACATTCTCCATTCCAAAGGGGTTAGCACCCTCATCCTCACCCAAACTGGGGATTCCCCATGGAAGGTCTTGCCCTAAAGGTGCACTAGCTCAGATACCCCAAGTCCCAATAATGCCATATCACAAGCCTACGACTGGTCAGAGCAATCTGAAATCCAAGGACATGATTGCACATGAGTACACAACAACTTGTTTAGGGTTCTAGGAATCTTTGCACTTTTATGGAATTGCACCTAGTTATACCAGCAGAAAATTTGCCCTACGTGGTCAGTTCATTATAGAAATCAGTTAATTAATCCTCACAATATTTCTATGAGATCAGTAGATGAGTATATTTTAACTCCATTTTACAAATAGGGAAACTGAGGCATGGAGAGTTAAAGTGACTTGCCCAAAGCCACACAGCTGTTCAGTGGCAGAGACCACTGAAGCCTCCCTGGCCACTATTAGAAAACCCAGGGGGTGAAGCTGCTTTGTCTGTTATTTCCTCTGGTCCCACCACATTTTTCTCCCTACCCTAGGTACTTTTCCATCACTGGCCAGAGATAACCCAACTTGTCTAGGCAAAACCATTCAGAACAGAGTGCAGGCAACTGGACAGAGTACATGGCGTCCCTATGGGTCCCTTTATTTAATGTAGCTGTGGGCCTCTGATGACATTCATTTATTTATCCATCTATCCCCTTCTCAACATAGACCTGCAGCTCCATTCAGGTGACAGGACCCGCTCCCATCTAGTGACCCTTCCCCACTCAGTGATGGGGATTAGAGCTGCCACCAATCTAAAAATTAGCCTAGAGCAGCTTTTTTCCTCCCAGTGTTTCCCATAATAACCAGCTAGACTCCATGACAAAACAGCATGGGCTCTCTTGCTTTGTGAGACTTGGTTGAGAGCAGGCACTGTACCACATTTGGAAAATGCCATCCACAGGGCCTGACAGCAGGTTCTTTCTTTGACTGGACTGAAGAACCCATGGTAGCACCCAGTTCCCAGTGCAAAGGGCACTAGAAATTGCTGGTATCAAAACGTCACCCTTCCTAAACTTCTGAGGAGAGAATGAGCCTGCTTTGCACTGCTTGGACCTCCCAAGTGTACATGACCATAGCGTCTCTGCTCTACGGCACCACACACTGAAGTCTCAGATCTGTACGATGCATGTGCATCTGATAAGAGGACAGCCCTGCCACTCCAGCCTTGGTGATGCTTTCACAGCGTGGGATGCTGCTGATGAGAAGCAGTCCTGGAGAGATGGCATCCACTAACTTGAATCAGGCTGGAAAAGGTGCTGAAGTAGATCATGCTAAGGACAGATAATGTTAGGAAAAATCACTGCCTGGATTAGCTCTCAGTAAGCAAAAAATCAGGTTGCAAAGATGTGAAGGTGGATTGATTCCAAATGGTGAGCTTCCAATTGGAGCAGAGTTCCGGAGCTGACATCATCTCGTGCCTGCAGCACCAAGTGTATGTGGATTCAAAGAGGCTGCCCAAAGTGCTGACCCAACACCGACAGGAGATGGAGCCCTGCGGCACTCGTGGTGCCAATGAAGATCTGCACCCAGAGAGGGCACTCACAGTATTCCTAATGCCAATAAGGCTGTGACCAACAGCCCTGATGCACTCCCAGCGCTGCTGAGGGTTAGACCTCAGTAAGCTGCCTCAGAAACACTCCCAGTGATCTCAGGCATGCAAGCTGAAAGCAGCCTTCCTGGAGCACTACTGGGGGTTGTGTCTGGAGCAGTCACCCTAAAGCACTTTCAGCTCCACCCCAATGGCCATGTGAGAGACCACCCTGACGCAACGCTTCTCCAGTGTGGCAGCGCTAGATTGACTTGCTCTCCCAAGTGGGAGCTCTCTTTTCAGAGGGATCCTGGAGCGGCTGCCTGAGGAATCATTAGAGGATTCAAAAGCCTTCTCTTGTCTCAATAAGGATGAAGTGCATTGGCCGTATTAAATCTAGCCCTGTCCTCAGGCTCATCCCCATCCAAAGCATCTCAACCCTTTCTCAGTGTTTGAATAAGGTCCTGAGCGGCTAAATTAGCAGGAGCCCAGCTACCTTCGCAGTCTCTCTACTGGGCTCACGCATTGATTCAAATAGCGATTTTGCACACTCCGGTGCACAAAGTATTTGGGGGCTGGATGAGGGACAGTTGCTTGCAGAGTGTCTTGAGGGTGTGGGAATCTGACTGGCAGGAGGAAAATAGGAAAGGAGGAAGATCCAGAGCCAACAGTTGGAAGGTGGTGGTGTGCGGAGGTAGCTGGGGACTACCATAGGAGCTACAGAGAGGGATGCAGCAGGAACATCCAAAGGTTTGGATAAACACTGTACGTATTATGCTTATCTGAAAAGAACCAGCCAAAACCTTTGGACTTCAGCCCATCGCTAGTTATCAAAGGAGCAGGATGCCCGGGGGCTATAAGGCGGCCCACGAGCAGGACGGTGGCTCCATGCCATTGGACCTCCCGGGAGCCAGCCAGTATTTTCCTCTCACAGCTGCATGTTCCAGCAGCTCTGATTCCCTTCCCTTCCCTGACTGTCCCAGGTATTACAGCCAAATGGGTTCCCAAAAAAAGGGGCTTCGAGAGGCCAGGGAAAGGAGGAGGAAGTTGGCTACATACCACGCAGCTCTGTCATATTCCGCCCAGATCCGGACAAACTCATCTAAGTGATGAGGCCCCAGGATGGAGGAATCCCGAGTCAGGTATTCAAAATTGTCCATGATGACAGCCACAAACAGATTGAGCATCTAAGTGAAAAGGAAAGAGACAGAGAGAAAGGGATGGAGAAATAGATACAGAGCATAAGAGAGGGAGGGAAGATGGGAGAGTAATATATGGAAGAAGACAGAAGAAAAAGGAATCTGTAAATAAAGAGCATGGCAGTTTTGTGGCAGCTCCCCCATGCACAGAACTCCTATTGAAGTGCATGCGTGGAGCAGCTACAGAATCAGATGCTTAATTGTCACACAGACCAATAGTGATATTTTCAAACACAGCATCCGACTAGGTGTACAGTGTATCACAATGGAAATAGCCTCTCTTTGGTGTGTCAGTAGCATCAGGCAGCGGACTCATCCCTGACACAGTACATGTCAACCTGTGTCCATTACGCTTGGGAGCTGTGGATTGTGCTGATCTGAATGTCCCACTAAACACCAGCATTTAACCTTCTGGCAGCCGAGAGCATAAGTAAGGAACCACACCACACTGGGCAAGAGGCAAGCAGGCAGAAAGGGTTAGTACATTAGGATGCCTCCCCTGGGCTGTGTCTAGCTAACCAGTGAGAATCTGAAGAGCACCTGGGCTCTCCTCACAACAGTGACTTGGCTGAGCCAGGGATCAAAGAGCACAGAAGCGAGGAGATCTAACCAATGCCTTCCGACAGTGCCTTCCGAACCCCACAGCGTTCTTTAGCTGAAAGGTACACGGAGGCAATGATCTTCTACCACCAGGATACTTCACCATTACATTTGGAGCACGGCATTTTATGCCCAGGGCTCTACCCTTTATTACTTCCATTTCCTTACATACAGTGTCCCCTCTTGTCTCTCTGTCTGTCCCTCTCATTCACAGTTTCTCTATCCCACACCTTTGCCTTCCTTTTGAAGGACAGGCAGAGTTAGACAGCCGACTGTAACTGGGGTTCTCCATCGCATTTCTGGCTTAGGGGCTTTGCTGTACAGGGAAATTTACCTGCATTATGTAACTGGTGCTATAGTTAAGAATATCCAGATGGAGAGTATATAGCCATACCTGGCACAACAATGGCCTTTTTTCAGAGTAGTTCATGTCGCCCTGGAGGCATAGTGGCTCCCAGCCTTGAGGACCTGGAGAGCTACTTTACCTTTGAATGAAGTCTCAGAAAGCAACTGTGAACTGAGACCAGACAGTGTAAGTGGAGCTCTGATACATGGACTGATACCACCTGCTTTGATCAGCTACATGTAGGGATGCCAAGAGCCACAGGCTGAGTGTCAACTGATTCAGTGCAAGCACGAATGGTGCCTTTCCCATGCACCCTCCTGACTGCACCCCCTTTTTTACAGAACAATTGAGATCACTTCACCCTCCATGTGTAGGCTCAAATGTGCGTGTGTGCATGCACACGCTGGTGGGGGGACAACTGTAACTCCCCCCAGTTTCCTGTCCCAGAGAGCACATATTATCTTTTGCAACCACAACTTCTCTGTTGAATGAAAAAATAGGGATAAGAGGCAGATACAGATTACATACATCGACTTGACCCAGAAAGCAGGTGGGTCTGCTCTCCATACTAGCAGTCACAGGGCAGATCATTTGAAATCCTAAATTAGCTGCAGGGCAAAATCTTGCTGAGTTGTATTTGTGATGAAAGGGACAGGCCTCTGGGTTAGAACAGCCCCTCTTTACCACTGTCCCTGAAATCAGCTAGGCATGGCTCTTACAGTGATAAAACCTTTCTTGCTGTCCCAGGTGTAAGAGTGCTAGCTTCTTTAGCAACAAGGGGTCACGTGAGGGTAACGGAACCTTGAGCAGAGAGCAGAAGGCGAGATCTCTCTGAGTCTCTCTGGGATTGGTGAATCCCACCAATCATGGAGTAGTGGAGGGGAGGGAGAGTAGGGTGGGGATGTCCCTGGGTTAGGAGCAGTCAGTGCTGAGTCCTCCCCAGAATTGAGAAATCAATGGAGTGGAAGGAGGTGAACTCACCAGGAAGGAGCAAAAGAAGATGAAGGAGACAAAGTATACGTAAGCCAGATCCGTGCCACAGTGCTCATTCTCATGCTGTCCGGACGTTGCCGTGGTGTCTGGCTCACAGCCTTTGCCTTCCAGGCATGACAGCATGATCTCCTGCCACGCCTCACCCGTGGCACTCCTGCATCCAAAACACACTCACCATTAACAGCTGCTCAAAGCAGAGCCCCTCACTGCTCCACAACTTTACTACATATGAGTGATATGCTTGGAAATTCACCACAACTGTCCCTTTGCAAATAAAATCTGCCACCTCAGAACTTATTGTCTCTGCCAATAACCAATGCCAGCGGCTTCTGAAGATGTCATAAAACCCCCATAATAAACTAAACTATACAGCACTGTATCACGGTGGGAGGCAAGGTGGCTTCCTGACTCCAGTTAGTGATCATCTTATGCCCTAAAGCAAGAGGAGAAAGGACCCTTGAATTCCAACCTAGATGGCAAGATTGCAGATGCTGTTCATAGACACAGCTGTTTCATTTCTACCCTGCAGCAGCAAGTTCCACAAGTCAGAAATCCAATGCCTGAACGTCAGCAGCCCAAGGAGGACAGGGAGATTAACAGCTCCAAGTGTAAAGCTAAAGAGCCATTGTTGTGTGTTTGGAGCTAAGGGATGTGTGATCCCCACCCACTCTGTCTAGCTGGGGCACCCCAGCTGATCTGCTGTGGCAGACACTCCTGCAGCCAGGCAAGCCTTCAGAATTATGACTCAGGTAGGGACAAGATGGGGAAAACTGATAGGTTTAGTAATGATTCAAAACGCACAAATACCTAAAAAGGAGCATAAGGGAGGCCAGGAAGCTGCGGAAGTTGTTGTGACGGTTAATGTGGCTTTCTTCATCTAATTTGATATTCCCAAAAACCTACGGGCAAAAAGGAAAGAAAACTCAACACACAAGAACTGCCAAGCCAGGAAGTGCACCAACTGGAATCGGTTACCTTCCCTTCCACCTGCCCGTGGAGCAGACAGCCGGTCTGATCTCAGCAAGGATTACACATCACAAAGGCTGCCCCTTCTGCTGGAGTGCACCCTTCAATTAATTTTTTAGCCAGCCTCAGAGAGTAGATTCGGCAATCCCAATATCTTTTGGGACTTTGGCCTGGGTTTCTCCGCTATTTACTCGATCTATTGCAGCTAGCTTTTCTTCTGAGTGTAGGAATGCTGACGCTTGCCCTCTGCCATTATATTAGGCCTACAGTTAACATTTTCTAATGTAGTATATATATTATATATATATATATATATATTACTATATAGCTACTATATATTATATCTCTCTCTAGCGTGACAATGGCTAAGTGTGCGTGATACATCTTTACCAATATCAGTAAAGACTTACAACACGTTTCCGCTCCACACTTCCTGTCAATTTCTATGTCAGCGAGTTAGTGAGCAAATCTGTAGCACTATATAGCAAGTTCCTGTATTACGTGTTAACGAGTCTTGCATGTTAAATAGGCAGCACTGGGAGGCATGGCGCTACCGCACATTAAGCGGATTCGCGTGTAAATGGGTCTGTACTGTATGTGCAGACATTTCTGATACACATCAATACATGAAAGATTGTGAAGCGCTCAGATATTATGGCAATTGGGGCTGTATAAGTATCTAAGACAAAAGACATCTAGATATGATTGTTGGTGGTTCTTGTGTGTGTTTCAATGGACTTTGAGTACATGCATCTTGAGAAAGAGGCATGGTCTGAACACAGAACTGGAGCCAGGAAGTCCTAAATTCTAAATCTGACTCTGACAGTGACACTTAACTTGTGCCTCAGTTTCCCATCTGTACAATGGGGATAACAGTAGTGACCTACAATCCTGAAGTGTAGTAGGGCTGAATAAGTTTGTTTCTGGAAAGTACTTTGAAGAGGAAAAGTATTGTGTTAGTATCATTACGTATCTATTCTACTTAAAGCATACCTAAAAATACACTAACTGCTGACTATTTTTCCCACAAATGGTTTTGGAATCTGTAATTGTAGAATATTTTCTGCCTCCAACTATTTTGCTCAAACACCGCCCACTCAGCACTGCTTGGGGAATTTGTTCACAAAGGTGTTAAAACAAATCAAATACTATCGCACCACAAGGGGGATTAAATCTGATGGCACTTGTGAGGGGCTGAGAAAGCCTGGATGGGGGGTGGGGAGGCAGGGGAAAGCCAAAAATAGACCAATAGAGTACAGTCAGTCAAATTTTTTTGGGGAAAACCCACTAAACAAGTAAATTTCCAAACAAAAGAAACCCGATTCTCTCTCCAGAGCAGTTGGCAATGACAGCCCTAGCAATTACTCTTCCCTCCCCCCGGTAGCCAAAGCGCTTCCCAGCTGTGAACATCAGGCAGTTTTAGTTGTCACGATGCCGCAATCACCGTGGAACGAAGCCCTGAGTGTTAATAGCCAAAGCTGCCTTCCCAGACATCGAGAGTGGGTCTTGGACAGTCTTCAAACCACAAGATCAATCCTGCAAACCACATAAGCATCTGCTTAACTTTAAACGCACGAACAACCCCACTGACTACAGTGGGGCTACTCCTGTGCTTATGAGCTTTGCTGGACTGCGGCCTAAAAGCCTGGTTCTGCAAAGCACTGCGTACCCTCAATTCCCACTGACTTCAACTGAAGGATCAGGCCTTAGCCCTGGTTTCTGCAACATGAGGCCTTCCCAAACCCATACAAAGATGTTGGGCAACAGAGATTAGCGAGAGGAACCATATCACCAAAGGCTCTCGCAAGGACCCTGTCAGACACAATGTTAGTTGTGAACTGGATTCTGCAGGTTGGGGCCAGACATTGGTAGGACCTGAGTCATTCCTAAGGCTTTAGGAACTAAAGAGTTCTGCTTGGAAAGAAAGAGGTAAACTGAGCTGTCTATGTGGATTGCCCACTTGAGCATAATATCAGAGATCTCTGATGATGTAATCCACAGGAAGGGTTCCATCTATGTGAGCTACATCACTGGAGTCACGGTGACATAATCCCTGGAGAAGGCAGTCTGGAGATGTACATTGCCAGAGGATTCTGGGGGACACACACTGCAACCTGTGGGTGTATTAAACACTACAGCTCCTACTGCGCAAGCCTTCAACCCTCTTCAGCACCCGACCTGGTCAACAGACTCCAACACAATAAGCAGATGCTAGACTGGATAATGCAAAAGTGGGTGACAGAGTGGACCACTCTTTACTCTGTCTGCCCCAGGAGAAGAAGCCTGTAGGAGCATATGCACACCTGGACGCCTTTGCTTACCTGCATCCCAATGATTGCATATATGAAGAAAAGCATAGCGATCAAGAGACAGACATACGGGAGGGCCTGAAAGGGAAATACACAATAGTCTGGTTTAGCACGGTAGAGGCTTCAGAATATTAGTAAAATGTAATAGCTTGTGACTTATGCTAACCCTGCTATTGGCTATTGCAATTAGTTGCAAAGAACCAGTCAGAATCACACTCCTTGCTGGAATGGTGCAACATCTTTCTGACTGCTGAATTCTAAAACAAATACAGGGACTAGAAATTAAAATGCCACATAATTGTGGTTTACAAAATACAGACAAAGAATTTAGCCTATGCAAAAGCACAACACCACACAGCGCTATTGTCAAACAGCTGGCAAAGCATGCTGGGTACTGATATGCAAATGAGCACATCCAAAGAGACCTCCAAGGACCCTCTGGAATGGTGCAGTCCCCTCCCCTCCATTTTTTGCAAGGAAGGTTTTACTGTTTCTCCCTCCTGCATTTAGAATTAGAGGTGGGTTAATTTTAAAAAGTTCAGAGGGTTGGTTCATATAAACTCTCCACACTTTGGACGCTGGTCCAAAATTTTCTGGTTCTTCCTGAACTCCAACAGCTCAAAAATATCATAAGAATAATGCTTAGTCCTGCCAAGAGTGCAGGGGACTGGAGTAGATAGCCTCTTGAGGTCCCTCTCAGTCTTACAATTCTATGATTCTAAGAATGACCCAAGTTGAGTAACTGTTCCACCGCCACACCTGCCCCCCACAGGGGAGACTGATGTGTCCTTTACCTTGAAGGACTGCACAAAGGTCCACAAAAGGATACGGATGGTGTAGCCCTGGCGGAGTAGTTTGATGAGGCGAGCTGCCCGGAACAGCTTCAGGAAGCTCATGTTGAAGCTGCTGGTGTTCACCAGCTGTGAGAAGATCAAACAATCAGAAGAAGGCAAAAATCACCACATCTATCCTACAACCCCAAGGAGAGGCAAGAAGCAAGGCACCCCCCTCCAGCCTTCCATCGCTGGTACAAATGTCCAAGGTCAGAATATTCACCTTGGTGTCTGTCAAGATGATTTCTGTGATGCTGCCAATCACAGTGATGAAGTCAAAGATGTTCCAGGTGTCCCGGAAATAATTCTGCAAAGAAAACATGTGGATGGGGAGCACAATGATGTCAGATTCAGGCAACACTGAAACACATGCCAAGTCTCCACACATCACCACCACAGATATTATCTTCTTTCTGTGAAACCAGTCTCTGGAATACTGTCTTGTGTCTGAGGGGGTTGTAGCCCAGAACATATCTATGGTGAGGCAGATTTTCTATAAGGTAACTCTTGCGTTGAATAGGCCAAACTGCTAAAAGGAGACACAGAATTCTCTTGTATTGTTAAAAGGGGAATATAAGAACAGAGAAACTACTGCAGTCCTGCCTGAAGGCACAATCACAAGTGGGTGAGCCCAGAGACACAGTTGTCTATTTAAACTATGCAGCGGAGTATCTATCTATGAATATTTAATACAGTCAGGTGCCTAAATGGCTATCTATAACTTCTGAAGTCAATGGAAGTTTTGCCTGAATAAGAATTTCAGGAACCGGCCTACCAATAACACTTTGCCTTTACATAGCACCTTCCATTTGAGGAAATCAAAGTGCTTTAAAAAGGTGTGTAAGTATCATTGTTCCCATCTGATAGATAGAGAAAGTGAGACAGAGAGAGCGAGCCCAGGAAGTCAGACATGCAGCCAGGAACAGAATCCAGGTCTTTTGATTCACAGTCCTTTGCTCTAAACACTAGACCATGCTGCCTCCCAGAGAGATAGACCTATGATTCAGAAAAGGGTTGCTGGTGTGCTGTGCACCCCAAGCACACATGCTGCTGGGATAGAGGAGGGCTCTTTGCCCTCACAAAACTGTCCATTGACTGGCTCAATATTCCGTCTCCATGTCACCGAGGTTGGTTATTCACTATTAATTATTATTTATCAAGTGCAATAGGTGTACATGGCCCCTGGTCAGCTTGCAACAAAAAAGTCACTGCCCCTTGCATCTTGCAATCTAACAGTAATAGTTTAATGCAAGTGTGCCATATGCTGGACTGCCATAGTGGAGAGCAAGCAGATGTCATCCAGCAGGACAGGTGAGAAACAAAAGGAAAAAGAAGTAAAGAAAAAACAGAATCAGCTTTTCCTAAGGGTAGCTGAAGACAAGAAAAAGTGTTATGTTCACAAACAACAGATTCCTTGGGCTGAATAATGAGATAATTAGTGGGGAGTGGCTGAGACTCAAGGGAATGATAATTAAATATGAAGCCTTTCACCACTATATTACCAGTTCCAATCTGGTATCAACAGTTATCAATGGATGGGTATTTCATGGCCTGGTTGAAAGGAATTAGTGTACTCAATCCAGTTCCTAGTGCACAGGCGTCAACGTGATATCAGCCGCCAACACAACTGGTAATAAACTGGCACCCAGGTTAGCAGCCTCAGCAAAAAGGACAAAGGCTGAATAGGTCTAGACACTGAATTGCCCAGGTGGGGAGGAGTGACAATCTGAAAGCTGTCACCAGCAGTAAATTCACACCAAATATAAAAGTCCACTAAAAATAACATCGCCATTTGGGTTCAGCAGTGGGGGTGACTCTCAGTTGCTCAGATTAAATGAAAACCCCAGATATTTCACTTTAAAATATTGACTCAGGAATCTGGAAAGCTCCAGATGTTGGGCTGGGAATCTGGAAAGCTCTGGACTGACCAAGAAAGCAGGTAGACAGCCAGTCTCATGGTGCTTAACAAGACTTCAATGCCCAGAATAAGAACAGCCCTCAAGAAGATGCCAGAACTAAATACCAGTTACATCCCAGGAAGCTAAATCCCATTACTAATGCCAAAAGAACAGAGAATTATCTACACACTAGGAAGCCAAAGTCCACTACTACTGCCAGTTGAACTGAGTACCCAAAGCTGGTATGGAGTACTAGTACCAATCACTTACCAGGAAGCCAAAAGCTATGATCTTCAGGATGCATTCCAATGAGAACACCATGGTAAATGCGATGTTCAGGTACTTAAGAGCCAACTCATATGTGTAGGGCGCGGAATAGTACTGCCAGAAAGAGAGAGAGTCAGAACCATCTACAGTCAGCTACCAAAATTGGATATTACAATGAACCTTTAGTTCCATGGTAGGATTAGGCTTTGGCCAAGCCCCTGAGATTTATCCCATGTGTTTAACTATTGACTGGCTAGTGACAAGCCCCCCACCCTTTTTTTAAGCTACATATCCAGTAATACTCATTCTGCCCTTCTGCTTTGTTTCTGCTGAGGCTAAAGGAAGAGGATAGAGCTGAGGGGAAGAAGGGTCTCCCAGGTGGCAACCACTGCTACGTGTTGATCACAGAATCAGCCCAGATCACATTACAATTGCCAGTGTCCCACTAATTCATGAGATCTTTCTGTTGAAGGCAATTGTTGTTGCAGCATCACTGCTTGTTACCTACACTGCTCACAATGTAAGGGTGTACTGAACTTTCAAGTGTGCGTTTGTGCTCTTGAAAGAATTTCCTACAGGCTATGGGGACAGCAACAACAGAGATGGGCCATATTAAAACAGGAGAGTATTAGCCATCCTCCTCAAGATTTGAGGAGCTGGAAGTTGGCACTTCAGTGTAGAACATGCAAGTGTCTGCACAAGGATGACAAAAAAAAATCCTTGGGTGGAAGAACTTCATTTGGGCAAGCAAATCATTTAGTCAGATTCCTAACGTGGGTGTGAAAAATGCAGGTGCAGTTTCAGAGGCTGGGGTGAAGTCCCTTTGAAAATCTGGCCTTGTGTGTCTTCGGGATTAATTGCCTTCCAGATTTCACAACAAGGACTGTGCTCAATGGATTGAGTGCAAACTGGAAATATTTGCTTCAATAATAAAGACACCAGTGTAAGAGCTGAGGCTGTGACTCCATCAGCTTCCCTAGTCAACTATACTAACAGACATGATATAATATGGGACCTAAGTGCCAAGACCCCAGCATCTTCTTAAAACAAACAACATACTTTCTAAATCCCTCCCTGTCTGTTTCACCTCCTCGCCAATTCCCTCTCCACAGAGGCATGTCATCCTGGGCCTCTGATCTACCCGGTCAGCTCACCTTCATCATCAGCACCACGGTATTCAGTGCTATCATGGCCATAATGGTGTACTCAAAGGATGGGGAGACCACAAAGTGCCAGACGCGGTACTGGAAGGTGTGTCGGTTTTGAGGCATGTAGCGCGTGAGAGGTTTGGCACTAATGGCAAAGTCAATGCACGCCCTCTGGAACAAAACAAAGTCTGTTAGCTTGCACTCAGCTTCTCGTCTTTCCTCCCACTATCCATGATGCCCTGTTACTGGTTCTCTGCTACAGGCGAATGGAAGAGAGTGAATATTGTCCTCCTGAGCTGCGTGAATCCCAAGTCCCTGAGGGTTTCCTGCATGTCATTATGCAGAAGTGTGTTGACAGCCGAGGTAGATGGGCTGGGGAGAAATTGGGCAGAGTATCTGTCGCTATCAGGATCCTCAGGTCCTTCCTCCCCTGGAGGTAGGTGGGTTTCCTGGGGCCATGGAGACTACTCCGATCATTATGCTGGAGACGCAGCCCTACAGAAACTCTTCTGCCATTCGGAGATCTTGGGGGATGATGAGTTCCCCAGCACACAGCTGAGCTAATCAAGCTGAACGTGGGAAAAGGATCTGTCCCAAGAAGCAGAAGGTCACTATAATCTGCAGCAAAATTTATACCCTGTGATGTAGTGAAACAAGGCAGGATTTTCCCGTGACTGCACTGTAATCAGTTTCTCTCCATTCAAATTCAGCGTAAAATAATGGCATGAGTTAATGACGTTACTACTGTGGTTTAGGCTCAGCTGGAATAAACTTAGTCAATCAGAGCATGGGGATCCTGTACAGTTACTGAACTGTTACGCGACAGTTGTTTTCAGAAACTGTCTCTTATACAGATCCCTGTGTCCTATACTGCCCTCCACATGCACACACTCCCTACAAACCACATGATCACACCAAAGCTGGAGGCCCCAAATACTTATTTTATCCAGCTGACAGAATGTAAAAAACGAAACTTAACTGAATTATGTCTCAAAATTGTTTCTTTGCTAGACGTTCCAGGAGAGTCAGATTAGGGTTTTTCCTGTGAACTCAGTAATAGCCATACCCTGGAATAATGAACACGTGTGTCCTTCCACCTTGGCATTTCTTTAGGCCAGGCTATGGTTATTGCCACATGGACAGGAAATGGCCTCAAATTACCATCTGAAAATCACCCATTATTTGGGAGCATTTAGGCAGTAATAGCACAGGAAATGCAGGCAGTTACATGTACGCCTACACCTTGAATACTGCGGCAGTACAGGTCTGGTTGCCTCATTTAAAAATAGATATATTAGAATTGGAAAAGGTACAGAAAAGGGCTACAAAAGTGATTAGGGGGATGGAACCGCTTCCATGTGAGGAGAGATTAAAAAGACTGGACTGTTCATCTTGGAAAAGAGAAGACTAAGGAGGGATATGATAGAGGTCTATAAAATCATGACTGGGGTGGAGAAAGTGAATAGGGAAGTGTTATTTACCCCTCCATATAACACAAGAACCAGGAGGTCACCCAATGAAATTAATAGGCAGCTGGTTTAAAATAAACAAAAGAAAGTACTTCTTCACACAATGCAATCAATCTGTGGAACTTTTTGCACAGGGATGCTGTGAAGGCCAAAAGCATAACAGGGTTCAAAAAAGAACTAGGTAAGTTCATGGAGGATAGGTCCATCAATGGCTATTAGCCAAGATGGGCAGGGATGCAACTCCATGCTCTGGGTGTCCTTAAGCCTCTGACTGCCAGATGGCGGGACTGGATGACAGGGAATGGATCACTTGATAGTTGCCCTGTTCTGTTTATTCCTTTTGAAACACCTGGCGTTGGCCATTGTCGGAAGACAGGATACTGGGCTACATGGACCAGTAATGCAGGATAAAATGAAGATGAGGAAAATCATTTTCCTCTTCCAGTCTAGGGCAAAGCCTCTCTGGCAAGAAAGCAGGTAGGGGAGGGAACATGGTTCCATTTGAGTGCCAATAGGGGTGATTCACAGCAGCCACAGATGGGTTTCCTTTATAACAATAGCCTCCTTTTCAAACAGCTGGGAAGCCTGGTGAACTATTGTTGGCTGCATGGTCAGGACAAAAATGTAATCAGTGAGAATGACTCAGGTGTGATTAAAACATCCTACGTTCCAGAAGGGAAGGCAGATGTCACATAAGCTGGAGTCTAGGCGGACGAGAACTTTACTGGATTCCAGCCAGGCTTTCACATCACATGCCTTAGCCCTCAGCTCCACCTCTCTATGGTTTATACCTGAAGCTGTCTGTTGCCACAGTACATGCAAAACAAATTCATCCTGCCCTCTGCTCTCCTGTTTTTACGTGTTACCTCATTCTTCTCCAGACTGCACTCCTCCATCATTTTGTCTCCTTGCTCCTGGAAAGTGATGATGATGAGAGCCACAAAGATGTTGACAAAGAAGAAAGGGAAGACCACAAAATACACCACGTAAAAAATAGACATCTCCATGCGGTTACTGCGGCTGGGCCCCCGGTCCTCCTCGGTCACATCCACTGAATGCTGCAGCACCCTGGATGTACAGGGAAAAAGAAAGGCACAAAGGGTCACACAGATGCCAGTGGCTGGTCCATTCTGGATGCCTCTCCACATTGTACTTGACTAGGAGAACATCATGTACCCAATGGTACCACCTTTAATATTTATATCCATCTGTCCCCACTGAGCATACTGGTTATGGTGATAAAGCAAACTTTCTACCTAATCTGCTCAGTCATGGACACATTCTGACAATTCTGGTTACCTGTTTCATGACAAGATATTCCCCTCTCCTACATTACAAGAGTCCCAGAGCTCTTCCCATTGTCTACCCTGGCTGGTGGGCTTTGCCAGAGTTAAACATACATCCCTCATAAAAAAGGGGTATCCCAGATTATCCCCTTGTTCACACAGATGGAAGGAGATTGTCTGAGTTCAGCCAACATGGTGAGTGGACTAGCCCACAGAGTTCCCCTTTGATTTATGCCGGGAGATTGACTGGTCTCAAATTCCCCTCAGGCCCACTCAGGGTAGTGGATTATCCCAGCATTCACCTCCCAAGAAGAGAGCTGGTTCCACCATGCTCCTATACCCATTAACTGGTGAGAGTTCTCACATATCGATATAATTTCTTGACCTATCTCCTTCCCCCCAACTCTTCTCTCAGTGCCTTCTACCCCTTTCCCAACTGGAGAAACCCAGTTACTATCCCTACCATTTAAACAGCTCTTCAAAAGGGGAATGTGAAGTTTCTTCATGAATCCTGTGCCCACGGACACCTGCAAGCAGACAGAACCAAGCACAATACTCACTGTGGCCACCCCTCTCCAGTGGAGACAGTGAAGAGTGTAAGCAAAGCCCAAATGATGTTGTCGTAGTGAAATTCATGGCGCTTCCACTCACGACACTTCACTTCCATCTTGTTTTTCTCATGGTCCACGTAGTTGCCTCTGTAAGGTTAGGAGAGAATATCAGGACCTCTTTATACTGCCAGGACTGAAGAGAATTTAACTTTGCGGGCAGCAGGGACACTTTTCCTCCCCTTGTAAGGATGGAGAAGTCTTGATAGGGAGAGAAAATTAAGGAAATTGGAGGTGGAGAAACAAGATTAACAGGTTGAAGGAGACAGAGAAGAGGAGAGAAAAAGCAATCAAAAAGAGAAGGAAAGAAGAAAACAGACTGGGAGAAGAGTGGGGCAAAAGAGTCAGGGAAAGATTGAGAGAAAAATGAAAGAGAGAAGGAAAAAGGGAGAGCTGGTAGGTTGAGCTTGTAACAGAGAATGTGGCAGAAGAATTCAGAGCCCATGTGATTCTTCAGGCAGCTGCACCTCCAGATTCTTAGCCCCTCACAGGAGTTAATGTGAACATTTTGAACAGGGCAGCAATTCAGAATCAGTTTTTTCCCCATGGAATTTTTAATTGAAAAATGTGCTAGAACGCAGCAGTGATAGTGCAGGAGCTACCCTTAGAGAGAAGGAAGCATAGCTCTGGCTCGAGGAGACCAGTCTGTCTTTAAGTGAGACGGGAAACTCACTGTTCATTTAAAGACAGGCTTTCCCGTACTGATCCCACAGTGGCCTTCTCCCCGGCATGGCAGGGACCATGCTCTGAAACGCAGCAAAATTTCATTTAAAGGATGAGAAAGGATGCAATCCTCACGGAGTCCAGACATCTGTACTAGCCCTTTAAACAATGCTTTGTGGCTTTGATTCCCTGGGAAATGAGGAGTGGCTCCAACCCATGACCAAGAACTTACTTCACAACCCAAGCATCTGAGGGGGTGAAAGACCAGAGTTTTCACTACTAGTCCTTCATGTATCTACTTCTCTCCACACCACGGGCAGGAGTGGATCTCTTTACATGGGAAGCAGACTGGATCATGCATGCTGCACAGTGTACCTACATGCAATCCTTCTCTGTGTCCTTAGAGCTGTCCGTACAGTAGAAAAATTTGCCCTTGAAGAGCTGGACAGCAATGACTGCGAAGATGAACATGAAGAGCTTGTAGACGATAAGTATGTTGAAGACATTCTTCAGGGAAGTCACTACACAGTCAAAGACAGCCTGCAGGAGAATGCAAACCCAATGGCATGATTCACCATGGAGAACCTATGTATTTTGTCAGAGGGTGGGACCAAAGCTACCTAAAAAGGACATTTGAGGAGATGTGACTCATTCCTGGTAGGAAAAGGATGCCAGAAGTAGACACTGTCCCAGGCAGAATAGGCTATTTTATAAATGACCAGAACATCCCAAAATCACTTATGGGAAAGCATTGCCCCAACAGGCACAAAGGATATTTATATCATAAAAAGGTTCTTCACAACCATGTCTCAGGGCAGGATACAAGGCACCATAGTACAATTAGCAGTACTTAGGAACAGTTAGTGAATACTTATTTATTTAGCCTCACCTCCAACAACATGACAGACTGGATATCTCTAATTACAATGTCCTATGTGGCAGGTAGGCCTGAGGATTAAAGAACTGCAGGTAGGTGCCCCAGACAGATATGAGATCTATAACCTTACTTGCACTAGATATTTATTCTTTCAGCGTGATCATTCTTACCAGGGATTTCAGATAAAAGAACGCTGCTGTTTTGTAAAATATGCTTTTCAAAAATAACCTCTAGAAGGCTTACTCTCAACAGAGTGCACTTTTAAAATAAGTCATTAATTTAAAAGCATTCAGCTGCTTTTAGTATACTATAAGCCTTAGGTTTTTTAAAACTCAAGTTTCCATGTATGTGTCCTGTGATCAACCCAGGGTGTGAAAATACCAGTGCAGTTGGGCTTGTCTTTTTGTTCTCTGTTTGTGCAGCACCTAGCACAACAGGGTCCTAGTCCATGACTGTACTAGACACTACGGTAATACAAAGTAGTAATAATTGCAAGAGCAAATGAATTCTTTGGACATCTACCTACTTACCTGTGCTGGCAAATCACATAGTTAGACCTCTGCGCTATCATTTGCGGCAGTTGAAGGATGATTTTAAAAATCAGGCTCTGTGAGTTTACTCTTGCAATGGAGTATTTTGTTTTATTTTGTCTCCACTTCATGCAGGCTCCATTGCAGTATTTTGAACTCTATTCTGGACTCCGCCAGACTAATTAAGTCAGAACTGCAAGGGGTGTAATAGATACTTCAGCCAGCCTCGTGGAAGCATCAGAACGACCAGCAACGCTGAAAAAGGAACAATTCTCAGTGCAAAAGGAGCTCAGGCAGCCTTGGTGGGATCTAAAGACAGACCTTTAGATCAAGAGCTGAGTTTTCCCAAAGTTGGTTGGTGGAGGGATCCAGGTCTGGGGGTTCGATCAGCCTACCAGTGTCAGTGTCAGGATCTGGGGGTTCGTGTTGAGGCTATTTTTCATTGCAGTGGCAGGTTAAATGATTCCTGTATATTGTGGGTGATGAAACAAGGTTCCCCAATCCCACATTAAATGGGCATTTAAGAATCTACACCTGCTTTACATGACTGAGTATCCATATATGAAACTTAAGCCGTCTATTATTAGTAAGGTACCATGACTGAAGACTGAGTTTGTAGGAGACCTGTAAATCAACCTGTAAGGTTTGTTGATTTCTTTGAGGTTTGGGAATGAAAGGCAATTGATATAAAGTGCAAGCACTACTCTATCTATTCCTAACCGGGAATTGGTACTCATTCTGTCGGCTGGAATTCAAATAAAATGAGAGAGGAAAGATCTCTCTTCTACACTGGGGAACACTCTCTGATTGTTAACTCACCAAGATTCTGTCTGAACCTGGGGACAAACGGAACTGAGGACAGAGAATTTTAAGCATTACCTTGAGTTTGGGCAATCGCTTGATGGTCTTCAGAGGCCTCAAGACCCGAAGCACACGCAGAGACTTAATGGTTTTGATATCCCGGCCTTTGTTGGTCCTACAGAGTTGGAAGGAGGCACACAACCCAAAAACAAAACAAAGAGAGGCAATAAACTTCCAGAGTTTGGGAGGAACTCATTGGAGATATTCAACAGCTTTCATTACTTCCCAAAACAGAAACACATGAGAAATCTAGGGCCACAAATAGCCTAGGTGAGAGCAGGTGTCAGTCTATTAGCATCTGTGGGGCTGTACCTGCCTCCAGAAGCAATGGGTGTTCAAAACACATACTGAAAATGTTTGCCAATGAAAAATTAGGACTCTCTGGATCAGAGGAAGCAAGCAGACCACTAAGCTCAACATCAGCTTTAGTGCATTCCCTCTTCAATGAGGATCAACTTCAGTAGCAAATCTTGTTATTGTGAGAAAGACTGATGTAACAAGGTTAAAGCAGGTGATCCAACTCTTTCGCTGTGCTGGGCCATCTGTTTCAAAGGCACCACGCCACGCAGCATTCCTGCGGTGTCATAAACTCATGCTGCCTGGCAGGTCTGAGTTTGTTTTCCTAATGCAAACACTTTCTCCGCTCTGTGCTATTTGCAAACGTGAAGAACAAAATGTCACCAATGTTGCAATTTTAAAAAAATTGCTTCTGCTGTAAGAAAATTACATCTCTATAACAACAATAATGTACAAAATAGAAGAATGCAAATTTCCTTTATTGGCAAAGTGCTCTATCTACTGGTATCTAGCATAGATTTTTCTATTGCTCTCATCTCTAGTATCAGCCTTCTCTGTCCCACAAGAAAATCCTAGATAAGCTTGGGCCATGTCCTCAGTTGTTTCATGGCTGAAAAACCTGGGCTCACTCACCATTAACTAGCCTGTTATTAGCTGTGGCTTGCTGGGCTGAGGAATGCTTTCCCTAATCAGTCTGACAGGTAATCTATAGCATAACTTTATACTAGGGTTATAAGAAAAAAACAGATTTTTGTGAAGGGAAATGCTGTTAAAACCCTGATTTAAACTGTGATAAAAAAAAACCCAAACCCCAAAACCGAGGCGGGTAGCTACCACTATTGTGATCTGAGAACAATCAGAATCTTATTTTGTATTGGTAAAATATACAAGGCTTTCCGTACACTGTGCATCCATCTGCTGTATTTGAAAACCTCTAGAAGGAGACTTATGACAGAGGGTACTTCTAATTGCACGGCTCCTTTTGTAAGGGTTAATACAATAGAAAGCACAATAACAGACCTAACCATAAACAGATGCAAAGAAAACCACTAATTAATACTCCTCAATAATAGTACACCACCACAAATACCCCATTTAACGCAACTGCACAAAGATTGGGATTAACCCACTTCATGCTCTGGCACCACCATTACACTGTGGGAGATGTTCCAACACATCGAGGCCGCTCCCGGAAGTGTTTATCAGACTCTCCTGGCCTGTGGTGCTACCTGTGCAATTTTCACCTCCGATTTTTTATAAAGCTTTGGGAGACAGACAATTTTTTATTTGGAAGGCAAACTTGCAGCCCATTTTCTCAACCCAGCAGCGTGCAGGTCCCCCGGTGAGATGTTCTCCTCACGAGGAATAGGCTGTGAAAGGGACTGGGGGGGGGGGAACAGCTACCTGTCAGTGGCTGACATATTATACTCGGACTGTGTGAGCTTTTTCTCATGAAGCCAAGAGTTCATGAGGGGTTTCGACAAAGCTTGGGGATTTTAGGGTTAGGCCCAAAATGTGAAACCAGGAAGATTTTGCCTTGTCTCAGGTTTCTTTTGGCTTGGCAGGTCCTCGATCACCATCTCCAAACAGGCTTCCTCCTGACCTTTTGGTATCTGCTGGGAAACCTTGGTGGCCCTTAGGAGCTTTTCAGGGGCAACTGTCAGATCCTACCCCTAATCCTTCTTCTTCAGGGAGGTGGAGCAATGGCAACACAAGCCAGCTCTTGCCAAATGCTCAGTAAGACAGGCATCTCACAGTGGGACCAGAAAATCGTCCTCAGACCCTATTGCTGTGCACCGCCCTTTGCTTTATTCTGGGACTGAAACGCCAATAGCCGAGTGCACCCTGGAGGTCTCAACCCCAGACCAAGGTAAAGAGCAGTGTGAAGCAGCATAAAGTGGGACTGGAGGATCATTTCTCATTCCTATTGATGCAAGATGGAAAAGGATAGGGCAAAGCACCTATTTCCTGAATTTACCTGCTAAGGATTTGCAAGGAGTGGGAAAGGAAAAGTGTTTGACTTGTTCCTCTCTCTGAGGCAGAATGGGGATGGGGACAGGTCATATAGCCATCCCTGAAAAGCCAGTGGGAGAAAAAGAGCTAGCTAGCCACAAGATTTCCACAGAAGATGGCAAAGTGTAGGTGGAAAGCCCAGGTCTGTTGGGGCTGGTGATCCTCACCTGAGATGTGGGAGAATTAAGGGATGTCAGGGATCTTCTCCCTCTGTCCCTGCTGAGACCAAGGAAAGGGGCTGCCCCAGAGGGATTTACAGTGCCTGGTGAAAAGCATGTAGAACTCTCCATAGTTTTAACCTGGGTGTTGCCTCAGCAATTTCAGCTTAATTTTCATGCAGCATTGTCTCGTGTGTCTAAAACACAAGGAGTGCACATACAACAGTGACCCTTTAAAACGGCCAACGGAACTAAAACCATTATGTGTCACTCTGCTCTAACATGAACACCGATGACTGAACAGTGCTATTTCTTCAGTGAGAATATGGGAGTCTCTTCCACAAGACACTCTATTACCACATGGTTCCCAGAGAATACTTCTAGGAAAGTCACAGGCTGGCTCACAAGCATTTTGACTAGTTATTAAACTGGCCCCTGGGAACAATGTTATCAATCACTTTTCCCAAAGGAAAGGAACTCAAATGTTTTTTGGAGAAGATCTTCAGGTTTCTTTTCATTCTGGGGTCCAAAATTAAACACACAGGACCTGATTCTGGAGCTATGCTAGTTTATGCCACCCAGTTGAAGGTGATAATTCACTCCGCCTTCTACCACTTGAACATGGAAGAGTCCAAACAGCAGAATGCAAGGTTTTGAAAGCTCAGCCAATTGATCCCTCTGATTGGGGTAGCATCTGCTACTGCTTTATGAAAAAAGAAGGATAGGGCATATAACCATGGCTTCCTAATGTACCATGGACATGGTACTCTTCATCGATCTCCACTGTGTGTTTATTTCCAACACACACATACACAGAGAGAAAGAGAGAGAGAGTTCTGTGTGTTCTTCTATCTATCTTGGAATATAAACCCCGCTGTCTCTCATTGTGAGGATCTCCCATATACACCTGGTGATGTTCCATCTGAGGCCCAGTTCATTGAGCCCAGATAGTCACACTAGAAGGATTGAGTATGGGGCACAGAAATTGCATCCTTTACAACATTCTGATGTGTGCACCCAAACAATTTTCATTTCCCACCCCACTCCACTTCTTTCCATCTTTACTTCCTTAACGTGAAGTGCTGATGACTTTGCAAGGTGGAAAGGACAAATGTAGGCAGGAAGTCATATGGGATAAGAAAACTTCAGTTACACATATAGACAAACCAGCTTCCCCAGAAGTCCATTTTCCCTGGCTTGTAAACCCAAAGAGAATCAAACAGTATAATTACCCCAATGTATTCCTGTGGGTGATCCAGTCAGGCAGCAGCAAAACAAAAATGAACAATAGGTGGGGAGAAAACAGAGAAGATAAAAAAATCCAAGAGAGAAAGAGAGCCAAGGATGACAGGGAACAAGATCTGCATTAGAGTGGAATCACAAGCCTGTCTCACAGCCTTGGCATTCTGATATTCTACACATTTCAGCACTACAAGGACATGTTTTGCTTGCCGCCCCTTCTCCCCCACCCCCCACCCAAACTCAACCCAACCTGAATTTAAAAGGCAATCTGTATATCCACGGTACCACTAAGAAGATTTCCTTTATCAGGAACCACAATTCCAGACATTAACCTCTTCTCTATGGGAAATCAGGAATGACTAACCTGGAGCCATCCCCCTCTCTTAATCCTGATTAACATACTCTAAATTTGGATGAGAAGAGGAAGTTGATTTGTAGCTGAGGTGTGGTCACTATTACAAGAGAAGCCAGAGGAGCATGGTATTCTGGATGACACAACAGGCACAAGCCCTACCCGAGTCCTATCTGAACAAAATAGACAGAACATGAAATGAATGTGGTAGTCATCCCAGTCTAGTCCCTGAAGGACACATACATGGAACATTATATACTTTGGAGGCTATATATAAAAAATAACTAAGCTAAAGGTTTGACTGTGGGGATTCACTGGAGCTGTGGTCTCTCTGGAACTGCTGTTGCGCCAGGCTTCTCCCCTGTTGGTTCGAAAATTGGTCTTTGATATGAGCAGAATGTTGCTGAGAATGTAGCTGGTTATTGTGTTATCTCTAAACCGGGGCAGGCAAACTTTTTGGCCTGAGGGCCACATTGAGTTTCCGAAATTGTGTGAAGGGCTAGTTAGGGGAGGCTGTGCCTGCCCAAACTGCCAGGCATGGCCTGGTCCCCTATCTGCCCCCTCCCCTGCTTCTTGTCCCCTGATGGCCCCCCGGGACTCCTGCCCCATCCAAACCCCCCGTTCCCTGTCCTCTGATGGCCCCCCTGGAACTCCTGCCCCATCCACCCCCCCACTCCACTTCCCCTGACCGCCCCTAGACTCCCCCCCTGCCCCTGACTGTTCCCTACCGCCCCATCCAACCCCTCCTCTCATTCCTGACCATCTCCCCAGGATCCCTGCCCTATCCAACCACTCCCCCTTCTCTCTGTCTCCTGACTTCCCCGTGACTCCTGCCCCATCCACCACTCCCCCTGCTCCCTGTCACCTGACCGCCCCCAGATCCCCTGCCCCGACTGTCCCCCGCTGCCCCATCCAACCCCCTCTCTCCTTCCTGACTGCCCCCCTGGGACCCCTGCCCCCATTCAACCCCCCTGTTCCCCCCCGACCGCTCCAACCCCTATCCACCCTGACCACCACCCCAAACTCTTCTGCCCTGTATCCAACCCACCCTGCTCCCTGCCCCCTTACCGTGCTGCCTGGAGCACTGGTGGCTGGCAGCACTACAGCTGCGCCACCCAGAGCACCAGGACAGGCAGGCGTGCCGCCCAGCTGGACCCAGCCACGTACCGCGCAGCACAGAGCACCGGGTCAGGCCGGGCTCTGCAGCTGCACTGCCCCAGGAGCTCGCAGCCCTGCTGCCCAGAGCATTGCGCCGATGGCACAGTGAGCTGATGCTGCGGGAGAGGGGGAAGAGCAGGGGCGGGGCCAGGGGCTAGCCTCCCGGCCCAGGAGCTTAAGGGCTGGGCAGGAGGGTCCGGTGGGCCACATCCGTAGTTTGCCCACCTCTGCTTTAAATGGACCAGGATTTGCTGGAGACCGTTTAGTCTGCTGACCATTAGATTTGCAGTGGAATAAAATTAGGTGAAATCCAGGTTAACCAAATGGCAGTTTGTATGAAGATGTCCAACTCTGAGTTTCCTCTACATTGGCACTACTACCAGGAAGCATATGCTAGGAGCTCTGTCTCTGAGCACTAACTCTGGCTTAGATTTAGATTCAGACGGGTGTCCTTTAGGTTCACATGAACTCTGTAGGCACTGAAGGTTTTGTTAGTTTCTAATTACAGGTTTTATCTCTGCAACAGTGGTTTTCAGGGCCTTGTGACCCTGATCCATCACCTACACACATGTTCTATTATGAATCAGCTTTTCTATGAGACTTACCACCACCCTCAATCACCATAGTAAAGAAGCACTTCACATCCCTCCCTCACAGAGGGGTTGGTTAAGTATCAGTATCCCCATTTCACAGATGAGGAACTGAGGCACAGAAAAAGTGACTTGCCCCAGGTCACACAGAAAGTCTGTGGCAGAGCCAGGAACTGAACCCAGGTCTCAAGTCACAGCCTTGTGCCTTAACCATCCTTTCTATGGGAATTTCCAGTGGTTTATGCCTTACTGCTCTTCTCCTGCCATGGCTTGGGAAGGAGGCTCACTCTAACATTAGCAAATGGTTGCACAAGCAGAGTTTCATGCGGTGAGTTTCATAAGGAGACTTCTCAGGACTATGGCTCATCCCCAACCATCAAAACAAATACGCTTCTTTTGTTTTCAAAGGAATCGGACTGGGAGACCCACAATTTGGCTCTAAAATGCTGCTTCACGCTAGTAAATAAACTTTCATTGATAAATTTGTTGATTAGCAGCAGATGACGGGAGGTTTTTCCCATATGAGTGAGGCCTCTTGGTAGGCCTGGAACGCTGATAGAAACCTGTCCACAGCTTTCTTTGGTGTCTACCCTCTGATGCCCCAGCAGATGGGGCAGGCAAGTTCTGTTTTTTCCTGCAAGATGACAAGAACTGGAGACGCTACTCCAGGCTGTCACCTCTGGCTTAGAGTGTTGTAATACTTTGTGGCCTCATAGAAGAATGCTGCACAGACTCCCGCATGCACAAAAAAACTCCCCAGAGGTTTCTGGAATTTCTGCGCGCACTCAGCACTCTTGGCGTGCCACTCCGAGGGAGCACTGCTAGCTGCTAGCGCTGCTGAGTGCACACGAAAATTCCAGAAACCTCTGGGGAGTTTTTTTGTGTGTGCAGGAGTCTATGCAGCATTCTTCTATGAGGCTACAAAGTATTACAGCACTTTAACCCAGAGGTGACAACCTTGAGTAGCGTCTCCAGTTCTTGTCAAAGAGCAAATTGACAGTGTCTTGGTGATTCATCCAAGGGCTCCCCATATTTATTTGAGCCAAGTCCCTGCTAGATATCTGCTGAGGCCAGTCTGAGCACAACTGTGAAGTAGGTGAAAGTCTGATGAAGCAACATACTTTTTAAAATCACTCTGCCCGGGATATTTAGAAGCAGTTCCCAGCCATTGTCCAAAATCCTGAGCTAATGGAATAATTTAAAGATAAAGTTAGATGTGGTCTGTTAACTATCATATTCCCATTGATGGAAAAACAGTCTTTATTTTGACTTGTCTAAACATGGGTTTATTATAAACTGGGTTTGTTTGCATAAATAGGGCTCTATATTATCAGTATTATCAGGGTGCAGGTGAGGTATGAGAGAAGATGAAGAGCACATCAACAGGTGCTGCAGGTTAGGATTAAGGTATATTATCAGTTCTATGTGGAGATTTGCTCTGTAGCTATTTACACTTGGCCACACTTTGGCTAGGGCTTTAATCAAACCTAAAATCACACACAACTTGCACCATTAATGCTATTCTGAAATTGTTACTAGAGACAGTACTGAAAGTTCTTCCATGCTGGGTGTTAGGATAGTGCTGTTTGCTCATAACTCCAAGAGAACTCAGACCTGCTACTAACAAGGGATGGAAAAACATGCTTCTATCCCAGCTGTTCAGGACCAAATTAATGAGAGGACTGACAGGACCATGGCTTGAGCTCCCCACTCTCAAGAAGTACAGGGGCTGTACCTTTTATAATATTATAGAAATGGCTATAGCCACCTTTTGGTGAACACGTAAAGCTGCAAATGAGTGCTGCTAGTTTACATAATACCTATTAAGAGCATGAGAGGAGACAATACCTAGCAGTGTATTTAGTTATTATTAATTAATTTATTAATTATTATTATTATTTATTAAACAGAGACCTTTCTAGGTATGTTGGGGGGTTTATGTAGGCTACATTTAGTTAGACACATTAGCTCTCCAAGCAGAGTTTGAGTAAGAGGCGTTAAGAGGGCTGCTCTCTTTGATGGCAAACCAGAGTTTTAGGTGACATGGTGAAGTAGCAGGTGATCTATGGATTTGTGGCTTTACAGATCTGGGTTTGTCTGGATTAGTTTTTAATAACAACCGGGCTGTGGTTATTTCTTTGGAAACCTCACAAGAACTACACAAGGATTGCATGGCTATTTTGTGACAAGAGTGTGCCATCAAACAATAGACTGAATGCTGTGTATCTAGAGAAGCCATTCTTCCGACATCTGGCCTTGTGCCCATTGGATTGCATCAGATACACTTTGCTGATTCCACAACCAAAGGGGAGCATCCCAGGGCAAACCTCCTGGAATGAAGAGAAGGTGTCAAAGCTTGTACAAATTTACAGAACATTCAAATACTCCATGAGTGTTCTAGAATTTCTTCCCATGAGAAATGCTGAAGATGATGACATACCTTTGTAAGGATATTCTATACATACCAACCTCTGCTCCCTGCCTCCCCCCACCTGGATTCAGTGTTCCATCTCTCACTCACTAAGCTCAAGTCTCCTGATTTCAGGACTCTACCACATTGCGATTGATAACAAACATTATAGACTGACATCACCCGCAGACTTAGCATTATGGGTCGCCACAAATATACAAATATACAGCTGTAAGACAACCCCTCCTTCACAAATAGCATGGCAGTAACCCAGCTAGATGTGCAAATACCCAGAAAGTCCAAGGCTGTGTGCCTTTGTTTTGCTCCCACAAAAAGCAAAGGTGGACGAGGGAGAGGGGTGCATGGCCCCTGTGTGAAAACCAAATTCCATACAAAGAAGATCATCCAGGGAAAAGAAAAGTGAATTCAAGAGCAACCCGGAAGGTGCTTCCCCTTGAAACCACAATGGAGCAAGGCAGGCAGCTATGGACATTTATAGTTGGTGAACATTCTGCATCTCCACAGGAACAGAGGATGGCAGCAGAAGGTGCCAATGCCTGGCAGTGCCCAGTGCCAGAGAAAAAGCTCCACCCACCAGGCTGAGGAGGGGACAGGCAATCCAAAGGAGAGACAGGTGTTCTTATAAATGCTTTATAATGTAAAAGCCGATTGGAAATGACAGAGGAGCAGCCGTCATTATGCTGAGGCAATTCTTCTCTTCTTTCCCTACCCAAGGTTATGAGCATCAGATCATTCTTCAAAAACAGGAGACAACTGCCCCAGGAAAAATTTGCAGGTTTACATTATAAAGTGCTCTTGTACATGATGTAAGCAGCTACTGATCTATATATCTAGCACTACTAGGTAGGACAACATATATGTTTGTTGCAAACATACATGAAGGCATGTGGGCCTTCTCTGTGTTGGAATTTTGAGTGTCTAAACCAATGGACAGAATGTTTTCCATTGAGAATTCAGCTGCTCCCCAATGCCAAAAGATAGATTCCCCTTCTTAGAGATGGCCATAGTTGTAAAGGAGCCAGTTGCCAGTCACTGAGGAAGCCAGGTGGGTCTGCAAAACACTGGGGACACAACCTGGGCAATGTCTGGGTTGGTGGGAGGGAGAGAATGTGCTGGTGACAGTATCAGGCTGACAGCTCTGCAGACTGAAATTCTTTTTATCCACAGAACAGGCACAGCCCACGTGGTGACAATGCAAGCTCCCCCACATTGCCCTGCTGATGGGCCCCAAACTGAGCAAGAAGGACCACCACCAATGTGGGTGAGAGCAGCATAGTCACCACGTGCCATTCAATCAATCTTCGTCCTTTCTGTTGAGGCTGAAAAATAGGGGGTCGGTTAGTGCTAATTGTGGTGGTGTTTTTTGTGATGCAGATACTTGTCCATTGGGAAATAGCCTGAGAAGCCACCAACAGCCAGCAGATGGTAAGAACTTTCAGTAACTATTAGCCTGGATCTGAATGATGACCAAGACGTGGAAGGCTCAATTACCCTACTACCTATCCCTCGAGCTGCATAGCCTGTCCTTAATTGCTGGTATCCCCAGTACAAGCAGCTATCCTGTGCGGAGCCACAGCCAGAATAGTAGCTCAAATGAGTACGAGTTCAATCTCCATGAGAGAGAGAACCTGGACAGGAGGCAGGAAGACCTGTATTTTCTACCCAGCTGATAGAGCCACTAGACAGCTCCTGTGGCATGGCTGATTCTAAATCACCTGAAGACTATCCAAGGAGTCAGAGTCATATCCCCACCTAGCAGAGCACCTGCTCAGTCACCTGGCAGCCTGGCTCAATCCCCAAGATATGGCACCAGATAGGTCCCAGAGGGCTGACCTCATTCCCTCGCTTCACTTTCTGGTTGGGTCCCCAGGTGCATGAGCTAACCTGGCCAGATGCAGAGCCAGCTGAATTCTCCAGGGCTCTTGGCGAAGAGAGAGCCATGACTGAAAGGACCAGAGAGTGTGAGAGAGCAAGAGCAAGTGCATGAGCCAGTGAGAGAGAGGGAGCGAGAATGAGCAGGTGTATGTGCCGGAGGAGCGGGAAAAGTGACACGCAGAAAGGGGAGTGATGGATTATGGCCCATAATCCATCAAGTGACCTCAGGCCTCAGAATCCCTGAGGCCCCCTGCACAGTACCTGAGCTGTGGACAAACAGAGGGCTTCGCTCTCCACGACTGTCAGTCCCTCCCCTTCCACCAGCACTAAAGCCACGAGCGCACGTTTCAAAGGCACAAAGAAAGAACAACAACATGACAAACTCACAGCATGCTGACACACAGGACTCTGCTGTCTGCTCCTTCCCTTCTCAGGAGGTACCCAAGCACTGAGCAGACACTGCTCAGCAGGATTATTGGCCCTCGAGATGTCCTTCTCTGAAATTCTATTCAGGTTCTTCTACCGTGCCCATCACCATGGACTCAGAGCCCCTAGATACCCACCCCCATCCTTCCCATGGAAGTACAGCCCAGCCCCTCACTGAGCTGACACCACATGTCCTCAGTCAATGGGAGGGAGGGGGCTGGGCAAACCGGTAGAAATTAATTCCAACCTGCAAATATCTCCCTTGGAAACAGAAGGAAAAAAGGCAGATCCTCATTGACTGGGGCAAGGCCCTGATGAGGTCAGCATGAGGAGCAGGTATGCTCCTTTTCTCTGTCCCCGTCCCAACGCACAGAATAAGCAGGGCAGTGCCATCCTGGTGTTGTAGTGCCATTGCCTTGGTAACAGTCTAGGTTGCAACCACTTGGATACTGCGTGTTCAGGAAGGTCAGCATGTCACGTTCTTCCCCCACCCATATTTGTGCTAAGTGCAAAGCATCTCTCCTGCTCCGAATGGCTTTTAAATGGCAAGCCAGTCCTCACGCCATACCCCTCTGAGACTGAGAAACTGCATGCCACAAGCCTGCACCTGAAAATGGAGAATGACGATGAAATCAAAGCTAAGGAACTGCAGAACTTTCTGCCCCTTGGAACTGGCCTGTCCCTGCTGGCTAATGTACTGCTCCCAGGATGTCCCTGATAATGCAGCTGGTGGTACAGAGGTCAAAGGGGTTAAAACAGCCAGTTGTGCTGCTATCTTTAATGAGGAGCACAAACGTGTAGCATATCCTGAGGGAAATGCCCTCCCCTCCACCAGGAGGGGTGTGATGGGAACTGGCCAGCGGATGTTATCACTGCATGGGACTAAGTGTTTGTTTGCCAGTACCAGCTCTGCCTCACACTGTACTTGTGTCACCTCTGTCCACCTTAGGTATAATCAGCAGATGCCTAACTCCATCTCTGCGACCCCTGTTCTCCTTCCTTCTTCCCCCTCTGCCTCCTCCTTTCTTCCACGTCCGAGGCTGATGTCCCTGGCTGACATTCCCACCAACGCTGACAGGGAGAAGCCAGCAGCTGCGTTACTGGGTGGTCAGGCCAGGCTGGTAGGACTCTGTCTCTGCAGTGTGACTGTGGACCGCCAAGGGAATGGAAGGTATTCAGAAAATGAAGGGGATCGAAGAAGGAATGGATTCACAAGAAAAACCCAACTGGCTCCTGCTGCCATCCTAAGCTCGCCCCGCCAAGAGCAACTCGACACACCGCCCTGGGAAGGCAGCGTAAAATGGGAGACAGCCACTTACGCCAAGGCGAAAGCCACCAGTGCCCCGACTACCACGATGAAATCCAGGATGTTCCAGAGGTCTCGGAAGTAAGAGCCATCCTGCAGGATCAAGCCCTGGTCTATCATCTGCAGGGAAGGGATGAAAACACAGGCAATAAATACTTCACTTAGCACCATCAAGTAAAAACTGCCCCACAAGGGGCCCGATTTGCAGGATTGCTGAGCACCCCACTGGTCCCATTGACTTCAGGGAGCATTGTGGTTGACCAGCCCTTGGACTCTGCTGAGCTGAAGCTGCAGGGGGCTGCACCAGGGACACCTGCTTCTGGGCCATCTTGTACCTACATAAGTGGCCTGGTCATCAGAGGTGCTGAGCACTCAACTCCTACTGATGTCAATGGGAGCTCAGCACCTCTGAACATCAGGCTTATTCAGTTGCCTAAATATGGATTAAGTAGATTGACCAGGTAGCAAGTGTGAAAAGTCAGGACGGGGGGGGGGGGGGGAGTAATAAGCGCCTATATAAGAAAAAGCCCCGAATATCAGGACTGTCCCTATAAAATCGGGACATCTGGTCACCCTAGGATTAAGGGGCCTAACTATAGGCACCCAAGTGTAGAAATCCTGGCCCTAAGTCCTTAGAGGAGCACCACACAAACTCAGCACCATGGAATTCAAGAGGTAGCCAGTAATAACAATACAACAATAAGTAGCTCCTATATAGCACATTTCATCAGTAGGTCTCAAAGCACTTCACAAAGGAAGTCAGGAACATTATCCCCATTTTACAGATGGGAAACTGAGGCACCGGAGGGAGGTGACTTGCTTAATATCACCGAGCAGGCTAGTGGCCTAGCTACAAATAGAACCCAAGACTCCTGTACCCCAGTCCAGTGCTCACTGCCTCTGTCTTGTTAGGATGCAATAGGGTCAGGATGTGGAGGAGGTTCCATAAAGGGGTTTTTTTTAATCCAAATTTAAGACAGAACTAACCCCAAGCTGTGATTTTGCATTCTGTTCGCAGAAATTGCTCAGACAATTTCTACTCACAACGAGGAAGTCACAGTAAATTGAGATTGTGCCAACCTGACCTTGCCAGGCTCACTCGGCGCTAAGGGAGAGATGGTTCAGGGCTAAGCTCCGTTGCCTGGAGTCTCCTCACCTTCAACAGCGCTGCACAGCCTGCAGTTCAGCACGCCAGGCTGTGAGGCATAGGAACGGATCTGGGCGGCTCCAGGGATTAAAGTGACAGCCACCCTCATTTACTTTCTTCTGACCAAATACGTTGGGCAGAATTTTGCACAGGTAGAGCAGTGGCCGGTAGGACAGCCCTGACAGCCTCTCTGCTAGCCAGCAGGTAGCAGCACTAAGTAAACAGCTGTAATTTAAGGGGACCCTGTTGGGAAAGCAATGCACGCCCGTCCTCCCGCTCCCCTCTTCAGCACACCTACATAAGCCTTTGGGAGCTCCTTCGAATGATTCTCTTACCTTTATAATCATCTCAAAGGTGAAGACACCCGTGAAAACGTAGTCAAAATACCTCAGGACCTGCAAAGACAGAGCAGAGACAGTGGGTGTTTGGGAGGAACACCCCCTCAGGCTGCACGCTAGGGGCTCACTTGTGCACCCTCCTATGGATGCACATTAACTCCTCCACCACTGAAAATCAAAAGAAGGGCCTACATTCTTGTCCTGGAGCCAAGCTAGGAAAGAGTCCATTACCCAGGAGCACGGCACAGCCTTAATCTTAAACTTAAACTTAAATCTTAAACTTAATCCAGGTATCCCATGAAAACTTCCTGGCCATTCATCAAGCTGCTACCTATGCTATAAAATCTTGGGTGCCTTTGTGTCTCAGCCAGGAGGAGCTGGAGGCCTCTCTGCAGAGACTTGTGGCTGGGATGCCCAATTCCCACCCCTGCAGGTAAAGCCCTCTGTTCCACTAGCACTGTCGCCTCCCCCCAGCTAATGTACCCCACCAGAGCTAACCCATCACAGCCATTGGGTCTAGAAATCATTCAGCGCTGGGGGCAGCTAAGGAGCATTTCCAGTGGCCTGGGCAGTAGCAAACGCTGCTTTGATTTTTAACTCAGAACAGTGCAACAGGAATGCAAACCCTCCCTGTCCCTGCAGTGCAGTGAGAAATAACTGGGGGCACGCTCATCCTTCCCCTCCCCTGCTTCCATTCCCTTCTGGCCCTGCTCTGCTCCCCCACTTCACTCTGCCTCCCATTAACCTTCCCTCGCTGCCTGCTCCAGGGCTCCTTGCTGCTCCTGACACTGCACTGACTTCAGACTCCTCCTCTCTGCTGTGGAATCTTCTGCAAACCCTCCCTCCTCCTATTAAAGGGGCAGCGCCACGCCACTCTGCTAGCTGGGGGTGAAATTTACTGCTGTGCAGGGTCAGCACCAGGTGTGCGTCCTCTTATGTCCCCCCAAAGATGTCTTAGATCCTGCACAGCCTTTGGGCTGCCACTCTGCACAGGGATGAATTTCTGCCTGCATGAACATCAGTAGAAAGGGGACGATTTGACTACTGTGACATGGTATCCTGGGGGCAGTGACTGACCGGCTCACTTGAGCTGAGATTCACTAATGCCAGCTTCCTGACTCACTTTTCTTGTGCAGTCTGTGTCACCAACAACAGAGACAAGTAAGGATTTGCCATCCCAGGTTACTAAATTCCAACTCTGGTTCTGCCCCATGCAGCATGAATGGCTGGTTTCAGGTAGGCTCTCCTAGAAGGGCCCCTCCATTCTAGGCGTGAGGCCATTCTAAGTGGCTTACAAAGTAACCGAGGCTGGTCTGTGCTTTCATCCCCTGCTCAGTCCGGTTGGTCTGTCAATGCACCCAGGCTGCTTAAGTGCAGGTGAGATCAGATCAACAGCTTGTCCTCCAGGAACTGACAGACGTAACATACCCATTACATTGCTACAAAATACCAGCTACAACAACACCGGAACAAACTGTGATTTCTCATTCAACAACCGAGCCCCAGATTCAATTTTCCTTGGACAAATCAACACAAAACCTTTTTCCTAGCTTCCCTCCTGCTGGATGACGTGATGTGATAAGATGAGACTCACGTCACAGCAACGGTCGTCTCTGTCCTGCTCCCTCTCATTCTTGTGAGCCCTGTCAAACCACTGGCCTCTGTTCACGCTGTTCCTGTGACCATCTCGCTGCACAGCCCCTCACTCAGTCTCCTTTCCTTTAACCTTAACATCCCCCAGCCCAACTCAGGCTATGTCTTCATTGCTAAGAAAAGGTGCAGTTTACTGCAGGAAAGTCATGTGCACTCGCTATCTCGCTGTACTTCCTACTGGAGGCCAGGCTCTGCAGTTTTACCATGCGATACGCTAGGCGAGTCAGTTACAGGCAAAGATATAGCGCCAACCTTACCTTGCTATGTCATGGGGAAAACCACAGGTGCTTTGTCTCCCCCAGGATTTCACAGTGTGATAATGATCACACGTTAGTTATCTCGCTATATAAAACCCCACTTCTTAGGCAGCCTCAGTTCACCTATCCATCACATCGGACAAGAACCACCAACCTGCCTCAACCACCCTATTTCTTTCTCTGGCCTGACACCATATCCTCTCCCATCAAACATCTGCCCTTCCTGACCATTGGTACCCAGCTATATCTTTCTCTCCCAGCTGATTCTGAGGCCCCCACACATATTCCTAGACTTCAGATCTCCTTCTCTCTAACAGCATGCTAAAGAGTGCCAGGTTTGGAAATGATACGTGAGCATCTGGTTGCTCTGAGAGTTTGTAGTTCTGAACTTGACGCTGAGGCAGGATCGTGGGTGTCATGTGGATGGGCACATGCACTAGCAAAGAGGATGCTGGGGAATATATCCCAGCCATCTGCTACCACTCTGCAAAGGAGCAAGACAAGTTAGCTAGTACAACTGCTCTTCCTCCTCTCCCCACTTTTGTCTATGCACAGCTGATGTACTGGCAGGAGGGGGTGGGGAGATCAGTAAGAAAGTGTGCAATCACTTTATTCCTATCTGAGTTGGTCAGGACAGGGTCCTCTGCTGCCAGGGCAATGCTGCTCGCGGCAATCACCAGGAGGATGCACATCTCGAAGTAGCGCAGGTTCACGATGTAATGGCAGGCCCTCCGCACTCTGCAGGAGAAACAGTTCAAAGCAATCACTAGCTGTGTGTCTACATTACCCAGGCCTTAGACAATTAAACAATTGCATTAAACAATCGTTGGTTCGGTGGCACTCAGAATTAGGAAATGCCAGATTTGTGGTTGCCTGTGCAACCTTAATTTGGCCCCCTGTGCATTGAATCAGGCAGGGATCTTGTGGGGAAAAAACAGTCAATGAAAATATAATTAAAGATCACAATGCGCATGTCCAAGGGGGACGAATGGAATGGAGCCAGGCATTGTAGGAGCTGGGCAGCTGGAGTCACAAGGAGTCCATGCACCTGCAGCAGCTGAGCTCTACCCCTGTATGGCTTCAGGGGTAGCAAGCATCAGGCTGCTCATGCATCTCCCAATCCTGTTGTGTTGCTGAAGCCAGCTGGACATCTGAGGTTGCTGCAGTAGCGGAGCAGGTGGGTGAGGGACCCTGGGCCAATATTGCTCCTGCCCCCCTGGAGTGAGGAAGCAGCAGCAAATACAGAAAGTTGATGGAGTGCAAGTAGGGGGCCCCGATGCTGGCTCAGGCTTCCCCAGCTCCTCCAGAGACACAACTGGCTGATGGTAAAAAGGCCCTGCCCCATCAGATCCTTCCCTTCTCCAGGGCTCAACTATTCCGGTACAAAGGCCAAAGAATATCTCACGGGTTTGTCGTGCTGAAGATAAACATGGAGCTGTGAGGCACCATCGCTTTGCCTCTCTCTGAACTTTTCTCCTTCTTCCGTTTCTTCTTCTCCTTCTCCTCATCCTCTTTCGTCTCTCCCTCCTTTAAGGGGCTGGCTTCTCCATCCGTCTTGTTGCTAACTGCAAAAGAAATCAGTCCTTTTACTGACCCAGAAGGCTAACAGCTGCATAAGACATTTACCCTAGATGAAAGTACAGGACATTTTCACAGGAGATGGGCTGACCATGTCAAAGCTACAATGAGCTTTGGCTGCAGAGCTAGTGGTGGGTTATCCACAAGGAACTGGCAACTGGTTGATGGCTTCCTGCCTGGAATGCATCCGATGAAGTGAGCTGTAGCTCACGAAAGCTTATGCTCAAATAAATTTGTTAGTCTCTAAGGTGCCACAAGTACTCCTTTTCTTTTTGCCTGGAATACACTGTCACTCCCAAAATTAGCTCTCTTGCACAAGCACTTTCAAGAGAGTACTGCACACCGAGGCTGCTGTAAAACTTCATGCTCTTCAGTCATTGCTCTGGCTGCTGCCTTGTGAGTGCAACAACAAAAAAAAGAACAGGAGTATTTGTGGCACCTTAGAGACTAACAAATTTATTTGAGCATAGGCTTCCATGAGCTACAGCTCACTTCTTCGGATGCATCCTTTTCTTTTTGTGGATACGGACTAACACGGCTGCTACTCTGAAACCAACAAAAGGAATGATGCACACTACTCAGCTTCCTAAGAATATCATTTCTCCACAGCGAGAGGGACTGTGAACGGCAAGGTTGCTGTTTTACATTCCCACATCCAAGTTCTGCTGTTAATGAGAGACAGATGAAAAGGAAAGGACAGACACAGACTGTCAAGCAGAGACAGAGACAAGGGCTCTAATGAGGTACTTTTTTGTGGTGATGTTTAATTAATAATACAACTTAAAATCTGTCACCTTGAAGGTGAGGGGAAATGTTCCTCTCATTTTTAGGGTTTGATTGACTGGCAAACAGAGTGGGATGGGGTCACTGTAGATAAAGTTTAATTTAGTGTTTCGCATAGGCCTTGGCAATAGGGAAGGAGACGGAAGGGTGGGAGGGAGACAGGGAATGAGGGAGTAGGGAGAAGGAGACAGGATGGAGGTGAGAAAGGGGGAAGGAGAGAAAAGGGGAAAAGGGAAAAGAGAAGGGGAAAGAAGTCATATGAGTGAAGATGGATGGGAAAGAGGGGAGGGAATGAAAGAGACAGTAGGAAGGAGAAATGGAGAGGGAGAAAAAGACAAGGCACAGTCCGAGAGAAAGTGGGCAACTAACAACCACTGTGCAGCAAGCCATGACTGTGAGATGCATCCGCACAGTGCAGGAGTCAAGACCAGAATCAGGGGCTGAGTTGCACATTTGAGCACAGCACATGCCCAAGGGGGAGATGTTTTGTTTTGCCCGAGGACTGGAGGGTTTGTCCTGAGCAATATGCATCAGGCTGTTCCACCTCCTGGCACAGGCCTGGCCTTTTTTCTAGCACAGCTCTTGCAGGGGGAGTTTACCTGTGGGCTCAAAGCATGGCTGAGAGACTCCTCCTGCATTTCTGTGGTTAGTGGAAAGAAGGCCTTGGCCACCTGGGGATGGGCCCTGGTTACAATCTCCAGTGTAGCTGTACTAATGCAAACCCCTCATGTAGAAAGGAAAAATCATGTTTCACTCCAGTGCTGCTTTTCTTCATCTGCTTAGTTGTTACAGCAGTGCCTGAGGCCAGGGGTGGGCAAACTTTTTGGACCAAATGCCACATCTGGGAATAGAAATTTTGTGGCGGGCCATGAATACTCACAAAATTGGGGTTGGGGTGTGGAAGGGGAGTGAGGGCTCTAGTTGGGGATGTGGGATCTGGGGTGGGGCCAGAAAGGAGGAGTTGAGGGTGTGGGAGACGGTTCTGGGCTGGGATGTGGGGGAGGGCTCTGTCTGGGGATGTGGGCTCTGGGGTGGGGCTGGGTGTGATGTTATTGACGTAAATTGTCACCGTATAGATCATTGTTGCAATCACTGTTATATATTTGCAGCAAATATTGTACAAAGGTTATCCAGTAAGGTGTCTATGAAAAGGTTATGATTTGCTGGTTATGATTATGCTGTCTGTATGTGTGTATCATTTTTGTATTTGAAGTTATGAATATTAGCTATATACTTGTATCTCAATGTTTTGATTCTAAGTAGCCTCAGTGAAGCATCTGGTCAGCTTCTTAAGAAAGGACTCTTCTTAGTAAGTGCCCAATCAAGAAACACTTGATTGACAATGGACTTTGGGAGACACCAATCCACATCTAAGCTTTCCTGGGAACATTCAAACTAACATTAACAATGGCGTTGGCCTGTAAAGAACTGAGTCATGCATGGATATGTGACTTCCACATACAGAGAATATAAAAGGCCCTGAAAACCCCTCCATTTTGTCTTCAGTCCTGCTTCTGACCTCTGGAGGAACCTTGTTACAAACTGAAGCTCTGAACAAAGGACTGAGTGACCCATCCCAACTGTGGATGTACTCCAGAGACTTGATTTGAACTTGTAGTTTATTCCACCACTGCTACAAGCCTGAACCAAGAACTTTGCCATTACTGTGTGTAATTGATTCCATTTAACCAATTCTAACTCTCATCTATATTTCTTTCTTTTTATGAATAAACCTTTAGATTTTAGATTTTAAAGGATTGGCAACAGCATGATTTGTGGGTAAGATCTGATTTGTATATTGACCTGGGTCTGCAGCTTGGTCCTTTGGGATTGGAGAACCTTTCTTCTTTTACTGGGGTATTGGTTTTCATAACCATTCATCCCCATAATGAGTGGCACTGGTGGTGATACTGGGAAACTGGAGTGTCTAAGGGAATTGCTTGTATGACTTATGGATAGCCAGTGGGGTGAGAATGAAGTCCTCTCTGTTTGGCTGGTTTGGTGTGCCTTAGAGGTGAAGAATCACCAGCCTGGGGCTGTAACTGCTCTGCTCTAAGCAATTTGTTCTGAATTGATACTCTCAGTTGGGTCCCACCAGAGGCAGCATTGTTACACTGGGGATGAGGAGTTTGGGGTGTAGGAGGATGCTCTGGTTGGGGTGCGGGCTCTGGGTGGGGCTAGGGATGAGGGGTTTGGGATGCAGGAAGGTGCTCCAGGCTGGGATCAAGGGGTTCGGAGAGTGGGAGGGGAATCAGGACTGGGGCAAGGGGTGTAGGGAGGTGAGGGCTCCGGCTGGGGATGTGGGCTCTGGGGTGGGGCTCGGGATGAGGGGTTTAGGGTGCAGGAGGGTGCTCCAAGCTGGGACTGAGGGGTTGAGAGGGCAGGAGGCTCCCAAAAGCAACAGCACATCCCTTCTCCAGGTCCTACCCGGAGGTGCAGCCAGGTGGCTCTGCACGCTGCTCCGTCTGCAGGCACCGCCCCTGCAACTCCCTTTGGCCGTGGTTCCAGGCCAATGGGAGATGCGGGGACAGCACTTGCAGCAGGGGCAGCATGCAGAGTGGAGCCCCTTGGCTGCCCCTATGCATAGGATCTGAAGGGTGGCCATTCCATTGCTTCTGGGAGCTGTGTGGAGTGGCCCCTGACCCTGTTTCCCGGCTGGAGCACCAGAGTGGGGAAAGCCCCAGACCCCGCTCCCCAGTGGGAGCTCAAGGGCTGGATTAAAATGGCTGGCAGGCCAGATCCGGCCTGCAGGCCATAGTTTGCCCACCCCATGCTAGGCACTGTACAAACACAGAGTGGTAGACAGCCCCACCAGGAAGAGCTAGCAGTTGAACTAGACCAGACCCAGGGTGGGAGAAGGGCTCTAGCACACAAGCAGAGTGAACAATGGAATGGTAGCAAGTGTCATGTTAGTTCCATAATTTTTTTAGAGGGGGTGTTTAGTCAGGAAGGGAATCAGCTCACTGGCAACAAAAGGGAAAGGGGTGAAAGGGACAGAGCACGGGACAAGGTATGAAGGGCAGGTGTGGAGTGAAGCTCAGGTGACAAGATGCAGGTATGTCTTTGCTCGAGGAGCCACACCAATGCTAGTGTTGAGCCAGCTAGCACGCTAAAAACAAAAGCACAGCTGTGTTGGCCCGAGCAACAGGACAGATGATGCCATCTGAGACGCTAGCTACGTACTCAGGTTGACTAGCCTTGTCTCATCACTCAGGCCACTCCCAGATGCACTTCTCTTCTAGCACACTATCTCAAATGGGTGCTAGTACGAGTACATCTCCTTGAGCGGGAGCAGTCACCTCCCAGCTCCAGCACAGACATATTTGGTGAGGGAGGCAGGGTGGGAGGAGACAGCCGGTCAGCAGGGCAGGGGAAGGGAGAGAACAGGTTTGAGTCTTTTGACTGGAACGGCTGAAGGTCTCTGTTTTGTTTGCTCCTGCCCCTGACAGCTGGAGTCTCTGGCTGGTTGCTCTCCATAGTTTTCCCTCAAGGCCACAGTGGAGTGGATTGGGGGTGAGGGGGCGGAGAGAGACATGTCCCCCCTGTTTCCTACTGTGTGTCTGGGAGCGGGGTTCAAGCAGGGATAAACTGCCCTGGATCAAATCACAGTTTAATGCATTTTTGGCATTCTACACTAGGCAGGTGCGTTAGTGCGAGCTGTACTGGGCCTGGCTACTAATGGCTGAGATCCTCAGTGGAGATGTGGCCTAACCACGAGGCAATGGATGTGAACATGGCGAATCAAGGCTGCAAGTGCCGTTATCCTGTGAGGCAACCTGGTAACCACCCAGCCACAGAAAAACCCCAGTGTTGGCTTTTCACATGTGGTAGCAACAGTGGGGGCACTAGTGTCATCTAAGCCCATCCAGAGCATCCTTCGGGACTTAGGTCCTACTTGCCACACAGGATATAGGACCTTGGCTATGAACTCAGGGTTTGAGGGACGATGGGGTGGGGGTGGAGGGCTGGGGCTGCATGAATGCTGGAGGATCCTCTGGGGAATCCACAGTGTGCCCAGCAGCCCTCAGGGGCCACTGCAAAGGAAGGCAGATCAGAGAGAGGCAAACAGCAAAAGAGACAGGTCCTCACTCTGTACCACAGTGGAGTCTTGGACATCGATCATGATGGTGGTGCTCTCGGTGACTTTCTCCATGTTGACTGTGACGGAGGACAGCTCGGGTTCGCTCCTGCTGATGGCTCTGCTCATCTCCATCTGCAAGCTACCCAGCAGGGCTTGGTCACTGGTCTCCAGGCCGCTGCAGTCCTGCTCTGTCAAGCTAGCGTTCTTCTCCTCGTTGAGCTCATGGGGGACTTTGAGGGGGCTCATTTCCTGCATAGCCCCAGCAAAGACAGCATCACTGGCTGGGATTTCATTGGTTCTACAGGAAGAAAGGAGGAAGGCAAGGGGAGAGAGAAGGACAGGTGGGATAGGGTGGGAAGAGGTGGGATGGGGGAACAACAGAAGAGAAGATGACAGAGGGGAGCAGGGAGAGCAAATGGAGAAGACAAAGGAGAGAATAAAGAGGGAGAAATGGAGTTTGGGAAGTAAAGATAAAACAGGGAGAAAGAGAGAGAAATGAAACCATGTGTGCTTTTGGAATGATTGTTCTTGCAACATTAGAAAGGCATCAGTTGGAATATAATGAACACTGGATACAGTGCCAGACCTCCAAAAAGCAACCCCCTGTCTTAAGCGACCCTTTTAAAGTATTCCTAAAGTTTTCTGTGCAATATTCTTTGGTTAAAGATCAGCCTCTGATAACCAACCAAGTTTTCACTGGTCACTTGCATAGCTGGTTAAAATGGATTTCCCAGTATTTCGTCAGTAAAGGGGGATTTGAAGCACTCCTGGAAATAATGACTATTATATTATTTTTATATTCCTATTTATTAGCAGATGTTGGATTTGGCTCTGGTGTGCATTGAACTTTTCTCAGCAAGTTCCTCTGGCTACAGCAACACAGTTGGTGAAGACAGAAATAACAAACAATTCTATAACATTTTTCATCCATCGCTGTGCTCCAAGTGCTTTAACATCCTACTGCTGGAGTCTCCTCTTTCCTGAGGCAAGGACTGCCCTGTGTCCCCGAAACCCCATGACAGCAGAAAAAAACAGAACAGCTGGGATTGCAACAAGCTGCTGGGGGGTTGGGAGGGACCAGCAGATCCTTTCCTGCCTTTGCTGATCTCCAGTCTCGAGGATGGGGAGAGAAATGATCTCCCTGCGGGATATCCAGGGGGCCCTGGAGAACACAGGTGGGAACATCTGAATAGGCTGTTGTATTCGATTAGATTTAATGGATTGGGGATAGTAGCCATAACACAAATGTTACATTTCATGTTGGACATTGTAGGGAGATGGGGGGAGGGTCCCACTTAAACCAGGAGCCATGAAGTTTGCTGTCCCTGTTCCCGATCTGAAAATATTTCTCTTACGCCAGAAACTAGACACAGACCTGGTCAGCCCAGACCCTGGAGAAATGAGGATTTCAGACCAAATCAGTGCCTTGTTTAAAAGCCAGCAGATGATGGTATTCTACATGACAGCTTACAGAAAGGTTACTACTGCACCTCGGGTGATTACTGGGGCACTGTCTGGAGCATTGTTCTGAGCAGTGCTTCCTGCCTAGGGGAGGGAGCTATTGACCAGGATCAAGGGACAGACTGGCTCCTCTGGACAGACTGGGTGGGGAAAGAGAAGCAAAGCAAAAATGGACTAGAGGCTGCCAGAGGCTGGATGACAGATGAAAGGAAGGGCTCATGCCTGGGGATGCAGAACCACTGAGAGATCGGCCCACCCACACTGTCCTCCCACGCCCAGGCGCCAGGCTTGCCATCTCTCCACAAGAAGGAGCTGCGGATCATAGCCATCAGGGATGATGTGCCCTTTACCTGTTCAGCTCCTCGCCCGCCAGTGGCTCCTCCTGATTCGTGTCCTCCTTCCCCCCTTCATTTCTGGCCTGCTCTCCTTCTGTGGGATTGGCTTCCTCCAGGCCAGCCTCTTGGCTGGCTGACCGGCTCTCCAGGGCCCCAGCCAGCTCCTTCTCCTCAGTTCTCACTCTCCGGAGCCGGCTGCGCCTCTGGCTCTGCCTCAGCCGTGCTCGGTCTTCAATCCCTGTGCCTCCCCCTCCTCTGTCTCCCTCCTCCTGCTCAGTCAGATCACAGTTCCCATGGCACGATTTCTGATGCCATTGCTCCCTGTCTCTCTTGGCTCGAGGGGATGGGCTTTTCTCGTCCTCTTTGCTGCTTAGGCATGAGTTGGTGCCTGCAGTGGGTTGGTCCAGGCCTTCCACCTGCGGGTGCTCTGTGCTGTCTCCATGATCCTCTTCACCCTTCTCCAAGGTTACATTTTCCCCAGGCATTTTCCTCCTGAATATGCTGGCGTGAGGGTTGATCAAGGGAGGGGCGTCCTTGTTGAGGTCCTCCTGGCTGGACATCTGCATGTGCCTGCGGAGCTGACTGGTACGCTGCTCCCACACCGACATGTGATGTCGCCTTCTCCTGTCCCTCCTGGGAAAGGAAAACAAAGGGGTTCAGGCCACCTCTGTGCTATCAGAAACCCGAGAACCCACCCCTAGACATACAGAGTGCACCTGGGCCCAAACAGACCTACACAGAGACCCTCATCGCCCTGCTCCTTGGGCAGGCGCTTCCCACGCAGTGGGCATGCAATGCTACCACTCTGACTTGGGAGCGTTCTACACCCACTCGGCACTGGTGTCAAAGCCTACACAAGACGCGGGGCTCTGGGAAATCCAGCCCAATGTATGGGAGAGCTCAGACATGCAGACACATAGGCTCTGTACATCAAAAGACAGAACCCCACAGCTGGGTAGGCCCATACACACAAGCATGTGTGAGCCTACATATGCAAACACAAAACCATACACCTACAGACACAAGGGAACGTGGGCGTGCATGAGCCCACACACACAAATACATGAACACTTGAACCCGTGGAGCCAGTATATGTGGAACAATGTATACAAAAATATGGATGTTACAATTGCATCTCTACCAATGTAAACACCTAATGCACAAATATGCCATTGTACCTAATGTACAAATGCACATGGCCACATACGCATGGGCCACTCTACGCGAAATCCAGAAGCCGCTACATGCAAAATCATGGGCAGACGTGCACAAATGTTGGTTAGCAGTCTGCTGGTCTCATCTTGAGAATGCGGTGCATCCGCTGACAGGGATTGTGCTGTTTGGTTCATGCTGTTCAGGGTGACGGTGGTGGATAATAAGATCATTGCTATCCCAGATTAGTCCAAGCAAAGCGCTCGGCTTCGTGTGTATCACCAAGACCTGGCTGGCTGATGCAGCTGCCCCTGCACTGACCGAGATTTCCCCCAGTTCGGGATGAGCTGAGAGAAGTCAGAGCAATAGTGGAGTCATGTTATTTGCATCTAAATCCAGAGGTAGGAGGTGCCCTGTTCAGAAATGGATTCATCTTAGGCTATGTCTACACAAGAGACCTTACAGCAGCACACCTGTACTACTGCAGCTGCACCACTGTACGATCTATTGTGTAGTCACTATATGCTGGCGGGAGATAGCTCTCCCCTTGACATTATAAAACCACCTCCAACAAGCGGCGGTAGCTATGTCGGCAGGAGAAGCTCTCTCACAAACACAGCTCTGTGCACAACACCACTGGTGCTGGCAAAACTTTTATCGCTCAGGGGAATGGTTTTTTCACACCCCTGAGTGACCTACATTTTGCCGACATAAGTGGTGATGTAGACATGGCCTCAGTGGCATACGTGTTCCAGGAGAGAATGAAATTGGGATCTCAATGTACAGGCTGCCATCGCAGATTTCCCATGTCTGCTGCCTGGGTATTAGTCTAGGTCAGTGTTGGAGTCACTGAGGCTTTGGGCTGGTTCTTGTTTACACTACGGCCCCTTAAGGAGCGCTCTGGCATTTACATTGACACCCACATCAGGGCCTCTCTTCCCTGTCAGAATGGTACTGAGGGGCCTTAATGTAAATAAGAATCAGGCCTGTACTGCACTGGGTGACCCCAAGTCCACACTCGGGGCTCCTGTGGGATCTCAGAGCTGCTATGAGTACTATCAGAATGGCCCCAGTGACTTCTGGCTCTGCACAGATAACTGGAGGTGAGGAGGATGAACTCCTGTTTCAGGCTCTCATTATAACTCCTTCAAGTTTGAAGTCAAGACCCTCCATAACTCCCACTGGGTCAGAGGATTTATTTTACTGGACTGACAGACTTGGTTGGGTTTCAGATCTCTCAAAGGAGAATACTGTGTAGCCAATGGCCCACTCTAACAATGACCTGATAGAAAGTATGATTATGTTTTGTCTATTAAACGTCCTCTTTCCATAGATCTTCCTTGCAGACCACAGTGTTATCCAGGTGGCTTGTGATGGATTAAATGTCAGAATGAGCCATCATCCCATTAACAGGATTCAAAAAAGAACTAGATAAATTCACGGAGGATAGGTCCACCAATGGCTATCAGCCAGGACAGTGTCAGCAGGGATGGTGTCCTTAGCCTCTGTTTGCCAGAAGCTGGGAATGGACGACAAGGAATGGATCACTTGATGATTATCAGTTCTGTTCATTCCCTCTGGGGCACCTGGATCGACCACTGTTGGAAGACAGGATACTGGGCTAGATGGACCTTTGGTCTGACCCAGTGTGGCCGTTCTTATGATCTGTTCATTCTAAGGCAGACTGAGTCCGGTATTTTTGCTGCAAGGATTTCTTCATTTACTTCCTAGGGAGCATAGATCAGATCTAGACTGAAACGGACTCCCTCCACGGCAGCAGGGCAGCATCTGGAGGGGATAAATGCAGTATCTTCTCTGGCTGAATTTCAGCCTGTTTTGCTAGAAGAGCTCTAATTGCGCCAATGGATAAAATCTAGCCTGGGAATTCTGGGCCTATTATTGGATAACAGTATAACCACCTCCTTTGGGGAGGGCAGGATGTTAACCTCCTCCAAGTAAATATTCTCAGCATCCAGCTCAGAAAACCATCTTCTAATGTTGCCTGTCTCTAACCTTCCTTTGGTGGGGAAGGTCACTGGGAAAGGCGTTCCAAGGGAGGTGTGGGGTCATTTGGAATCCTCAGATTTCTTTGACCCCTTTGAGTCTGGCTTTCTACTGTGTGGCTGAGATACTGGTAGTCTTCCTGGTAGCTGACTTGCCTCTAGCAAAAGCTGAGGGCAGATGTCCATGTTGATTCTTTCAGATCTATCTTTCCCCACCCTTTTTTAAAAAAAGTAATTGATTTTTTTTTCTTCCAAAAGTAAGGGGAGAATAGGAAAAAAAGACAAAAGAACAAAAAAGTAAAGGAAGGGGAGGGGAAGGAAAGGAAAGGAAAAGAAGGGAGAGACCAGGAGGGGAAAGGAAAGCAACATCTCAGTTTCCATCTGCCAGGAATTAAACAACGGTTGCTAATTAGATGTGCCTTCATCACCTTGCAGACTCTGGTTCGGTGGTTCCATTCTTCCCTGATGAAGAGATTCCAGAGGATAGTGCTGGGCAACTTCTCACTTACCCTCATGCACTGGATTCAGTTTTGTCACCCGTCCTCTTCAGTGTGGACGTAAAGCCAGTGGGAGAGAGGGGGTGTGTGTTTGGGCTCCATTGCCATTGACATGCAAATGACAAAGAGATGGAGGTCTTTGGCATCAGACCCAGACTGCACAGTCTCCTTGCTGACTCAGTTTGTAGCTGAAACAGGAGTTTGAATAAGAGTCCAGCCAAGAGGTAGGGTGGTTGGGTAATGGACGTCAGGTATAAGGTCTGCCTCTCTTGTGGAAAGGGAGCTCTTACAGAACTGGGAGCATGGTGCACTTTTATCCCATCTGGTTCTGGTTGAAACAATGGCAAACTTTTATCTTAGACATGAACTGCATCCCGGCGATCCAGACCTGTCACCTTCAGCTTGGACTGCTGCAATGTGGTCTACCCCAGGCTATCTTCAAAGACCAGTTGGAAACTCAAGCTAGTGTAGAATCCAGCTGCCTGCTCACTGAGCAGTACAGTGAGCTATAGCGATAGGGAGCATGCTACACCTGTTCTGCAACATCTGTACAAGCTGCCGCTTCCCTGCTGGCTGAAAAAGGGGCTGATTTTACTGATCTACAATGCCCTGTGTTGTCGGGGACTTTACCCCTGAGTACCCCTCCACCCCTCCACACACACACAGACACCACTGCACAAGCTGAGATCAGCTTTTACTCACAGTCGTTCCATCTGAATGGCTGGAGGCAGGGCATTCTGAGTGGAAGGCTCTCACCTCTTGTGCTTGCTTCTCTCCTGGTCTGACAGAGCCAGAGTCTCTTGGCCAACAGGGTGGCAGTAATGTTCATCTGCCTGCTCGGCCTAGTGCCTTGGCAGGGGAGGGCTAAATTCTGGGGAAGGAGGTTTGTACACGTACATTCTCATAGATGCGCTCAGAAGGTAGGCTGATGGGTGTGTTTTAAGGGATCAAATAAAATCTTTAAAATATCGCAAATGTGCACACAAACAGGCTTCAAAGGACAGACACCCCCACACAGGCACACGGACGCACACCGATAAACGCACGTACAAGCAAGCACCTGCATACGGCACAAACATATGCACAGGCAGACACATGCCGGCACACACAAATAAACAGACACCAGCTCACATGTACCTACAGTATCCACACACACACTAAAGTGCTAACCTACACAAGCACACACAGATACAAGTAAACGGAGGCACAAAAGAGCACACTTAGTTTAGACACACACACCAACAGATGTGCAGAGGCAGGAGCACACACAAATCATATGCCCAGAGGAGCAAACATACACTCCAAAATAGGCTATATAGAGGCCTAAATTTAGCACACACAAAAACACATGTAGCCACATATGCACACAGCCACACACAACACGCAACCATATGGCACACATACAGTTGGCTGCTGCGTGGCTCCCACATCGACATGTGGTGTCTCCTCCTTCTGTCCCTTCTGGGAAAGAAAAATGAATGGGTTCAGTCCACCTCAACCCTGCACGGACTTGCACACCGCCAGCCACAAGCAGAGAAACACTCACACTCCTGCGCGCACGCATAAAGTGATTTCAGGCATCCATCACCAGCATGCATGCGTGCGTAACTGCGCAGCATGCAGATGTATGTACAAATGGAAGTGGGTTCATCACACCCACAAACTTCTACATAAACATGTAGAGATCATGGAGCAAATACTTTTGCAAACAAATTTATCCATTCACACACACGCAAACAGATTTATACAGAGATATGCACATACTGATACAGGCATTTCAAAGGTGTTGGGCTGCCAACACAACAGGGGCATATAACATTATATATATACAGACACCTGCACTCACTGATCCTTAAATACACAGCACCTGATTCTCATTTACATGAAGAGCCCTTTACACTGCTTTGACAGTATAAAGGATTCCTAAAGAGGGCTATGGAGAATCATGCCCATACAATTACCGTATGCATCAGTCACATATACATACACATGCCACCTAGAGCATATGTGCATGAAACACATACAAATATATGTACAAAAATGTACACATTTTGCCAACCCATATACAAATCATACATATAGTATATACATACGATATATGCAAGGATATATTCACAGACTGCACACAAGTAAGAACTTGGTACCTATACAAAGTACATGCACACAGGACATGCAAGGAAGCAATGACTGCATGCACACAACTGCATAACTATACACTCATCACCAGGGATAAGAATGCTAGTCCTCTTTATATACCTCAAACAAAGGTATACAGACATGCAAAGAAATATTCACAGAGTTATACATTAATAAAGGCATACGTGCCCACATGGTGACTTCATGACTAATATTCACATGTGCAAATACCAATGCATATGTATGCAATTATATGACAGAACAAATGCAGACGTAAAAAGTACATGCTAAAGTGACCATTCCTACATTCAGTGGCAAAAGCATAAACATGCCCATGTGCCAAACCTGCAAACCCATCTGCACATTAGGCACTGACATGATGCACCTTACACACAAACCTACCCATGTGGTAGGAATGTATGCACCACACACACAAATCCATCTGCATGGAAGGCACCTGTGCACTGTACATGTGAACTCATCCACACAGTAGACACTCATGCAAACCTGTCCATATGGTAGACATCCACATCCCATTCATTCAAACCTATCTTCATGGTAGTCACCCAGTCATCATATACCCAACCCATGCATATGACAGGCTCCCACATACATACAAATCCACCCTTGTCCACACACACCTGCACACAGATACATGTACTTCCATAATTTCACTCTTCTTCCCCACATCATTTTAGCATTAGGTCTTCTCCTCTTCACCTTTGTTTACACTCTACTTTAATTCCCACTGTTCCTACCACTGGTACTCCAGCACTAGCAACCATGGAAGTGCTAGAGTAGACAAGGCACAAGCAGCTGTCTAGAGCTCTGGCCAAATTCGAGTTCCCCGACCATCGTTCACGCTAGTGGAGTACACTGTACTGGCAATGCTTGGTAACCTTTGATGGAAAAGTCTAATGTAGACACAGCCTTTGAGTATCAAACTTATTCCACCTATCACCACTTCCTCCCAATTTGCCTTCTCTAGTCTTCTGCTACAGTCTAAATCCCTTCATTTCTTAAAATCCATCATTCACATTGTAGATCCAGCAACCAGCTTCCCACACACTGACAGCCAGCATGGCTCTGGAGAGCCCATCGCAGCAGTCAGACTATGAGGTCTCTCCCCAAAACCATCCCCCAATATAGCCTCTTCCGCTTCCACAGAAGCATCACACAGGCAGTTCCTTTCCCAGTGAATGGGCAGGTCTTACAGTATCTCTGGCCCAACTTAGAAGTAGGACATGCCAGAAATCCAGCAAAACAGCCTGTTCTCATGACAATCTCAGCCCAGTGTTGCAGACCCAAGAAGTTCAGACCGTTTGGATGCTATCTGGAGAAACAGATGAAGTCAGGAGCTTCCCTGAACCTTCACAGTGGAGCTGACCAAAGGATGACAATTCCTTTTTGCAAAGGATTTCAGCATTTGGTTTTGTTTAGTACCAGAATGCAACATGAAAATTTCTAAATCCTCCAAGGAAGGAAAATTCCAAAAAGATTTCCTTTAGGATCAAAACATTTGTCTTGAAAAAAGTCAAAACATTCCATTTTGACTTCATTTTAGAATACTAAGTACAAACGTTTGAAATTCAAAATCATTTCAAAACGAAAAATGGAAATGTTCTGTCCCCATAGTGACATAATAGGATGTTTCGACACTGGCAGAACCTTTTTGCTTTTTTTCCCCCCTGAAACAAAATCTCAGCAAAATTGACACAATTTCCCAAAGCGTTTAGATTTCTATGGAACTGCTTTTTCTGATGGGAAATGGTTCTGTCGGCGTTGTTCTGACCAGCTCTAATCCAGAGGCTCACTCATTAAATCCCCTTTTTTGCCCCCATAATGGAGTCACTGATGGTTGCCCCCCAACCCCTGCCACAATGGAATTGTTAGTGGGAGCTCCTCTTACAGAGGAGCCAACAGGGCTCCTTCCTCCTCCAAGGATGACTGTGGGGTCTTCTCCTTTATCAGAGGACTCAGTGCAGGCCTCTTGCAGAGGGCGTAGGTCTCTGACTTCCCACTCTTAGCACATGCAGAGATGAAAGCCTTCTGTATTGCTTCTATATAAAGACTTGAGCTTGGGATGTTTAGGACAGCAAGCGCAATCAGTAACCAGCGCTGTCTGTTGATGTAGCTACCACCTTGAAACTGCCAAGATCCCCCATAATTAACAGCAGACCTGGCCCCTTTCTATTGGTCTGATCCAACTGTGTTGCTTCAACACCATCAATGAATGGTGCCATTGCCCTGCATGAGAGCAACACCTCTGTGTTACCTGTACTCTAGATGTGCATGCAATGTACAAGCCTCACATTGGTGTTACCCCTTGCATAGTCCCCTCTCTCTTTCACGGCATGAGTGGCTATCACCATAAAGAGCTTAGGGACAGGCGGAAGCGGTTGCTGACATGGTGCATGCGGAGGGTGACTCACTCAATCGCAGGCATGTTTGGAGCAGACATCGGGCTGACTTCCTTGGCTTTCTGCAGGGCATGCTTTTGGTTAAAAGCCTCCTCTTCCTCCTGCTCATCCTAAATGTCAAACAAAAATGCCCGTTACCAGGGAGCACCAAGGAGCTTACATCCATCCAGATGTTGCAGGGGATTTGTATAGTTATGCTGGATGCAAGATGCTGCAAACCAGGCCTGGTGCAGCCAGTAAGAAAAGGCTTGGAATGAAGCCACCAGAGTTGAGATGAGCCTTCTGAATTGTCCAGTGTGGTTTTTATTTTCACAAAGCCCAGTCAAAACTGACATGGTTCTCTCGTTATGCCCAATCTTTTCAAGGGTTTTCTCAGCAGGTTAGGCTCCACAGTAGTGCACCATCACATAGTATTTGCCATAGCAGGACCTACCCAATCTGGCATTCTGACTCTGGCAGTTGCCAATATATGAGTTTATCAGGAAGTAGACAAAAAATCCCATAGTGCTTCTGACTTAGTATGACCAGAATGTAAAGACCAGAACCCAGGATATCTTCGATACTGCTGCAGTGAAGAGGGGGAGTATATGGTACCTCCTTCCCCCCAAAAGACGTGTGAGGGGAAAAGACTACACTGGGGAGAATGGGACACTCCCTGCACCTCACAGACCCGAGCACTGCCAGTGTGGGAGCTGAAAGGGGCAGAATGGGGCACCCTCTGACCCCAAACCAAGCAAGTGGGATAATGTGGGGGGCAGAGGGGAGTGCATGAGGCTATAATTGGGAGGCCACCTGCTTCAGTAGGTGTGTGGGGAAGACTGGTGCCACTCCGCCCCCAGAGTATGTGGGGAGGAGCTGAGGAGAAGGAAGCTCACCCTGCCCCCAAAGTGTATAGAGATATATATGTACACAAGTACATAATGGGAGGGGTGTTCACGTAAGCACAGTGTGTGTGGGGGGGTGCATGTGAGTGCTGGGGGATAGGGGTGGGTGCAGAGTGCAGGGGGAAGCGCAAGGGGGTGCATGTGTGCACATACAATGTAGGGGGTGCATGCAGGGGTGTGGTGCACAAGGGGGACACGTATTGGCGCTAACGTCTGAACAAATATTTCCTGGGACAATTCTCAGCATAAGCCTGGGGGCAGTTCTGTGTATCCCAGTGAATTTTAGCTGATTTTCTCTAAGATTACTGAGGAGATTGTAAAAGTTTGGGGCTGGGATAAATTACTAGATATTTAGGTGCTTATCTGTATCTGCAGATGCCCCATATGACCCCTGTATCTCGCCCCAGCTTCTGACTCCCCCTTTTTTTCTCCTTCCCTGAGTCTTGCCCAATCAGCTACTGCCCCTGCCAGTATCTGCATAGTGGGGTTTAGTGGCAGGGGGCAGCTATTCTAGTTAAAAGAGGAAATCCAGCAGCAGCAGCAGCCAACCCTGCCTAGGCATGGGCCAGGCCTGGACTCACAGCCAAAGCTGGTCTGATCCAAGACTGCAGTCTCTGTACGGGGCAGCATGGATGTTTAGGGATTTCTCTGCCTGTCTGACAGGGTGGTCGGGGTCCATTCTTGACCCTACCTGGGATCTTATTACCCTCATGAGTTTGTCTGAGTTACTGCAGCAAGAAATGCCATTTGTCACCTTACGTCCATTCAGCCCCAGTAAAAACCCAGCACACTCTTTCCTTCATTGATGCTGCCCAGAATCAAGGATGTGAGGAAACGGAGGTGACTGGAAAAGCCTAGATTTCAATATCTCAGGTGCTTCCCTCCCCACTTTGGCCACATACACTGTCCTGAAAGTATTAGAGCTGCACCAGTCTCCTCCCTCAGAAGTTAGCGAGGCAGTGACAGTAGAAAGTGGAGGTGATAATCTCCCTGCATGAGTCATCCTATGGTCACCCCTCCCACTCCCTCTGCACTACCCAGGAAATGAAGTCCTCTCGGCTCTGCTTCCCAAAGCGAAGATACACATTTGTGTCCGTGTCCCCGCCCCGAGGCAAGTTAGGTAACATAATGGATTATTCTGCTCCATTTCACTCGCCTCGAGCAAATCGATTTACACTGGTGCTGGAGGCTACTCGCTGAGCCCTGAGAGCGCGAGAAACAGACAGACCAGAGAAAATGGGCAGCATGGAGCCTCTATGCTTTGGGGACCAACCCATTCTAAGAGTAACAATGATCCTGGCTGTTTTTACCTACACACAGCAATCCAGATGGTGTCAGAGCCCAAAGACTTCCCAGCAGGGCACTGAAGTCTAGTCTGGCATCGTCCCAAGCTGTGATTGTTAACTAATGATAACTTCATGAGTGTCAGACAGGTAATAGGTGAGATGATTTTAAAATTGTTTGCACTTTCCATTTTCAGAATGCTGGACAAATCTTAGCTAAATGACTCCTCACACCACACCTTGGGAGTGGGAAATAGGCTAAACTGAGGTGGAGAGATTTCAGCCCTGATTCAGGAAAGCATTTAAGCACACGCTTTAGTTTAAGCATGGGTTTGAGGACTTCAGTAACTCAGTTCAAGGCTAGGGGTCTATTACAAGAGTGAGTGGATGAGGGTCTGTGGCCTGTGATGTGAGGAGGTCAGACTAGATGATCATGATGGTCCCTTCTGGCCTTAAAGTCTATGAGTCCATGTGTGTGAGTGCTTTCTGGAACAGGGATGGACTTTAGCACGTGCTTTCCTGAATCAGGGCCTAAGTGACTTGCACAGTGGTAAGGGCTTGTCTACACTTGAAAGTTATTTCAAATTAAGGTAGGGTGGAAATTTGAAGTGCAATAGCTATTGTGGAATAGCTATTCCTGTCAATTTCCCCATGTAGACAAGTCCTAAATCAGTGGTAGAAGCAGGTTAGAAATCAGGCTTTCATCTCCAACCTCAGCCCACCAAGCCATGCCATCTTTCTCAAGGCAGGAGCTCAATGATGCAGGGTCTTGATACTCTTGCCCTTCACCAACAGAAACATAGGTTCAAATGCTGCTTAGGTCCCAAATGGAAATGAGGTTTGGTGGCCATAGCCATCATAGTCTTCAAAATTACTGCCCAGAAGAGGCCCAAGGCTGGAAGAGCAGTGTATGACAGAGATGCATTGACAGAACTCTGAGGGGGAACCAGGCTAGAACAGCAGGCGTGGGGCAAGGTTAGCACTGAGAGGCGGACAGAGGCTAGACTCAGTGCAGCATTACTAGCCCTCCTCTTCCAAAAGCACTAAGTTTACTCACAAATTTAAAATCAAAGAAGGAAAAAATAGGGAATGGACTTCCCAGGTGACCATGACAAGGACTCAGAAGTGGATTCCTGGGCCATATGGCATGGATCCTGTGTGGGGTCCATATGGACAGTCTGAATGAGGCTCATTGTGTAGTAAGGTGTGGGGGGGAGGGGAGAGAGCATTAGCATCCCTTACCTTTGTCAGCTCCTGAGCATTGGCTAGGTTGTCCACAGCGATGGCCAAGAACACATTCAGCAGGGTGTCTGGGGGCGTTAAGAGTCAACATGTCATGTGATAATGGCCTGAGCTTCTACAGTGACCAATGAGGGAACACACAGGACCCCACTCCCTTGACACAGAGGAACGTACCAGCTTCAGAGAGAGGAAACCAGCACCACTGAAGGGACCAGGCAGTTGAGAGGCCTTACTTCACTTCAGAGATAAACCCTCTACTTTTCAGAAGCAGAAAGAGGCTGGATTTGAACCAGGGTGGGAGGGGAGGGTTCCCCCGGCCAGCCTATACCATGGTCCCTCAGCAGGAGACAGGAGTGTGGCATGTCAGGGACACACTTTTTCCTCCATGTCTGAGGGGGATGATTGTGGGACCAGGCTCCCATCCTGGCATTTGTGGTGGGATAGTTGTAGGACAAGTCTCTTATCCCTGCCATGTGAGATGCAGAAAGGAACTCTGGGACACCCACTCCCTTAATATGAACAGAGCACTGAGTTGCTGAGGAGCAATGGGAGGAGTTATCCTCGCACATAGAGACAGGACAGAGGGTGCTCTCTCTAAAACATAGCAACCAAGAGGATACAGTTTCCAAACAAGGTGAGGATGATGAAGTAGATGGAAGACCACATGCCTGAGCGGACTCCGCCCTGGGAGCGAATCCCGTTGTACATCACCTCGTTCCAGTCCTCGCCCGTCAGGATCTGAACAAACAAACAGGCGGCACTATCACCCATGCTATTATTTTATTTATAGCCCACCAGTTTTCTGTATGCAAATGTGTGCAGGAGGTGGTCCAAGGATGGAGATCCTGTCTCACGGACGATCCTGCCCCACAGCTGGATTACATGGAGGAGAAGATGCCTTGTGGTGAGGAGTTAGGTGTCTTCCAGAGATTTTTGGAATCTACAGTATGTGGCAGTAGAACTCCAGCTTTCATTTAACTTAGGGGTGTGGATCTCCACTCCTTTATGTCAGCATAATTCTCTGAAGGCAATGGAGATACACTGGCATAAGCCCCCATGTAGCTGCATGGAGAACCAAGCCTTAAGATTAAGAACATAAAATGGCCCTACTGGGTCATACCAAAGGTTCATCTAGCCCAGTATCCTGTCTTCCAACAGTGGCCAATGCCATGTGCCCCAGAGAGAATGAACAGAACAAGTAATCAAGTGATCGATCCCCTGTCGCTTAGTCCCAGTTTCTGGCAAACAGAGGCAAAAGATGTGTGAGGGGAAAAGGCCACACTGGGGAGAATGGGACACTCCCTGCACCTAACAGACACGAGCAATGCTAGTGTGGGAGCTGAGAGGGGCAGAATGGGGCACCCTCTAACCCCATTCCTGCCCATCCTTGCTAATAGCCATTGATGGACCTATCCTCCATGAATTTTTCTAGTTCTTTTTTGAACCCTGCTATGGTCTTGGCCTTCACAACATCCAGCAAGGAGTTCCACAGGTTGACTTTGTGTTGTGTGAAGAAATACTTCCTTTTATTTGTCTTAAACCTGCTGCCTATTAATTCCATTTGGTGACCCCTAGTTCTTGTGTTATGAGAAGTAGTAAACAACACTTCCTTATCTACTTTCTCTACACCAGTCATTATTTTATAGAACTCAATCATATCTCCCCTTAGCTGTCTCTTTTCCAAGATGAAAAATCCCAGTTTTACTAATCTCTCCTCATACGGAAGCCGTTTCATACCCCTAATCATTTTTGTGGTCCTTTTCTGAACCTTTTCCAATTCCAATATATCTTTTTTGGGATGGGGCGACCACATCTGCACACAGTATTAAAGATGTGGGTGTACCGTGAATTTATATAGAGGCAACATGATAATTTCTGTCCTATTATATATCTCTTTCTTAATTATTCCCAGCATTCTGTTTGCTTTTTTGCCTGCCACTGCACATTGAGCGGATGTTCTCAGAGAACTATCCACAATGACTCCAAGATCTCTTTCTTGAGTGGTTAACAGATAATTTAGACCCCATCATTTTATATGTATAGTTGGGATTATGTTTTCCAACGTGCATTACTTTGCATTTATCAAGCTTCTAGATCTTTTGGTTGTAAAGAGAACTTCAGAACATGAACCATCCCAGGTCATGGATAAGAATCAGCTAGGCAGGAGTATTGACTGTATGGTAGAAAAATCCAGCTGCCTCGTTTTTACCAGGCCCCTACCTGAAACACTGTCATGATGGCTGCAGGGAAGGTGTCAAAATTTGCAGAAGGAGTCCCATCCATGAAATTAAATCTGAAAATGAACCAAAGGGAAATGCACAAACTGGAATATAGAGGTGGCATCGCATCACTGTTTTCTGTCCTCTGAGGTCTGCTGCTCCTATAATAGCCTACCCCATCCATTCACCACTTCCCTCGACTTTCCCTTCTTCTTTGTCCCCACTTCACATTTATCATGAGACAGGTAAGGACCCTGCAGCACTTGTGCAGGAATCTGAACAGACATCATGCCCATTTTGCCCTGAACTAGCCTGATCTAAGGTCCTTCAGAAAAAGGAACGTTATTGGGAATCTGGTGCGAGTTGGTGGGTCAGTGTCTTCCTTGAAAGGGTAGGAGATGGTATTATCTCCTAGGGCTCCAATCTTCCCTGGCCTTTCACGCTCTTACCTGCCTCCAAACAGCTGCATTCCCAGCAGGGCGAAGACAACAATGAAAAGGAAAAGGAGGAAGAGCAAGCTGATTATCGACTTCATAGAACTCATCAGGGAGACCACCAAATTCCGCAGGGATGCCCAATACCTGGAAAATGCAGATGGTTCTGTAGCATTAGCAATAGGACTGTGCAGGACAAGGGGAATCTGGATCTGCAATGGCAGCCAGATGAGAGCTAGGAGTCAGAAGGGGACAGCGAAAGGGCCAAGTGGGCCGAGGGGTAGGGAGCCAATAGGCAGGGATGCATGGTCCTCTCTACTTACTTTGTTATTTTAAATATTCTCAGAAGACGGAGGGCTCGTAAGACGCTGATCCCGAAAGAGGTGCCTGGTCTGAAGATAGCCCAGACCACTTCAAAGATGCTTCCTACTGTGACCTGGGGGATAAGAAAGACACATAAGACTAGAGCCTGTGTATATAACATGGGCCTAGAGGGTCAAGGATCATAGTAATCACAGGAAGTCCCCCTCAGGTGTGCAACTCCGTGTGATGCCCAGCCCGATGTAATCAGAAGCTAGTAGTTTGGATCTCAGTACTGCTGTAACAGTCTATGTTTCTTGCCTTCCTATCTCTTCTACAAGGCACACCCCACCCCACAGCCCTCTGGAAGGACTATCCCATTCCCCTTCCCCTCTTTAAGTTATGTTGTAAACGCCCCACCCCAAGACCCGCAGACTGTTCTGCTGTCCTACAGCATTTGCCCTAGTTTCATGTGCTGCTTACCCCACAGTCAAAGCAGTTGAAAGAGGAATGAAAGTAAAGGCGTGGCCCCATGCCATACATCTTTAAGGACATCTCCAGGAGGAAGAGCCCAAGGAACAGGAACTCTGCATAGTCTGAAACGGGGAAATTCAGGTGCATTAGCTACACATCTGCTTCTCCTTATCTGTACTTAGAATACAGCGTAAAGAGCTGATACAGTGACCCCTGCATGGGGTGTCAGCAGACAAAACTTCAACACTCCAGGACGACACTTCAACACTCTACCACTTGATCTAAAGGAATAACTCCATTAGCTGGTTGCAGCTGCAGGTTATTCAGCTCTAGTGGCTCAGCCACTAGAGGGGGATATGACAGACTTTACCAATGTGTTATGCTGATACTAGAGTTTATGCGACCTTGTGCAAAGACAAGCAGAGTCCCCAAACAGACCTCACTAATACACTCAGCAGATTCTAGGAGATAAGACAACCAGACAGGGGATCAAAGTCCTTTTCACTGACTCTGTAGGGAAGGAATGTGGAATTGGTTGCTTCTCTCTGGAAATCTAGGAAGGTTATGTGGATCAAGCTGCTTGCCTTCATGAATCATAGATAACTGCACCCCCAAACTAAGTTTTCAAAGGGTGTATGTTATCAGGGAGAGTGTCACAGAAGAATGGGTTCACTTACTTAAGTGCACTCACTTTTGCAGTGGAACACAGCTGTGGTTTAACAGCACACAACAAACACTACACAACAGTTTTAGGGGCAGAAATTAAGAACTTCTTTAAATTAAACTGCAGGGGAACTTTCATAGCCCTGATAGAATTACTCCACAGCTGGAATCTGGCTAGGACATGCAGTTATCAGCTGTACGCTTGTGAAAAGTGTCACAGGATCTTTCAGGAACGAGTGGCCAAGTCAGTTTTCCATATCGTCCAAAAGATGGCTCTCATTAGAACCAGCTGCCATACCACGCCGTCTTGTGCTGACATCTTAGCAGACAGCTTCAGAGACTTGAGCTGAATCTGTATTTGAATGGGAGTCTTTCAAGGTGCCTGTCAGTTTATGGCCATCAGATATATGGCATTTTTTTAACTCTGGTGCCCTGGACAAATTCTAATTGAGAATTATATTCTGTCTCCCCTCAATCCTCATTGGATTCAGCTGGCTGCAATACACTTCTCATTTGTGCCCAGATCTCTTGTGTTGTGCCATCGTTCTCTATTAAACAACTCAAGGATGGCTGCATTTTTGTGCTGGGACAAAAGATTCCACTCCAACCTATCTCAGAGGGTGTTAATTAGTCTTTGTTCATTACATTACTACAGCAGGGTAAATTTACTATTATGTCCCCACTTCACACTGATACAAAACAGAATCACCTCCCTTGACATCAGTATTGGATTTGAATGACATGGGTCCAGTCAAACTCATTCTTGTTTATCTGCTGGGAGGGAAGCAGAACTGAAAAGGATTTCAGTAATAATGAGCAAGACAGCAGGCATCAGTAGAAATGCGCTGTGTACAATATTCTGAATGGCAAGTGTGATTCTGTTCTCCCTCCAAGTTTGTGCCAGTCTGACCCCATTGATCTCAATGGAGTTCACTCCTGATTGACACTGAGGTGATAAGAGAATCAGCCAACAACTAAAGATCTTCCTGTAACAGGCTGTGAGTTGCTGCCCCCTCCAGTCCTCCTGGAAAGGCAGCAAACCATGCCATATGCTGATAGTCCTGGGGCTCCAAGCACCCACATGCCTTGCTTGCACAGATGGTTGACCTGGGGTCAGGGGGATTGGTGTTCTGTACAGCCTGTGTCGCTGTAACATACCCAAACAAAGAGGGGGACCTGGAACTCACAGAGGAGGTGGGTGAGCCATGGAGGCTGGTTGTGATGGACAATGGCCACACAGGCAGTGTTGAGAGCCACCACACTCAAGACGGTCCAATAAAACACTTGGGATTTCACCATATGGCGAACGGAGATGCGCAGAAGTCGCTCTTTGTGCCGGAAATAGGAGGCACCATCCACTTTAGCACTCCTGATGCTGCCACGAGCGAGAGGGGTACCTGAGGGAGAGAGGCCAGGAGAGAACAATGGAACACAGTGGTTTTGCTCAGCAGAGGACCTGACCAGGTCAAACTCCCTTCTGACGAGAAGATGGGAGGAATTATTTCCTCACTCAAGGGCTCCACTATGGCAGGATGGCCTTAACCTCCCAGCTCCTATACAAGCTCTGTAATGCAGCAGAAATAGGGAATATCCATTCCCTGTGCTAACAACGGACAGAAACATAAGGTCTTCGCCCATGTCCACTTTGGCTTTGCTCCCCTCAGGATTTTAGAAGATGCTCCACATCATTAGAGGACTTGTAGGGAGGAGACTCTGGACTGCCTTAGCACTGGGCTCCGAGTCAGAGTCTTTCACGCTGGCTGGCGAACCAGCCTCCACTCACCCACGGAGGAGATATCAACGCAATGTTCATCACTTGAGTCACGATTCACGGCTTCTGTCCGGTTCCTTTTGATGGTTGCTCTCCTGAGCACTAGAAATGAAGAAGAGGGGAGCTCTAGTTACCACTGCATCTAAATGCTGAGCACAGACTGTTCTACTGTCTCCTACCCAGGTTGTTACTTGGTACCCAGCTAACCTGGTACCAGGGGTCTCAGTAACTGAATGGGGCTGCTGTCTAGTTCCCAGCACTCAAGCAAGTCAGGCACTCTGTACTGAGAGAGGCTGCAGATTGGCTCCATGCTCTCTGGTGTGTTGCACCCTCCCTAACCAGGAGAGGCCGCTGTTCAGCCCCAATTTGTTAGTCTCTAAGGTGCCACCAGTACTCCTTTTCTTTTTGCTCTAACATGATAGCCTCCGGTTAACCAGCAGAAACAGCGGTTTGGGTCCCAGCACCCCGACAAACACGTATCTGGTTCCCATTACTCTAGTGAGCTAAACTGGAGGTTGCAGCTGGAGGCAGAAAAGGGAATGCAGCTATATGAGCTAGCTTATTGTTTTCCTTACCTTCCAAGGCTGAGGTCCCAGCATTTTTATTCTCTTCAGCCAGCATTACTTCTTCTGCAGAAAAACAAATGGTTTAGTAAATTGTTTCCAAGTGTCTGATATGCCAGGGAATGAAAGAACGAAAGCTCAGAGCTCCCACAGACCTCATGTCTGGCACTCCCAGCCAGAGAGAGGAGGAAGGGCAGTGAGGGAGAAAGAGACAGAGAACCCATCAGAATCATAGAAATGTAGGAGTGGAAGGGACTTTGACAGGTCATCTAGCCCCTGCACTGAGGCAGGACTCAGTATTATCTAGACCATCCCTGACAGGTGTTTGTCTGACCTCTTCTTAAAAACCTCCAATGATGGAGGTTCCACAACCTGCCTAGGCAATTTATTCCAGTGCTTAACCACCATAACAGTTAGGAAGTTTTCCCTAATGTCCAACATAAATCTCCCTTGCTGCAATTTAAGCCCATTGCTTCTTGTCCTAGCCTCCATGGATAAGTAGAACTATTTTTAACCATCTCTTTATAACAACCTTCTATGTACTTGAAAACTGTTACCATGTCCCCCCTCAGTCTTCCCTTCTCCAGACTAAACAAACCCAATTTTTTCAAGCTTCCCTCATAGGTCATGTTTTCTAGACCTTTAATCATTTTTTTATTGCTCTCCTCTGGGCTTTCTCCAATTTGTCCACATCTTTCCTGAAATGTGGTGCCCAGAACTGGATACAATACTACAGCTGAGGCCTTACTAGGGCTGAGTAGAGCGGAAGAATTACTTCCTGTGTCTTGTTTACCACACTCCTGCTAATACAAACCAGAATGATATTCGCTTTTTTTGCAACTATGTGACGCTGCTGACTCATAGTTAGTTTGTGACCCACCATGGCCCTCCAGATCCCTTCCGCAGCACTCCTTCCTAGGCAGCCCTTTCCCATTTTGTACGTGTGCAACTGACTGTTCCTTCCTAAACTGAGTATTTTTTATTTGTCCTGTTTGAATTTCATCCTGTTTATTTCAGACCATTTCTCCAGTTTGTCAAGAGCATTTTGAATTTGTTTTGAAGGTGAAACGATGGAGGAAAGGCAGCATCCATTACATGAGACAGCCATGTAGTGAAGTGGAACAGTTCCACCATATGACAGCAACTCGAGATAACACATGGTTAGTCAGGAGATGCTGCTGCACTGCCATTAGCGTTGATTAGAACCGTACTAATGTGCAGTGGAGACTCCGCCATGGCTTCCTGCACCTTGTGGATGAGCAGATACGATTTGACAGCAGTGGAAAGAGTCAGCTACACAACACTATGTCAGCCAATCGGAAAGAAAAATGACTTCCAATCCACTGTCCTGCTGCCTCCTCCAAGAGGTAAGCTCTCTTAAAGGCCAACAAAAATGTTTAATAAGTAGAGCCGGGCTATGTTTTTAGACAAACATTTATTCATTTATTCGATGAAAAATGCAGTTTCAGTTGATCTTAAACTATTCACAAATTTTGACACAAATAATTGTGGTTAGTCACAAAATAGCCATAGGAGGAGGAGGTGGTCATGCTACCACCCCTCCATTATAGCCTTTCGCCCAGTGATTAGGGCATTCCCTGGATTGTGGGAGATGCAGGTTCAAATCCCTACCCTAGAACAGACCCAAAACGGGACCTTTTCAATTCACCAAAAATTCTGAAAAATTTCAGATTCGGTTTGATGAGAACTAATTTTTTTATCCAAAATTCTTGGGTCTCCAAAACATGCCTGGAAATCCCCACTCTCCCTGACAGGATTCCCAGTACGGCCTGCTTCCACTCAGAGCAGAAACACCATAGAAACAACACTTTGTGTTGTATTTGGGGGGTTCTTTTTCTGTCCCCAGCCAGAACTAGGAAGCACATAGACATGAACCAAAACCCTAGATCCAAACTCCCCCAAAACTGGAGAAGTCTGGAACTAGATTTACAGCTGAACTTTGTGGCTCAGGCTCATCTTGAATCTCAACACATTGTTGGCATGAGTTTTGAATGAAGGTGCAAGTCTTTTCTTATTTTATCTGAATCCACTCCCCCAGTCCTATTTAAAACCCCTTCCTACGCACCATGCCCTAAACAGAATCCTTTGGCTAAATTCTTCAGTGACAAAACGAGGACATAAGTGACACACTGGTGACAAGTTAGAAAACAGGTGTGATATCCAAAGTCTATATCATGCCTATTTGGAAATCTATAGCTGTGCAGAAAAAACCTTCCTTTTCTTAGATTCAGTCATAGGTTGGGAGCTGGGGACGGAATTGCTCACAAAGGGACCGTGCATCCAGTCAGAAAACCCTGCAGGGGTGGAACTGGCTGGAAAGTGACTAACTGACCCTCACCTACTCTAACTTATGGCCCCACCATGGTAGATAACTTCAGAAAATGCAAAGCCCACCCAGGACTCTCAGTGTGGCAGGAAGTCTGACGACACAGAGTTTCAACACTTAAAATATGGAATTGGCACCTGTAGATAAATCCTACATACACACACAAATCTTTGTGAGAGTGAAGTGAAGCACATGCCGGTGGTTTGACTTGTATACAACCTTTCAGTAATGTGATAGTTAAAAGAAAAATCACAAAAAAACAAACATTAGAAACCAAGGATATTCAGGGTTAAACTAGAAACCCAAATCTGTGAACATATGAATGTTCACAGCTATGTTACCAAACTGCCTTAACTCTGTTCCCATATAGATGCTAACCTATCACTGGCCCTTCTTTGCATGCACAATATTAAAAATAAACTCCCTGGAATGTGGGCTTGATAATCTGGTTTGTACATCCACGTATCCAAAATGCTATGCTGGGTCATCACACCTGCTGAGGCTGTTTTCCTGAGAGCCCTGAGTTCATGATCTGAGGCCGGGAGGGTTGTGCATGTGGAGATGTGTTAGCTCGGTCACTAATGAACCCTGGACAAATGGCTGCCCCATGGAATCATTAGAGCTGAGCTCCTCCTGTGCTCAGCAGCTCCCAGGATCAGCTCGTTCCTGAGGATGTGGAATGCTAGAATACTGACAGCGATCGGTCAGACTCCTGTCCGTGTGCTGTGCATGACCGTGATGGTGGTCATACAGCAGCATAACCACTCTGGCTTCCGTGCTACAGTGAGCTCCATGCGGGCACAGGGATCTCCCTACGGGGAGCTCCCTGCAGGACTGGTGGGTGGAGGTTGTACGGAGCACTAGAATTGTGGCCAAACTACTTGGTACTGAAGAATAAGTATGAATTTCTGATTTCCTCAGGGCATCCTTATGGGAGAAGAGCGAAAATCTTTTAGCTGTATCATTGGACAGATGTGTTAATGGCCACTAAAGTTAGCGCCAATGCTCATAGGCTACAAAACACATTGCCCCACCCACTCCGCCTGGGAGATAGATCTGCCTTGTTGTGCACATTCAGTATCACAGTATACCAAAGAAATACACACCCAAGCCAAATTCTGTCCTCGCTTCGAACCCCGTCACCTCCTCGGATGGCAGTGGACTTGCGCATTTGTAAACGAAGGCGGAATTCAGCCCAACCGTGGCACCTTTCATGCACTTTGGCCTCCACTGTGCAATTCAGTCGCATGCGACTCAGCAGAACCCTTTCTGCCCCGGTGAAATATTTTGTGGGGGAAGCATGCGGCAGAGACAGTCTGGGTGTGGGGGAGGGGCAGAGAACCGTATGGACCCACAAGCTGTACAATACAGAGCTAATTCATTAATCAGTGATGGCAGCCTCCGACTTCGCAGGCATCTGCTGAACTACAGAGCGAGCGCAGCAGCTCCCCTCCCCCGAGCCAGTGGGGTCACCCCATCATTCACGTTGAAACACTGACCCTAGGCCTGCCACCAGCCTTACCTGCTTTGTCTATCCAGGCCCGATAGCCATTCAATTCCCGTTCGATCTGCTGCTGGCGCCGCAGCTTCATGAAGGCTCTGCGGTTCTCTACCCGCTCTCGCTCTTTGGCAAATTCCCTGTAGACACAGAAGGGCAACGTTGGTTTTATTGAGGGATCATGGCACGGCTGGGATAAGGGAGAGGTGTGTTTGTGTGAGAGAGAGAGAGAGCAGGTCAGCATGGCTAGGGCAAGGGTGTGTGTGTGTGTGTGTGTATGTGTGCGTGTGTGTGTGCAGGGAGGCATGGGCAGGACCATGGGAGGGGGGTGTGCGTGTGTACAGGGTGATATGGTGGGGACCATGTTGGGGGGGGAGTGCGCACGCAGGGTGTTATGGTTGGGACCATTGATGTGTGTGTTTGTGCGCGCGCACACAAGGTGGTATAGCTGGGACCATTGGGGTGTGTGGGGGTGTGTGGGTGCGTGCAGCGTGGTATGGCTGGGACCATAGGGGGGGCTGTGTGCAGGCTGGCACAGCTGGGACCATAGTGTGTGTGTGTGTGTGAGTGCAGGGTTGCACAGCTGGGACCATGGTGTGTGTGTGTGTGTGTGTGTGTGTGTACGGTGGCACAGCTAGGAATATGGTGTGTGTGTGTGTGAGAGAAAGAGAGCGAGACAGAGAGAGAGTGAGTGCAGGGTGGAGCGGCTGGGACCATGGTGTGTGTGTGTGCAAGCGCGCATGCAGGGCAGTATGGTTGGGACCATTGGGATGTGTATTGTATGTATGTGTATGCGTGTGTGGGTGTGCGTGCAGGGTGGTATGGCTAGGACCATGGGGGGGGTTGCAGGGTGGCATGGCTGGGACCATGGCGTGTGTGTTTGTGCATGTGCATGCGTGCAGGACAGCACAGCAAGGTCAGTGGTAGGGTTGGGACAGGGCTGGAACAGTTGGGGTAGAAGGGTGGGCCCGGGGCAGCATGGTTGGGACAGGAGATGGGGGACAGCTCTCGGGCACAATGTGGGGTGGCAGGCTTCGAGGGATGGACAGAAGGATACCTGGGAGGAATGGGAAGAAAGCCAGCACGGTGGAGAGGTGGTCACACAGCTGGCCGGCTAGGGCACAGGGAAGCCAGAGGGATGGCTGAGGCAGATGCCCTCGAACTGAGGCACATGGAGGAAGGCTGGCTGGAGCAGATGGGTGAGATGAACAGATCTACTGAGCCAAAGCATCAGTATAACTGGGATGAAGGGGATCAATGGATGGGACCACGGTACTGATGGAGCAAATCTACAGTGCGGTGCAAGGAGTGGGATGAACAGGTAGGAAAAGTAAGGAGGAGTGGGGGAGGGAGGAGTGAAGCCGATGAATGTGCAATGACATCCCCATGTTCTCCAGCATCCCAGACCAGGGGAAGTCCTGCCCAGCACCAGTGCATGGTCCAGAGGGGCAGGTTATGGCCCAGATACTAACTCAACTCTCCCATCTCCCAGTGCTTGCCAAAGGTCTGCCTCCCCTCCTCCCCCCCCCCCCGCCATACACTGACCCCTTTCAAAGGTGTGGGAGGCACGAGTGGGCGGGACATGCAGATGCTCTGCAGACTCCTTGGCATCCCTCCACTTGGATGGGAGGAAAGAAATAGCAGATGGGACCTGAGAAGGGGCATGCGCAGTGGGTGAAGAGCCAATGCTGGGCAACCCCAGGGGGTGGGCAGACTGGGACAGGTAGAGCCAGACCCTGCAGTGCTTGATTCAGGAAGCCAGGTGAGAGCGTTCCTGCTGCATGAACTGATAGTCTCTCGGCCCATCTCCCAGAGAGATGCTTAAAATGCAACTCAATCACTACGTGCTGGCTTGTAGTAGGCACAGCTCCTCTTTACACACACTGCAGTGTTGCTGGGAAGTGAGGGGGGGGGCAGAATGCATTAAGACAAAATTTATTCCACTGCAGCCCTGCCATGTGCTCCATGGATCTGTGCAAGCTGGGGAAGGCTGGGGTGCAGACGTGAGAGGATGGAAACCCCCAGTAACTCCAGCCTTCTCCAGCCACAAGGCGAAGGCGAGCTGGCCTCCAGACTCGCCTCTCTCTCCCCACTCCCGCAGAGCTGACAGCCCAGCACAGGAATGAGGAGGAGAATCAAAAATGATCAACGTGACACAGGTGAACACATTTTTCCATCCTTGCTGCATGGCACTGACTGAGCGCTGCAATCCCACCCGGCCAAAGAGACTCTCCATCTCTCAGTCATGGAAAACAGATCGGGCAGATATTTTAAGTTCGCAGCCTCCTCAGTGCCTGGCTTTAGGGCCCGTTCTGCCAGGACAGCGGGGGGAGGGAGGGGAGAACGACACTGAGGGGGATGGGCAGAGGGCCCCTCTGCATGCCACTCGAGTCAATGACAATTCATGGGTTTGCTCTGAATCAAGGGCCCAAGGGTTTTGGGGTTTATCCTTTGAGTCTATCTGCATGCCCCTTCTGCTCCCAGACAGCTCTCAAACACTGAGACTGCCCCCACTCCCCAACAGGGCTCGTCCAAGGTGACCCAGGCCAGGAAGATTGTAGCAGAGCTGGGAACCCAGCTCTCCTGAGTCCCAATCCGGGGCCTTAACCACTGGACCATCCTACCTCTATTGTCTTATTTCTCCTTCTTATTTAGTTACCCATTTCTTGTTTGAGGGAAGGCTGTTGATCACATGTGCACTAGCACAGGGCATTGGGGAAATTTTCTAAGCCAAAAATACACAGCTATACATCTGGGCAAACCCTACAGTGATTCAGCTGCATAGGAAGTCATTTATTTTCCTCAGGTTTACTCGTACAGCACAGAGCACACTGCGACATTTGGTGTAATGATCATAATGCTCAAAGCTCAGCTAAATCTGATCAGGTCTGTCAGCAGGAGCCCCCGCACAGCAATCAGACAGGGGCAAGTGGGGAAAGGAAACAGAGGTGTAGCCGTCCCTATTTTAATACTTTACTATCTTTAAGAATAAACAAACAGATTAGTAAGTTTCAAAGGAAGATCTTACACACAAGTAAGGGTTGCCTCTGGGGCACCGCTAATGATCGGCCCTCATGCTTCATAGTCCAAGCTGTTCCTCACTCAAGAGGCAGGAGGAGATTTCCCCTCTGTGGGATAAGGTTGCATGACTGGGGCTAGATTTTCAAACAGAGCTCAGCTCCCATTTAGGCACCTGCACAATTGGGCCAGGTTTTCCAGAGTTCAGCACCCGACACACTGAGCTGTTTTGAAAACCTGGCCGAGTTTGTGGGTGCTGAGTTTCTTTGAAAATTCTGACCTTGGGAATCATGTGTGTGTGTGTGTGTGTAGGGTGGGGGGGAGTAGGGTTAGACCTTTCTCTGAAACGTCCAGGTTTGGCTGTGTCCAGAGAGAGGACACTGGACTACTGGGTCTGGTCTGGTGTCTCCTATAGTTACGATCATAAAAGGAAACCACAGAAGCTAAAATCTATGACTGGATTCCCTTTGCACTCCAGCATATACCTGTAAACATCAGGAAACTCAAAGTAAAGGCTGAGAGTCCCTCCTTAACCCACCACCATTGTACTTGCATGCTATTGGCTCACCACCCTCTGAGAATCTTGCCTACTGCAATTCCTAGCACAGCAGGGGACAGCTAGAGAAAATGGAGTTTCTGCATCAACTCCAGCTTACTCCTGACTGGTTAAGCCCTTGATGGCACTAGAACAGGAGACATTTGTGGCTGGAGTCCCAACTACCGGGTGGGTTAACTCCCAGCTACATGGCAGCCATTCCTGATGCAGGAGCTGCTCCTCCATTTCCACCCATCCCCATCCCTTATGCACCTGAACTGAGGGTCAAAGGATTAATCTACGTGATGGAGAACTTCTTAAAGGTTTGTAGGGAGACCCCTCTCTCAGGAGAAGTTGCTTTGTTTTAGTGATCAGCAATTCACGCTTCTCTGATTCAGTATAAACAAAGCTTTTGTGTATGGATTCAGGGTCTCTCGCTGTTGTCATAGTAACCCAGTCAGAAATGAACCCCTCCGGGATGGGCAAGCCTGCAAGATGCAAAGACATACTTACATACACACAGACAGCTCTACAAGTCTGCACACATGAGCATTAATGCTCATACACTGGAACACAGAGGCTCACCCATCTGTATGTTTTGCACACCCACATGCTGGACATACACAAAGAAAAGCACACATATGCAGACAAATTTGTGACCATACTAGCACATATATACACCATGCCAATCATTTGCAAAAGAAAACATGCACACACCTGAGGCTTCACACTCACTCCCCAGATTACTCAGACAGCAACACACACATAGAGCCTACCCAAATGTATGAAAACACATGAAAGAAATCCATAAATACAATCTTCTGCAATCACACACATGATCAAAGATATACACACAAACAACATGTATGCACACAGGCAGGAAAACACACAAACACATATACACACCATGCACCGGTGCAAACTTGTATACATACATTCCCATAACTATATATAGATATGCATATGCTAATACGCAAATAGAACCATACACCTATTCTTACAGTCACTCGAAATGCATGTTATATGCTGACAATTCTGGTTTACAAACTTGTGTACACACATCAGTGACCATATCCATAAGCAAACATGCACCCTTCTGTATGCTGCTATACAGTATGACCACATACCAATATGAACAAACATGCAGGACTACATGCACTTATGTATGTATGGACCAAAAGGTCGATGCAGAAACAGAAACATGGGAGAATACGCCAAGTAACACACCTATGGAACTGAAATACACAGGCTCATACACATACTGCTTGCAGGCATGGCACACACGTCAATACAGGAACCATATGCATGGAGGCTGACATGACTACACACACTGTACAAAGTGATGCATTTGCTTTACACACCCACACATGCATGTTTAGTCATAAGCATAAGATGAAACATGCACACACACACACTCTGTGTTGCCACTTGCATAGACATAATACTTTCAGGATATGAACCTACATATACAACCATACACCTACATAGACTCCTACTCCCATACCCACAGTGGGCCAAATTAATCTTTGCTGTTACTCCATTGAAGGAAATGTATGCACAAGTGTGAAATGTATGAATTCTGCACATTGTGCCCAGTTATACATAGGCACACACATGCTGGTGTGTGGTATGTATACACACACACACACACACACACACACACACACACTGAGCACATGGCTAAGGTAAGTGTCAGTCACAATACTTGAGCAGGTACAAAAGCCCATGATGCATGAAGAATAAGGCACAAAGAAGTTCACTTCATATACTGCACTCCCCCCTTCTGGCCCTGCAGCATTCTAATTACAGCATGAAAGGGGCATGATTATGAAGAACAAATGGCTGTGTTCTTTTACAAGACAAGTGTCTCACTCTTCTGAGATCCCAGCAGCCATCTCCCTCCGCAAAACATTCAAAAAAAGAAAAGGAGTACTTGTGGCACCTTAGAGACTAACAAATTTATTTAAGCATAAGCTTTCGTGAGCTACAGCTCACTTCATCGGATGCATTTAAATGCTTATGCTCAAATAAATTTGTTAGTCTCTAAGGTGCCACAAGTACTCCTTTTCTTTTTGTGAATACAGACTAACACTGCAGCTACTCTGAAAACATTCAAAGGAATCTAAAGAATTGTATGTTTTCTTTAGAGGGAGTTTGAGTTTATTACCCAGGCAGAACCATTAAACGCTTAGCACTGTGTGGACATTTTTTTGTGAGAACGATTTTCTGACTGTTCCCAGAATCCCTTGTTTAAGATCCCCAGACAATCTGAGCATTTTTAATTCCACCCCAGGAAGGTTAAGTTTCCTGCTGGTTTGGTGTTCAGCATCAAACAGCTCTCCTGCTCCATCTGCGAACGTCAGACTAATATGAGACCTTCTCTACTCCTACGCTAGAGGAGGAGGAGGGAGGAGAGCACTGAGAGAAAAGGAGACTGAAAATGGGAGAAAGAGGGAAGGAGAGGAGAAAAGGAATGGGAGAGGGGATAAGAAAAAGTCTTTAACAGCCAATCAGCAAATAGGCTCACAGCTCTTGGCTTAATATTTGGAAACAAGGTGTGTGAACAGGATTGCAGAGGGCAGTAAAAATCATCTGTACAAAAGTGTCTATTCTGGATCATTCATTACCTCCTGATCTCTGCTCACCAGCAGGTTCTGGATGCCACAAAACAGGGAGATGCCCAACAAACTAAGGGGTTGCCTACATTTGACATGCTACAGCTGCTTCCATGTAGCTACTACCATCGCTGACGGGAGAGGTTCTCCATTCACCTCCCACACAGGCGACAGCTCTGTCTACACTGGGGGTTAGGTCGGCTTCGTTTCACACCCCTGAACAACGTAGCTGGGTTGAGCTAACTTTTTAGTGTAGACTGGGCTTAAGCTAATTTGGGTCAAAGGTTGGGCTACCACGCCTCCCAGGTGTTCTGGTGCTTGAGCTCATTGCTTTGTCACATTATGTTATGTTATGTTCCCGATACCACCTCATGGGGTAAAGCTTCTCCTTTAGGGCCACATAACAGCCAGCAAGCCCAATATGCAGGGCAAAAGCCAGCGGAGTTCCAACTATCTTGTGAAAGTGAGCACGAGTGGCTACCCTGCTGCTGCAGGCAGCTGGTGTTTTAAGACCCACTCTCCTCCAGATGAAAAGTTCAGGTGAGCGGGAAGGAGTATCAGTTTCTGCAAGGTCCTGGCCCCCACTAGGTGGATGCTCTGGCTAGGAGGTCTATTTCTGGTTTTCATTCACTGTGTGCCAACAGTGGGCCCTCCACTGCACGGAAGGTATAGGAGACACATCTTGGGTGAGATTCTCTGCTGGTGTACTTCAGCACAGCCACAGTCAATAGAGCAATGCTCGTTTACCCCAGCTGAGAATCTGGCCTCATCTCTCTTCCCTCTTGCCTGTCCCTGCCATCTTATGAAATGTTTGGCAGCTCTGACTTTGGCTGTGCAGGTGGCCTTGCCTCCTTTATCTGAAGGAGACGCTTGCTTAGCTAGAGAAGCTGTCGTAACTGCACAACAATGGTGAAAGGGATGGAAGTGAGTATCTCAAGAGGCTCAGTCTGTTTAGCTTAAAAAGGAGAAGGCTAAGGGGTGACTTGATCACAGTCTCCAAGTACCTACCTGGGAAATAGACACTGAGTAATCGGGGGCTCTTCAGCTTAGCAGAAAAGGTGTAGAAAGAGCCAGTGGCTGGAAGTTGAAGGTAAACAAATTCAGACTAGGACTAAGGTGCACATTTTTAACACTGAAGATAATTAGCCATGGGAACAACTTACCAAGGGCTGTGGCAGATTCTCCATCACTGGAAATCTTTAAATCAAGATGGGATGTTTTTTCCAATAGGTAAGTTCTAGTTCAAACAGAAGTCAATACAGGGAAGTCCTATGGCGGCCAAACCTAGACCTTCACAGTGTTCTCCTCTGGCATTACAATCTAGGAAATGCATCCAAGGAGCAACCCAGCCAGAGAGGCGGTTTGGGAATGAAAACAGCCATTTTCAAGGACTGAATCCCCAGGGAAGCCAATGGAAACTTCCCCTTCCCAATCCCCCTTTCTGCAGCTTTATTAGGCACAGTGAGCTCACATCCTCTCAGCGCATGAGGTAGGACACTCCAGTGCACCCTCCTTAATCCCCATTAACGGGGTGGGGTTTACACGGATGGCCTCTTTCCACTGAAATCAAACTCTTGTTTGGGAAGACCTAATTTAGGGGCTGCTGCTGAGAGAGGGTTTCCTGGGTGTGGCAGGTGTTCAGCATGTCCAGGGATTGGGCCTAGTCCACTGCTGCTGTATTTTCAAAGATAAAATTTGGCAGATTATGAAGCTTGAATATAGGCTAATTGCTTTTGTCCATTAGGAGGAGGGGGAAAAATGAGTTGAACTCAATGTAACTAATTATTTCATTTCAAAGAGACACCGTACCGAGCCGGGCAGCAGCGGAGGCTGGTGACATCTGAAAGTGGGTGGGCAAAATTAACAGATCAAGGATTGCTCAGAACCAATTTACAGCACTGGGTAAAGATAATGCTGTAGCTGAATAAGAACTGGGCAGGCAAGGCTGATTGACAGCCATTTAGAGACATTCCAGACCAGATGGAGGGAGGGCTTTCCAAAGGAGTCTAGAGGTGTGAGGTGCCCAACTCCCATTGAAAGGCTTTGGGCAGGGGAATCCCACCCTTGGCATATCAAGGGCTTGTCTACACATACAGCGCGGCTGTGGCGCAGCTTCACCGATGCAGCTGTGCCACTGTAGGGTTTAGTGAAGATGCTTCCTACGCCAATGGGAGAGCATCTCCCATTGGCACAGGTACTCCTCCTCCCCAAGGGGCGGCAGCTGTGTTGACGGGAGAAGCCCTCTCATTGACATAGGACTGTCTATGCTGGGGGTTAGGGTGGCATCACTCAGGAGCTCGGATTTTTCACCCCTCTGAGCGACGTAGTTATACCGACGTACATCTGTAGTGTAGACCAAGCCTCAGATGGAGGAGGTGGAGGGGGAGTTCTCTATGATATTCCATTTTCCCCTTCAGATACCTCTGACTGGACAAACCCAGCCAAGGAAGGCAGGGCATGGTTCCCTGTGACACAACACTTGTGTAAGCTATTCCCTTCTCTCAAGATCTAATCTCTTTGCCTCTGCAGGTACCTAGATCCTGAAAGCCTAGGAAGTGTTGGGGATCCAAACTCTGAGCCCACTGAGAGCACTGGGCTGTCCCAGCTGCCCCATTCTTAAAACAATGGCTGGGTAGCACGCACACCCCTCAGCACACTCCAGCCTGCAGGCCAAACTGCCGCGCATGAGCAGAGCCCCTGTTCCTAGCGTTGGTGACATCCCATAACCCCCCCTCTCTGGTGGGTGAAGGACAGCAGGTCAAACTCAGCACTGGCTTAAGGAGGTCAAAGCCCACTGATGTCAGCAGAATGAAGTCCACTTTTGTACTGGGGCTGAGGGCGACCCATCAGCACCTCAGGATTGTGTTCTGTAAAACTGATGCCATTCACTAGTGACTGAGAGAAACAGTGAGAGTTTTGACAGGGAGCACAGGAACTCTGTTAAGCAGGGACTGGAGAAAAGTGTGCCATCTGTCCTACACAGGCAGGCACCATCATAACAGTGTGCCCAGTTTATCTGGGCATTCGGAGCACACATGGTACAATTCTTCCCTTCACTGTGAATTCTCCTGGTTCTTTGCTGCTCTCCAGTACAACCTTGGCATTCCTTTCATCTGGTCTGAGAATCTGTTAGGTACTATCTGCTACCGGGAGACAGACCTCACTAGACACCCTGACCGTCAGCAATGGGGAGTGTTTCCCCTTCCCTACAAGCACACACGCTGTACAGGAGAGAAAGGGATTCTTTAGCTAAATCAGGGTCCCCAGGTCTGTGCGTGAGGAGCATAGAGGGAGAAGTGTCTTCATATTTAAAAAAAAAAAAATCTCACCATGACAATTGGCTCCCTTTTTGGTAGATGCACCAAAGAAACCAAGGGTTGCATGGAGATTGAAATCCTCTAGCATCCTACAGGTGTTTCCCTTCCATTCAGGATTGGTGCACACTTGCAGATCAATCATGGTAACACTATCCATGTTGTGAACAAAGAGCCTCCATATCCAACGCCACTGATCCAACACCTTTCAGCAGCACCAAATGCACCACTCACAAAACAAGTAAAACCTCTCTGAATCCCAGCCAAGCCTCTTTGGACTCCATTTCACCCCTTCCATAAAGTGGTTTGGAAGCTAAAGCTGAGATGTGCACAGGGAGTTCTCAAGTCAGATCTTTGGAATCTAGTTTCCAGATAACGTTATGGAGGGTTCACATCTGCCATGGTAAAAGTGGACTGGCATTTTTGCAGTCTAAGTCCTGCTCCCAGGTTCCATCTGTGTCCCTCGATGTCAGGTGAGCTCTTACAGAAAGATGGCAAGTGCTTTTCTGCTACACTATTCTTTCCAATATATTTGTCTAGTTAGAATTTATACTTCAGTTATCACTGTGGCATCTGAACCCCAAACTCGGGTTATTATTGTGGGAAAGCTATGGCAAAGAGATGGGTCTTAAATTTTGTCCTGAATGCATAATTGACCAAGCTTGGGCTGACTATAGGTTTAAACCAAAACTTCAGTGGTAAAAACATAGGCCTCTCCCACTTGAGTTAAAGGATTAATTCCATTAATTGACAGCTGTAGCAAAACTCTACTTTTGCAGAGCAGCCACTAGAGGTGGACAAAGAACCACTCCATTCTAGTGTGGGTTACAAAGGCAATGAAATGGAGGCCACTCAGCTCTTATTAGAGGAAGTTCCATTGCTGTAGGCCAGCCAACAAAGAGACTGTCTCTGTTGGTCCCCCTCTTGGTATGGGGAGTTACATTGTCCCTGAGGAGTGCTGCTGTCATGGGAGCGTTTGAGCATAGTGGAGATGCTGTTTGAAATCTCTCAGGTCCAGTCCATTGACCACTTTGAAGGTCAAGTTCAGGAATTTTAAAAATCTGGTATTTGATGGGGAGCCAGACCAGTGACAGAAGCACCAGAGTGATATGCTCATGTTGTCTTACCCAGGTCATTAGGCAAACCGCTGCAGATGTTGCACCCGCTGGAGCTTTTCAAATGTCTACCTTCATTTCCAGGTACAGTGTGTTGCAATAATCTAGTCTGTAGGTCACAAATGCATGGCTTACCATGTCTGGACCTGTCAAGATAGGTCATAATCTTCTTGCCAATTGCAGGTAGAAGGTGGCAGTTTCAACAGCTGCTGCAATTTGGTTATCTAATATCAGTAAGGAGTCTAAGAAAACTCCTATGCTTTGTATGGTATATGATGGGGAGTCAAACCCCATGGGTAATGATATGGTGTTGGCAAGGTCTTGTAAATGTCTCCCTCTTCCCACAAGTATTCCTGTATCTTGCCTGGGTTTAGCTTAAGAAAGCTTTCCTTCCCCCAGTAGCTGATTTCACTCAAACACAGGGGACACTAGCAAATGGTGCTATTTAAGTATGATGTGAAAGAGATACAGAGCAGGGAATGTCATGTGCATCTTGCTGCCATCAAAGACCATGATGTCTTTACAGATCCTCACCAGTATAAGCCAATGTAGTGCCACTGACTTCAGAAGCTGTGGGTTCTATTCTCAGTATCTTCCAAAGCCTTGGGAAAAATCATATGATCTCCTTGTGCTTCAATTTCCCCCATCTTCAAACTGAGAACAATTGGAACCAACTTTTTCAGGTGCTTAGAGATCCACAGTTGAAAAGCACAGTATAAGTATTAAAGCTGAAAACTAGGGGGGAAAATTGCCTGCGAATATTCATGCAATTAGGAAAGCAAATTTTGATTCAACTGCATTCACAACCCATTCATGTTCACTTCCTGGGAACATTCGAGTGCTCAAATTGAATACTTCATTAGTCAGCTAAAGTGAATTTTGAATTGTATATTTGAGCGTCAAATTCACAATCCATGCTATTTTGGTTATAGGTCACCTTGTCACAGAACATTCATAATGGCCTACATTTTAAACAGTGACCTAATCTTGGTGCCTCAATTTTGGGTACTCATCTTGAGTCACCTTAAAGGGGTGTGATTTTCTGAAGTACTGAACACCCAATCTCTTAAAATCAGGCCATTTAAGCAGTCTCAAGTTGGATGCTCAAATGCTAATACCAGTACCGGGTTTATAATGGTGCCAGTGGTGCCCTAGTGCCGGGCCCACACTCAAAAGGGGCCCCAGCCTGGCCTGCTCGAATCTGTGTTGCTCCCTGAGTCACCAGCTCCTCTCCACCCTCTGGTCCTCACTCGCACACTCCTCTTGGTCAGCTGACCCAGGGCTTCTCTCCACCCCCTGGCCCTGCCTGCTGGCTCCTCTCCGCCCCCTGGCTCTCCTCCCGCCCACTGCTCGCTCCTCTCAGCCGACCGGCTGAGGGCTCCTCTCTGTCCCCATCACCGGCAGGCAGCAGACAGCCACAAGGCCTAGTGCCTGGGGGTGCCCTTCCCAGTCCAGTCTCTAGTCCTGCAAATAAGCGCTTGCAGGTTTCCCAGCCAGACTCCGTTAGTGGCTCTCCTTGGGTCCCCTTGCTCTGGCTCCCTGCCAAGCCCTTTCTGCTCCCCTACAAACCCCACGCAGAGCAGCACCAGCTGTGACATCTGGCAGGTGCAGCCTGTTCCACATGCGACTCTACCCAAGCTTCCTGGGGCTCTCACCCTCTGACAGAGCCCAGCCACTCCTTGGCTCAGGACCGTTCCTCTTACCTGGGCAGAGGAAGGTGAATGTGCAGTGGAGAGGGGCTGAAAGAAGATGTAGTCCCTTGCTTTGCAGATCCATCACCCTGGGAAGCAGGGGATGGGGCAATGGGGTTTCTGAGCAGTGGGATGGGGAGCTGAGCAGACTTGGGGAAGAGATGTTCAGCTGGCAATGGTGAGGACTCCCAACCCCCCCGCCTCACTGTAATCACGAGATCCCACTTCCCTCCCAGAGCTGGGGATAGAACCCAGGAATCCTGGCTCCCAGAGCCCCCCATGCTCTAATCCACTTCACCCCACTCCCCTCCTAGAGATGGCGAGAGAACCCAGGAGTCCTGACTCTGAGTTTCTCCCGTCTGCTATGCCTAGGGGCATGTCTCCACTTACCTCCAGGGCAATCGATCCAGTGGGGGTCGATTTATCATGTCTAGTGAAGACACGATAAATCGACCACCAAGCGCTCTCCCGTCAACTCCGGTACTCCATTGGAGTGAGAAGCGCAGGCAGAGATGACGGGGGAGCGTCAGCAGTCGACCTACCACAGCGAAGACACCGCAATAAGCCGATCTAAGTACGTCGACTGCAGCTACGTTATTCACGTAGCTGAAGCTGCATAACGTAGATCGATCCCCCCCTTACCCCCCCCCAGTGTAGACCAGGCCTAGATTGCATTGCCTCCCAAGAGATGCGAGTGCCCAAGCGTGCTTCTAAATCACAGAAAATAAGCATGCGAGGAGGAGCAATGACACCAGTGTGGCTGATCTGTGACCCTAACGCGGGGATTCATTAATTCAGTCAATCACACATACAGAGCAGGTCTGATTCCCTCAAGCAGGGGCCAGACACACACTCTCCAGAATTGGCCGGCCCATCTCTGCGCAAATATCTTTGTCTCGCCCTATGCCCAATTCACAATGCAATATCCACCCTGCTCCGAGCCAGAGTGACTAGTGCATCTGCTCCTTCCACCTGCACGGTCCTGAATCGCTGTTGCCTGGTGTCTTACAAACCTGTGTTGGCTGGGGCCACTGCTGCGGAGCAAGCAGTACCATTGTGGTCTCTCTCCAGCGCACTCCTTGGGTGACCCAGGTGGAACCACCCAGCCAGGGGGCTGCAATTGTGTTCATGACATAGGCCCAGGTGGGTTTGGAGCGTTCCCCTGCAGGAGCCTGTGACAACACATGTTTGCAGAGACACAGAGCCAGCATCTTCCAAACAATACAGACTTTATTTTCCCCCAGGGCTACAAAGCATTCAGGGAGGTAAGTTAACGTGGGGGCTGGGAGAAATTGTCCAACCCCAACTTTTTTTTCCACTGAAAAATGCTGATTTGGGTTTGTGGTGGGCTTGGGCCTGATTTTAAGCCTGAGTACTATGGGGGCCCACAAATATGTTTGGTACCGGGCCCACAAAAGGATAATCCAGCCCTGGCTGAGACACCCGAAACCACTTGTAAGTCTCAACATCAGACCAGTGCAGCAGGATTTTACGTAACTAACCCCCACAACACAAATTGTGAACATTTCCAACAAGCTTTTCACAAATCATCAGCAAAGCAAGGATTATTTGCCGAAGAGATTCACAAGGAATTCTCAGTAATGAACATGTTTGAAAGACAAGATCCATTGGTGAATAATTCATGAATAGAAATAGAAGGGGGGAAACTATCAATTCAATTATTTGCTGTGGATTTTTCCACTCAGCTGTAAGAAGAATTATTATTTCCTGTAAAGTGGGAATAACACATCCCAACCTTGCAAAGTTATTGTGACCCTCCTTGTTTGTAACGGGCTCGGAGACCCTCAGCTGAAAGGTGCTACAGAAGTGCAAAGCATTCAGCAGCTTATTGAATATGGATGCCCACCTGTCTACTGAATATAGATGACCATCTCAAAGACTCCTTTGCTTGAATTATGGGAAGGGATTCAGACACCATGGTGATGGTACAAGAACCTTGCTAGAATAGAACAGAATTATCTGGGTGCATTTTGCTCACTACTCAGGATATTATCGAGCAGATCAGCTTCTTGTTTCTGTAAATCCAAGATGCACCTTGCGATGTCAATTGAAATAACGTGGAGAGTGGCTATTTACTATGGATGTTCGGAGACAAGTAGGAAGATCTCTTCAGATGCAAGTGTTTCTCTACCCCCTTCCCCCTGCCTTTTCTATTCAAAAGTAGTTCAAAGAGGCCACTTTCACAACTCATTAAGTTGTCATGGCAACTGGAATTTTCAAGGTTTATTTTCCCTCCCCTCTACTCACCATCACCCCTCCCCAAACACACACACACACACACACACACACACACGCACGCATCCTTTGTCGGCTTCATCAAAGCTGCTTCTCCAGAAATTATACTCTTTAAAGGAGAAGAAAACACAGTGCTAGTTGCATTGAAGTCCAAAAAGATATTCCTTGGTTGTGTTTTTCTGCCTCTTAACATCTCACATGATCTCTCCCCACATAACCTTTCCACCTTCTAGAGACAATTCTTCCTCACCACAAACCACCCACCCACTTTCCCAGTAAACTATTATCTTGCAAACATTTCTTTTTCACCCTCCCAATCGAGCTGGAACACCGCCGGCCCCGGGTTTTGCACGCAGCCAGCCAAAACCCCAGCCTCTGTCAAAAATGTGCACTCGCTCCTTTAACGGCTTTATTATTAATCGCTAAAATTTAATCTTATTCATCGTTTGTTATGCCTCCAAAATTGGCTGGAAATTTTTTTTTTTAAATTAGGTGAAGTGAAAAGATTTCAGTGATGGCTCAGAAGCTTCTTGAAGAAGCTGAAGAATGCTCTCCAGAGACTGGGAACACTACAGTAACCCAACCTGAAAAAAAGAAGATCTTAAGACAAAGAAATGTTGCCAAATTGATCCTTTAATTATAACATTAGTCGTTTCTTTCAAAGGCTTAATAGTGTGTGTGTGGTGCGGGGGGGGAGGGGGGCGTGTTTCAGAAAAGACTTAAAAATGGAGAAAATGAGATTTAACATCACCAGAATGACTGCAGACAATTAGAAGGGGATTTAAATCACTCTCTCATTTGGTGCAAGGCAGCTGGACGGGACTTTTCTGGCCCTAGTGGTTAACTTTTTGTGCTGTTCTTGGCTCCTACTTCCCAGCTGAGCCACTTCAGAGCTGCAAATCCTGTCTCCCTCTTCTTTCAGGCAGAACTCCATTGCTCATCACACCTCTATAAACTCAAGGTATTGCTCCTGATAGTACTGAGCTGAAAGTCCGAGATTGTGGGTAAAGGAAAGGAAACGGTCAATGGGTGGATGGTCAGAGGTAATGCAGGCAGTGGCAGGACCACATGTTGTACTTTGGGGAATAGAAGTAATGGGGAACTGTACTGCAAACCAAATGGGGAGACTGGGAGCCCTGCTTGGCGTGGGAAGACAAGGAATTTTTCTGCAGGAGTGGGAATAGCAGGAAGGATCGTGGACAACACACCCTTTTGGGCCAGGAAACTCTATGGATCCTGGAAGTTATTCACTCAAAGCATGGGTCATGTTTCCTTTATTCTCCCTACTCTAATCTATTTTGTTCTTAAGGACAAGCTGATTAGTTTGGCACCTTTTCTCACACCTAGGATTTAACCAAAGCAACTCTTAGACCATAGGAAAAAGGACCTCTACAGGGTCTGGCTTGGCAGGGAGATAACATATTTAGGTATTAAAGAAAGCATTGCTGGCACTATCAGGACCCAAAGGGATGGGGAATTTGCTACATTGCTTTTGATCCACACCTTGAATACTACATGCAGTTCTGGTCATCTCATATGAAAAAGGATGTATTAGAATGGGAAAAGGTACAGAGAAAGGAAACAAAAATGATTAGGGGTATGGAACACCTTCCATATGAGAGGAGATTAAAAGGACCAGGACTGTTCAGTTTAGAAAAGAGATGGTGGATCTGATAGAGCTCTATACAATCATGAATGGTGCAGAGAAAGTGAATAGGGAAGTGTTATTTACCCCTTCACATAACACAAGAACCAAGGGTCATCCAATGAAATGAATAGGCAACAGGTTTAAAACAAACAAAATGAAATATTTCTTCACACAACACCCTGTTAACCTGTGGAACTCATTGCCAGGGGATGTTGTGCAGGTCAAAAATATAACTGGGTAAAAAAAAGAATTAGATAAATTTATGGAGGATAGGTCCATGAATGGTTATCAGCCAAGATGATGACGGATGTAACCCCATGCTCTGGGTGTCCCTAGCCTCTGACTGCCCGAAGCTGGGATTGGATGACATGGGTCACTCACAACTGTGCTGTTCTGTTCATTCCTTCTGAAGCATCTGGCACCAGCCCACTGCCAGAAGACAGGATACTGGGCTAGATGGGCCATTGACCTGACCCAATTTGGCCATTCTAGTGATCAGATTTTTGTTAGTTTTGATTTGTAGAAAAGCAGCAAGAATTAATCTGATCCAAAACTTTTCACATAAAAAAGAGCCCAATTAGGAAATTACAGACCTGCCCTATAAAGATATAGGACCAGAGCCTTGGCTACAGGTGAGAAACACAAAGCATAGCTCTAGTGGGGTGTAACAGCAACAACATCTTGCTCTGTGCCAGGCCAGTCCTGTTACATTGGCCAACAACCCCAAGGGACCAACATCATTGCCAGAGATCAGTAGGATGTAGGAACGCTACAGACACACCCCCTTCTTCCTAGCCACACCACTCCCCACACACACACACACACACACACACACACACACACACCCACTCAACAGCAAATGTGGTGGCACAGGGGTTGTAACATTCTACTCCACCAGAAGATCCCCTGGTGGCTTTAGTGCCATAATTAACCAGCAGTGGGTGTGCAATAACCATACCACACTGGAGAATCTGGAAGGTAATAATCATATTACCCTTAGAAAAGGATTAGATGTTTCTGTGATCTGGTTAAACAATACACAATTTGAGTTAACCTACTTTCATTCAAACCCAAATCAAATTTTGAATCGTGGGGAAGGGGACATCAAGTGAGTCTAAGTTAGGTCTTGTTTATCCTGACTATTTAAATGACTACCTCTTTCCTAGTGGGACAGTTTTGGTGGATATCACAACTTATGGCTGAATCATCACTCTGCCTGGGGTTTTATGCTGGGGAAATGTTGTGGAAGAAAGGTCATTTCTTTTTTTAATTTTTGATTGTTTGAGATGAGAATTAATTGATCTGTAATTGCATGGATGGAGAAAAAGTGAATAGGAATTTTAATAAAAGTAAAACTCCAATAGGATTTGAACTCCAGATCTTTGAAGTACAAAAGGAGACTCTTTATCTGCTATTATTAGCATTACTATACACATTTCCAAGACACTACTCATCTTAGTATTTAGAGAAAGTCAAGAATCTTTCATTAGAAGGGACTAATTCTCTTCCTCTTCCACATATTTTGAAGCCACTTAGGAGCAAATGGGTCTAGGCCAGTGGTTCCCAAATTTGTTCCGCCACTTGTTCAGGGAAAGCCCCTGGCGGGCCGGGCCAGTATGTTTACCTACCGTGTCCGCAGGTTCGGCCAATCGCGGCTCCCACTGGCCGCGGTTCGCTGCTCCAGGCCAATGGGAGCTGCTGGAAGCGGCGCAGGCCGAGGGACATACTGGCTGCCACTTCCAAGAGCTCCCATTGGCCTGGAGCAGTGAACCGCGGCCAGTGGGAGCCATGATCGGCCGAACCTGCGGACACGGCAGGTAAACAAACCGGCCTGGCCCTCCAGGGGCTTTCCCTGAACAAGCGGTGGAACAAGTTTGGGAACCACTGGTCTAGGCTGTTTACATCCCAGAGGTCATGCCACAGTTTAACAACCGGGGGCCAACTGCTGACAGAGATAAGCAATATAACCTAAAGGCTATAAGATTTGGACTCAGTCAGATTTCTGGTGGCAGTAAATTACCTAGTCCAATGCCCTTTCTCCAGCTTGTGCGCATTCAAACCTCAGCTCTGTCTCCATTGTGTCCCTACTGAAAGCAGCTGCCCTGATGAAGTGAGGGAGTGGGACTGCCTTTGAGTTAGCTAGCCTATGTAGGACTCGAAAGAAAAGGAGCAAGACCTTAAACTGTACCCCAGGATTGCATTAGCAGAGAGTAAAGTATTAGAGTAACATGTTCAGGCTGAGCTGTTCTGCTTAGCAGCTTGCACTGTTGTGTGTTGCACCATCTTTAGATGATAAAAACCATCTTTTCTTTGTCAGGTCAAGGTAGGGCACGTTGAAATAATCCAGTCTCCTAGTGTGAAAAACCTTAATCACTGTGGCTAGCTCTGTATCTGGGGGTATGTCTTCACCAGAGAGTTAGCCTGCACTATAGCCTGGGTCTTGCCCCAAACCCTTCTTCTGTCCACACAGAAAAAGCTCTAACCTGGCATTAAGCCTGATTTATCAGGTGCAGCTGCAGGTACAGGCTTGAAGTTGGGTTTTGCTTCAGCCTGGACTGGCAACCCCCCTGACTTCGCAGTGAGAACACTGGATAATCATGCACGGGTGCACTTAGCCCTCCAGTGCTATCCCACAATTCCATCCGGGCTGTGCTTTCTTGTCTAACAGCTCCTTTTTTTTCCATTGCTTTTTAACCTCATGTTTTCCTTCTACATTTCTGCTGTTCTTCCACAGCATTTTGGTAGAGGAGCCATCCAAGAAATCCTCTTCTTGAGCTATCAGTTGGCCATAAGCTGGGATGTGAGATCAGTAAGGCCCATCACTTGGGGAAATGCCCCCAAATGACACCTTTATGTTTAGCGGACAGGAAAGAAACAGAGAGTCCGTCAGGTGCACTATGTTGTGGTCTGCAGACTGGATTCCTTAATGACAATCTTCATTAAAATTAGGGCTGTCAATCACAGTTGATTCAAATGATTAACTCAAAACAAATTAACTTGATTAAAAAAATTAATCACAAGTAATAGCCATTTTAATCACACTGTTCAATAATAGAATACCAATTTATTATAAATATTTTGGGGTGTTTTTCTATATTTTCACATATATTGATTCAATTACAACACAGAATACAGCGTATACTATGCTCACTTTATATTATTATTTCTGATTACAAATATTTGCACTGTAAAAAAAATAAACAAAAGAAATCACATTTTTCAGTTCACCTCTTACAAGTACTGTCATGCAATCTCTTTGTTGTGAAAGTGCAACTTACAAATTTAGATTTACATTTGCACTTTTATAGCCAGCATTGCAAGGTAGCATGCCAGACATGCTAAACATTCGTATACCCCTTCATGCTTCGGCTACCATTCCAGAGGACATGCTTCCATGCTGATGACACTCGTTAAAAAAATGTGTTAATCACATTTGTGACTGAACTCCTTGGGGGAGAATTGTATGTCTCCTGGTCTGTGGTTTCACTCACATTCTGCCATATATTTTGTGTTATGGCAGTCTTGGATGATAACCCAGCACACGTTCGATTTAAGAACACTTTTGCTGCAGATTTGATAAAATGCAAAGAAGGTACCAAAGTGAGATTTCTAAAGATAGCTACAGTGCTCGACCCAAGATTCAAGAATCTGAAGTGCCTCCCAAAATCTGAGAGGGACAAGGTGTGAAACATGCTGTCAGAAGTCTTAAAAGAGCAACACTCCAATGCAGAAACTACAAAACCCAAACCACCAAAAAAGATGGTGGCATCTAACTAAGACGATGAAAATGAACATGCGTTAGCCTGTATTGTTTTGGATTGTTATCAAACAGAACTCGTCACCAGCATGGAAGCATGTCCTCTGGAATGGAGGTCAAAGCATGAAGGGACATACACATGTTTAGCATAACTGGCATGTAAATACCTTGCAACACCGGCTACCATAGTGCCATGCGAACATCTGGTCTCATTTTCAGGTGACATTGTACATAAGAAGTGAACAGCATTATCTCCCATAAATGTAAACAAACTTGTTTGTCTTAGCAATTGGCTGAACAAGAAGTAGGATTAAGTGAACTTGCAAGCTCTAAAATTTTACATTGTTTTATTTTTGAGTGGTTATATAAAAATATAATAATTCTACATTTGTAAGTTGCATTTTCATGGTAAATAGATTTCATTACAGTACTTGTATGAGGTGAATTGAAAAATACAATTTTTTGTTTGTCTTTTTTATAGTGCAAATATTTATCATGAAAAATAATAGTATAAAGTGAGCACTGTACACTTTGTATTCTGTGTTGTAATTGAAATCAATATATGTGAAAATGTAGAAAACAACCAAAAAGATTTAAATAAATGGTATTTAATTGTCTAACAATGTGAATAAAACTGTGATTAATCGCAATTAAAAAAATTATTCATGATTAATCATGAATAATTTTTTTAATTGTTTGACAGCCCTAAGTAAAAGCTCTTGCTGCCAAATGCTGTTGGCTTTCACCTTCAGAACTGTTGCCATTCATAATGAGTAAGTCCACTTGGAGGTTATTTATCAGAGTATTAGACAGCAGCTCCACGCTAGGGGAGAGAGAGGGCACAACCTGCAAAGGCAATCGTAGAGTGGCCAAGTTTAATGAATCGCTAAAAACCATGTAATAGACCACCAGCAATTCATGCCAGCACATGGCCTAGTACAGCACCATTGTGGACACAGTTACACGAGAAGCGCTTTGCAGGGGAGACACTCCACCCATGCTAAGCCAGCCCAGCTAATTGCAGTGAAGACATACTCTAAGAGGTTAGGAAGTAGCCTCTTGACCAGCTAAAAGTGAAAGAAGCTGTTTCCGACTACACACTATCTGGGTATCCATTAGGTTGTGCACTGTCTTTACAGGACGGCACGCACCCTCAATAGAGGGTGAGGTCACAATTTTCATTGGTTCCTTCAAATGCATCCCACTTCCCACCGGCATCGTCTTCTCCTGAGTATGCACAAGATAGCTAACCCTTTCTGACACTGGAAAAGCAGCGAGACAGCATTACACATCCTAGAGGAGAGGTAAAGCAGAGAGTTGGGAGCTCTTTGGCAATACTGTATTCCATATCATCTCATGATTTCACATAGCAGCCATGCACGTGTGGAATAAGACAGGTGATAGGACTGAGACCTGAGGAACTGGGCCTGTAACAGTTCTCAGAAAGGAGTTGCTATCTGAGAGGAAGGAGCTAATGTAATTTAAGCAGCTTAATTTGATTCCATCTATCACTGGTGAGGTCCAACAGGTCAGTGACAGCTCATGATTGAATAACGTCAAATGCTGCCAATAGCTTAATAGAGCTAAGTGTGGAAGTTTGGCCTTGGAGAGTGCCCGTCAGCATTACAAGTTTTGTCTCCATGCCAAACCCATGTCTGAAGCGAGATTGGAAGGGCTCTTGGATCTCAGAAAAGGTGTTTGCACTGCTGGAGCTAGCCAGCCATCGATTTCTGATGGATCATGCCCAGAAAAGGAGAGGTTAGAGAAAGGGCATTAGTTGGCAGGTTTGTTGGCATCAGATGATAATTTTCTGAGCCCAGACCAGATCAATGCATGTTTTGGGGATGCTGAGAGTATGTGATTTCAGAGGAAAGCATTGTGGGGCTCTGTTAGAAACTACCCTTTGGATTCCACGAGTCACAAGAGAAAATGTCCCGGTTCACATTCGATGTCATGGCTTCCCCAGTGGCTTTCAGAATCTTTGCTTGTAAAGCTGGCCTAAAGTCAGTTGGGAAAGGAGACGTGGCTTCCTTCTTTGTCCCTAAAAAGAAAAGGAGGACTTGTGGCACCTTAGAGACTAACAAATTTGAAACCTTCTTTGTCCCTGACTCTACTTCCCCAGAGCTAGACAGTGTCTCAGACGCACTCAGACTGACACTCGCTCCAGCTGTCTCAGACGCTATTCCACAAAGTAGTGCAATAGCTTGATGGAAATACTTATTTTATGTCTAGGCATTTCATCACCATAGCACCTCAATGTCCCACGCTATCTGACTGCAAATAAACCTAGATCTGTGCAAAGAATACGGACGTGACAGACTCCCTAGGTTTATGCAGTCTAACTATGACACTTGGGAGTTTAAAGGGAGGTTTTGGGCCTCTGGAGTACACCCCAAATACTTCCCCTAACACAACAGAAACACTAGGCACAAAGGACATATTATAAATTAATAAAGGTTAAAGAAGTCAAACAACATTTGTTCTAACCACAGCCTAACGCATGCACATTTTCATGACAATCAAACTTCATCCGACTGTGCGTCCCAGAGGAAGAAAACTTTTCTACATTTTTGCCATAAAGGTCTCCACTGGGCACCTGTTAATGCTCCAGTAGTTGATATTAAGGGAACAGCCCAGATTCCCTGTCACACTGGGACCTTGGCTCAAGTCACAGCGATGCACGGTATGCCCCTCCCCCTTACAGCCATCCGACTTTCTGCTGCTCTGGAGTGAAGAAGCTTCACCCCCTTCTGCAGCACTGCAATGGCAACATGTGCAGGAATGTCACACTCTCGGTCTGTTGCCTGGGCATCAGGCAAAAGCCAAATCTTCACCTATTCTCGGTCCTCCTGGGAGCTGAACAGGGTTGCTGTTCCCTAGGTATCTGGCACACCACTAGATCATCACCACTGCCAATTAGGCAAACCACCCACTTGCATCCCTCCCCAATACAAATTCTCCTAAGAATAAATAAACAGTGGAAATGCCAGCCAGTGCCTGGGAAGATCACTAGATAGCTATCTCCAATCCAATGCAATGCAATCAGCAACCAGTTACCTTACACAGCCCCAGAACAGACAAACCCCAAGACCTCAGCCTCACACAGAGCAAAGAAAGATCTGTGAACAGCAGACCATTTGCCATCCACAGTCTTACCGCTGATGGGTCACCCAACCTGGTCTGCATCACAGGCTCTTGGCTGGCTGACATTGCTGCACCAATGTGAGCTCACATTGTCTCATCTACCTAGGGGACTCTAGTCATCACACACCCAGAGCAAAGGAGGGCAAATATGGAAGCAGAATAGCCATTCCCCTCTCTTCTGGGTTCAAACGCAGAAAAAGTTAACTAAAAACAAAATCCTTTGAATGCATCTATTTAGTCTGTGACTCCTGAGACAAGACTCACCTGGAAAATGTATAAACCTCCACACACTCACATTGTGATTAAATTCACAAAATTCACTGCCTTGAAAGACTTTAACGTCAGTGTAGATGATGCTTCTGACAGGCTAGCCCCAAGCCTCTTATCCTAACCTTCAACACTATGTTTCTCATAGGCATACTCTGAACCAGCACAGATACCTGGACACACACTGGCTTGAATCCTAATGCTGGACATGAACATTTGTAATGCAAGAACCACCCAGTTCCAGTTGCACCACTTCCTCCTCTAGGAGGAAATAACTCCCCCTTATTGCAAGGCAATGAGAAACCCACCCAACCCCCACTATGGTCTGCCCCCCAAAAAATTCTTGGACTTGGCCAGATTCCAGAACTTAATTATGGAAAACTCTACCCCGCCAAGAGGCCACAGAGAAGAGTCAATGAAGCAATACAAGCACTATCTCTAATGGCTGCTATAAAGCACTCCCATCCAGCTCGTCGGGCACACAGATTGCCATAGTTTTTGAACAATTTATGACAGAAAAAGAGGGGAAGAAGAAAGCTTAAGCATCAGAGGTGAAAAAATGAAGTCTGAAACAGACAAATTTGGACCAACTTTTCTACAAACCTCCATCATTGCCGTGAAGGAGGCAAAGAGAGCGTACCTCTTCCTTGCCACCCCAGCCAGCAGATTTACACCCCACAGAGCCTACTGTTGTGAGGGATTAATTTTGCATATAGAGAAGATCACCCACATACGGAATTACCTCACAGACTACCAGGAACAAGCAGAAAGTGGGACCACTTCAGACATCAGCAAGAGCTGAGGGAATAACTGGTTATTTGGTTCAGTGACCAAAACAAGACATCAAAAAAACAAAAATATCTGGTTCACTTCAAACTGAAACTGATTTTTTTATTTTTTTCTTGCCAAAACAAAAAACTGAAAAAGTTTAGTTTTGGTCAAACGAACTGTTTGAACATCCTTTCAAAATGGCATTTTGAAACAAAACGGTTCATTTCAAAACAAAATGTTGAAATGGGTCATTCAGTCTTTTAAGAATTTTTCCCCGTGTTTTATCCAGCTGAAACTATATGCCAAATTTGACACAAATTTGCCAATAGTCTCAATCGCTCCAAAACTGCATTATTCAGTGAATTTACTATTGGACTGAAAACTTTCGCCCAGATCTGTCAGCTAATCTTAGGGAAGAATAGAAAGGACAGTTCCAATTTTCGATCCTGCAACCTTGAAACATCCCAGAGCATTTTACCAGCTTCACAAACAGGAATTATTCCATCTAGTGCTGGGTAATAGCTGCCTGTGGGGTGGTATCCAACAACAATTCAGCGGTACTCACGAACTCTACAGAACCACTTAGAATGGGAAATGAAGAAGAGTGCCATCATGGACTGAAACCTGAGGAGAAATGAAGTAGGCATAATACCGACCTGGATGCTAGGCTCAATATCCTGACTCTTACTTAAGTAGATCTACAGTGAGATGGGAATGTTTCATCTGAAAAATAGCACGTCTCTACCACTGCTCCCACTAGCACTAAGCTGGGACACTGAGTTGATTGTCTGATATTAATATCGAAGAGGATTAAACATCTGGGTTTGACATAATCAGCCAGTGGATGACACCTGAGGACCATTTATCTGACATTACAGCTATTATACGCCCTCCATAACCCCCTATTTACTATCCAAATCATTATCTGAGTGGTTCATGGTTTCTCAATGGTGTTCAGAGGTGACATCAAATAGTACAGGACAATGATCATTATGCATGTCGCAAGATGGCACTGCTGTTTCCGTAGTGTCCTTGTCATAACTCATTCCTTCTCCAGCTGCCTGGATGTGTTAGGTGACTAAGGATAGAAAAGGGCCCTTCCAAGCACTGAGCCACCCAGAAACCAGAAAGGCTGCATCCATTCATTCCCCAGCATTTGGAGTGTCAAGTCATTATTGTCCTACCAGCATGACTCCATGTGTCACAATGCAGAGCAGCACATGGGGCTACGAAGCCCACACACCTGCACTGAGCTCCCCGGGCTTTACAATGGAAAGTCAGCTTGTGGGATACATTTTCTCCCCCCACATGGCTGTTCCTGGACAGCCCCAGTTCAGTCCTTCTGTGCAGACCTCCGGAATGATGGAAAAGGCGGATTAGGGAGGAGATTGTGTTGCTGAAATTGTTCTCTTCTTGCTCATCTCATGCTCTAAGCCTCTGACAGTATTTCAGGACATGCTGGTGCAGCCATGGTTCATCACCATGGAGACAAGAAGCTCTGCTTCTCTTCAATCCCCAGCTAATGGGTTTCATTAAACTCCCATGTCCTCAGAGACAAATAAAACGGTTCCAACGCTGCTGTCCACACTCACAGCTCAGCCATACCCTGCACTCAGAACTGCACCCCGCACTCACATCCAAAGCATCCACACCCCACACTCACAGAGAGCTCAGCCACACCCTGCACTCACACACAGCTCAGCTACAGCCTGCACTCACACACAGCTCAGCCACACCCTGCACTCACAACCACACCCCACACTCACACACAGCTCAACCACACCCCACACAGAGCTCAGCCACACCCTGCATTCAGAACTGCACCCTGCACTCACACACAAAGCTTCCACACCCCGCACTCACAGAGAGCTCAGCCACACCCTGCACTCACACCCAAAGCATCCACACCCCACACTCACACACAGCACATGCATACCTATCACTCACACTTAGCTCTGCCATCCCCTGCACTCACAGCTCAGCCATACCCTGTGCTCAGAACGCACCCTGCACTCACACCCCGCACTCACAGAGAGCTCAGCCACACCAAGCACTCATACACAGCTCAGTGACAGCCTGCACTTACACACAGCTCAGTGACAGCCTGCACTCACAGCCACCCCCTGCACTCACATACTGCTCAGGCACAGCCCGCACTCTCAGCCACAGCCCACACTCCGAGACACCCCCTGCACTCATACTCAGCTCAGCCACCCCCTGCACTCCCAGCTATATCCCCCATTCCCACACAGGTCAGCCACCCCCTGCACTCCCACACAGAAAGAGCAAACACACATAGCCACATCCTATACTCACCTCACTCTCTCACACACAGGTTAGGGCTTCACTTGGGGCTGGGGGTGTGATTCCCAGCTCATGTAGACAGACTCACACTAGCTCCCATCATGCTGGCATGCTGAAGATAGAAATGGAGCCAGGCAGCAGCAAGAGGCTACATGGACTACCCACCCTGGGTGCACTCTCAGCACGGCAAGCCTGGACTGCTGCTCACCCCTGCCCAAGCTGCACTGCTATGTTTAGCATGCTAGCTATATGAGCACTAGCACTGGTATGTCTATTTAGGAGTCACACTCCTAGCTCCAACTGTAGATACAGCCACGCCCATGCCCTAGATCCTGATCCACAAGCTCCATAGCTAACCAGCCTGCAGCACACGCTACAGGTCCCACACACTCTACTTCTATGCTCTATCCCCCTATGCCCCACCTCCCATCTCTCTGTGTGCCCACCCCCTACACCTTAAACACCCCCCCACCTGACACCCAAACTATACACCACACACTCTCCCCCCAGGAACACAACGATCCAGACCATTTTCCCTGACGGCTTTTGGCATCAAATGGGAGGCTACATTAAAACACAAACTTCACATTGAGGAGAGAACAGCCAGCCCTTTCTGCCCTCATTGCTCCGCCCTCCAGTGAGATGGCTCAGATGCTCAGCCAGAACCACCCAGGTAGAAGGAAACACTCCAGTTCAGCCTCTTGCTGCCCCTGCTCTACCTCCTGCTGCCAACACCCCTTCCCAGTTCGGGATTTATCTGCACACCAATTCTCCCTGGCTGCTGCAGCTTCACAGGCTCCTCCCGAAGCTCATGAGGCATCTGTCACGACAGCGCTGTGAGCTCTCCAGCCAAAGGAGATGCCATTCCTGGCTTTAAAAGAGATCCCAACACCGGGGCTGACTCAGACCAGCCCTTGAAAGACCCCCTAGACTGAGTTTTCCATTCATATTGTGCCAACTGTCCCTGTCCCTGTCTAGGTGGGGTTGAGGAGCCAGACAAGAATAGAGAGAGCAAAGTATCTGTGTAGTGTTAGTAGTGACGGAACTATACGTGCTCTGGTTGGCTACTCGGAGCAACCACCCTCTATGACCCTGTGATACCAAGACAGCATCCCAGCCTGGTGACTCGACAGATCTTCACCCCCAAACACAAAGCATCATGTGACACTGCATCAGCCATAACAGCAAGACATGAGTGACAATCCAGGTCCAGACATCCCAAGTGGGGAACTGGGGAGCTGAACCCAAAAGAATAAGCAGCTGAGTCAACTGATTGGAGCCAATGGTATTGTGTTATAAAAATGTTTCAAGTACGGTCTTTTATTAAAGCTTGTATCTGAACTTAATGATCATTATGAGACGTGCAGAGCACAGTTATGAATTCATGTATATAGAGAGAACTGAGCTCATAAACTTCGGCTCCACCTCACAGCAGGACAGCAAGCAATCAGACAAGGCGAAGTACCCTCCAAACCAAGTATTTACACAAAACCAGACACGTAATGAATAATGATCCATTGAACAATCCAGGAAAAGACAATGCTGGGCCACTGAAGTTATTGGAAAAACATTGAGAGACCTGAGGATTTCCCCACTTTGAATATCTATAATGACTGAAGAAAATAAACCTGCAAATCCCTTAACTATGGAAGGGGTTGGAAGTAAAAGGCGTTCAGAACTTGAGGGACAGCCTGTAGGCGGGAAGCTATCCATGAAAGGCTGCTGGGTACGCTGGGAAATTGTTCAATGGCAATAGATAACATGTATTAGCGAAGGGATTTTATCTAATACAGAAGTAAAGTCTGAGGTTGCATCTTTTGTGTTTCTTTTCTGTGTAACCGGTATGTGTTTGCTCTCCCCTACTATTTCATCTCTGAATTTGTGGTTTTTCTAGTAAATAAACCTTGTGGTTATTTTTATCTCAAGCAGGTCTCAGTGTGCAAACTGTGTGGAGTGTGGGGGCCAAAGCGAACTGATAACTGGGGGGCTGGTTTCACACCTTCAGGGCAGGGGAGGCAAACCAGAGGGGAAAGGTCTGAGTGTCCGGTAATTAAGAACTTAGGGAGGACAGATTTGGGGAGACTCAGCACTGAAATGGCCATTGGGGTCACCTGCCAGGAATAACTGGGCTGGCGGAAGCCAGGATGAGACCCTGTGCTTGTGGGCAGGCTGCTGGTGTTGGCGCTTTCAGCCACAGCAACACAGCATTAAGTCACCCCAGGGTTACAGGGCAGACGGTGACAGAACCCCTTCCTGGTCTGGGTGAGCCTCCAAACACCACAATGAGGCAGTAGCAGTTGGCTGTATGGCACCAGAGAGCGAGCCCGTTACATTGTGTGTCTCTTGCTCAGCGCGGCTTGGGAGATTCAGAAAGGCTGGAAATGGGCTGAGCTTTCACATCATATCAGAGGCTGGGTGGAGTGACAGGGTCCAGCAGCCCACCTGCTAGGCAAATGACCGATTGTGTGACCAACCTATGGCATCCTCCTCCCCCGGAGAAGCTACTGAGATGTGTGGAGCTGGTGTGCTGAGGATTAGCAGGGAAGGTGATGTGGAGGGCAGAAGTCTGTGTCGTGCACTAAGCCCAGTAGGGAGGCTGTCCAGAAGGGCGAGACAAAACCAACTCTAAACCTAGTTTCAGAGTAGCAGCCATGTTAGTCTGTATTCGCAAAAAGAAAAAGAGGACTTGTGGCATCTTAGAGACTAACAAATTTATTAGAGCATAAGCTTTCGTGAGCTACAGCTCACTTCATCGGATGCATGTTTTCTTCTTTGGAAAAGTAAATGTCTGGTGAGACTGGGGCCATGTCAAGGGAACTGTGCGCGGTCGATAACTGCAAGTGGCATTTGATGCTCCAGAGATACTTATACCATAATACAAAACATCCTGCCCAGACCAAAAGAGGACTGGCCAGCAGCAGCAGCGGTACAATCACGTCGACAAGTTGGGAGGGACCAGGAGGCATGAGATACGTTAGTCTTGATGATACAGCTGCATCAAGGGGGCCTTTCTTACTCCACAAGTGGCTGCACTTCTGAGCAGGCAGCCATGGAGGGAACAATGCAGCTATGAGCAAGTTCACAGCTATTCATAGATTCCAAGGCCAGAAGGGGTCATTGTGATCATCTAGCCTGACCTCCTGTACAGCACAGACCATAGAACTTCCCCAAAATAATTCCTAGAGTGTATCCTTCAGAAAAATATCCCATTGTGATTTAACAATCATCAGTGATGGAGAATCCACCATGACCCTGGGGAAATTGTTCCAGTGGTTAATTCCTCCCACTGTTAAAAATGTACACCTTATTTCCACTCTGCATTTGTCTAGCTTCAACTTCCAGCCATTGGAACGTGTTAGACCTTTCTCTCCTTGATTGAAGAGCCCATTATGAAATATTTGTTCACCATGCAGGTACTCAGAGACTATCATCAAGTTATTCCTTAACGTTCTCTTTGCTAAGCTAAATACACTGAGCTCCTTGAGTCTATCTACCCCAGCTTCTCCTGTTAACGCAAACCCAGGATCACTTTAGCCCTTTTGGCTACAGCGTCGCACTGGGAGCTCATGTTCAGCTGATTATTCACCACAACCCCCAAATCTTTTTCAGGGTCTCTGCTCCCAGGAGAAAGTCCTGCATCCCCTAATATGGCCTGCATACTTTGTGTCTAGATGTCTACATTTACATTTAGCCATGTTAAAAAAACATTCTTTGCTTGTGCCAATTTACTGAGTGATCCAGATCGTTCTGTCCTCTTCATTATCTACCACTCCCCCAGTTTTTGTGTCATCTGCAAACTTGATCAGTGATGATTTTATGTTTTCTTCCAGGTCAATGATACAAAAATTAAGTAGCTTATGGACAAGAACAGATCTCTTTGGGACCCCACTAGAAACACTATTGCAGGCCAAGCCTTCCCCAGGAGGAGTCACTGAAGGGAAAGCTGAAGGAGGGCTGAGCACGAGGAAGCTCTCAAATACCCCAGTGCTAATCCAAGAGCAACCAGTGACTGGGTCAGGACACAGCAGGGTTAACAGAGGCTAATGGACCCAAAAGAAGGGGAACGCAGCTTACTTACCCAGAAAGCACTCCCAGGACAAGGTTAAGAACAAAGAAGGAGCCGATGATGATGAGGGGGATGAAGTACAGCCAGTTCCAGGTGGCTCCTAAGGCATCATTGGTCTGAAAGGGGAAAAAAAACAGCGTTACACTGTATTCCACCTCTGTGTAACCATGAAGGGCTCCGGTTACTTCATCCCCCAGGATCTATAACCAGGGCCCTGTGTGCCCCGGGATTCCACAGCCATGGAGCCTTCTGCAGAATCCTGCATGTTGCCCAAGCACCATAGAACTGGCTCCTACCCTCCACCCCATGTAATTCATTGAAGTTGCAATTTGGTACCCAGCACTAAATGGAAGCCTTTGCTCCCTGCCTCCACCCTGCCTGTGCTGTCCTGTACTGTCCCTATCAGGAGCAGCTCACCAGCACAGGCCCCCTTGTATGGCCCTTTAAAGGGCAGAGCAGGAGCCAGAGAGGGAGAAACTGGCTTGGCATCTTCCTGTCCTAAGCCAAGAGCACATCCAGACCTGCCCTGATCCAGCTAGGGAGGAGCCACTTGTCGCACCTTGGAGCGGTATTGTTTGGAGCTCTCACCAGCAGGCTAGATTAAGCTGAGGAGCTGTGCCACGCTCAGCCAGCTCTGCTCCCCGCTCAGCCCTGATGGATATGGGCAGGGGTCTGGGGAGCCGTGGTATCTGCAGAGCGGCACGACAGCAGGCCTGAGAAGGAGAACTGAGGCTTGGGAGGGAAGCTGCTCTAAACTGGCTCAGCTGCCCTTGTTTCTCCAGGGAATGTGCAGCAGTGACCTGCTGTGGGGGTGGGGGGCTGGGCTCAGAGCTGGGCCAGGTGGTAGCAAGGTTGAGAAGGGAACTGGAGCTGTGAGTGTCAGAACTGGCCTGCATGGAAGCACTGAGTGCCCAGCACAGAACACCTTATGTGGTGCTGAGCTGCTGCTGGCTTATGAGCTTCCTGGACAGTCAACGCTCAAAGCTCTGCATGCCAGGCCGCAGCAGCCTGGAGGGAAAGAGAGAGGTTGGTGCCCGCTCTGACACTGCACACAGTGGCATACAGCCAGAATCTCAGCTCTGGCTTTATGCCAAATCTTTACACAGACATCAGGAGCTGGGTACTTGGGAGTCTGCATGCAAATTCTTATAGAGTCCCAGTTCCTCTGCTTCTGTTCCAGTACTTTTCCCCAAGCTACTCCCTCCAGTCATGTCCCAAGGGAAGGGAGGGGAGCTAAACTGATTCATTAGCTGGGCTGGCTCCTGGCAGCAGGCTACCTGCTGAGCTGGGCTGGGGTGTGAAGGGGACGGATACTGCAGGCAGTAGGTGGAGGCTGTGCCAGAGAATTTAAGGGGCCTCGCCCCATAATACACGGGGCCTTGGCTATTGCACTGCCCTACTGAAGCACAGGTCAAATAACAAACAAATGAATATTGCTCATGTCTGAGTCTCCTGGAATAGAACTAAAGCGGCTGGATGCCCTGGCTGCAATGGAGAGAATGGCACCAGGTTAGCTGCAGGAGGTCAGACTAGATCGGGGTAGGCAACCTATGGCACGCATGCCAAATGCAGCACACAAGCTGATTTTCAGTGGCACTCATACTGCCCGGGTTCTGGCCACTGGTCCGGGTGACTCTGCATTTTAATTTAATTTAAATGAAGCTTCTTAAACATTTTAAAAAACTTATTTACTTTACATACAACAATAGTTTAGTTATCTATTAAAGACTTATAGAAAGAGACCTTCTAAAAACGTTAAAATGTATTACTGGCATGCAAAACCTTAAATTAGAGTGAATAAATGAAGACTCGGCACACCACTTCTGAAAGGTTGCCAACCCCTGGACCAAATGATCACGATGGTCCCTTCTGGTCTGAAAATCTATGAGTCTTATGAGCTCGAGTATGGCCACAGACACTACCAGTCCTACCAAACAATGTTTCTTCTTGATCCAAATAAAGGATGGAGAATCGTACCCTCAGACAGTGTCTCAGAAGGCCATGCCTTGGCATGCTAGAGAAGGCAGCTGAAATGTGCTCCACTATATGCAAACCAGGGGAGGTTCTCAGTCTCCTGACACATAGCGAATGCTGCCCTCCCAGGGAAAGAACGGGCACAGCTCCAGCCCAAGTTTTCCCCTAAAACGGGTCATCCCATGCACACGAACCAGGAACCCCTCTTCTCTTCCCCACCTCTCCTGCAGTTCCGTGCTCTCTGCCCTAGTGTGACAAGAAAGCGGCAGTCTCATTGTGGCTTGAGACCTCTAGCATTCCTCCAACACAACCTTCCTCCTCTGGACTGGAACATGGAGCCAGGACTTGTGCCAAAGGAGGGAACTGGCACAGACACACTGCTCCTCTCCTCGTTATCCCAAAAGGAATTGACTGATGACAAGAACTATGTGAGAGGAGGGAGGAAGGTGGCAGTTTGACTCATGTATTGCTCTTCTGGATGTGCAGCTGATAATGCTGGCTCAGGCCAGGCATGGTGCAGACAAGTGCTGTGTAAACTTCACCCGCACAGCTCTGCCAGTCTGACCCGCAGAGCAGCCTCTGCTACTCCAGTCCTGGCCCCGTCACACTGTTCTGCTGGAGCCCCTCAGGGCTGACTTGCAGCATCTCCTTGCTATTCCAGGGCCAGCCCCTCAGAACTGCTGTATAAATACATCTCCTTGGTGACCTTCAGCACCCTCTGCTCTTCCAGCCTTCTTGTTTCTGATAACAAAGCTCAATCACCACCTCATTATTTCAGAGCTGAGCCTCTCCTACACACAATGCTGCCAGTGCACTCTGTGAGCTGAGGAAGTGGGTGAATACCTAGGACCAAGGCCAGCCAGCTCATTTCACACACTGAGAGTCTAGATTGGGAAGCCATTTCCCTACTCCACCACCTAGAACCCCTCAGAAGGCCTCCCACTAACTGAAAAGCAGCAGAGACTCTGACAGCTGACAGCATCTGCATGAGCCAGTCACCTCAGGGGATGTCAGGGAGTCCTCCCCTGCCCCACAGGACAGGAACACGCTCTCGGGTCTCCTCACTCAGTACAGACAGGGATTCACAGTGCCAAACCCAGGCTGAAATGTTGTGCCTCTCCCCTTTCCTCCTCCACCAATCCTACAGTGCCATCTCCAAGCTGGGGTAAAAACTCTTGCTCCCCACAGAGCCTGGATTCTAGCTATACACTATCATAGGCAGTGCAAGCATTGGCACCCAGCCCTCTCTGTCACCTCCCCTCCATCCCGCCGCAGCTGACCAAACTTGAGGACACAGACACTGTTGGTCCCCGCATCATGACCTGACAGGTGGGTAGATGGGGACACATTTCCTCCTCTGTCCCTGCTATAATCACACCTATCATTGTAATGGTCTCCTACTAGGGCATGACCAGCCCACGGACGGGTGGGAGTCAAGTTTTGCATTACAATTAAGGAAAAGATAAGTCCAGAGCAAAATACCAAATCCAAACACTCTTGGACTCTAGAGAAGTTTCTATCCCATCCAAACATGGCAGCTGAGACCCATCCTTCTCTCCAAGGAGGTAAGGCCTGAAGCCATGCACAGACTGGAATGTAAGGTTTCTCTCTTTGCACGTTCCCCGCCTGACTTCATTCTGGGCTCTCTTTTGTCTAAGCAACACAAAACCCACAGTGTTTGAATCTGTGAAGCGTGGCCCAGGTTGAAAAGGAAGAATTCTATGCAATGAAGTTGGCATCTCAGCTAGAGGCTGCCAATGTTTGTCCTTCTAGTTCGGGGTTATTCCAAGCACAGGTCTAGTCTGACCATGTCGTCCTTAATAGCGTATCAACCGTGCTGCATTATGGCCTCACTGGTGAGGCTCAAAGGAACAGAAAGAGAAGATGCCAGCACCCAGGAGAGCACTAACCACAGGGTCAAACCATATCAGCTTTAAAGGCTTCTACTAGGCTTCTAGCGAGCACTGGTCCGTAACATCTCAATACAATTATTCACTGAGCCTTTTAATAAAGCAGTGCCCCATCTCCACCTCCCTGCCATTTCCCAGTTCCCATTTGTCCTCTTCTCAAGTCATCTGCGCATGACACCGGCCCAAGCAGTGATGCGGCAAAACGTGACCGTCTGGGGGAGGTGGCATCAATCTTGTTGGAATGAAAGATTATTTTTTTCCTAACGCTAATTAAGCCCTCATTTTCATCTGACTCATCGGCAGTGCATCTCCAGATCGGCCAGGGTAGGAGCCACCGCCAGTCTTTTCAAAAAGAAAAGTAATCTCCAAAGATTGGAAGAACAGGCAAAAAAAAAATCTCCAAGGGGGAAAAAAGCCCCCTTCTTAACGGGAGACAACAAATTGCTGGCTAAAACCCCTGAGCTGTGGCATTGGTTCCTCACTTTCTGTGCCTCCCAGCCCTGCCCTGCCTCCTAAAAGCTTTTAATGAAAGTGAAGCCAATGCACTAAACTTTTTGGCCTGAGGGCCACATCAGGGTTGCAAAAGTGTATGGAGGGTCGGGTAGGGAAGGCTATGCCTCCCCAAACAGCCTGGCCCCTGCCCCCTATCCGACCCTTCCCACTTCCCACCCCCTGACTGCCCCCCTCAGAACCTCTGACCCATCCAACCCCCCTTGCTCTTGTCCCCTGACTGCCCCCTCCCCAGGACTCCCCGTCCCTGACAGGCCCCCCGGGATTCCCACCCCCTATCCAACCCCCCTCCCCCCGCGATTGACCCGACCCCTATCCACACCCCCTCCCCCGATAGGCCGCCCGGGACTCCCACGCTTATCCAACCCCCCCATTCCCCGTCTCAATCCCCCAAGAACCTCCGCCCTATCCAACCTCCCCTGCTCGCTTACCACCCCAACCCCTATCCACACCCCTGCCCCCCGGGATCCCCTGCCCCTTATCCAATCCCTGGGTCCCGGCCCCCTTACCATTCCGCTCAGAGCAGCATGTCTGGCAGCCGCGCCACCCAACCTGAGCCAGACACGCTGCCGCGCTTCCCTGTAGGAGCATGCAGCCCCGCCGCCCAGAGCATTTCCCGTGTGATGGCGTGGCTGGAGGGGAGGGGGGACAGCAGGGGAGGGGACGGGGGCTAGCCTCCCCGACCAGGAGCTCAGGAGCCGAGCAGGACAGTCCCGCGGGCCGTAGTTTGCCCACCTCTGCTCTAAATGCTCCTGAAAAGACTGAATCAAGGCTTTGAAGCAGCTCCTACCGTCAGCCCAGAACAGACTGTGACACTGAGTGTTGGGAGGTAGTGAAAAAGGGCCATATGAACTATATCCCCTGTCCAGGAGGCAAGCAGCCCATTCCCTGATCCCTCCCAAGACAGTGCCACTGTACATCACTGCCTTTCTCTCTGCCCTAAGACCTGCCTGCTGATGCTCCCAGGCTTTGTGTCTCTCTCTTGTTGCCTCTGCCTTGCTTTCCTCACCTGCAGACTCTAATTACTGAGAGTGACACACAAACGAGAGGGGGATCATGACAGACGGTGAAAGCAGCTTGGAGGCGGCGGTGCACCTGTGCCGGGAAAATGGTCTCAATTACCAGCAATTTCAACCCTGACACAACGGCAATGTTTTCTTTGATGAACCTGCCCAGCTGGGGGCGGTGCCACTTCTTGAAGTAAACAGTCACACATGGCAATTATCACATTAACCTCCGGAGGGGAGTGCGGGAGAGATGGGCGGATGGATCAGGCGGCGGTGGCGGAGGGGGGATTAGAACCTGTGTCCCTCCACGCTTTGCAGGCAGTGCAAAGAGGGGCGTCTCCTGCCTTTCCCAAGTCCTTTGAGGAAGACGGGAAATCAAAGCCAGATGAGAGGAAAAGCCCAATTTTTGAAGCAAAGCTCCCATCTCTCCAAAGGCATCTGCCCTCAGCCAGGCTGGGCTTGGGTGCGAGGCAGAGGTTCATTCCTCCTCCAGTCCTTTACACGTCTCTCCAAAGAACCCTGCATTTTGAGAGCTCTCCTTGTTCTCTTGATGTCCTCCCTTCCCAGCAAGTCCTTGTGCCCTGCTGCTCACCATGGCTTGGAAAGATGGATCGGGGGAGCCATCCCTTCCCTGCCCCTACTGACAACCACCCTGATTCTTCCCAATGGCCTAGCTCTCAGACAGATCCTCCCACCCCCCAGCCCCGTGGTAACAATCAGTCTCACCTCCAGCTGGCCTCCCAGCCTCCAAGCTTCCCCCTTCACACATGTTCTTTGTGGGAATCAGCTTGAGGCCCTCACAAAGCTAAGCTGGCATGGGGCCCTCCTGAGCAGTGGCCTGGGCCAGACAACTGCCTCCTAATTGGAGCTTGCTGGGGAGGGATCTGAGTGACTACAGAGAATTCTTTCCCAGGTGTCTGGCTGGTGGATCTTGCCCACATGAACTGATCACCAGATTTGGGGTTGGGAAGCAATTTTCCCCCAGGATAGATTGGCAGAGACCCCGGGGGTTTTCGCTTTCTTCTGCCACATGAGGCATGGATCAGGATTGCAGGATTGAACTAATGTAAATGGTGGATTCTCTGTAACTTGAAGTGTTTAAATCATGATTTGAGGATTTCATAACTCAGCCAGAGATTAGGGGCCTGTTACAAGAGTGGGTGGGTGAGGTTCTGTGGCCTGCAATGTGCAGGAGGTCAGACTAGATGATCCTGATGGTCCCTTCTGGCCTTGATGTTCATGAGTCTATAATGAGAGGCAGTATCTGAGGTAGACACGGGTGTTGGGTGGGAGCTCCAGGAACCACGACAACTGATAGAAGCAAACCTCTGGAAAGTTAGGAGTCTGGGGTGTGCTGAGCATGAAAGTGGTTGGATCCCTACCCAGCCCCCCTCATCTAGGCCCACTCAGCCACTCCCAGCCCCAGCTAGAACCAGGAAAAGTAATGGTGCACAGGAATGAATCACAACGAGGGGCACAGTTGATCAAAATCTTTCAAAGCTTGAAAGCACAGAAGTCCTGTCTGAGCTTGAGGTGATGACTGTTTCACTCATCCCTAATATTGACATGGCCTTTTGCATTAAGCCACCTTCTCCCCCACCCCAGTGTAGGTGAGGAGACACCCTGGCCGTTACTAGATGATTAAGGCAGCATGGTCTAGTGGGTAGGGCACTTGACTGGGGTCCATTCTCAGCTCTGCCACTGCCCTAAACGGTGTCCTTGGGCAAATCACTTCACATCTCTGTTTCCCTCTCTGCATTACCATTTTGACTGTAAGCTCTTTGGGGCAGGGACTGACTTGCTCTGTGTTCAGACAGCATCTCAAACAACGCGGTCTTGACCTCAAGTGGGGCCTCTAGGCACTACTATGACCTAGATAATCATGCACCTGGCCTAGATAGTACTGGGGACTCTGACTCCAGGTAAAACAGACCAGGACAAAGTTGCCAAGAAGAACTGGGTTTCAGCTCACAGCCTAAGGGACTGGCTGGTTTATTTCCTTCAGACTTTTATGTGAAGTGACTGCAGGGGGGCCAGTGCCGGATTTATAGCCCTGGACTCTGTAGTCCTCTCTTTATCTACCAAAGAGGCACAGCGTGGGCAGCAGCCATCCCCCTCCAGTAAGGCATGGAGGAGGACACACTCCTCTAGGCAGGAGGCATCTCCAGGCTTTCTGCATGTCAGTCCCTGGTGGAGAGGGGTGGGGGGAGGGACATGTGTGGGAGCGATAGCCACCCGTTGAGTGGGAAACAGACTCAATAGCAAGTAGGTAAGAACTTTCTGTCACTACTGACCGGGGGCAGATTCTCACCCCTGATCTGGAAGTTCTCTATTCCTTTCCCAATCACCCAGAGCATCGGCCTGACCCCTTCCAAGAAGCCCCAGGTCCCCAGTTCTAATTAGCTAGGCCACTGAGCACTCTCCTTTCCAGCCTTTCTGCTGCTCCCCCACATGCCAGCCTCTCATGGATCTGCCAGGACGCTCCAGCCACACCGCCGGCAGCATCTGCAGCTTTGTTTGAAGTGCTCTTCAAAGCAGGAGCAGAGATGAAAAATCACCATGGACTTTACCAGCTGGAGGGAGACTGTGTTTGCGACATGCCAAAGGGATAGGGAGCCGGGGCCGGGGGGGAGACAAGAAATGCAGTAACTTGGAGACAAACCACACAAGCTTCCTTCTGACATTCAAAGTGACCCTGGCAATGCACAGGCTCGTGGAGTCCCAGGTCAGCGAGAGCCTTTAACAAACATGCTACGGTTCAAGATTGATACTGGCTTTTCCCCCCTACCTTGCTTTCTGTCAGGGGATCTCCAACCACTTTACACTCACTCGTCAGTGCCCCTGCATTATAAAGTATTATGCTCATTCTTCAGACAGGGAAACTGAGGCATAGAGGGGCTAAAGGCAACATCTTCAAAAGCTTGGGCAGGTGCAGATAGGCATTTGGGAGCCTATTGGCTCAGGGGGCAGTTGGGTGCCCAAAAGATTTCCAGCCATGCCAGTGCTGCCTGACTGCCCTGGGGTTTCAGCGTCCCAAGAGGGAGACGTATGGTAGAAGGAGTCACTGTCACAAGGCCTTGGGACACTCCTGGGCTGCAGGTTCGAAGTCAAGCAAGCAGAGCAGATGGACAGCTTCCCACTCAGATGCTCCTGGCAGCCCCCAGCACATGGGGACCTGGAAATCTCCGGGGTCAGCTGCTTCCTCAGGACCATGGTAGCGCTGTTCCTTAGGTATACTGAAGTTAACTACACTTTGGGTGATGGATCGGGGCTCTCTCTGCAGCTGGCCACAACTATGAACTCCTTTCCACCAACTACCAGCCTAGCCACAGATCACCACACCATCAGAATATAATGTGAGCTCTGCCTCGTCATGCAACGCTTCCTCCCACCAGCTCCCTGTAGCTGTCAAAGACAGTGAGCAAACATTCCCGACCAAGCAAGCACAACTACACAGCATCACACAGGAAACAAGATGGATTGCTTGTGTTATTGACACATGCCTTGCACTAGGTATGAAGTGTGAGTTAAAACTACCTAGACGGGGAGATTTAGATAGACCTCTCCCCACGATTTGCACTGTCTCTTCCCCCCACAGCTGGTTTAGAACAAGCTACATTCAGTGTGTTGGGCAGACGGAACTGGGGGCGGGGGTTGTAAATTGGGTCAAGACCGAGTAGGGGAATGAGAAGGATGTTGGAGACAATAAGGGAAGGATTTTGATTGGTGAGACGGACACTCTCTATGGCAGTTGCACGCTGTACTTGTGCACGGCCCACGCTTGAGTAAAAGGCATTTACTTTATCCCCCGGGGAAATAAAAATAGCTGTTCAGCTCAACAACGCAACACATCCTGCTCCCTGACTGACTCAGTGAAAAGAGACCTCAGATGGCACGCTGAACATTCGCATGGGAGTGCAGCCCTCTCTAGCCTCTGGAAATGAAACCCACGCACCAGCAAAGAGATTTAGTGAGGCTCAACCAATCAAGACGGGAGTTCAATTGGAATGAGGCTTGCCAGGGAATTCAGCACCCTGGGATTTTTTTTTTTGCCACCTTACAGAGCAGTATTCAGAAGCAGATTACAAGCAACTTCACCAGGATTATTGCTTAATAATAATGCCCAGAGAACACATTACCATCTGTGCAATTCAAAGCGCCGTATAAAGATGGCTCAGGATTATCGGCCTTATGTGAACTGGGGAAACCAAGTCACAGGATGAAGGACTCATCACAAGGCCATGGCAGGGCAGGCTTCCTGGGTGACCCTGGGCAAGCCAGTCACTCTCTCTGGGCCTCACTTCTCCCTCTGTAGCAGGGGAATAGCCATGCCCTGCCTCACAGGGGTGTATGGAGGATAAATACCTTACAGACTATGAGGGGCTATGGTGAGGGGCACCAGAAAGGAGTGTCTGATATGGGTGGACGGTAGCTGAGCGGGGAAGAGACCCCAGGGATCCTGAGCCCTAGGTCAGTGCCCTCTCCACGGGACCACACTGCTCTTTCTTGAGTCCTTGAATGAATTCCAATTCATCCTCAGAAGCCCTGAGAAGTTTCTCTGACAGCCCCTCTGCAGATATCCCAGCCTAACGAGAGCTATCAGCAGGAGTGGCAGAACCTGGCAAGATTAATGTGACCTCTAGTCTGATGGTCCCGCCTTCGCTGCTCAGGGAACTGGGAGAGGAGAACATGGGCAAAGGAGAATCTCAGCTTGCTGCACCTGAAAATAGGCAAAGGTGTTTCCCAAACACTCACAGTGGAACACCTCCCCTAGGACCGCATTCCCTCCCTTGTCACAGCTGCCATAAGGCCCACCACATTTGCACTAGTGCTATACCCACATCTTAGCCTGCAATGCCCCTTCCTCCTCCTGACAAACACTGGCTGTTGGGGGCAGGGCAAGGATCCCACTTCACCCCCCAGCAATCTGCTCAGCTGCTTTGGCACTGGGTAAGGAGCATGTCCCATCAGGAGGCATCTGCACCCGGACAGAAACAGAGCATGGCTTTGTTAGATATTGCTGCTGAATTGAATCCCAGCCCATCTCAATGGGAGCACAGTAGCATCGCAGTTCCCCTAGTTCACACCAGTTTTGCCAAGGCCCTCAGCTGGGGGATACATGTGGGATGAATTTGTGCTCCCCAACCGCAAGTCCCCCGCCGCCGCCACTGCTGCCAGCTCTCTGTCTCACGCAGCCCACTGGTGTAACTGCACCTATTTTGTATCAGGACAGAGTCCCCTTGCAAGGTCCAAGTTGGGTCAATTCCCTAGCATTGAGGTTTAACACCTACTTTGCACCACTGCGGCTGCCAACACACACAGTGGGGGGCACAAAGGTTCCAGCCAGCTGTAGTCCCCATGATGGCGGCTCATGTCTACATAACATTGTCATCGTCCTTAGAGCCATTAACAAGATTTAAGTTCTGGTCTAGCAGCTCCAAAACTCTACTGGCAAAGCTGAGGCCTCCATTCTGCGCGGTGCTGAGCAACCTGGCTCTCCCCTCGGTACAGCACTTACACCCATCCTTAAACAGAAGTTACTGAGATTACTCAGGAGCTTAAAGGCATGTATCAGCTTCAGCACTTTGCTAGATCGGGGCCACAGCGCCTAGCACCTCGTAGGACTGAGCCCGAAACGGACAGCTCCTTCTCTGGCCCTTTAGCAGAGAGAAGTGCTACAAAAGCACAGCTTTCACAGGATAATAAAGCACTACAGTGCATATATTACAAACACACACCTCCTAATTGAAGCCCATCACGACAGGAAACCAAGCACGTCCTAACCCTAGCCGTATGACCTATTGTGTTTGTGATATTTTGACATGTGCTGTTTCCCCATATTGGTCTCCACCGAGCCCAAAGGATTTGCATTTGATCTACAATATAATCCTTGCATATCAACGATTCATGTGCAAAGACAGTGGTTAGAAAAGCGAGCCCAGGACAGGCCTAGCAGCCTGTGACGGTTGAGAGAAGATTGGTAGGGTGGAGAGAGAAAGGACACACTTTTAGGGGCTGGCTGAAAATGGTGGGTTTAGGTTCTAATCCCTTTTTCCACTGTAAGTTTAACTTTTTTTCCTTTCAATTAAAGAAAAGTAACTTGTTTTCTAGTGGAAGAGAATCTAGTGCTAGCACAGAACGTTGCCTGGGCTGATTTACACATGTGAGACGGGCTTGATCCTGACTGGGGTTGATCTCCTGCAATTCTCCTAGCCAGGGCGGAGTGCTCAGCATCAATCAGGACCAGCCTTCACCAGGGTATTTAATTTTTGTTAGCATTTCTCTCCCACTCCCTCACCCCGCTAGCTCCAAATTTTACTCTGTCTTTAGCGCTGGATTTTTGGGTTCATATACTTAGCTTGTGGATCTGCATTGGCTCCCTGAGTGTTAGCCATGGATATTATAAATGGCCTGACTGACCCTCTCCCTGTGTCATGCTAACACTGCTGAGCTGCACAACGGTGCTTGAGCAGAATCCCCTACAGTGCAATGGAAAGAGAGCTCCTCGCAAGGTGGTCTTCACATGGGCCTTTGGCATGTGCTCACCCTCTGATCAGAAAGAGCCCAAGCCTGTTGCCTTTCAGAGCTCGCTGCAAATCTAGTCTCTTTAATTCAGTTTCCAGAGGAGGATATCACTGTTGGAGGAGTGGATGTCTAGGGGATGGGGATTTATTTACATGAACCCTGTACAGTTCTATTAGCTATGCCTACTGCCATAGTTGGTGGGGTTGCTGCTGGAACCCTTCTCTTGAGACTGCATTTGCAACGAACAGTTAGGGGCATACGGAGTATAAAATAAGGCCTCATTTGTGCTTTTAAAAATCCAAAGAAATCAATAAATTAAGTGGAATGCAAGAGCAATTTTGCAACCCACATGTATCCTTCCCCGGTCTGTGTTCATATGGGGTACACCTGCCATGGGTGGAGGGGACCATCTCCTATCTAAAAATAAATGTAAACATGCCATTTTAGCAGCTAGTCTCTGTTCCTTTTCCTAGTTACTTTTTGTATTGTGGTAGAACCTAGAGGCCCCAAGCAGGGATCAATACTCCAGTGGGCCTACACAGACAGACAGATTCCGTGCCTCAGAATTTCTACAGTCTAAACTTCCTGGCCAGAAAAGTAGCCAAATCCACCTATCCCCTCAAAACACAAGCAAAAGTCTCTGCAGCCTGTATGCAATGGACCTTCCTGCACAAACTCATCTACATTAGCAGATAGTCACTGACTGGTGCCGGGAATCCAGGCCAAAGATGCACACAGTTTGATTGGTATAACATACAATCATTACTGTCACCAGCTTTCTATGACCTATTCATGGAATAGATTGTGCTGTGGTGGAAAAAAATGATGTGTACACAAACTTGGCCTATAATTGTGCAAATCTGTACCTTTCTGCAAAGAAAACCTCAGGGTTAGCTGAGGGACCCATGTCTGCCATGGGCTGCTTGGGAGCTTATATTCATTTCATGCCTCTGGCAAGACCTCTAGGAATTTTCCACCCATTCTCAAATTCACCCACACAGAGACCCATTAATACTGCCATGCTACCAGCAATAATGCTATCACCTGTCCACAAGAATAGCTCCAGCAAGAGACACAGTTGCTGCCATGAATAAGTAGCATCTGTGATGTCCCAGGATGCGGGGAGCCTTTAAGTAATATTCTAAGGCTCAGTATTACAATAACTAACAAACATCTTTAATTACTACATCCAGTTTGGCTGGAGATCCGCCCATAGTATCCCGTTCCAGCATGCCTGGTGAGAGACCTGAGAAGGATTCCACAGGGATTGTCTCTAGTTGGGGCATTTCAAAGTCTTGCTTAGAAACGGGGAGGGGAATTTCTCCAGGACACTATGGCATCACTCAGACACGAGATAATCTCATTCCAGGTCACAAATAAACTAAGCAGCAGGTTAACATGCCAAATACCTGCCTGGCTTGAGGGCAAAGTGAGGTGGAAGTGGCTGACAAAGGTGAGTCTCGTATAATCTCACCACAACAGGAGGGATATTAATGTCATATAAAGCAAAAGTAACGAAAGAAAGGTTTTAGACTAAGGATATTCGCTAAGGTCAAAATTACCACCAAAGAGATCCACAGCCTTTCGCCCTTCCCATTTATACATTTGAACAAGAGGATTTGGGGGAAGAGAGAAAGGCAGATGTTTCCAGTAGTCTCTTGTCCAACATCCGCATAACTAGCTCCGGGGCTGGAGCCCCCATGGAGAAAATTTGGTGGGTGCAGAGCACCCACCGGCAGCTCCCCACCCCGCGCCCAGCCCCAGCTCACCTCACCTCCGCCTCCACCCCTGAACGCACCGCCCCGCTCTGCTTCTCCACGCGCCCCGCCCACTTCACACGAATCAACTGTTCGGCGGGAAGCCTGGGAGGGCTGAGAAGCAGGCGGCAGCTTCACACTCAGGCCGAGGATGGCGGAGGTGAGATGGGGCGGGGAGCAGTTCCCCTGCACCCCCCCCCCGGTTACCTGCTGCGCCACGGGCGGCCCTCCTCGCACCCTCATGCCCCGTCCCCCCAGCTCACCTCTGCTCTGCCTCCCTGGGCCTGAGCGGGAAGCTGCCGCTTGCTTCTCAGCCTGCCCTGGCTTCCCGCGCGAACAGCTGATTCGCGGGAAGCCTGGGGGGCGGAGAAGCAGAGCAGGGCGGCGCGTTCAGGGGAGGAGGCAGAGTGGAGGTGAAGTGAGCTGGGTCCGGGGGTGGGGCGGGGAGCTGCTGGTGGGTGCTCTGCACCCACCAAATTTTCCCCTTGGGTGCTCCAGGGCTGGAGCACCCATGAAGTCGGCCCCTAAGGCGCCACTTTGGGCTGGTTAAATTTAGAAGCCCTTTTAGAACCGGTTGTCCCTCGTGGAACAACCGGTTCTAAAAGGGCTTCTAAATTTAACAACCAGTTCTAGCGAACCGGTGCGAACCGGCTCCAGCTCACCACTGGACTTGCACAGAAAAATGAGACCAAGTAGGAAAAACCATCATGACTTTTATTACAAGCGAAGAGTCACGATGTTCCCCCCGCTCCCAGCCCCAAACACCCTGCCACGCGCTGCAGAGCTGTCCATAAGGAACCAGATTTACTTCTTCACTTTAATAGCTGTAATCTGATCTCCTGTATGTACGGCCATGCTTTATTCCTGGCTACTGGTGCCTGGCATCCATCGGCTCCCCAGTTACTGTACATGATTTGAATGAAAATGCTTTGCTTTTCTAAATTAGCTTAACAAAGAAATTGGTAAATTTCCTTTGCAGAACAAGGGCTGCTGGTTCTTAGGGAGCTGGACTGCTGTTCTACAGAGCGCTGCTGAGGCATGAGAACATAGCTGTGGCGTGAGGGTCAATTATGGGTGTCATGTGACTAAGAATGCACATGCTACTCTGAGGATTCGATAGTCAGGATCCTACAAGAGCCCCAGAGCCAGTGATGCTGTGCTCAGCAGCTGTGTTTCTACTTTCTCCTTTGAGCCGACAGTTGGCCACTGTAGGCAAAATGCAGGTTCCTCCTACCTTCCAGGAGATCTGAATTAAGGACTTAAGTTTAGTCCCTCGGTTCCACTCTGGCAGGAGCTGGAAGCGCTGTGGAGGCAGCCATCCCAGCTCTGGCACCAGAGGAAGACCCATGCATGGTTTACTTGTGATCCTTCTGGCTGATTCTGTAGGGGTGGTGACTGGCTCTGGTTGGCGCAACATGGGGGCTAAAGCAGGGGAATTGCAGGGGGATGTTTCTAGGAATCCTCATGCAGGTCAGCCTCAGGATCTCCTGTTCATCTAAAATTTGGCCGATTCTAACCCCAATCCTTTTGCACAGTTTGGGTTTGAGTCCCCCACAGCTAGCTGCTTCCACATGCAGCTGGGCCCCTGCCTCCCCTCTGGCTCCCCAAATGGGGTAATCTGTGTAGGTTGCTCCCCCATAGGCCAGGCCTCTCCTCCTGTCCACTCACTGGGGACTAGATTCCCAAGTGTCAAGGCTGTTGTGATCACCCTAGAACCTGGCAGCCCAGACTCAAGACATTTCAATGAGCTGGCAGTTGGGGTTTAGCAAGTTCTGACTCCCACCCTGCCCTAATTCTCAGAACTCTAAAAGGAGCGAACACAACTCCCCTGCACTAGGAGGCCCTTCTGCTCTAACTCAGGATTCCATTGACAGCCATTACTAACACCTTCCCCATGCACAACTCCCTGGATCCCCAGAGCATTTTTATTATGCAGAGGGAGCTTGAAAGAGGTGCCACCTAGTGGTCTGAATACAAACCCAGGAGCCAGGACCTCCTGAGTTCTAATCCTTGCTCTAAAGTTGATTCCTCTTGAACCCTTACCAACTCAGATAGACTATTCCCATGCAGATAATATTTACGTACCTACAGGGCTGATGAACTTTTCATTATGCAATATTTGTAAAGTCCTTTGCACTCATCATCTATTAAACTCGACAGCTTGGGGTGGTGTCTCTGTTTCCATTCTAAAGCTCTGTCACTGGGTGGGTGAAACTTGAATGTCAGGATTCAGACTGAAGCACGTACTTTGCTTTTCCAGCAGGATGGATCCCATAAGTTTCCAAAAGGTAAAATAAGTTTAGGCCATTTTCCAGTTATAAGGAGAGATGGATCCAAACTGCAAGGCTTCATACTGCCACCCATCACCATCATATCTGAGCACCTTCTGTATAAAATCAATAGCAAGATTTCATGGAATCCCTGGCACCTCTCCCTTTATAGGGTCAGAACTCTGCTTAGAGCAGGGGTTTTTCTGTGAGGAGTTTGGGACTAAAAGGGGGGTTTGAACTGTGAGCATCACTTATGGTGGAAAGGCTTTCTCAAAGAGGACGGCTTTGAAATGTTTTCTGAAGATAGTCAGATTCTGGATTTGCCTGATCTCCCCTGGAAGATTGTTCCACAGCCAGATCTCCTAGACAGAAAATGCTTTGTCCCTAGTTCTCATTTGCTTCATGTTCTGCATTGTCCCAGGGGATTGCAGCTGTCACAGGAGTTCCTAGATCAGAAATTCAGTCTCTGACGTAGCTGGGGCTTGGTCCATTCAGTCAGAACATTTGGAATGTTAATGTTCTGAATGTCCAGAGGTGTTGGTTCAGGCCTAGCTCTCTAAAATGGTGTCGACTGATAAGTTTGGTACATTCAGAGGCCTCCCTGATGGCTTTGCTTTAAAATTAAGGTCTGGGAATGATTCATCCACGTTAGTCAATCAATTGTGTATTTAGGGAGGAAAAGGTAGTCTTGTTTTTACAGCTCTGTGCAAGGACTCAAGGGATTTGGGTTCAGTCCTCCACTCCACCTCAGACTCACTGTACAATCTTGGATAAGCCACTTAGGCCCTGATTCAGGAAAGCACTTATGTGTAGTCCTCAGTGGAGATGCTCTCCAGAATTGGGGCTTTAATCTTTCAATTCCTCATCTGTAAAACTGAGGTAATAATTCATCTCCTAAACCTTTGTCTTGCCTATGCAGATTGTAATTTCTTGGGGGCAGGGACTGCATCTTACAGTGTGTGCGCCCAGTGCCTAGCACAACAGGTGATCTTGGTTGAGACCTCTAGACCCTCTGTAATACATATACATGATAGTAATTATTATAGGGAGATTTATAGAGCAACTCTGTGAATCCTCAGTGATATAGTCCAACCTCAAAACTGAACTAGCTAATGAAGTAACGCTGCTGGGCTACAGACTCACCCGAGACACCCTAATTCTGCTCCCAAAGGAGCTGCTGTGCCAACCCAAAGTTTCTTGTGCATTTCTCCCCTTTAAAATACCAACTCTTACTCAGACTTTTCAAGAGAGTGCCTTCCCCCCCAGGGCAGAGCATTATAAAAGAGGAAGGGCAGGGAGTTTTTGACAGAACAGATCTTTAAATATATGGATGCAACAGACACCATGTGTTTCTTGCTGTACCATTTCAGCAAAAAGCAGGAGCATTTGATGCCCAACACAGGGCTCTGACTTCACTGAATGCTAAGTACCAGAAATGAGCCAAGAAGAAAAAAAAATATATTTTTCTTGTTCTTACTAGGTAGCCGCACACTTTCTCCCTCGCCAGTTGCCCTGCAGAACTGCTGGGGAGGGCAGATTGAGCAACACTGAGCCAAACTCATTCCTTTTCGAACTGTATTGACTTCAGCGGAAAACCAGCAGGGATGGATCTGATTCACTGATTACACACATCCATTGGGACAACAGCCTGCTGTTTAAGAGCAAAAATGTTAAACGCTCCTCTACCAGCTTAAACATGGATTCACAAGAAGGACCAATAGTTCTCCAAAGCTGAGAGAGGCCAAACAGCAAAAGATATTTGTACTTTGCCTAGGCTACACTGCCACGCAGCATGGTATTGTGGGCCAGTCCGTTTGCACTGATCTGTATTACATCCCACAAGTCTAGCAAGCAGACCTTGTCCCCATGTTTGAAACCATTTTCAAGCAGGTTTTAGCCACACGTGCTTCACTAAAGATGGGCCTGAACACAAAAGCTTGGATGTCTGGATCCAGGTTCTGGTTCAAAGCATAAAAGAGATCGGGTTCAGATACAAGCTTCTGCAAAGCCCAGGAAAATTTGGACCAGGGGGCAGGGCAGTTCTGGTTTACATGCTTGAACATGCTTCAACGTGCTTAAAATGAGACCATGCTCAGTGAGAGCATCAGAATGGGCCGTTTGCAGAAGATTGGTTTTGTCATTTTAGAGGTTATGAAGATTTTAAATCTTCAGGTTGGAACTTGCTAAAGTCCTTGCAAATTTATATCATGTTAAAGCACTTCATAGGTTTGCAGCCATTTTAAAATGGGAAGTAAGCCTCACGGTAAAACCTACTGCATGTATACACACCAGGATTCTGAACTGTAGATCCAGCAACGAAAAATAAGAGAAGCCTAACTTTAAAGTATGTATGTGAAAAAAAACCCCAAAATGTTCCCAACTTTACAACTACTAAATCAATTTCCTTCCCACTTGGTTTACTCCTTAGCTCCCAATGAGATCTGAGAAACAAGCCAAACTTGTACAAAATCCATTCAGCCATTGGCAAGGTATGCATGCAAAAAATGTCTGACTGGAATGTGTCAGGCTAGGATTTAACCACCAGATACTGTAAGTCCCTGGGTTTAGAGCTAATAGGCTTGCAATGCTATAAAGATTCTGTACAAACCTTAGTCTGGAGCCAGCTGGCCTCTCGCACTAATAAACACCACTGTTCCCGTCCATAGAGGGGAATACACAGCACATGTGATAATATAAAGCAGGGGTGGGCAAACTATGGCCCGGGGGCCACATCCGGCCCTTCAGACGTTTTAATCTGACTCTTGAGCTCCTGACGGGGAGCGGGGTCGGGGGCTTGCTCCCCACAGCTCTTGGAAGCAACAGCACGTCCTCCCTCTGGCTCCTACGCGTAAGGACAGCCAGGGGTCTCCACATGCTGCCCCTGCAGCTCCCATTCGCCAGCAAATGGGGCCAATGGAAGCTGCAGGGGCAGCACCTGCAGATGGGGAAATGCACAGAGCTGCCTGGCCGCGCCTCCACATAAGAGCCGGAGAGGGGACATGCCACTGCTTCCGGAAGCTACTTGAGGTAAGCACCGCCCAGAGCCTGCACCCCGACCCCTTCCCACACCCCAACCCCCTGCCTCAACCCAGAGCTCCCTCCTGCACCCTGAACTCCTCATTTCTGGCCCAACAACAGAGCCCGTAACCCCAGCTGGAGCCCTCACTCCCTCCTGCACCCCAACCTCCAATTCCGTGAGCATTCATGGCCCACCATACAATTTCCATACCCAGATGTGGCCCTTGGGCCAAAAAGATTGCCCACCCCTGATATAAAGGCTGTATTGGCATTTGCTTACTTTGCATAACCCACTTTGCTTTGCCACTTGCAAGTAACGTAGCCATCCAAAACCCGTATCAATAAATCCTTCCTACCTGCCACACCAGCACGTTGTCTCTCTGTGTGCACGTGTGCCTGTATGTATTACACTCTCTTGTACGTACATACACACTCACTCACTCTATTTCCTCTCTCCTTCTCCCTAGCTGCTGCTCTTGCTGGTACAGAGTCAAGCAGTCAGATCCTCACACATTCTGGGCAGCAGCACTGCTGAGAGGGCTGGAATCTGACAGTCATAGCTGCATAGGTAATAAGAGTTGTGCTTGCTACAGAATTGCTAAGAGCACTGGGGGTTGATTAAATTTTCATACCTTCCAGACAGAGATTTTTGTATCTTTTTTGTTTTAAGCACAAGAAGGGCTTTTCCTTTTCTTTTTGTAGCTGCTCCAGCCTGAGAAGCTGGTGCAGCCCCAGGGCACTGCTCCTGCTACTCACAGGACCTTCAGCCCCCAACTAAAACCTCTCCAACGCATCATCAAGGATTTACAACCTATCCTGAAGGACGACCCATCACTCTCACAGATCTTGGGAGACAGGCCAGTCCTTGCTTACAGACAGCCCCCCAACCTGAAGCAGATACTCACCAGCAACCACACACCACACAACAGAACCACTAACCCAGGAACCTATTCTTGCAACAAAGCCTGTTGCCATCTCTGTCCACATATCTATTCAGGGGACACCATCATAGGGCCTAATCACATCAGCCACACTATCAGAGGCTCGTTCACATGCGCATCTACCAATGTGATGTATGCCATCATGTGCCAGCAATGCCCCTCTGCCATGTACATTGCTCAAACTGGACAGTCTCTACGTAAAAGAATAAATGGACACAAATCAGACGTCAAGAATTATAACATTCAAAAACCAATCGGAGAACACTTCAATCTCTCCGGTCACACGATTACAGACCTGAGAGTGGCTATCCTTCAACAAAAAATGTTTTTCCACCAAATGCATCTGATGAAGTGAGCTGTAGCTCACGAAAGCTTATGCTCTAATAAATTTGTTAGTCTCTAAGGTGCCACAAGTACTCCTTTTCTTTTTGCGAATACAGACGAACACGGCTGCTACTCTGAAACTCTCCTTACAGTGTGTATGATAAAACCCATTGTTTCATGTTCTCTGTGTGTGTATATTCTCCCCATTGTATTTTCCACCAAATGCATCCGATGAAGTGAGCTGTAGCTCACGAAAGCTTATGCTCAAATAAATTTGTTAGTCTCTAAGGTGCCACAAGTACTCCTTTTCTTTTTTGCGAATATACACTAACACGGCTGCTACTCTGAAACCTGTTTTTATGCATGCTGCAATGCATTAAAAACCTAGCCCACTCTTTCCTGCCCTCTGGATCCCTCCCCCCACCTGCCTCTCCTTCCCCTCCCCTACATACATCTCTCCTCTGCATTTGCCACTTCTCTCTCCCTGCCATGCTGCCCCTCACTTTCGCAGCCTCTCTCTCCAGACACCCCTTTATTTTCTGCATTAGGAAAGGGCATACTAACAAGCCTGCACACCATTTTGGAAACTAGCAATTAGCCACTGCTTCCTCCTCGCTTCATTGTTACAGACACAACCCTTTAACCCAGGGGTGGGCAAACTTTTTGGCTCGAGGGCCATATAAGGGTTGCAAAATGGTATGGAGGGCCGCATAGGGAAGGTTGTGCCTCCCTGAACAGCCTGACCCCCTCCCACTTCCCGCCCCCTGACTGCCCCCCTCAGAACCCGCGACCCATCCAACCACCCCTGCTCCTTGTCCCCTCCCAGGACCCCCCACCCCAACCACCCCTCCAACCCCCCCTCTCCCTGTCCCCTATCCACACCCCCTGACAGGCCTCTCGGGACCCCCGACCCATCCAACCCCCACCACTCCTTGTCCCCTGACCATCCCCTCCCAGGACCCCTATCCCTAACTGCCCCCCCCAGGACCCCACCCCCATCCAACCCTCCCTGCTCCCTGTCCCCCCCCGGGATACCCCAGGACCCCATCCCTCCACTCCCTGTCTCCTGACCGCCCCACCCCCGAACCTCCACCCCATCCAACCGCCCCCTGTCCCCTAACTGCCCCCCAGGACCTCCTGCCCCTTATCCAACCCCCCTCTTCACCACCCCCTTACCATGCCGCTCAGAGCAGCAGGACAGGCTTATTGGAAAGCCTGGAAGGTGGGTGGATGCAAGGCGCACCGCCCGCGCTGCGAGCTGAGGCTGCGCGGGAGGGGCTGGAGACTAGCCTCCCTGGCCGGGAGTTCAGGGGCCGGGCAGGACGGTCCTGCAGGCCGGATGTGGCCCGCGGGCCGTAGTTTGCCCATCTCTGCTTTAACCTCTGCCCTGCTGCTGGAGCAGCAGGGTGACTGAAAGCTCCCAGCCAGCCCCAAAGCAAATGGCTTAGCAGGCCATGCAGAGAGTTTGCTAAAAGGCTGAGCCAAGCCTTTCCTCCTCTGAAGCCCCAGGCAGTTTTCTGCGGGGTGGGCCTTTTGGCTACAACTTAAGAACAGAGGTCTCTGCTTCGCACGCACTTTTCGTAGGACAAGGGGTGTGACAGGTCATGAAGCACAGCAGCTCCCATGGACAGAAATTGGCTCTCCCAGCCTTCACTCTAGTCTAGAGGGTCTGGCGTTTCAAGCTGGGGTGGTGAGGAAGCAGAGGAGTGGCTTTCAGTGGGGTCAAGGGAGCGGGCATATGAGTGCTTCAGCACCTCAAGGATGGGGAGAAGGAAAGGGTGCCCACTCCTCACCAAAGTGACACCCTCATCTCCCCTTCCCCACAGCCCCGTGTGTCTGGCTCCACGCATAGGGAAGAGCTCTCCTGAGAACTCATGCAGAGATGGCAGGGGTGGGGAAACCTCAGAGAAAGCGCCAGGCCTGGCGGTGGGGAGGGGGTAAGGTGTCTTTGAGGTTCACAAGCTCAGACAGCTTGTCGTCAGTGGCACCAGCTCAGATGTCCAGGGGCTCCATCAGATGGCTGGTTTGCTGGGTCATGGACACAATGTTGTGCCAAGCTCTCTGTCAGCATAACTCCACTGACCTTCATGCAGATGTATGAGCAGGGAGTTTGGCCCACTGTCTTCTCTGAAAAAGGGACTACTGGGGAAGATGGAAAACAAGGAACTTCCCAGTCCCCCTCCCCGAATTCTAGGGATGGGCAAGCAGGGCGGGTGCCCTGGGCACCAACTTCCAGGGGGCTGTGCTGACGGGGTGGGGGTTGTTTTTGGTTTCTTGCTCCACTCTGATTGGGTGGTCTTTTCTCCCCCTCCACTGATTGGCTGACTGTAGGGTTTTGGGGTTTTTGGCTCAGATAGTGGGGTGGGAGGAAGCACCGAAAACATTTCCCACCCTGGCTGGCTAAACAGCTAGGGCCGCTACTGCCCCAGCAAATGGGCAGTGCCGTGAGGCTCTGGGCTGCAGGAGGAGGACAATCTAATGAATGTACAAATTTCCCAGCACAGCACTGTCCTGGGAGCTCTCGCCGGAGAGGAACGGAAACTGGGGAGACAGACTGCACACCAGGGCCTGGAGTGGGAAGCCTGGATGCACCAAGCACATCATTCTCTGCGGTGACTGTTAAAGGGGCCCATAAAACAGAGATGGGGCTGAGCCACCATGTTCAGAGATAGGTGCAAATTTTCCAGACTTCAAGGGGGTGTGACTGTGATGCGGAGGGGAGGGGAAGGGACAGCAGGAGCTTCGTTTGGTGAATTGGTATAGATCTTGAAATAGATGGATTAAAAGTATTGACGAGAGCCAGATTCAGTATGTGTAACGCTAGGAATGATTCCTGTGCAAGCTCAGTGTACATATCTCAGTCCTGGCCTGCAGCGCACCCTTGCTATTCCTATCCTGGATCCCCTCTGTACTACTTCTACTCATCCACCCCACCCTTGCTTCAGAAAGCCGTGTTCTGCTCTGCTGAAATAAGGAAGACAATAAGTTCAACCAGTTCTCAGCTCTGGGTTGGACACTTTAAGATTTAAAACCATCCCCCTGTCACACCATTGCAAGTGAGAGCCAAATCCACCTTTTCTTTTACCTCAAACGACTCTCCGAATGTTAGATCTTCACAACTTTGGGTACGTCTGCACTGCAGCTGGGAGGGCGCTTCCCAGCTTGGGTGGACTGACATGCCAGCTCTGCTCAAGCTAGCATGCTAAAAATAGCAGTGCAGCCAGGGGTGGCATGGGCCGTGCCTCAAGCTAGCTGTCCGAGTCCATACCCAATGGGCAGGCAGTTGTCTGAGCTGCTCCCTGTGCTACCTGGCTACACTACTATATTTAGTGCAGTAACTAGAACACAGCTAGCATCTGTCTGTTACCTGTGCTGGGGAATATGCTCCCAGCTGCAGTGTAGATGTACCCAGGGAGAATTCCTCTGAACTCCCCCTCCCAGTGCCAGGCTCTTTGTGACTGAGGGTAATCTCTCTTCATTTGCTTTAACTGCCCCTTTCCTGCCTGTATTTGGTTTTAAACCTCTCTCTCTGGGGAGCTTCTTCACAGTCACTGGTATGCAGTTAAACCACAGCAGCATGGCTTTGAGCTTTGTCATCACTATGGCAGGGAAAACTTGCCAACACCTAGAAAGCAGCTACTAGCGGAGGAAAAAATCCAACAACACATTCTCCGCCAAGATGCAGAGGGAGCGGGGCTGATGCTATGACGAGAACGCAGGGAAGTGATAACAAGGAGTCCTTCTCTCTCTGGATATGATCACCTCAAAGCAATGGCTCTCTGGCAGGTTTCATCCTAATAGAAACGACAAGGCAAGAAATCGTGCCATTTGCACCACTGAAGGGCCGAGCATCACTCCTCTCAACCATTCCAGAGGAAGGGGCTGGACTCAGGAGATCACAGGGGAGATGTGAAGATAACTACATTATGGATTCTGAAGAGCTCGGATACCATGGTGATGGGGCCAGAGAATTACCTAGGAGAGCGGCAGCATAGTCTCATGCAGGGTTCCCCAAATTGGGATTGCGGAGTCATGCCAAAAATCTACACATCCACACCAAATAATACACTGAATTTTAAACAGATCCATAACTTAAATCCTGTAATGCTATGTCCCTGTAAGGCCACCATACTGTGGAACCTGAGAACCACAGTGGTTCAGCACAGAGCCAGGGCAGGTGATGGTGATTTTGGGCAACTCCAATTTTGGGGTGCCCTGTCTGAGATCACAAGAAGGGGCCTGATTTTCAAAGGGCAGGTGTTCAGCTCTTTGGGAAAATCAGGTTCCTTTAAAGGTGTCTCAAGTAGGGCACTCAAGAATTTAAACCACCTCAAATCATGGATCACTTTAAATAATCTTGGCCTCAATATGAAACCTGAACTTGTGTGTGTGTGTGTGTCTAGATTTAACTCATACCAGCCAGTATAAGCCTAAACTCATATGGTTTCAGTAGTCCTTGTGCTTTCAGTTTCCTGGGTTTACTGCAGATTTCACTTGGATAAATTCTCTTCATTGGTAGCCTTCATGCCTACCCAAGAGAGGACATTTCAGGCTCTGTTCTTGTGCTTTTCAATACTCAGATCATCGCTGAGGATCATGGCTGACCTCATGCTGTTTATTACAACATGATGTCCTCTATGCATAATCCCAATATAGGCAGAAATTTCAACTCTAGCTCCCCATACATGTTTATGCACAGAACCGTTTGGGCTGTTTCTGCTGGGCATCCATCTAAAATTACTCTCTTGTAAGCTTGACTCATTCTGTGTTTCGCATTTCAGCTTGTCAAGTTTGGTGGCAGAAACGTGTAGCATTTGAGTCATATTTACTTCAAACTCCTCTTTCTGCAGCAACTTGATTCCCTATTTATAGGCAATCTTGAAAGGAGTTTCTGCTGTCAGCAGCTCCATACCAGGCTTGGATTTCATATATAACAAGAACATTTGCCATTTCATGATGATTTACAGACTGCTGTTCAACTCCAGCACAAGCGGGACTTCCTGTTCCACAGCTTCAAACCTACCGAGTGGCATCCCTCCTTGGTCTGACCAGTCAGCCTAGCTTTCGTATCATGAACACAAGGTCTTCTTTTGTGTCCATGGTCTGACACAATCTCTAACATGAGATCATTCCCCTTTGTGTGTGTGTGCGGTATGCTGGACGACTTCACTCAGTTTCAATAGCTATTTTGAAACTTGCCTTTTGTTCATCTATGTCAAATGTAAACCTCTAATCTGTCATAGCATCTTGCTCTGGAAATTTAAGAGGACCAACCAAGAACTCAGTTTCTGCATCCTCATGAATGGATTTTGCTCTTCTGTGCAAGTTGTGCTGAAAGCGACACGCTTTTGAAACTGGTTGCATTTTGTGGCACAAATGCCGTTGCAGCTCTTTTGCTGGGTACCTCTGCATTATGCTCTGATTCCTCCACTTTTATTGCTAGCTAATCTGGTCTGTATCCTGTGTTTATGCCTTGCCATGCAGTTTTAATTAGAAGCACGTCTGCTTGTTCACCGCTTGTTAGCACTCCCATTTGGGAAGTGTGTTTCACTTGCCCTGCAAAAAGCCATTATTCTTTGCAAAGTCAAGTCTATTTCTTGCAATAACCTTGCTGTAGCTTGGTTATCAGTTACTGCACAGATAGACTAATTACAGACTGAGTTATCTGTGAATTTGAACAATGCACATGGCTTAGCTTTACTAGCTCTATAACGTAATGATCAAGAGGCACACTTGGCAGCTAGTTACTTGTCAAGACAACATGCCTTTCCCAGTGACATTCTTGCCAGAATCATGGCATTCTTGACATCCTTGAATGACTGTGTAGCAGTTTGTGGTGCATTTCATTCTCCCACTGGAATTATGGTAGGTCTCCAATGCCTCTGGTCCTGCCCAGTGTAACAGTGTAGAGGTTTTCAGCCTACCTGGGGTTTCTCTACAACCTCAGTTGCTTCTGGGAACTCTTGAAAATGTTTCATCCACCCCCTCTATTCTCCATCAGGTTCCCTTCCAGATTCAGATGGTTGCATTTGCTCCAGCAGTGACAGAAAGGTGGGTTTGTCCAATCACATATGTTTAACTGCCACTGTGAAACTTTAGAGTCCAGGACACAAATTAAGCTAAGTCTTGACACCATATAATAAAGGTGTGATACAGAGGAGTGCTGTATCACACAACGTGGTGCTGGGTTATGCCACGGCTGGGCTGTGGCTAATCCTACAATCACCAGCTCCCAAGGTTTAGGAAATGATTGTCCTGTGCCCTGAGCAAAGGACTAGAAGTCAGGAGCTCCTGAGTGCTAATCCCAGCTCCCCCTCTGGCTATGGACAAGTCCAGTGTTGTGGGCTCTGGAAGTCTTGCTAGATTTGGTATTTTTTCTTAAAGCCCCAGGTCCTGGAGTCATGTGATGAGAATGTATCTTAAAATCATTATATTGTTATATTTGGAAAAACTATTGCAGGTAACTTTTAGAGATTTCTAGGATGTATTAGTTATGATTCTCCTCTCCCTCCAAAACCTGCACAGCAAGCCTCATGGAGCCAGATGCTGATCCCCGTACTCCTGCTCAATAGTAGGTACTCCACAACAGTCCCACTGCAGTCAGGGAGTACCTCATACTCAGTGAAGGACACAGAATATAGTGGGAGTAAAGGCATCACATTCTGGCCCCTGGTAGCTAACAGGGGGCCCTGGCCTAACAGGCAAAAGAATACCAAAAAAAACCCCACAAACCAATAAATATGGTCATGGTTACAAGGCTAGCTGTAACCATGCAACTTCTGTCCAATTCTCTGGTCTTTGAGTGCACCCCTGAGGGGTGGAATTCCATAGTTTTCCCCATGTTTAGACTGGGCCTTGGGCTATAATACCCTGAGTATCCAACCTGCTTATCCAGGAGGTCCAACTGGCTTCAGCACCTGTGGCTCTTCCCTTCGGGGGACTATGACTAGTGGTGCATAGTTCCTAGACAGTCTCTGGAAAGCTTTTTTTACATTAGCAGTAGGAAGAAAGCATCTAGAGAAAAGGGATTTCACAAGAACCATCTATCTTTCCAGCAGCCCTACCATCCTGTGGGGATGACGTAGATAGGCCTAGCTTCACCAGCTACCACCCCCAGCAGGTGCCTGTGTCACAACCTGGTTCCCTCAAACAACTATCACCTTCTTCTTGAGAGAGGGCCCCTTTGAATCCTGCCACAGTTCTTTTGCCCTGTGCTAGGGGCCTTCTGTCCTGGTCCAAGCCAGTTTTTTGCTTGGCTGGAGAGCAGGCAAATCATCAAAGCTAACAGTCCCAGCATTGTCCCTTACGAACTCTCAAGTGTTTGCTTGAGACAATCTTTTCCTTCCTTCCAGACAGTCCCTGGTTGAGTTAAACCAATACAGACATACCAAAAACATCCCAACAACATGTTTATTACAGCCCACCCCACCCTGCATGCCTTACACACCGCTGCTGGGATGAGGAGGGTACATTGCTTGGTGTCGTGTGTGTGTGTGTGTGTGTGTGTGTGTGAGTGAGAGAGAGAGACACGGTGGGTGAGGGAATATCTTTTATTGCTCGTGAGAGAGAGACAAGCCTTCGAGCCACACAGAGCTCTTCCTTGGGTCCTTGAGAAGTTGACCCAATAAAAGATATTACCTCACCTACCTTGTCTCTCTCATATCCTGGGACCGACTCGGCTACAACTACATGGCATATGTACATTCGAGAGAGGCAGGCAGACCACGCTGCGTTTGCTGGGGTTTCTGTTCAGCTTTCAGTCTTGTGTCTGGGCAGGACTCCAAATACAGCTCTGAGGGAAACCACTCATCTTGCAGTCAGCGAGGTAAAATTCGCCAAGCACACCGTCCCATCGTGGGACTGTCGTTCAGCATGCGCCAACTCCAAACCTCTCCGCACACAGCTACAACCCTCCCGCCTGTGGATAAGCAGAAACCCCTGCAAGCAAGCGCAGACACAAGCTCACATATTTTCAAGATCGATGCCTTCTGCTGGTCCTGTTTCTGAAGTTTCTAACCGCAACCGGCCTCTTCATTTATGCTAACTGCCCACTCCCTTTCCCCCGAGCTGGGTGAAAGCTGCTCAGGGTCCTGTAGAATACTCTGGCATATGGCTTATTTGGTCAAAGAGGATAGTCTGAAGCCAAATGCAATAAATAAGTATAGCCTCAGAGCAAGGCACGCACTCTGTCTCACACACAGACTAAACACCAGTAATTAGTCTCTGCAGTAACCTTCCCCAGGCATCAAGGGTTGGTATTTACAGGGGCACAGGCAACAGAAGCTGACAAGCAAGGGCCTTGTCTCTCTGTCGGAAGGGGCTGGTGCTACCCAGCACGTGTGGCTGAGAGCAGCTCGGCAGCCCCATTCCCTCCCAGCAGGGGGAGCAGAGCTGTCACACCCACCCTCCAGTGCTGCCGGGCACCCCAGCTCCAAGGAGGGCAATCTGCTCCCACCACCTGCTTCACCAGTGGGCGTTTGCTGGTGCTTTCGTCTGAGCCATGTGATGCGGGTCTCACAGGAGTTGTGTCATCCCCACAGAACGCAATTATCCGACTTCAGTACGCGTGTGATTAAAGAAGGGGGGAGAAGAGAACAAGCTGAGGGAAGGGGTGGGCCGGGCTGGATGGGGAATGTTGAGAAGTGTCACTTAGCTAATTGCCAGCTCTGCCCATGTCAGGCAGATGCGTGCTGTCAGGAGCCTGAACTCTGTGTTCTTGTGTGTGCACACCTCTCCATCTCCCGCTCCATGGATGTTTTGTCAGGAGCTGCACAGACTAACAGGCTGTGCTGCAAGGCGCTGGCAGAACAGCAGGCTGGCTCAAAGGCAGGCTGCCCCTCTGGGAGTCAAAATACGTGCCAGGGGCAGGGTCTCACCATCACAGCAGTGGTGCCTGGTGTTTGAATAATTGTGCAGGAGACGAACAGAGTCCCCTGGAGAATGGATCAAATGCTACATCTCCTTCCACTGGGGAAAAAGGCTTTGGGTGGACATACACGTGCGACCTTTGATTGTGCGAGCATGCTAAAAATAGCATTGTAGCCCTAACAACACGGGCAGTAGTTCAAGCTAGCTGCCTGAGTACAATGCCATCCAAAATCCTAGGTAGGTACTCCACCGCCCCATGCCACTACAGCCACAGTGCTATTTTCAGCACACTAGCTCAGTCAAAGCTAGCATGTGTATGTCTGCCCATGCTCAGAATGGCACCTCCCAGCTGCAGTGCAAATGTGCTCAAGGCCTCAAAGCATGATGGGAAGAATGCATCCTGGGAAGCTCTAAAGAGCATGGCCCTGAATATGCAGCTCTTCCCTTACTCCTCGGCTGACTGAAGCCCAGCGCCCTAACTGGAGATGGCCATAGTACATGCAGAGAGGTGCAAATGGAAATCTCAGTCCCAGTGAACACTGGTAATTTGGCCATGTGTGGGGATGAATTCCATTCACATTATCACCATAATGTAAACTATATAAACACTGACTCCTGGAACTAAGATGCGAGATCACCGAGCAGTGGAACTTCTGTGAACCCCTTGGACATCTATCAGAGCTGCACAGCCTTCTGAAACAAGAACTGGGCCCCAAACTAAGCCCAAATCTGCACCTGTACTAAACCTTTTCTGAGCACAGATGGGCTTGAGCCACAACGTTTGGATCAATATTTGGGTTTCCACAAAATCCAGGGTTATTTAGATCCAGGATTTTGGTTTGGATCCTCTGTTTCTGAGATTTGCAAATGGACTATGGAGTTGTTTGGGCTTATTGGCAGCAGTGATGAGTTGGCGATCCCTCTTGTGCATTTCCACACTTCCTGGGTTTGGTGGGTCCAGAATTATCAGAACAGTGTAGGACAGGCTGTTCCCATGGGATCTCTGGTCTGGCTGGAATTCGGGGTTACTGGAAGCCTCATGGGACTCTATGTCCGGATTGATTTCTAGTCTGAGGAGGACAGGGAAAACGGAAGCTGAGCTGAGCCAAGTCTCCAAGCCTTTTGAGGCTCAGTCAGTACTTTTTAAACTGTAGATGGGTAACCAGCGGTGCTTGCATACTAGAATGCAAAGCCTGCAAGGATACTGGTCCAACTGCTTTTTGGAGAACTCTTTATACAATGCTTGATTGGGGCTGTCTCCATTGGCCTGCTGTGTTTCTTTGCTTCTGCGTATTACATGGGTGTGTGAGGAGATTTGGGGTGCTCGTGAAAAGAGCTGCATAAGAGAGGGGCTCAAACCATGAAGCTCAGCTCTCAATCCCCTCCACCCTCAGTTCCTTCTGGCTGGAAACTCCGACAGTGGGGAGGGAGGACGGGTCGTGGAATGGACATGAGCAACACATCTCGAAGAACACCAGTTACGGAAAAAGGTAACTGATTGCTCATGTCCATTCAACTTAGGTGATGCCCAGCAGTACCTGTGGAGGCGGGTAAGGAGTTCACGGATGTGTAGATTGCAACACAGCTCTGCCGAACCCAGTGTCGTTCTTGGCCTGCTGCTTGATGGCATAGTGGGCCATGAACATGTGTACCGAGGACCACGTTGCAGCTTTACAGATGTCCTGGATCAGAACATGTGCCAGGAAGGCCGCTGACAAAGCCTATGCTCTAGTCGAGTGGGCTCTGATGATCAGCAGCAGAGGAACTCCCACTAACTCGTAGCAGGTCCGAATGCAAGAGGTGATCCAGTTAGAAATCCTTTGTGTGGACACTGGGAGGCCTTTCATCCTCTCAGCTGTAGAGATGAAAAGCTGAGTCGACTTACGGAAAGGCTTTGTCCGATCTAGGAGAAAACCAGAGCCCTTCTTACGTCCAAAGCATGAAGGTGCCTCTCTTCACGAGTCTCCTGGGGCTTAGGGCAGAAGGAAGGAAGATGTCCTGGCTCATGTGGAAAGTGGACACCACTGAGCGAGGAGTGCTGACAAAGGGAACTCCTTCCAGGACTTTCCCGGGATTGGTCCACCATCACAGTGAGGTAAATACCATTATGGGGATAGCGACGACCTTCTCCAGGTGGTCCCTGGACCTGGAGTAGACCGTCCCTAGCCATTGCTGCAGGGATCGCATCCGGAGCCTGGCGTGGTGCACCACATGTACATGCTGCCATGTGACCTAGTATGTGCAGGCAAACCATGGCCGTGGTCAGGGGAAATGCAGAGACTTCCGCAATGAGGTCCGTCAGTGCCCTGAATCACTCCAGCGGCAGGAACGCCCTGGCGCAGGTCGAGTCGAGCACCGCTCCGATGAACTCTATCCTCTGCACTGGAACTAATGTGGATTTTGTGTCATTCACCAGGAGGCCCAGGCAACGGCACATGGCCAGTAGCACCGTGACATCCCCTTGGACCTTGGATCTGTAGTTGCCCTTGACGAGCCAGTCATCGCGGTATGGGTAGATCTGGATATCCTGGCATGTGAGGTAAACCACCACCACCAACGTGCACTTGATAAATACCGGTGGTGCTGTCGCTAGGCCAAACAGAAGGACTGCAAACTGATAGTGTTCGGGACCTACCATGAACTGGAGGAAGCGTCCGTGTCCCTCGAAGATAGCGATGTGGAAGTATGCATCTTTCAGATCGAGAAAGGCGCACCAGTCTCCCGGATCCAGGGAGGGGATGATGGATGCCATGAGACCATGCGGAACTTCAGTTTTGCTAAGTAGAGGTTCAAGTCCTGCAGGTTTAGTATGGGCCACAGACCATCCTTGGCCTTGGGGATTAAAAAGTATCGGGAATAGAACCTCTTGTCCTGTACTCCACTGGAACTACATCCACCACACCCAGCGGTCGCTCCCGATTGGTGGCTCTGGTCCGATCGGTACTGGTCATCCCTCCCAGGATCTGGCTGACCTCAATGAGCATCTGGATTGGGGCCTCGGGGACCAGTGGAACCGCAACGGCACCGAACCGGTGATCTACACATCACACTTGATGAGTGGGACTGGGATGTGGAGCGGGATCAGGAACTAAAGTGGGTTTGGCGTCGCGAAGATGTAGCCGCATGCAGTGACGCCATCCTGGGGGATCGGCGACAATCTGGAGAACAAAACAGTCGGTCCCTCGACCTGTCCCTGCAGTGGAACCGGTGCCACGGAGATTCCGGGTGCCAACTCCGAAACTCCTGCTGGGTGGGTGCATGCCTCCAGAGGTCTGTCCGGTTACCAGTGAGCCATGCCTCGAGCCTCACTGCCCTTGTCCAAGGTCCAGAGACCGGATGGGGCTATGAAGTTTCTGCCTATCACGATCAGAGGCGTATCGGCTGCGAGAGGGCAACCATTGGCGGGACGTCCCCCACAACGGGGAGCAGTGCCAGAAAGGTGGAGACTGTGATGGTCTCAATGCAGGTTTACCCTGGGACTGGGACCCCGCAGGGGCCGGAGTGGGCAGCACTGGGAGGGAAATAATGTCCTGCGCCACTTGGAGGGCCTCCATCTTGGACGGCACTCAGAGCTGAGGACCTCCGCCGCTATCCAGGGTAGCTGGCGGGGAGTGGGTTTGGCTACACTGCTTGACCTGAGCTGGAGCCCAGGATCTCCACGGGGGTGAAGAGGCATCCAAGAGTGGACCTTGGTCCAGCCCAGACTTGTCCTTTCCCTTGTGGGAAACTGGAGTCCTTCCTCGCCCTGTCTTCCTGGGCTTCTTGGCTGGAGCCATGGAAGAAGACCGGTGCCGGCTTGTAGATGGTATTGGCAGGGTGCTGCACACCAAGGTCATGGTGCTCTGCGTTGAATCGGAGCACTGCTCTGGTACTGGGGTAAGGGCAGACTCCATCAGGAGTGCCTTCAAATGAATGTCATGCTCCTTCTTCGTCCTGGGCTTGAAGGACTTGCAGATTTTGCACTTGCCGCTAATGTGACCTTAGCCCAAGCACAGTAAACACCTATTATGTGGATCGCCAACGGGCCTGGGACTTTTACACCAATCACAGGGTTTAAAGCCTGGGGACTGGGGCATGCCCTGTCCCAAGGAGAAGTGTTTTAGTCTCTAACCTAACAAATGGGTTGAACTAAACTAGAGGGAAACTATATACAGTAATCAATTTATTTGAGCATAATGCATCCGACGAAGTGAGCTGTAGCTCACGAAAGCTTATGCTCAAATAAATGTGCTAGTCTCTAAGGTGCCACAAGTACTCCTGTTCTTTTTTGTATATACAGTAATATTTGCAAGAGGCAAATGCAACAGCTCTAGCTGAAGCAGATCAGTTCCATGCACTGTTTCTAGAGAAACAAAACCAGTTTAGAAAGGAAGTGCGCCAGGAGAAGAGAAAGATGGATTGGGCATGAGAGGCATTTAAACTAAACACCTGACTTCCCCAGAGGGTAAGCTACTAATGTGAGAAACAGCCTGCCAAAGGCAGCAAGAGGAGCTGCGAATGTACATGCACTGAGAATAAGAGCAAGGTTTTGAGCAGAAAACAAGATTGCAGAGTACAAGGGCTAGTGAAGTAAGCAGGGGGACAGAGATGGGCTGCAGTCCCAAGATTCCTAAATGAACAATAGGCGAAGAGGCAAAGAGGCACATTCCCTATCAAGCTCAAGCAGCGTGTAGGAGGAATACGTATAGCTTATCTGTAAACTAGCTCACTGTCTCGTATGTGCATGCATCACAGAGTGAGAGCCACACACACAAGAATGGCTAAGATCCAGCATTCACCCTGATCTTCCCATGCTATTGCAGGACATTGTGTGGGAGACGCTAAATAATTCTAACAGGCAGCTCCTATTTAAATGCTTCAAAGGAACGGAAAAAACCCCTCAAGGCTTTCTGTGGGAGAAAAATTTCATTCCACCTCCTAGTCAGTTCTGCGTGGGCAGCCATCACTACGGTTAAGCCTGTAATCCCACTTATACCCTGAGACACCACTGGTATCCACGAAAATTTTCCGTCTTAAATCCCAGGAAGGTAGATTCTACCACTCACTTCCAGGGCAGAGAATTGCAGACACTGAAGAGCTTCTTAGAAGGCGGAAGAACAAAGCCCCTTTGTGGATTCAATTTACTATCTCTGTTTTCTTGCCGTGTTTGTTTTACCCCGTCCTCTGCAATCCCCACACACACTCAGCTGCTTATTCCCTCCCAGAAAAGCCTTGTGTCTTATCTACATGCATCCGATGAAGTGAGCTGTAGCTCACGAAAGCTTATGCTCTAATAAATTTGTTAGTCTCTAAGGTGCCACAAGTACTGCTTTTCTTTCTACATGGAGTAGGATCCTTCTAAAGTTTGGGTAGACCATATTGTGTCTCTTGCCACCATAGGGTTAGGTTAGCAACTCTGCTGACAAAATACACATTCAAAACTAAGAGCACCTCTGCACAGCATCCAGGCAGCAGAGTTTGCATGACATGCTGCTCTCCAGTCACTGGGGTTTGCTGTTCCCAGATCTCCCCGTGATACAAGCCTTCCTACAAATTTCAGTATGGGCTGGACAAAATGGGACAAAACCATTCTGGTATAACACTGCTGGTGTCAGCAGAAATTACACCAGGGATGAATCTGGCCCAGTTGTTTCTAGCCCAGACCTTAAAACCCATATTTAAAACCTCATCCCCACAACACACACTGTAACACCACCACCTGAGACGCTGTCAGCGTCTAACACTTGACAATAACAGCTCCCTTACAAAGAAACAACCTCAAAACTCAGGCAGCTTCATCAGCGCATCAAGGAACCTGCTCCACAAACGTGTAAGGCACAAAATCCGCCCCGTGTCATCATCGCACAACCACCTCTCCTGCTCTCAAGCAAAGCAGCACAGCTCATGCATTTACCACTCCACTCACAGGAGTCTGCATGTGTTACTGAATTCCAGCCCTTGCCAAGCGCAGGAAAGCACACCTGCAGTCATGGCACTGCAGCTGCAATCTTCAGTGAAGTTTGGAATACACAGTGGATGCAGATCTGTTTGTTCTACGAGGACTGGGACCAGTTGTGCCATGAAATGTGCTCATGGTGTGCTGGTTGCCAACAGGGGTGAGGGAGGAAACCGTGTATAGGGCTGAATCTGATCCAGCCCATTTTTCCCCAAAGCCCCACCCCTCAACTGAAGGTTCGTTAGAGCCAGCACAGGGGACAGGTCTTTGCCATTTGACCAGCTCTTTGCAACATATCACAAATCCAACCACTGATGGGTGCAAAGTTGCATGTGGCTCTCCAATTAATTAGTTTTTCCTCCTTCTCAAAAGGTACCCAGATGTGCAGTGGAACCAGAACCGAGTCCGGCCTGCGCTCACCCGTAATTGTACATCCCACCACTAATGAGCAGGCCCATTTCCATCATCAGTCCAAACAGGAGACCCAGGAGAGCTCCACAGCCTGGAAGCTTTGTTCAGCAAAAACACACCTCACTTCTGCTTCTCCAACCTGTGGAGCTCCCAAAGAGCCCAGAGTACCACTGCAGCCTCACTCACATTGTACAGCACTGTGGTCCACCCTTCCATGGTAATGCACTGGAAGACAGTCAACACAGCAAAGAGGATGTTGTCAAACTGAGTGATACCGTCGTTGGGACCAATCCACTCCTTGCACTCGTAACCCGAGGGGCATCCCTGCACCCCACATGGATGTGGGGGATCCAGTTCTTCCAGTTCACCTGCAATCATAAAAAAAGCGATGCCCGGAGGGCACAGAGATCAGGGAGGGGCGGAGGAGACGCAGAGAAGCAGACAGAGCCCAGCCCGGATACCCAGTGGAAGGCAAGGTTGGACAAGCATCTAGATGTGTTATTAAAGCTTTCACATTTGGGGGGAACATTAGGTCACTGGAATGTTCATGGAATCCTGATCTGCAGTGCCCTGATCTTCCAGTCCCAGATTTACTCCCCCACTTTCTGACCCTCAACGCTCTGCCAATACATCTTGGGCTTGACCTGAAGCACTCCTTGCTAATGCAGCCCCAGAGCTCACATGCCTCTTCTAATGCACCTCACTCCTGACCTGAAACAATGCTGGGCCTTCTGAATTTGGCCAGTCCTGAGCAGGGATGGCTGGTCGTGTTGACGTATGTTAGTATGTTTCTTCCCATTCCCCCCAAACCTTGGACTGTGAACTCTTTGGGGGAGGGACCTCTCCCTTCTTGCCTGTCTAGAAAGCAGCTAGTACACAATGGGCACAACTAATAATCTAAAGAGGTGGCTTTTCTTCTCTGTATTGAAGTATTGTCAACCCTCATGATGAGTCTCATGATGCTTGGTGTTTTCCTTAAAGCCCCAGCTCCTGGAATCCTGTGATTACTTGAGCGTCTCAGGGGGGTTTTGTAAAGCAAGTTTCTAGCCTCTATAATTGTGAAGAAAAATCTTGAAAATGTGACTCAAGTGCACCCAAGAAGGTGAAAAACCCAAAGGCAAGTAGAATCCACATTGTATTATCATCATCATTTTAAATCCCATGATTTTTGAGTCCTTATTCATGATTTTTGGAACACTTACAGTTGCCCATGCTAAGTCTCAGGAATGGGAACTCTCTCTCTTTAAATGAGATCAGCTGGTATTGGATATGAAGACAAGAACAGATATTGGGGATGGTTTTTATTGATAGCAACCACTCATAACAACATCAGTCACTGGGCCTCAGAGCACATGTGCACCTGTTATGGTCCTTGGGCCCTTTAAGAGCTGGCATTCTGGGAAACATAGTTCTCTATGAAGGACAGAGTCCAGAGGTCAGCTTTTGGGAACTGTAAAAGGGATAGCCTGAGGGCAGTATGGGGAAAGAGGAAGGCTGAGCCTGGAAGGGCTGTTGGGAGGTGATTGAGTTGCTTTGTTCTTAGCTGGATTTTACTTTGTTAAGCCCTGAGAAAAGAGACTAGAAGTGACTTATAATTGTTTGCATTTACCATCTCTGGCTGGAGAAGCTGCCAGTTATCTCACGGTAAGGTTATCCTTGGCTGGAATCTATTACAAAACCAACCCATCTCTCCATCCCCACTGGAGAGCTGGCTAGAAAATGGGAAATATAGTCACGACAAATCTGTTTTTGCTGACATTTTTCTAACCATGAATGTTTGCAACCAGCTCTACCTCACTGCCACCCCTCCCTGGCTGATAGCAGGCTCAAGGAGAGGAAGACAGAGTGTGGCGTTCAGTAAAAGAAGAGAGGAAATCACTGAGCCCAGAGCTCCAACAGGAACATAGCAGTGAGAAGAGGGAGTGACCCCTGAGACGACCTGACTCCAATTCCAGTGGGCATTGTGTGGAAATGGAATTTCTCCCCACCATGCACCAGGGACCAGCAGCTCAGTCTTTTCTCAGCCATTGTCATTGTGTGGTGACAGTTGTGTGTTACAGTCTGAAGTGTCAATACCACCATGCCACCTGCATGCCGCAGCATGGCTTATGCCTTGCTGCAGCCTGAACCAGACAAGCTGGGGTTCAGCGTGGCAAGGCCATAGAGTGGCTCATACACAGTTAACCACCTCATCCGAGCTGAGAAGGGTGCTGCTCACAACGGCTTGCTATGCACAACAGACAGAATGGAATGGCAGTCTGCCTACCTGAATTATTTGTGTAGCAAGCTCGGTGCAGTTTCCCGCTGTAGAACTCCAGGCCGATGATGGCGAACATCAGAATAGCGAAAAAGAGCAGGAGGCCTATCTGGAGAAGGGGCACCATGGCCTTCATGATGGACTTCAATACGATCTGTAAGCCTGGGGAAGAGTAGAGAGGACACAGCTCACTGACCCTCCCACCATCTTGCCCAGCGAACAGCAGACACAACCTCTCTCCCTCTCCCTACAGGAGAGGCTCTTGGTAAAAGGATGGTGAGCTACAGAGATGTGGAAGGATCAGTAATCTGCCAAATGGGACCAGGCAAAGCACAGCGTGAAGAAATCTTTGCCAAATAGGCATCTGCCATTCCCGTAACTGCCCAACATCAACTTCTGGGTTTTCGGGAAGTTTCTTCTCTCCACTGCAGCTCTTTCTGGGCATATTCCGCCTATGGAATTTCCACCGAGATCTACAGACTTCTGCTCCAGGAGCAAGGGTAGAATGGGTGATAGAGACATGCAGGGAGGATCAGGGAGGAGAACTTTGCCCCTAGAGGAGCAGCATGAGCTAGTGGACAGGACAATGGATTCAGGATGGGTTCTGTTCTTGACAGTGCCTGCTGCATGACCACAGGCAAGTCAGTTCACCTGTCTTTGCCTCGGTTTTCTCCCCACCTCGTGTTTGTATTGTTTATTTAGACTGAAAGCTCTTCAGGGAAAGGATAGTCTCTTACTTTGTATTGTGCAGCACCCTGCACAATGGAGCCCTGATTTAAGTTGGGGCCTCTAGGTGCTACCATATAAAAACATCCACTACTCATTCGGATTTGCCTCCCGAGTGGCAACTGCAAGGTAAACAGGTAGGACCATATTTCAAAGTCTCACCGCAATGGATGAAGAATCGCCTACTAGCCACTGCAAAAGCACACCTGCATGCAACTGTTTGTGAAAGAAAAAAAATCAAGAAACTGCACGTACAGCCGCCAGTGTTCATGCACAGGTATTTAGTTTGTGCATCCAAATGCACGCATTTGTGCATGCACAACGGGTAAGTGCACATCCTGCATGGCTCCCATGTTGTGTGTGGCCTTTGATTGCTTCCCTCTAAACATCCCACCCATGCATTCACTTTGGATAACAATGGGGGAAAGCCATCTGGAGCATAAAGAGTTTTGCCAAGTAGCTTGCAGAAAGGGAGGTTTTTAAGAATTTTCCCCACCTGACTTTGACAGGGCAAGAGGAGTGCCAACAGCAGTGCCAGGAGCCAGGCATGATGTGGGCCAAATGCAATGGTGTGTTTTCTCCACACCCTTCTCTGTCACAGCACCTCGCTTCTGACCTGTTCTCCCATCTCAGGGCTCTCCTGAGCAGGGACCGCAAGTGCTGGCTTGCTGTCAGATTCATATTTTAAAGAGTGGACTTTGTCCTGGTGAAAAGTGCCAGACTGAGACGGGACAGATGAGGGGTACAAAGGACAGCAGCACAGCAAATCTCTCCCACTATTGCCCTGCAACTGCGCCACCACCTTTGAGGAAGAGATGAGAGGTTCAGTCTCTGTGACTACCAAGTTCCCAGCCTCTCTCTCTAGGCTGTCGACAAGAGAACCACTCGCCGCGAGGCTGGATTCTGTGACATGGCCCTGTGTGCACTAGAATCTGGGTCAGGACCGTCCTACACAGACCACTGACCAGCTCTCAGATGGAAATTGACTTATGATGCAGGGGAGAGAGGCCACCTGGTGAGCAAGAGGTGGAAGGCATATCCCATGACAAATCCCTGTGACCATAAACCAAGTCACATCCAGTCCTATTGAGGATATTTTGCTTGTGACCAAATTCCTTACTTCCCAGAGATCTCTCTTCAGAAGCAGGAACCTCAGGCATTAACTTATAGTCCCCCTCCTAGCCCCTTGCTGCCCCCCCATTTATTAACCCAGCAAGTCGTACATTCAGGGCCCAGGATGGGGATGAATCAGGAGCACCAACAGACTGATTCCTTTACTTAACCCACTGTGTAAAGGGAGGGAAAAAGGAAATCACTAACGGATACACTGCAGCCCTGGAGGAATCCACCCACTGCCTTCTGGGATGGGAGTGGAATTAGAGTCTCTGGCCTTTGTGAATCCTGGGATTCCCAGTTGTGCTCCACCAAAAAGCATTCTGCCTTGTTCTAGATGAGGGCCCCGTGGGGCAGAAGGGACGGGGGAGGCAAAAGGGGCAATTTTCCCCAGCCCTCCCCGAGGTTGAAAGGGCCACCAAACCACGTGGCATTGTGACCTAGTGTGAGGGGTCACTGTGCCACTCAGGTTTGGCCCGGTGACCCTTGTTTGGCCTGGCAGCCCCTCCGTCATGACAGTGGAACAGTACAGCCTAACCTGTGCAGTGCTGTGACCCCTGCGTGCCAGGTCACAACACACAGCATGGGGAGCCGGGCCCACCCCCACGGCATGGGAACTAAGCCTCTGCTGTGGGGGTGAGAGCAGGGCATGCTCGCTCTAACACCACCACTACGCTCTGCCCCCTTGTCCCCACAGTGGTAATTACCACCCTCAGTGGTAATTTTTTGGAAAGGGTGTGGGCTTTGTTGCAGAATTTACCCCTAGCCCCCCAAATAACTCTGTGTGTTAATAGATGCAGATCCCAAATAGACGCAGGGGTGGGCCCCAAATATTTGCATGCTGAATTTACCCCTCTCCCTTCCACATCACCGATGGCACCTCTCCTGTAGAAATCTAGGAGAGGGTGCACTCCTTCCTGCTGGAAAACATCGCTGGTGAAATCATGGTCCCTCTGAAGTCCATGGGAGTTTTGCCGTTGACTTCCATAAGGCCAGGATTTCACCATCTGTCTCCAGCAGTGGCATGAGTGCTTTCCCAAGCCTGAGGGACATACACAACTCATGTGCTCTGCCAAAGAGTGTGAGATCAAACTTACTGGGAATGCCTGAGACGAGCTTCAGAGGCCTGAGCACACGCACTGCCCTCAGGGTCCGCAGATCCACGTGGGTGTTGAAGTGAGTTCCAGCTGTGGCGAGGATGCTGCAGCCAGACAATGAGAAAGCAGAGCTATTAGCCACAGACTTGGCAGTGCGAACGTGCCCGTGAGAGGAAAGCATCGTGACTGGGCCATCTCAGACAAGGCACCTGACAACCTGAATTGGTGTGCCTTACCCTCCAGTGAGTCTGCAGTGATTGCTGGGGTCTAAACTTAGCAGTGTTAATGGAGAGTGAGAGACAATAATTAAAACAAAAACATTGTTGCCAGGATCCGCATTCCCAGCCGGAGTGCAGTGCAACCCGCCCCGCATCGTGCCAGGATGAGGAGTCATACTCTTAGCCTTTGGCTCATATCCTCAGCATTGTCCGGTCAGCATCAGGTGCAGCTCAGGAACTGGGTGGGGATGTTAAACCAACTTCATGTCTCCCTGATCCTGGAGCCGCTGAGCATCAGTTGGGTCCCAAGGCACAACTCAGAGCAACCTCAAGGCTGACTTAAGTTAGCCCCCCAAATTCATTAAGACAGACAAGAGATCGTCCAGACATAGCAGTTCCCTGGCCATACCCCCTACACCAAGAACTAGGAGGGGTGACCCAGCAGCTGCTGGCACTACATCACAAAGGGATGCATAGAGCCCCAATTAAGTTTGTTTTTTCACTGGCAGACCAGCCCCAGGTGGCTACTGGAGCAAGGATCAGGCCCTCGATCAGTGCCAAGAGTCACACGCAGTCTCTGAGTGCAGTGGGACCCTACCAGCCACACACTAGAGCACAACATGGGCCTGATTCACTGCTGCTTCTCAGCTCATGTGACCATTTACATCTGTGCAAAATGTGCGCAAAACACCCCCAAATCAGACAGGTAATGTTTGACGCTCGCTTTGCACAGGAGCAAGTGATTACAGTGCACGGCCATGGAGAGCTAGACCCCACGATTCATGCCCTGCTGCTCTAACCATTAGCAGTGCTATGTAATTATGCTCTGGGTTTTTAGACTGCCAGGACGGTGCTCTTCAGATCTGTACTTTGCCTGCTTGGGATCAATTTAATCTCTCTCCAGGGCACTATCAGTCGGGAGCAGAGACAGTGCTCAGAAGATCAGAGTCTTTGCCCGGGTGGTTAGCTACATGTCTCTGGATTAATGCTCCGCAGGCTCAAGGAACCAGGTTCCCTGAACCTGGAAGTGCCACACAACGGCAGGACAAGGATGGAGATGAGACTTAAGAATTAAAATGCAATCAGGGTGGGTAGGGGAAGCAACAACTGTGATGGGTTCCTTCTGCAGGGAGGTTATATGCCCACCCGGCCTCAGTTGCGTTGACCCCAGACGGCATGCTCCGCTCGGGTGTGACTGGCATTGCCAGGCTGGATCGTGGGGGCTGCGTGTCACAAGGCAAGACGGAGGGCCACACTGGGATTAGACTTTTTCAGGTAGGCAAAAGGAGGTGGTGGGGATTCCCCCTTGAGCAACCCCACCCCAGGGTCAAGCACAACAACAGTGCTGGAAAGACAGGACTGCTCAGCCCTGACTCCTGCTGGCTGAGGGCAGGTAGGGGCGGAGCTGGGGTCACAACAGACAGAGCTCACAAGACTGCCCGGGATGTTTTAGAAGGAGGATGCAGATGGAGAGTGGGGCAGGAGGAGGGAGCGACCTCAGAGCTGTTTGCAGCAATCCAAAAACCAAGGAAAACTGGGTCATTGTTCCACTAATTTATCCAATTACAGGCCAGAGCAGCTCTGTGCTAGGTCTCTTGCGTGCAGCGCAATTAGCAATCTTCTCTCTCTCTCTCTCTCCCTCCCTCCCTCCCCCCCCCGCCTCAACGTACAGTAGGTACTAACCTACCCCCTTCAGAAACCAGAGTTCTGTTTCCTAGGATACACAGACAGGAGAAATGATCTAACATAATCAGAATAGCTCATTGCATCTGATTTTTCCCCCTTTCTGTTTATCATGCTGGATTCAAAAGGGGTGAAATGACAAGCACCAGGAGAAAAACCTGAACCTGGTGCCTGCTTAATCTGGGAGGTGGCTGACGCTGTGGTGTTCTGGCCCGACAGTCTCATGCCTTGGCCACCTAATCCCACGATATCCCACCCTGGATCATGGTAAGGATCCATAGGCTCCTACCACATGCGTGGCTGAACAAAGCATCCCCTTGCCCCGCACAACCAGAACCCAGCTTCAGCTGCTCCATCAGGGGCCAGACATGCTGCATATGGCCCCAGGCTAGAAACAGCCTCCCCTTCCCACCCTTGGGGTGGGTGCACTTCTGCTGCCATGACTAGTCCTCCTCCTCCCCTCCAAACACGCCCCAGGGAGGGAATTTGAATGAGAAGCCAGGCAGCCATGAAAAGGGAAGATCTGGTGGAACACAGGGATCCTTAAGGAGGGGGTCGCTGGAGAGAAATGGGAGGAGAGGACATGGGGTAGCGAAAGGCAGGACTTGACACCAGAGCAGTGGAGCGAGAGAGAAAGCCCAAGGAAAAGTGGGGAGGGACCAGGTACCAGACCTTGCCACAGAACAGGAATGCAGAAGGGGAAAAATGGAGAGGAAGACAGGAACAGAAAAATGGGTAGCAAGAGAGGACGAAGGGAAGACAGAGTGGGGAGCAGGTGGGAACTGGGAGTGAAGGAGAGAGCAAAGGGGTTGGCTTCAGGATACAGAGGAAGGAGCCACCAAGAAACTTTGTCTCCCCATGTTAAAAACTTTTCCCTCCCTGCATCTCCTGCCCAAGGAAACTTCTGCCGCCCAAACACGTCCCACAGCCATTCCCACACTTCTCCACTAGCACTCCCTCCTCACCATGTAACCCCAGCCATCCCCACCATGCCTAACTGACACGGCCTTTAGTCCACTCCCAGAGCACCCTACCACACTCTGCCCAATGCTCCCCCTTTGCCGCGATCAGCAGGCCCCACCGGCCCAGCCCCTTCTCTGACTTTCCCACCGTGCCCCACCCATGGAGTCTCTCCTGCCGCTGGGGTCTCCCACAAAGCCTCCCAAGCATTTCCCACCCTGCCCTAGAGGCTCCCCAGCAAAGGCGTACAAAGGCCATTCTAAAAAACCCAAAGAGGATTCTAATGTTATGGTTTCCAGAAAAACCTTGATAGCAAACAAACGAGAGAGACTGGAAAACATCCGGTCTAGACTGCTCAGAGAAGGGAGCTGGAACAAAGCCAGGGAGGTGGCAAATAGCCAGGCAGCTGCTGATGAGGATGGCATGTGTGCGTTTAATGGGCCTTGCTTTCCAACCTCCCACAGTCAGAGTGGTGACATGCTGCATTATGCAGAGGCCTGGACCCAGCAGAGATGTGGCCAGCTGTTGCACGTTGGGTGGTTATGGGCTCGCCTCTTCCTCTAGAGGAGGACTTTCCTCTAGAGGAGTAGGTATGTTTGTGCTGAAAGCCCTTGCTTTAAAGCCCAGATAACTAAGAGGTTTGGGGGACCTGCACCTCTCTTCTGATCCAATACTCCTACAGAAAGAGAAGGAGTGTCCTGGAGAGGTCCTCCCCCGTGAGCTCACCTCAGCTGAGCCACCACAGCTCCAATCTGTTGGCATGCTGGTAGCCTCCTTTCCCCCATGGGAATTTGAGAAAGGAGGGGCAGGACAAGAGACGAGGTCAGATACAGTTTGGGATTCATTTCATCTCTGCTTGGCTATTTTCCAGTTTGAATGGGAGCTGCTGGCTTTTGCCCATTTTGCCACTGTGCTTTTAGCCCCCAGTTCAGCAAAGCACCTATGCATGTACCTTATTTTAAGTGAGTCGCCCCATTGACTGCAATTAGACACAGGTGTAAATACCTCACCGAATGGGGGCCTTACTTAAGTCAAGGGTGCCTAGAAGCCCAGGATGGCTGCTTTGTTAAACTGGCTGTAAAGTCAAAATCAATAGACGTAAGTTGTGGTTGCACTGTAGTATCTAGGAGAGGGCAGGCAGAGAAGCTAAGATTTCTCCCCTTCCTTCTGACTGGTAACTAGAGCCCAGGCAGTCACAGCGGGCTCCCCACTTCTCCTGCAGAAGGAATTTTAGTGTTACACTCTGGCCAACTTAACATGCATTTTAGAACCTTTCCTTCAGCTTCACATGCCTCCAACTTTTGGGGTCCGAATGAGCCTTAAATGTCCAAGCAAAACCCAATTTGAAACCCCCAAGTTTGATACAGTTTTACACCTAAACTATCTGAACCTGCATCCCAGTGGACAAAGACTCGGCCTCAGCAATGCCCACCTCTCGGCTGGACAACAGCAGTGTGATATACCTGGGCAGGAAGCCTTCAGTGCTTAGGAAATTCCAGTGCTACAGAACACTACAGGGCATCTCGTCAGCAACACAGGCTACTGTGAGCACATCAGACCTGTCCTCTGCTACCTACACTGACTTCCCATAGAACATGAAATCAAGTTCAAGGCCTTGAGTCTTACCTGCAGGGTTCTCAGCGGCTTTGTCCCAGGGTATCTAAAAGACCATCTAAATTCTGGGGAATAATGGAACTCTCTGACACAAGGGTAAAGCTAGTCTGTGCAGAAACCAGAACTTCCTCAGGGGCCAGTCTGAGACACTGACTTGAACTCACCCAGGAACAAAGGACCAACACAAACCTCCCCACTGTGTGCTCCCAGCCCAAAGTTAATTTCTTTCCCCGGCCTTCTCTAACAGAAACATATAGCAAGCCATGTGTATGTGGGTGTAATTAAATTCCCAAATGAGACACTTCACTGCACACACTTACTTCTCCACCTGAGAACAACCGTGACAGATGCTAGTTATGTCACTTAATGCACTATTGGAAGACACTCAGATACTACAGGGATGAGCGCAGTACAAGAACCTATATAGAATACTTTTGACACAAAGCCATAAATTAACCCCAATTTATTTGAAGCATTGGGGACCTTTAGATGAGCCTTCTCTGAGGAAGCCCTATATCAGGGCAATACACACCACTCTCAATTAGTGACTAAGAGGGGGATTCTCTTATGGCAATGTGAAATACTCACTGTCCCCACTCAGGGGTGTGGGGTCCATGGATCATTTCAGAGCAGGCTTGAACAGATTATTTAAGCAAGACACCTGATGTGACAAGCAGGAGACAGCTCTGAAATCTGCTTGCAATCAAAAGGATCACCCTGGGTATTTTTCCTTCTAGGGTCTGACTGTCAGAAAGATGAGCTTGCATTACGCACACAAAAGCAGATAGTCAATGCCCAATGGAATATGCAACTGCCCTTGCACACACTTTGATATTCACAACAGGTGCCACTTAAGAGTAAAGAAACTATTGGATCTCTCAGATAAATTGCTGAGCAGGCTCTCGAGCATCCATTCCAGCATGCAAGTGTATCCTCATCTCCAGTATTACCAGAGATGGGGCTGACCCAAACACATGGATCCCCATCCCAACACCCCCAAATTCTGGAGAAGTTTCTGAACCATTTCTGAAGACCATCTCTAATTATTAGTAGCGCACTCAAATAGGAATATTACTTTGCATGTCTGTAGCCCCTTCCATCTGAGGCTCTCACAGCACTTTACATAAATGAATGAATTAAGCCTCAAAACACCCCTGCAAAGCAGAGAAGGGTTATTACCCCTATTTTCCAGTTGAGGAAACAGAGGCAAAGAAACACTGAGACGTTCAGTACCAGGTGAAGAATTGATCCCTGCCAGTCTAAAAATCAGAGAAGAAACATGGACCAGGACTGACACAGAGATCCATTGTGGTTGTTACCACCAGAGGAGGTGGTATTTAGACATTTCTTAAAGGAGGTGAGGGCTGGGGTGCGGCAACCATTAACCAGGGTTTTTTTCCAAGCACGAAGGAGGCACTGAGTCCAAAGTGGGTCCTTTCAATCTGCCACGCCCAAGGTGGGATGCAACATGTGGCAAAGACTCAAACGAGGATCAGAAACAAAAATCATTCAGGGTACTTCAAATGCTGCGGGATTCTTCTCTGGGAGGATTTCAAGATCCTCCACTTCATGGTTCTTTGTTTCTGGCACAAATATTATTCAAAAATAAAAGCAAGTAGATGCCAAATGTGTGCAGAATGCAGGAGCTTTGGGACCCTCCCTCAGAATGAAAGGTACTGGCATTGAATTAGTCAAAAGCTGGGTGAACCAACTGCCCACATCCAAACATACTTGAACTTTGTACCTCTAGCTCATCTCCACTCATTGGGCGGAGACTATTTAGGTCGTATTTGATACAAAGATTCCCTTTATAAAGGTTAAGAAATGATTCACAGATGTCTCAATAAATGGCTAATCAAGACTAGAATACAACACTCCACTCAGTTTTTTTAGAACCATAGTTTAGGAACTCCCATAATGTCATCTACTGAGCTGTGTCTCACCATCTAACACGTGCACTGGTCAAGTATGTTACAACAAGGTACAATTTTCATAAGCGCCTCAGAGCCAAAGGTATTCTCCTATCTGCAATGGCACCTATTAGATGTTTTTGACAATCCCACTGGGCGCCTATCGGCATCTTTAGGCACATAAATATAGTCCTAAGTCTTAGGCATTTATAAAAAATTTTACCCAACATTAAACATGTATTAAGCTTTTTAAAACTACTTCTAATTGGAACCTTATTATACAGCATGACCCATATTTGCATGCGTATGCAATTCTGATTTACTGAAAAGAATCTCATCTGTATGACATTTTGTTCTCCATTTCCTACAAATCAAATTACACGGGGCAAGATCTGAATCTAAAATCATATGGGAAAGATCCTCTTTGGGTTATTTGTTATTATTTCCTTTTCTCTGTGCTAAGTGGCTGCAATGTTACAAAGACAATTTAAAGAGCTCAAGCAATTGTACCAAATACACCAAAATGAAATAAGGAACAAACCTGAGTATAGAAAAACATGGAAACCTGTTTAAGGCAATATAGAAAACAAGCTAGAACTAAGCTGTATACAGACTATCAATCCATGTATTTTGGGATATAAAACAACCACTCACTGCCTTGCGTTAGGAAGGAACTTTCCTTTCCTAATCTCCCATGGACATCTTGTTGCTTAACTTTTCATTATGGGGTTCCTTGCTCCATCTTCTGAAGCATCTGGTGCTGGTCATTGTTAGAGAGAGATACTGGAGTAGATGGGCCATTGGTCTGATCCAGTCTGGCAATTCTGATGTCCTTAGAACAATTTAAATTCTATCTAACAGCTATAATAAACACAGTTTATCCAAGGCTGAAGCACTAACAATTATTGCTTATTTTTAGATAGAGACCCAAACTAGAATTATATCTCACAGTCCAAGTTATCTGAAAAAACTGCTAGATTGGTCTATAAGAATCACAGTGATCTCATACTTTTCATCACACATATTGACAAAAGAGAGTGAAGGTGTTTTATAGGCCATGCAGGCAAAGGGTTAGTTTTTAACTCCTGAAGGAAAGGAAAAAAAGATTTCAGGTGAGAAAAGAGCAGAGAGAATCATTTGCATGATGCAAATGAGGGCAGAGGCAGGAGGGGATGTACGGGCTAATGAGCAAAGTGCAACTGATTAAGGAGCAATCAAAGGCAGAAAAAACATACCTTGGCAAATTTGATATTGTGTGCGCGCAACTGGGTGATTTTTTATTTACAGCATTTCAGTTTAATTAGAAAGCTCCACTCTGTAACTGTGTGCTTATACATTCTTTGGCCCTGACTCTGATCACCCACCAGCAGTGTAATTCCATCAGGTTGATCTCATCTACCGCAAATTAGCAATGCTCTACAGAAGTCAATGGAGCAACACCTATTTGTCCCAGCTGAGGATCTGGCCCCAATGATTTCAGAGCTGTTACTCCTGATCTATCCCAATGTGAGGGAGAAAAACGTCAGGCCTCTTCTGCTTAAGAACAAAAATGTATATAAAAAGTTTCATTGCAACAAAGCTCTCAACCCACCACAAATAAAGCTCTTCCCCTCAATACCTCATTCAAACCACCGGCTTGGGGAAAGCTGGGAAAAAAAAAAAAAAAATCAATGTCACACAAGTGCTCTGAAGATCAACAAATCTGGGTTCTGTCGAAACAAGAAAATTGACTGGAGGCTTGATTCTCCTCTCACTCACACAAATTCTATTCTGGTGCAAACTGCATCTACTTCAGTGGATTAACACCAACGTCTGTGAGGTCAGAAGCAGGGTCTAAGTGTGCAACGGCATACACACAAAAACATCCCTATTCCTGTTACCCCACTGGCCTGCATTTTGGATAATCATTAACAGCTGTTCAAGTGAGGGCAAATTTCTAATTTGGGAGCGTTTCACACCCTATTTGCTTTCATTTTGCATTGGCAGAAATGATTAAACAAGGGGCAGAACAGCAGTGTGTCAGGCCTCATGTGTCCAGTATTACTCATTATGCCCCCCTGAACAACAAACATTTTAGTGACAAAAAGCACCGGTGTGGACAGTGATTCGTTGGCAGGAGCTGTGCTCTCCGTGACAAAACTACTGCTCCTTGATGGTGGTGGTTTTATTTTGTTACCAGGAGAGCTCTCTCCAGGAGATAAAGATTGGCCACACAGTGCACCTTACAATGGCTCGGCTGCAGCAAAGCTAAGAATAAGAACAACATTCCTTTCATCCTTATCCTGGGATTAGGCAGAGGGGTTAGCAAGATAGATGGAAATCTACCCGCAAAGGGCTTCAGTACAGGCACGTAATTTTAAACCAGGCAGGTGGCAGTCCCTGTTGTGGGATGTATGATAAGAGATACCTACAAAGATATTCCCAGATTAGATTTGCATACTGAGATTCGCTACCATTTTCTTTTCAGATTATTATTTTCTCAAACTATGGAGACCCAAGAAATGGTGTCCCAGCTGGAGATAAAAGACCTTTCTTCTGCAGAAATCAGAAGTCCAACAGCAATGAGAGGACAAGCTGAGGCAGACACCAATCAACTCAAAAACTGGGCAATCCAGGGCTGTCAACTGACCAATGAGCAAATTAATATTTATAATGAAACGGAAAGGCCCTTCAAGGGTTACTCAAGACACTTTATTCTGCTAGGGAGGCTCCTTCACAATTAATAGAGTGGGTCAAATTATTCACTGCAAATAAATTATCAGATGAATTTAGCCCTTTTTTTCTGCTGATGAATCAATCCCAGTTGTGCAAATGGATCCATTATTATTACATATTTGCCCAGTACTTCAGACAAACCAATTTCATCTTAGGGAATGTTTGCAAACTGTTCACTTGGACTATCCATTATAGATTATTCCCGGTGGTTCACTTAAGCCACGTGGCATTGCTCCCAATCCCTGTTTGGATTGACTGAAACATGTAAACAGGGGAAGAGAAAATAATGATGAGTGAATTCACATTCCCCAGACATCTGTGCAAATAAAATCCCACTCCTGCAAATCTCCACAAAGAAAGACTAAGATAGGGTACGGGCATGGACAACACAAACAACCACTCGGAATTCAAATGACTGTTTGTAAACAAGCTGCTCACCCACTCACACAGTTAAACAGAAGGGAAAAGGTGAACATCTGGAAATTACTGATATTTGTCTACATTCCTACTCCTTTTCCCCAAGGATGCAATTTCTACACCAACAGTCTCATCATTGAACTCCTCTTGAACTGCTCCTCAGTCTGAAATGCCAATAAAGTTGTACCCCATGGTCTAGTGACTCTCTAGATGTTTTTGGTTGTCCAGAGATCATCTTGGTAGCAGGTTTCCCAAGCTGCTCTAAAACACAGTGCACACAATGGGCCCACATCTTCAGCTGGTATACATTAATGAATTACAATAGCTTCAGTGGCACTACACCAATTTACACCAGCTGAGATCTAGCCCATTATGCAGAGTCCAGGCTCATCTTTCCTTGGTCAACTTTATTAACAAAAATAACATGATGTGCAGCCGAAGCCTTGTCTTCAGGCATGGCTACTGCTCTTTGGGTTCCTACCTCAGGACTCATCATCCCACACTGTAGGTCCTCACTGCCTCAGATCCAAGATCTCTGTAGACAGAAGGCTACTCCCTCTTTCATTATACCTATAAACAAGCCACACCTGCAGTGCTGAGTCAGCAAGATTCACTTAGCATCTCCTTAACCACACCTGATGACAGGGCTGGCTCACAGAATTGCCAGCCTGCTCCCGAGACAGCCATCTCCATTGGCTTTGCACCCTCTTAGAGTCTCTTAGCTATTCTGTATCTGGATACTTTAACCCCAGACAACAGCAAAGTGCCCAGTCTCTTCAGAGGTTTATTACTTGAGAGCTGGCTCGAAACTGCACAAACTGCTGAGCGAAGCACTGCAGTCCAGGCTGGGGGAGCATCCATCCCATAACCTGTGGGCCAGGCCTACTGCCCACAGCTACAATGTATCCAATATACTTACACTCATGCAATGTGGGGATGCAGCACCACGGTGTGACGGCACCTAAGATAGATGCTGAGATGTGCTAAAGCTCTTCTTAGCAATCTGGGGGTGAGGTAGTGCAAAGGTGATGCTACGTCCACTGGTCCTGCAGTCAGCCAGGGGAAATTCAGCTCCCTGCACATTTTAGAGCAGCCTTGAGACTGCTGTCAGTTTTGCTGGCTAGGAATGGCTGTACCAGCCATTATGCTGGCAAAGGTCACCCAATGTGCAAGGAATTCCAACCCCAACCTAAACCATTCAGAGAGGCGTGAATGGGTTTCAGTTGCCACCTCCCCTCCCCCTTCACAAGGTACTTCTCTCACATGCATAACCATAGCACTAAATATGGTTACTACTGTAAAGACTGAACTGGTGGTCAGCACCTGAGGTATCCCAGAGGTAGGGCTCTCACAGGCTCCAGTAAAGAGTTTGTTTGTTTGGGGAGGGAGACATTAATATTCTCTTGCTAATTTTTTTTCTTTAACAAATGAATAGAAACATCTCAACCCCAAACTCTGAATTTTGGGGGAGTTTGGATCCGGCTTTGAGTTCCACAGACGGGAGAGGACCAAAACCCTGGCTCTGCACACCCCTGAGTTATGGGGAAGTTCTGATCCACACAGCTCCAGATCATCTGTAAAAATTAAGTATCTTCCTGCTGAAAGTTTCGGGTTCCTGTTCATGGAGCTTGTGATGTTTCAAATGTGTCAGCTGATCTCACCCTTTCTGAGAGAATTAAAAAAGCCATGTATTAACAAGCCTGTGTGAGCTGTGAAAATGGCTGTGAATTTTACACCTCCTAGCAGGACTTTTCACATGTGCTTCCTATCCTGGAAACTAAAGACAGAGGAATTCAAGCATATCATAGCTCTAACCAGGGCTCGGCAGCAGTCATTTTGGCTCAGTCACAGATAGCAGGACCCTGTACTTTTGAGAGTGCCATTTTCACCTAAGGAGGGTTTAGGAGATCATGTATAACAGACGGACTTCTGAACGGATAGTGCATATCAAGCCCAGAATGGTTCCTGCCACCTGATGACTATTCATTAACATACGTACAATGAGTTAGTTGGCTCAGTGCGCTGGTGACCAAATCACAGAGACACCACGACTGGCACCCTTCTGGTTGGCACTCTCAGGCTGTGTCTATACTAGGGGCAGGTGCCCTGATTTCAGTCCCTGGTGAAGCTGTGCCATGGCAAACCCCTAGTGTGTCAGGATAAGCCGTGATTGGCACTTACGCACTTTACCAAGGTCCCCAACAGCGCAAATAGCAGTTTTGCCCATCTACACTACAAAGTTAGGCCCGCCTAGCTACGTCACACCCAGATGTGAAAAATTCACTCCCCTGAGAGATGCAGTTAAGCTGACCTATGTGCCAGTGTAGACACAGGTCGACAGACAAAGTCTAGCTACCGCGTTACAGAGAAGTAGATTTACCTCAGTGATGGAAGAATAATCTACAGCTGTGTCGCTGTAGTGCTTCGAGGGTAGACATACCCTAGGGCAGAGATGGGCAGACTACGGCCCACAGGCCACATTCGGCCCGCGGGACCCTCCTGCTCAGCCCCTGAGCTCCTGGCCTGGGAGGCTAGCCCCTAGCCCTCCCCCGCTGTTCCCTCTCCCCCGCAGCCTCAGCTCACTGTGCCAGCGGTGCAATGCTCTGGGTGGCGGGTCTGCGAGCTCCTGGGGCAGCACAACTGCAGAGCCCGGCCTGACCCGGTGCTCTGTGCTGCGCGGTGCGTGGCTGGCTCCAGCCGGGGGGAGTGGCTGTAGCACCACCAGCCATCGGTGCTCCAGGCAGCACAGTAAGGGAGCAGGGGGAGGGGGTTGGATAGAGGACAGGGGACTTTGGGGGGTGGTCAGGGGCTGGGGGTGTGGACAGGGGTCAGGGAGGTCAGAGGGCAGGGAACGGGGGATTGAATGGGGGTAGGACTTCTGGGGGTGGTCAGGGAGAAGGAGTGGTTGGATGGGGCAGGGGTCCCAGGGGAGCAGTCAGAAAGGGAGGGGGGTTGGATGGGGCAGCTGGGGGCAGTCGGGAAAGGGGTTCCAGGGGCAGTCAGGGGACAGGAAGAAGGGGTGGTTGCATGGGGCAGGGGTCCCGGAGAGGGGGCAGTCAGGAAGGAGAGGGGGGGTTGGATGGGGGGGTGGGAGGCAGGGGTGGGGGGCAGTTAGGGGCCAGGGGCTGTCCGGGAGAAGAGGTGGTTGGATGGGGCAGGACTCCCAGGGGGCAGTCAGGAAGGAGATGGGGGAGTTGGATGGGGTGGCAGGGAAAGTTAGGGGCGGGGAGTCCAGGGGTGGTCAGCGGACAGAGAGAAGGGGGGGTTATGGGGCAGGGGTCCTGGGCCAGCCATCAGGGGGCAAGAACCAGGGGGGGTCGGATAGGGGGCGGGGGCCAGGCCATGCCTGGCTGTTCGGGGAGGCACAGCCTACAATATCTGAAACCCGACGTGGCCCTCAGGCCAAAAAGTTTGCCCGCCCCTGCCCTAGGGGTTCACCAGTGCTGTTACACTGATTGTTGGCCAGTGATGGCTAAAGCCAGGGCAAACCCCAGTGTAGATAAGAGCTCAGTAGAGATGCAGAAGATTGACTGGGCACAGAGACTGAGCTACCCTCTCAGCCCTAGCAGCGATCCCATCAGGGCAGGGCACAAGGAAAGAGAACAGCCTGTGTTTGGGGCGTGGCAAAGAAGTCTCAGAACACCATGTAGACTCTTGTGCAACAAGCCCCCACAAGCTCATGGAGGACACTAGAGTCTGGTACTCAGCAGCTGCCTATGAAGGGGAGCAGGACTGAAGGATCCCTAGTGCTCTGCCCCCATTGCTGGGTCTTGTGACGACAGGCAGGTGATCTGACCATGGGAATGCAGAGTGGGGTCACAGTTCACAGGGGCAGACCCTGGTCTCTTGGGTTGAATCTCTTCCATTGTTCTCAGGCCTGTCCCTCTATTACTATCCCCTCCCACAAGCATGATGGGACTCAGGATACAGCCCCCTTCCCTCCCCCGTTCCACAAAAACACCCTGTGTGCGTGCCAGTGAGGGGGGCACTACCACCCCCAGAATCACATCCAACAGAGGACCAGTCTGATACTGATTGGTATGAAATCCCCCAGGCCTACCCTCCTTGGCACACTGCTAGGCTCCTAAAGCCATTAAGCCCTGAGATGCCTTGTCTGCACAACACATAGTTAATAATGAAGGATTTGGCTGGATGAGCCGATGTTTGTGCAATGTTATTTAAACAAATGATCCTGTGGACTCCTAAACTAATTGCAAGGGAGACTGGAGCCTAGCCCCAACACAAACAGCACAGTCATCAGACAGCTCCAGAGGCGCAGCCAGGCACAGGCCCTCTGCTCCCACAGCAATCAGTCCCGGGGGCCAGCTGCATCCAGCATGACGTCTCCACCAACAAAGAGATGCGCCCAGCATCTGAAGGAGTTCATTAGACCTCCTTTGAGCTGGCACCAGTGGCAGCTTTAAAGCCAGCTCTCCGAGATTCGGCATAGCAAGGATATCTCAAACCACGGCCTAAAGACCTCCATTATCTCTTAAGAAACCAAGAAAACCAATCCTCATGGATTAGGGCTGTAAATCAGTGCCCTGACCTCGCCCCCACCCTACACCCTGCCCCAGAGATGCACGGATTTAGACCACACAGCATCGAGTCAGACTGTGAAACTAAGAGAAACACAAAAAGAAAAGGAGTACTTGTGGCACCTTAGAGACTAACAAATTTATTAGAGCATAAGCTTTCGTGAGCTACAGCTCACAGTGATTTTGACTGAGTTTCACTCTGATGCTCGCTTGAACCCACAGTTCAAAGCAACAACTGGGGGATAGAATCCACATGGATCAAACCACAGGGAATATTCAGATGTACCCACGTGAACCAAAATTGCACTGTTCCATGCAGCTCTTACGGAGTTTGGGCCAAAGCCTAATGAATTCAGTGGGAAGCTTTTCATTGATTTCAGTGAGCTCTGAGTCAGGAGACAGGCCCAGATCGCAATGTTCAGCTCCCAATCCAAAGCCTGAGGGGAGTTTAGTTACGATGCTCTGGCTGGGCCCAGTTCTAACACTTAGCCTATAGTTAGCAATAAATACTGTCTCTCAATACAGGCTTCTGATTAGGAATAAACCCTTTAATCTCTTTCCCCCTCGGGTCACATTTCTAACCAGAACTCCATCCAGTCAGCAGGTCCAAGCTTCTACCAGCCACTCAGCAGCCCGTGACTCAATGGGAAGAGGTCTGTATTAACACAAAGAAATGGAAGTCAGAGAACAGGGACAGAGTTTGGTTTTATTCCTTCCTTGCTGGCATGACGTGAGGGCTTTGCTTCCTACTCAGCTCCCCGTGTGACCTAGGACTTTTAGCATGTAGAAATTCAGGCCTCAATCCCATCTCAGCAATCTCAAAGGCCATGGCATGGGGCATGCTGGTTTGGAGGGAAGAGGCCTAAGGTTTTCTATAAGGTCTGATGGGTTCATGAAGGAGGAGAGGGTAGTAACCCAGAAGACAAGGGGCTGCGGAGGAGAGACTGGGATTCATTTCCAAACAGTCCACACATTTCAAAACGCTGCCTGAGGTGATGCATGGGGATGCATGAAGGTCATGGACAACACAGGAGAGGCAGATGGTGTAGCTCCACCGACTTCAGTAGAGCAACACTGATTTGCACCAGCTGAGGATCTGGCCCCCAATGTTAGTGACCTGAGGAATCCATCTCCCACAGGATTTAAAAATAAAGAAGACCCTTCTAAACTCAGTGTGTTCCTGTTTCTGGTACCAGCCTTATGATACCAGCCCCTTCTGTTCCCTGAACCCCCATCTCTCCTCTTCTGGACTGTACCCCAGCCCCGATCTCCCTGAAAACCTGTCCCCAGGGCTGGCCTGACAGGGTTAAGAGTTAATTGCCCTGAGGCAGGACCAGCTGTGCAGAGGGTGAATTTCCCCATGTCTGGTCCTTTCTGCCTAGCTCTCCAGATGACTCTGGACCATTTGCCACTCCCCGTTACTCATATTTCCAAAGGGAAACTTGCTACTGACCCTCTTGGCAGCCCTATCCCTTGATCTCATTCTCCATCAGGACACTGGGAGTGGGGGGTTAGAGGAGAGAACACATCTGGGAAACAAAATGGGAGATGACTGCCTAGGGGAAGGAGTACTGAGGAAATGGGTCTGGGGTCATAGTGGATCAAGAACAGTGTAACACTGTTGCAAACAAAGCAAATATCATTCTGGGATGTATTAACAGCAGTGTTGTAAGCAAGACACAAGAAGTAATTCTTCTGCTCTACTCCACTCTGATTAGGCCTCAACTGGAGTATTGTGTTCAGTTCTGGGTGCCACATTTCAGGAAATATGTGGACCACCTGGAAAAAGTCCAGAGAAGATCAACAAAAATGATTAAAGGTCTAGAAAACATGGCCTACGATGGAAGATTGGAAAAATTGGGTTTGTTTAGTCTGGAGAAGAGAAGACTGAGAGGGGACATAACAGTTTTCAAGTACATAAAAGGTTGTTACACGGAGGAGGGAGATAAATTGTTCTCGTTAGCCTCTCAGGATAGGACAGGAAGCAATGGGCTTTAATTGCAGCAAGGACAGTTTAGGAAAAACTTCCTGTCAGGGTGATTAAGCACTGGAATAAATTGCCTAGGGTGGTTGTGGAATAGCTGTCATTGGAGATTTTTAAGAGCAGGTTAGACAAACACCTGTCAGGGTTGGTCTAGTTAATACTTAGTCCTGCCAGAGGGCAGGGGGCTGGACTAGATGACCTCTCGGGGTCCCTTTCAGTCCTACAATTCTATGATTCTCTCCCGAGAAAACACAGGCATGACTGGCAGGCAAAAAGATTCCCTCATTTACCCGCTTTAAATATAAGAGCTGCTTCAGGTGGAGGGTGTTATACAGAACTGGGGAGCCTGTCCAGCCAGGCAGTTAGAGTGAATGGAAGGAGAGGAATGACAGGCAGACACACAGCCAGTCAGAGCGATACAAAGTGGAAGTATTTCCAGGTGCATGACAACCTAAGAACATGAGAACGGCCATAATAGGTCAGACCAAAGGTCCATCTAGCCCAGTATCCTGTCTGCTGACAGTGGCCAGTGCCAAGTGCCCCAGAGGGAATGAACAGAACAGGTAATCATCAAGTGATCCACCCTCTGTCACCCATTCCCAGCTTTCTAGCCCATCAGCTGACTCTGAGAGGACTCCATCCTACAAGGTGCCGAGGGCCTCCTGGGAGATGTTGCTGGGAGCCCTCAGCTCCCACTAGAGTCAGTGGGAGTAGTGCCCCTTGAGCATCTTGCAGGTTCGTACCTAGAAAGCCCGAACGGAAGGTGGCGGGTGAAGCATTGCTCAGCAACAGAAAGACAGCCTGATTCTGAGAGGAGCCAAACGTCCCATTCACATCAATGGGAGTTTCAGGTGCCCAGCACCACTTAGTATCAAGCCCAGAGATGACGACAGAATCAGTTGTCTCTACAGTCGCCTCCTGGGCTGAGAAAGGAATGTGGCAGAGACTCAGACTGCAGGAACCAGATGACCTCAGTCATGTCTTTGTGGGAGACACACACAGGGACTCTCTGACCCTATTCATTCAATGAAGCTGGCAGCAGGTGCCCCCTGGAGACCCGGCCCATATGCTGCGAGTACACATACAGCTCTGCCTGTACGAAGCCTATCCCTGCCTCTCCTGTGCTCTCACCACCTCCCCAAAACCATCTTAATCCAGACAAGCCACTCACAGCACGGACCCTCCTCTCTCCTCCCACACACCATCCCCTCTGCTAGGCTGGGAAAATGGCACGGCCCTTGCACGAGGTGAGAGTGTCGCACACATCCTGTCACCATAGCATATGGCACATGAATCATTCACAAAGCCTGGGAATTAATTATTCATCCAATCCAAAGACTAAACACTTTCCTAATTGTCCTGGAAGGACAGAAAAGGGGGGGATAGGGAGAGGGAGATCGGGAAGGCATCATGTAGGTAACCAGCAGCATTCATGATTCACTGATTTAATAAAAGAGAGAAGGGGGGGCTCTTGTCTGGGTTGACCAGAGAATTAGCTTGTATTCAGATTATGGTTGCCCCTTTGTTTGCCTTATAGGACAACCTCATGCATTGGCAAACAGCCACATTTATGTGGCCACATAATGCCACATAAAGACTTCCTCATGACAGTCATGTTGTGATGTTGCTGCTAAGGGTCTCGCTATTAGACAGGGACTCCCTGATGTTATGGTGTATTCCCTCTCTTACGGGCATTTCTATCCATGCCTTCCCACTTTCCAGTCAAGAAACACCCACGGTAACTTAGACCCACATTGTAACCTGCCTTCAAGAATGGATATTCATCGAGGAATGTCCGTGAGGTTCACAGTACCCATTTCTGAGAAAGGAAAGCAGCACTGAAAGGCCCTCCCCACTTTTTGCAGGCAGCAGGTCAGTTAAAAATGTAGGGGCTTGCACCTTGCATGTCAGGGGCTCCCATTCAGAGTAGGTTGTGTTTCGACAGGCCTTTAAAAGAGGACACAAGGAATAAAGCAGTGCAGGCACAGATCCATTGCACATCCTCAGGGACGCCCTCACCTAAGAAGGGAATGGAATTGAAATCATGATCCATTTAGCTGTTGGCAGGTGTGACTGGACCCATTGCTAGCTAGGAAGGTCTGGGATCATTCTCAGTTCTCGTGGAAGAGAGATCCACAACCGTGAGACACCTGCCACAACAGCACTGGTTTGGTGGATCTCTGAGCCATCATCCCCAGTGCATGCAGCTGTTGTTACGGCAGCACAGACCTGGGAATACCAGCAAACACACTGGGGGGGGGGGGAGAGATCCCAAAATCACTGCCTGTGCCAAAGGGAGGTAGGCAACTCTCCGAGCTGGGAAAGGAGGGAATCTACTCTAGAGCAATTCATACAAATGAGATACTGTCTCTCCCAAAGAGAGAAAAGGTTTTTAAAGCCTTTCAAGCCAAATTGGTAATAAAGAGAAAATGCAGCTAAAGGGACACAATTACTGTGCTGTTTGTGCTCACAGCTCTCACTGGATACAAAACCAGGGAGATACCAGCAGCTGGGTGAAGATACAGAGGTGCTTTCACATGGGATAACACACACACAGCATGCAAGGCTGCACATGCACACACACACCCAGAAACAGGTACATCAGCTCCCACCTTTCACAGGAGGGGAAAGAGTCCCTGCTCCTCCTCCGCCACCCCCTTCTCCTCTGGGCAGCTCCTGACAGTGCATCAAACTTTACTGGGTTCATTGCTCAGCAGCAGCACAGATGGCTAGATACAAGGCTCTCTGATGGCTCCCTTATTGTGAGTGAGGAACAGGGTACTCAGGAGACGGGGGAAGGAAACAAGGAGCGGTGCCTTCAATACAGTGCCTGCATTAAGGGCTTGATCCAAAGCCCATGGGAGTCAGTGGAAACACTTGGTTTCAATAGGTTTTGGATCAGGTCCGGAGAGAATGTACCTTATGCCATGCTTGGGTGTTCAGTTAAATACCTGCAGGTAGCATTTGTCAGCCTGAGACACATGGGAAGAGCACACAAAGCAAGCCCCCTTAAGTGGGAAACATCTGAGAGACAGCGTTGTCTAATGGATTGTCCAGGACTTGGAGCCAGGAACTCTGGGGTTCTAATCCCAGCTCTGCCAACCACATGCTATGTTGACTTTGACAAGACAGCTTCTCTGTCTGTATAGTGGAGAGTATGATACTGGCCTCCCAGGAGTTTTGGGGATTAGTTAATACGTGTGAACTGCTAACGTCATGGGATACGAGGTGCTAGATAGAGGAGGAGTAGAGCGCAGCTGCACAGGAAGCAAGGAGCTCCATTTAGGAGAAACAGATGATATTCTTCCCCAGAGCAAAAGGACAGAGATTTCCTTGCTGAGCGGGGTCAGAGCACTGACTGGAGCAGGAGCTATAGGTGAACAGACAGCTGGGTAACAATGTTCTCTTTCACCTGTTGAGATGGAGATGTTTGCTCTTGGGAAATAACTCGCTAGCAATTCTCTGTATGTGTGTTTATGTGGGTGAGAGCGAGAGAACACATATACCCGTGCACAAAATAGACCCATGGGAGGGAATGACCTCCCAGTCTCGGCACAGCCACCGCCGTGGCACCATCTCCTCTTGTCCATGGGCTTGGAGGACACACACCATCCTCCCTCAAGCCTGAAGGGGAATCAGCCCCGGAAGGCAAACTCTCTTGTGCAGAGCTGCTTCATACCTCATGCGGGTGCCAGGAGCAGCCTCCTGGTCAGGATTCCTTTGGAACCGCGCAGCTGTAGGCTTGTGGGAAAGGGAGCAGCAGGCAGAGATACAGGCCAGCCCTCCACGCACAGGATACTGCTTCTCAGGAAGACCCTCAGAGATGCCAGCACATCTCAAAGGATCTGCAAAGTGCGGGGGCTGAGCTGCCTGCTACTCTGCTAGTATGGAGGGGGACAAGGGAAAAGTCCTTCCCCTAAGCCTGCCCCTTCAATAAACAAAAATATGGAGGAAATTCTGGGACAGGAACCTAAGAGCTTTCTTCCCCGCCTTGTGCCAACCCTTCTAGGGGATTCCCAGAAGGAGAGCAGGGTTGGGGCCCATGACCATCACGTAGGAAACGTGTCACCAGCAATGGGAAACAAATGCTCCAGAGCTGCCCCCTCTGCCTCTCAGTCTTTTCTAGAGGTTTACAACAACTGTAGAAACACAGCTGCTTAACACCTGTCCCCTGCACCTCAGCCCAGCCTGGCACAGCATGGGCTGTAACTGCAAAGAGGATTTCCCAGTGAACAGCACAGCCGGGATATGGTGCACCAGCAAACGCTGCTTACCCCACACTGGGGGGACTCTCACCCAGAATTCCCCTCGGCACTCCGCAATGGAAGGTCTATACCTCGGAGGCTACTCATCTTTCACTCCAGTGCAGGCTGGTTCTGTCGGGCCAGTTGTGAGGTGGTTAGTGGCAAGGCGTGTGTGTAGAAAGCGCAGGAGTGGCAGGCTCTGCATGGCACTACCCCTTGGCACAGTGAAATGCCAGTGTTTGTTCGTTCATTCATTCATTCATTCATTCGCCCTGGCCACGTTCCACCACATGAAGTACCTTAATGAAAACCACAAAGCCCCCAGGGCTTCCAAGAGGCATTCAGGTACAGCAGTCATTATTAAACTCTTGTTAAAAGGCCTGAAGCTAGTACTTATTTTATTGACCCCAATTTATTTATCCTGGTTTTACACAGTCGATAATTCATCTGCTGCTTCCTGCATCATCACCACTCACACAGAACTAAGGCTGTGGGAACAGAGGACCAATGAAATCTAGCTGGTTTACATCAATCCTCACTCCCTCTAAGCCCTTCCCCAAGCAAGTCTATTCTCTGCATTCAACAGGTGTAAATGTCAAAGAATTGGATCTGGCAGGTTATCAGTGAGGCTTGATGGATCAGCAGGACCACTCTACAGAAGCCCGGCCAATAGTGTCTGCAATTAATAAAAGCTGGGTCTCCCTACAAGTTTGCAAAGACTGTCTTTTTGAATATTAAAAAAGTTCTCCCAACTCTGTCTCTCTCTCTCCTGTGACTTGTCATTGTATTATTACTGTAATTGCTATGGGAAATCCTATACCAATTCTATAATACTAAAGAATCACAGTGTGCAGCACACGCCCATCGAACTGTTTGCAAGGAGTTAACCCCTTTTTTTCTCCTTCCCTGCTTTCTAAAATTATTTCATATGAATTTAATTCAGGTGAAAGGTCCCTGACTGACAGCTCTAGGGACAAAAGTCCTCCCTAAGTCTATGGAGCAGGTACTGCATGGTTGGACATTGGCAGTTCAAGCTTCTCCCAGTGTCTTGTCAGGTGGATAGCCACCATCAGGGGGCAGAAGGGAGTTGATTCTCCAGACCCATTCAGTCCTTGGTGTCTCTGCTGAGACTAGCAGTAAAGATGGTAATTGGTGTCAGTAGTGGTGTCCCTGTTTACATAAATGATGAGTGCTAAGATCCTACATATGCTCAATAGGCAGTTTTCTAATGTTGATAATTATGCTAATTTCCAGCCAATATTTGTCCATATTTGATCATGGACATACTACTCAACAAGAGCTGTCAATTCAAATTTCAAAGGCTGGCCAATTTTTAGTTGTGTGTGGGGAAAAATGAAAATATATATATACCAAAAGGGAAAAACACATTTTCCACACAAACACTCATACCTCCAAATGAAGAACAGAATTTGGCTCTCATTTAAAAAACCCCATCCTTTCAGATGAAAAGCAAGCATGGAAAAAAAGCATTTTTTCAGAAAATTATGATTATATGGAAATACAGGTTAGAAACAGAAAAAGATATATACTTAACTGTACTGTTAGCTGTGTCACTGTCAGATCAGCTGCCAGCTCATGCCAAGACCCCAAGCCTCACTGAACACTTACAAATGGAAAGCTGGAAACCACTGTGTGTTAGCATTATCAAAATAGATTATTAGATGTTACGTTGGATAAGAATGTGTTTATCATGTTTGGACTTTATAAAATGTTTGTAGGATGCTGCATGTATTGATCTCACTTATAACCGCTATAGCCCTTGGTGTAAAGTTTTAGTTTGCATTGTAAACCTCTGTAATTGTGTAACTCAGCAAACAGGAAAAGAAGCATTAATTAAAGGGCTAATCCTGCATACAAGGTGGCCTTTTGAAGGCAAATGAGGTATTGTGTAGCATCAAAGAGAGAGGCCCTGTTGATTGTATTCCTAACTCCCTCCAGGAAGAGACCTATGCATGAACTCATCCCATCAGTTTGGATTCTGGAGTGAAGGGGATACAAATTTCTGACAAGAAGAAACTGAATCTCCTTCATGCTGTCTGGTCCCTGCAGGGCAAAGATTCCTAAACATAAGCAAAGAGATCACCATACTGCTTAGCATGGGTTAGCCCTGAAAGACATTTTGAATTGACAGATTACTAAAATTCTGTCACTTTTTGAATCACAGACTGACACTCGTTTGCATATATATGCTCCCTTGCTTTAACCTGTAAATAACTCTCATTTCTTTTTCCTAGTTAAAACATCTTTAGTTATTTATTACAGGATTAGCTACAAGTGTTGTCTCTGGTGTGAGATCAAAGGTATAAATTGACCTCTGGAAAATGACTTGTCTCTTGAGACTGGGAACAACCTAAATACTTTGTGATCTTCAGTGTAAATGACCATTTATCACATACACAAGATGGGTCAAGTAATAGCTTTTATTGGACCAACTTCTGCTGTTGAGAGAGATAAGCTTTTGAGATAGCAGAGCTCTTCTTCAGTTCATTTATCAGATAGTCTAACTCGCCTGGGTGGCAAGATGGAGTGTCTAAAGGGACTGTCTGTGACTGCATTACAAGACTATTGTAGTTCTTTGGGAGTTCACATTTGTTACTAGGTTTGTGAAATCTAATTATGGAGATGCCACCAGTTGAGGTGTCTGCCTTGCTTTTTAAGAGCCTGCCCTGAGGTTAGAGAGGCAAGATTTGAGGAGGTGATATCTTTTATTGGATCAACTTCTGTTGGTGAGAGGTATAGGTGCTGACTCCATGGGTGCTCTGGGGCCAGAGGACCCAGGGGAAAAAATGGTGGGTGCTCAGTACCCATTGGCAGCCCCCCTATCAGCACCTCCTCCTCCTCCTAGTTTCCTGCCTCCCGGCAGGCCCTACCAATCAGCACCTTCCCCTCCCTTGCCATGTCTCCCACCCGCAATCAGTTGTTTTGCAGCATGCAGGGGGCTGGGGGCAGGAGCGAGAATGCAGTGTGCTCGGGGGAGGGGGAGGAATGAGATGGAAAGAGGCGGGGCAGGGAGAAGCAGGGGTGGGAGGAGGTGAAGCGGGGTGGGGCAGGGGTGGGGCAATGAGGGAAGGGGTGAAATGGGGGCAGGGCCTGGGGCAGAGCCAGGGGTTGAATACCCCCTGGCACAATGAAAAGTCATCATCCATGATGAGAGGGATAAGCTTTCGAGCCACACAGAGCTCTTCTTCATGCTCTAAAGTTGGCACTCTTGGTCATGAGCCACTCCAGATAGCGTGACGCTAGCTACCCAGTAGAAGCTAGAACGTTAGTCAATTCTGATTATAGGTTTCCGTTGGGATGGATATCCAGATTTATTGATCTAAGAAATGAATATTGATTGAGGCAAAGTCAATGTCAACACAATAACAGGACAGATTCTCAGCTTGTTCATGGAAACATGAATCCAATATATGTATTGTTCCATACCATCCAAATGTTTCCATCATAAAGATCTGAACAGCCCTACATTAGGGCCACAGATTTCAAAAGCGTAACAGCTTTTCCTATTAGACACTTTGTAAAGGGGGGAAATGAGCTACAGGTCTGTGAAAAAGGACACTGTCTTAACTCCTGATGAGCCAGTCAAGAACCAGATATCTGTGTGTGCTGATTGGCTCGTCAAAAAATGATCACTATCTAGTCAAGATGCAGTCAATTATGTACGCATTCTGATTGGTTAACATTGATCCAGACTCCTGAACTGTTTAGCTCCTCAGAGATCAACAGGATGGGCTTCTTTCTAAACTCCAGAGCAGTTCCCAAGGACCACATCTTCCACTTCAATGACAGTGTCCTCCCTCCCGCAGGAATTTTTTTGGTATCCGGGGGCTTCACCTGATAAATCTTGAATAGCTTGTATACCCCATTACCCTCCTGAACAGAGACTTATAAGCTCAAACACTCAAATACTTGTTGAAAGCAAATTTCAATCTGCATATTTGATTGCAAAATCCTGCATTTGAACTCAGCTGATTAGTTATGTAAGTCACCTAGGCCGGGGGCAGAAACAATATTACCTGACTTATGTAACTAACCAACCCAGCATGAACTTCACAGCACAAATATTCACCACAAGCTATTCATGAATGATTGACAGCCCAAGAATTATTTGCTGAAGAAATCCTCTAATAATTTAGAACAGCAAATACACTTGGCAATTTCATGATCAATCGACAAATCCATTACACAGAACAACAAAACATGTTCCGCATCTTACCCACATCTTCCAACCCAGTGCCCAGAGCAGCAGGGGTTCACAAAATCCCATCAGGTAACACGGTGTGAAAGCAAACACTACACCAATGGTAGTGTCCTGAATATGCTACAGCAGTCAAACCTCAGCCTACCTCATCTCCTAGTTACACAAGCTTTTACTACTCAGATGTGACAGAATGGATCTTAGTCCGAACACAGAACCGGGTCTTGGATGGGTGGGAGAGATGAGCTCAAGTATTGCAGTGGCCTCCTTAGAAGATCCTTTATACATCAATCAAATATTTTTATAACAGGTAGTGATCCATAGAAGAATGGGGCTGGGAGAGGCGCATCGCTGGCAGGGTAAAAGCCACGCAACAGCTGACAAGAGCAAGGTCTCATGTGAGGCAGGCAGGGGAAGGTGCTGCCCTCAGAACCACCCCCAGAAAAGGGAGCCCTTTCTCAATAAACCCCGAGGACACTTGCTGTTGAGGCCTATGCGCTTGGTAACTGGGTCCCTGACATTTGTCAGCATGTCGGGTTGTATGGAGCTAACAGCCCTTCCTGGACGATTGATTCCCTGGCACCAGGCCCAGAGCACGGAGAAGCTCGGAAAGAAACTGCGAAGGTGTTCAGAGGTGAGGAACCATTGAGTTCTGACTCAGGCGCCTGTCAGTCATGGTCAGCAGGGAGAGAGGGGAAAGGTGACTGGTAACTTTCCCCGTTTCCCTGTGTCCCCACACTGAGAGGAGGCCTATGACAGAAACCCCCTCTGCCTCTCCGCTGAAGGGACCTGGTCTGGTGAGGGCTGTCTCCACAGCTCCCACCCATGCAGCCCCCCCTCCCACATCCCAGGGCACACCCGGCTTTTTGACAGACAGATTCAAGCCAGAGCCTCCTGCTTATTTCTCTCCATCTGGAAGGCTGCCTGCCCCATCCGAAGTCCACTTGGGAGCTTCCCTTCCATGTTTGTGTCAGTGTAAATAGGGGGTGACGTTGTCTTCCATTTTCTCCAGGAGACTGGGGGAATATCCCTGCAACCTCCCCCATACCCTCCCAGAGACATGAACCAGCCCAGTCGCAGGGGCTCATCTGGAAGCCTGCTTCTCAGGGGCTATAAATCAGGAAACCTCCATCCTGGAAAGAAGAGAGGGGCTTGCCCACTCCACCCCAGGGAGGGCAGGGGGTGAGGGGAATGGTACTTCTCTGGGACATCTGCCACCCTGAGGCATCCAGAGACTCGGCACAGCTGGCTATCTCCTTGCTGCTCTGAGTCTGCCACAGTGCAAGTCTACAATTTATGTATGCGCCAGTCCCCGGCGCAGCAAGTCACAGCCAAGACCGTCACTGGGGAAAGAGAAGGGGGATGCAAAATGAGGCTGGAAAGACACTGATCTGTCTCAACAGAGGCCGCTGCTCCCCTCCCTACAATCATTCACCTGGCCCAGGAGCCAGCTTGGAAAGCTCCCAAGAGGATACCGAGATAAGATCAACTTCACTGACCCTGCTGCCTCTGCAAGCCAAGCACTGCTGGGTTGTGGGGAAGAGAAACCAGTAGTTGACCTGGCTGCAATGAGGAGCAGCACAGACAGCCCTCACCAGCCTGACAAGGAGGGATAGTCAGAGGGTGCCTGGGAGAAGCGATGGCTTAGAGCAGTGGGAGAGGGTTTTCTCATTGTGTTCAACATTGCTAAGGAGTAAGCGAGGAGGAATACCCCACATACACACACCCAGATGCTCCTCCTAAATCACAGCCCTTCGGAGCGTGAGTATTTGTTGTACGTACAGCCCAGAAGTGAGCTAGCTGCTTAAGGCAGCCCTGGAGAATGGGAGAATGGAGAATGCCTGCCAATGGGATTTAATTGGTTCATAGCAACCTTTCAGGGCTGTAATAGCTTCCTTAGCATGGGTATGAGTGAGAGCAGACTCAGAGCAAGCTCCAGAGGGAAATGGCCTGAATGGGCCAGTGGGTGAGCACCGGGCGACAGCACAAGAAGGGGATGGACAGCAGAGCCTGAGGGGCTGCTCTCCAACTGGCAAATGGCCAAGGCATTAAGAAAGGGACACCAAAGACAAGCCCATGAGATCATCGCCAGCTGCAATTCCACACACACCCAATCCCCAGGGCACAGGACCACCCCTCATGCCGGTGCATTGTAGGGCCATTGTGAGTCGCATCCCATCCAGTGTGACCCAGCACATTTTACAGTTTGAACCTATGGCACACCAGAAAAGATGTTGCAAATCCACCAGGAAATAGTCTATCTCCTGCTTGTTACTCTCTGAAGAGTGAAGCACGTCCTCTGACAAACAGAAAACCATCAGCAGAAAGCAGAGATGTATGTGCTTCCCATCAAATCCCTCAGATCCTGTGATCACTACTGGCACTGGGCAGGCAGAATCCATGTGAAGGAGCATGTCCCTTGCTCCTTCACCCCAATTCTTCTACCAAACAGACATTTCTAAATTGCAGACCATCTGTCAAACATGCCAGAAACCAATCAGAATCGCCCATCACTGTACTTCTGGCAAGACCCCCTTCGTCTCCCTCCCATCAAAGCAGGGAACCAACAGTGCCCCAAGTAATGCATCCTGCTGGGTGGACACTAAACAGTGAGTGATTGATACTGCCCTATAACGGCGTACTCCTGGAGACACACACATTCATGTACTCGCTGGACCTGCCTCATTGGCTTTAGCAGCCAGACAAGTGACGGAGCTCACTGCAATCAAACAGGTACTCCTGCATGGACTGTCCCAACATGGAGTCTCTCTAAATGCAACGTGGAATACCAGCCCATCAGCGTTCATTTCCAGGAGATGTGGACGGGCAGTTGCAGCCATGAGCTATACCTAGGCAGCAGATATTTGAACAAGGTAGCCAATGCCAGCCTTAGCCTTGTTTTATCCCATCTCCACAGCCTGCCCACGTGGTGGGGAATTGCCACCTTCAACAACACTCCAGCCCTTCCTCTTTGGACCTTATACCCAAGCATAAACCTCCCCAGCAGGCATGACAACATAACTGAGCTCTGGGATTCAGGTCTCCTGGATTCTACCCCTAGCTTGGTCTCTGATTAGGCAATAAACCTTGGGCAACTCACTTCACCTTAGTCATTCAGTTACCTGTTCTGCAACATGGGGGGATGTAATAAAACAGGGGATATGCCAGGCTTTATTAATTGAGCACTTTATTAATTATTATTAATAATGTGCATTGAGATCCACAGATGACAGGATCCACCTGCTTCTATATATTAAATTGGCTTCTTTGCATGGACTCACAATATTTCAATTAGCACAACACGTACAAAGAAATAGAGCTGCAGTCTGGATGGGTTTTTTCCCCACTTTGAATCCTCAGTCTCCATGGACACCAGTTTCCACACACTCCACTTTTCCAAAGGTCCCTGTCCAAGAGGGATTGCACTTGGGAAGCTAAGGAGTCCTGCTCATTTGATTTGTCTTTGCAAATTATCATCATTCTAGCAAGTTTACCAAAAGAAAATGATGTTTGTTTGCTTTCATATTATATATAAGGAGACCGTTAACATCTCCCGATATCAGATCCAGAGGTGAAACCTGAGACTGCATCATGAACCCAGGGATAACCACCAGTCCAGTGACATATGGCATGCCCAACAATTCCCAGGAATCCAGAAGTGCTTGGTAGACAACCATCCATGAAGTCAGCATCCCGCCCCAGCATAATGGATTGCTGAGGGGAGCATTATGTGGAAATGGATTCCCACATGGAACTGCTTTCATTTCTGTTTTTCTTCATTTTATTTATTTATTTTTATTGAGAAAGCAGAAGCCAGCACACTAGTGACTGGGCCCCAGAAGGCAATTTTGGAGTGGTTGGTAGAAGAACCTTTTCATGCCTCAGTTCTGAAATTCTAACACAGCCCCTGCTTCCAATACCAGAGCTGACCAGTTCCTCATCAAAACTATCTGCCCTTCATTTTGAACAGAAACCCCCCACATGCTCCCACTTTCCTCTTTTGCTTTTCCACCACAGAGTCCCAGTGTCCAGGTGACACCACGGCTCTAACTGAGGAGAGCTGAAAATGACTCCATCCGGCAGGTTAGAATGAGGTCATTCTCTTGCCCGTGAGAGTAAGCATGTCACAAGTCGATCATGCCCAGCCCCTGCCAAGCTGAGGGAGCAAGGCCCAAGATTAAAGCAGACTGAAGAGCAGCTCCCAGCCTTTAATAAGGATTAGTAAGTAGCGCTAGTGAAAGTCAGGCCCCAAAGGAGCACAGCATTTGGTTAATGAGGTTGCAACACAAACATTTGTGCACTTTCCCTCCTTTGGGGATATATTTTAATCCCTGACAATGGATTCAATAGGGAAATTGTCCCAAGATCTTGACATTAGACCCCCTACTTTTACACCATTTGGGACCTGCTGTTGGATCCTACCACACAGCACCCTTCTCACCAGTCTTTTGGCCACACCACTTCATGCACCGAGGAGAACTTACCCACTGAGGACCACGATGAAGTCCATGACGTTCCAGCCGTTCCGGAGGTATGAGCCCTTGTGGAAAACAAATCCCAGAGCAACTATTTTAATCCCAGCTTCAAAGCAAAAGATCCCAATGAAGTAAGGCTCTGTCTTCTCCTGTGGGAAGGGACAAAGGAGATTGGTGAGAGAGGGAGTTGCAGAAAACCTTCGGAGGGGAATGCTGCTTATGGCTTTTTATTTAACATTGTGCTAGAGTTTGGCTGTTCCACCATTCTCACTACTTGACACTGGACCTCACTCTGCCTGCTCCACTCTCAAAACACTCTGAGGCCCCACAGAACCCTTGAATAATTAACTGCAGGCCTCAGGCCTCATCTCTGTTCCCCAGTCACCCTCCCTGCCCCACTTTCTAGCTGATAACCCTTTCTGAGACCTTCATTAATAGCAAGTATCTCTGCCCACCCCCCCCCCCCAGAGTTGGAGAAGTCTTTCAGAAGCATGAAGAGCCCAGAGGAAAGCTCCAGCCACATTCCGTCCTTCCCCAAAGACACTCTGGGATCACCACCATCAGAGAGACAGAAAGGAGATCACACCTCCAGTTTTCTGAGAAGCTGTAGGCACCAGAGGCTTAAACCTCAGCAACTTAGTTTGCCAGTGGGCTTGCTACCAGCTAACACCCACGCCTGTGAGAAAGCTGTAGCCGCTTCCAGGAGAGAAGGAAGATACAAGAGAAAGGCACTTACTAGTCGTCGGGACATGGGTGTCTTGTCATCCTCGGGGAGGTGCTGCTCCAGCGCTAGGACGATGCAGTTTGCAATGATGGTGGCCAAGATCATATATTCGAAGGGCGTGGAGGGGACAGTTAAGGAGCAGAAATGACATAACAGAGATGGAACAAGACTCTAATCCACTTTCTTCCTCACCCTTTGTCGCTACTTGTGACTGCTCAGGAAGCGATCACCATTTCTCCTCGCGCACGCATGGGTGCGCACACAGCAGCCAGATAAGCTTCAATTTTCCTGTGCTCCTATCTGGCGGGGTGAGACCTACTGATTCAGCTGTTTGGAAATGAGACAAGACAGCCAAGAGCACCAAGCCCATCAGCAGCTTCTTGCCAGGGATCCAGTGGTGCCCAGTGGTCCTCCTCCACCTGGTAACTACAATGCTGGCACTGGTGATGGAAGGAAGCCGGTGCCCACGGTGTGCAATACAATGGATTGGGCACCCACAGTAGCTTAGAACTAGGACCATGCAGGATGCTGGGGAGCCGGAATACACATACAAAGATGAATAAGTACAAAGGTTTAAAATTGCCCACAAGCCCCCTTCAGAGTCCACATGAAAAGCCATGTGATCCAGCAAGCCTACCAGGTCGGGCTGCAAAATATAAATGTAAAACTCCCCCATACCTTCACCGGGAGGGAAGGGCTTTATCTTCTCTATAAAGGTCCAACCCAGCCAACCCTCCCTCACCAAGCTCTGCTGAGAATCTGGAGAAAGCCCAGCTCTTTGAAGATCCCTCATAGCCTTACACCACTCCTTCCCCACTCAGTCCTACTTGCCATCCTCAGGCAAGCCCCCCACCTGTCATTTCCTTGGGACCTCTCTAGCCAATAAGTGCCCATGCTGGGATTAAACACAGCCCCCAACGTGGAATTTAACATCAGTCACCTGCATTTATAAAAACCTAGTTCAGCCCAGCTGGGCTTGGGAATTATAGAGCAGTCCATATTCTACTATTTTTGGCTAAGACCCAAGGCAGAGAAAAACTGGGGTTACTCGTGCATCTGACAGATTTCTTTCTGGTTTCAGGCAAGGACACAGGGCTGAGTCTACCTTTGTTAAAGTCATAAATTAAACACTCCCTACAATGGACTGAGGAAATCTGTCCTTCCTTTCTGCTTTTAACGTGTTGCTCATCGTATTGCACTGCATTGCCCCACTGGTCAGATGGATATGACTTGGGATGTTTGGAACCCATTTGGGCCGCCCCTGATAGAACATTCCCTGTTTGTATCATCGGTTCAATTCCTGTCAGCCTTGTAGCTCGGATGCTATCTGCAGTTACCTAGGGATCAATGCAGCTTCCTCTGCTCTGTCATTTCTGCATGGTACCTCTAGGAGCTCTGAGTGAGGTTTGGACTGAACAATACCCTTTTCCCCATTGCCCCTCTCCAGCCTTTGAGAAGGTTATCAGGCTTCTGGGTGCTTGCAATGGGGAAATGAGATATTGGATGGCTTGGAATTGGCTGGAGACTGAACTACAGCTCTCCAGGCCAGAGGTTCACTTGATTATATAGTGTATCGCACAGCCCAGCACTGAGCATGCTGTCAGCACTTAACAAGGAATAATAAACAAAAAATACGGCAAGGCTGAAATTATCTTAGCTGGGTCAAAGAGGTTACGTGAGGAGACTTTCCACAAGTCAGCAATTCGTAGTGGAAAGTCCCACAGAGGGCAGCATACCACCAGACCAAGGGGGTGGAATGGGGAGTCCCTCAGAGGGCACCATACCCCAGGGCCTAAGGGGTGCAATGGGGAGTCCCTCAGAGGACAACATACTCTGGACCTAAAGGTGGATTTTCAGAAGCACTCAGCATTGGCCCAAATCTGCTCCAATGGGAATTTCCCTGTTGATTTTAATGGGAGCAGAGTGAGGCTGATGGTGAGTGCTCTTGGGAATCTCATCCTGAACACAGCTTTAGAGCAGGGGCTGATCTCAGAAGATTTGGCATTAGCTGGGGTCACAAGGATCTCAAGGTCAACTCCTGCCTTCGCTCTGCAAGCACTGCCAGCCCCATTTGCCTGATTCTCCTCTTCCCCCACAAGCACTTTCGTGCTCCCAGGCAAAATCCATACAGTTACTGCCTTGACCGCCTCAAAACTCACCTCTGCTGTAATGCGTAAGGACTTTGCCCTCTGACAACAGCTAGTAGCTTTGCTGCTGACTGGCTGAGGATGGCATACACCCTGGCATATCAGTCCCCCTGGCTCCCCCAGCCCACCTGTTATGGCTTGGATTCGAGATTGTAAGCTCTTTGAGGCAGAGAATGACATTGCCTATTTGTTTGTCCTGTGCCTAGCACAATGGAGCCTGACCTGGCTGGCCTCTAGGCACTACTACAAGCTGCACATTATATAACAACAACAACACAGGTTTTTGCCAGCTCAGCTGCAGCTGTAATTCTCCCATGCTGATCTGATAACTGTTACGCAGGAGGCCCTTTGTGATGCCGAGATCAGACTGTGCAATATGCACCTAATGTGGGCTACTGAAAAGGCTGATCTGTCAGCTCCTGCCATTATGTGGCAGCTCCATTATTGCTGGAGGGTAGGCAAGGCGGAGCTTTGAGGCTGGAATGTGCTATGTAGGGACCAAGTATTAATATTATTATTGTTTTTAATATTATCTGCTGCTGTGCGCCCTTCACCACCTGGCAGCATGGGCAGGGATTGACTTTAAAAGGTTGGGGGTTGACTTTTCAGGCCATTAATGGCCTGGGTCCTAGATGCCACTTCTGACTCCCTGGGGTATGTTCCATCTGGCTCTCCAGGATCCAAGGAGATATGGCTGTTGGGCTCTGATCTCAGAGCTCCCTCCCTTCCCCCGTTTAGCCCAAACACAAGCAAAGAGTAAGGCCTTTCCAGAGCACATCAATGCACCTCTCTCTTTCCAAAAGCCTGTGGCCTGACGCACCAATTGCACTGGCACATGGGTGCTAATCACTGTATTTCAGCCTCATGAACCTGAGCATTGGGCAACTCTCCCAGGATCTGGCCTTTAGGGGCTGATCTATAAGAGCCCCAGCCCCGTGGACCCTCAAAATCAGTATCATCATCCAATATCTATAACATGATGGTCCCCTGTCAGAATAGGGGACCCAGCGTGCGGGACAAACACAGGAAATGGACACTCCCTGCTCTGAAGATGACAATCTACCATCAATGGGACTTCAGCCAGGAGTAAGGGGCTGTCTGTAGAACTCTGTAAGGCCCAGCATTTAGATCCCAACCAGTGTGGGTGCACCTTGACACCCACAAGGAGGCCCAAGATTTTCAAAAAGTGATGCTTCCAAGTACAGGTGTCCACTCGAGATGCTTTGGCAGGGCCTGAGTCTCAGAGGTGAGTGACAATTTGGGCCCTTTAAGGCATCTCAAGTTGAATATCCCGAAATGGAGGCAACCAAAATCACTGGTCTCTTTGAAAAATCTGGGTCAATGATTTCAAAGGCCCCAGGTGCATCAATCTGACTGCAGGGCCTGAGTCTGTATGTATTTTATCATGAAGCAGCTAGGGTCCTTGGCAAAGAGAGGTGATACAGCATACACATGGCAACTAATTATTAGGATTATTAGATATCCTCCCTTCAATTTAGATTGACCCCACTACAAATCACCTAGATATTAACGTTATCCTATTTGGGGGAAGGAGGAATAAATTGAGGGTTCTTCACATTTAGAAGACAGCATGAAGCCTAGCCCCCCGATCCTTTAATCTCAAGATGGCTGTGTTAAACAAGGCGGATACGTAAAGAATTCCCTCCTCCCATCTGGCCTGCTGCCCAGCCGCGCCAAAACAAAGCACACTTCAGAGCAAAAGGACGACTAAATCCTTGTCAGTGGCCACTGATCTTTAACATGTCTTTGTAATAAAAGAACAATTGTCATCAATAAACATGAGGAGACGGGCGATAGCCCCGCTACCTCGCAGCTGGGATGCAGGAGGAGGGGACCTTAGATACACCACTGTTTCGGGCTGGAGAGTCATGTTTCAAGAACAGTGAGATACTGATGGAGAACAAACACCTCTTTACCCCTGCAGGTGAGTGAATCAACTGCCATGCTCCTGCCTCCTGGGGGACATTTTCCTTCCAGAGCTCAAGAGGAGGCAGTAGATCCAGTGCACCAATTCATTGTACCTGCTGTGTTATGGGAATAAAGATCCTGGGCAGGGTGAATAGGAGTGGCTGTTTACACGGCTAGCAGGAGGTCTCCACAGGTGCCTCTTTTAAATTTGGGCTTGATCTTCCCTGTAAAAGAAACTGGGTGAATTCTAGGTCTCGTGACAGTCTGGGAGCATGGAGGGGCCGGCTGGACAGGTCTGTCAGTGCAGTGCCCTGAAATGCAGTGATGTGCCCAGGGGGACCCACTGCACCAGGCAGCAGCCTAGCAATTAGGGTTCAGCATTAGCTCAGAGAGCTAATTAGGCCCAGTTGAGTTCAGTTAGGCTTAGCACTTTTCACAGAGGGGCTGAGCTACTCCCCTGGGAAAAACACAGGTGGGGGTTGCTGACCAGAAGGCAGGATAGGGAGCCCTGGGGAAGCAGAAGTGCAGTCCCATAAATCGGTTTGTGTGTTTGTGTAGGAGCTGGCTGGCTGGAGAGCTGCACGGCAGGAAGGGAGCAGCCAGGGACTTCTGCCAAGTGTGGGCCACTTGAATTAAAGCAGAACTGAAACAATCCTGACAGGGAGGGATTGTGTGTTTAAACCAGAGCCCCTGTCAACTTCTCCTCTCCAGCTGCCCCACCTCTGGCCCTGCCATGCACTGGTGAAATAGAAGCATATGCGCAGTGCAGCCATCCCATGGCATGGCTCTGCCACAGCACTTCACCGACCCCACCGCCCCTCCTACTATGCCAGGACCCACACCCTCAGTCATGTACCTTAGTCCTGATCTGCAGTGCCCTGCACTGTCTCCTCTGCCAATCCACCTCAATGCCAACCTGCACTCCTTGGGCTGGTCCAGTTCTCTGGTTAGCATGGACTGTCACAGGGGTGGGGATGGCTCTGGTATCTAAACAAACATCCATTGGCGAGGGACTACATTGAGACCAATCTACTCATTTCCACCATTTCTCTGTCTGTGCAGGTCCTTGTAGTGCCCCATCACCATCAAATCTGAATTTCTCCCAAGTATTTAAAGTCAGAAGTAACAATCTCTCTCTGTCTGCTTTCCTCTCCCCAGCCTGTAGGAGAATAGTTTGATCAGTGTAGAGGGAGGGATGGGAGGAATGTGACTTAAAGCTAAGCAGAAGTGATGTCTGCATTTAGCTCTGAAAGTGGAGAGGCCCGTTCCCTTGGCAGATGTTCCACAAGTGAGTTCCACCGCTTAGGCCCATCTCCTGGGTAGTTCTGCCTCCTGCACTCAGAACCGCCCCCTGCTGGTCAACAGTATAATTGCTTCCCTGAAACAGCTGGTGATTTGGGGGTGGTTGTGATGAGGAAGAGGCAATCCAGGACCAGACCTTGTGGGCAGCTTTGAATAGTGGGCCAGACAGACCTTGAACTGGACTCCCATTCTATAATGAGTCCATGCAGAGAGCCGAGCCCCAGAGTGACTTCCGGTGCTAAGCAGATGGGCTGCTGTGCTTTACACCGGCTGGAGCTTTTTTAGGGCCTGTGGCTTCATTCCTAGGCACACTAAATTACCCTACTCAAGCCTGGAGATCACAAATGTGCATTTCATCATAGCCAGGTCTATGTTCCATAGCATGGGGCACAATCTTCTGGCCAGACACAGGGAAGGGGGCATTCTTTGCCACCACAGCTAGGTGGGCAACCTGTAGCACTGAGAAGTCCAAAAGGACTTGTAAGTGGCAGACCAATTTAATCTGAGGCCAGATGCCCCAGATCATGGGTTAGACTATAGAAGTGGGAGGCTCTTCAAAGCATTTCCCTCTTACTACCATCCTCGCCTCATTCTTGCCAAGGTTAAGCTTCAGCCAGCTGCTCTTCTATCCAGGTGCTGGTTTTGGATAGGCACTGGGAGAGCTAGAACATTGTGACATCTATCTTTGTGGGAGAGGTGAGATAGGGCTGGGTACTGCTGGCACGCCTATACAAAGCTAGGACTGAGCCTTGCATAACTCTGTGGCTGAGGGCTTTGGAGGTGCAGGGAGTGTTGACCCTCTGGGTTTGGTCTAAGACCTGAGCAATTTTTAGGGCATGTCCCTTCATTTCTGCAGCTTCCTGAAAGTAGGGCAAGAGTATCGCCTATTTGGTGACCAAAGACAGGCTTTCAATCCATACCGCCAGTGATCTCACCAAGACAAGCAATTGCAGAAGCTAGGACTTCTTTAGCCTGGTATGGAGAGGAGCCGGGGATTCAGATGAGGTATGGAACAGGCCAGGTCACTCAATGAAATTAATGGCCAATAATTTAAAAACAAATAAAAGAAAATATTCCTTTATGTAGCACATAGTCACCCTATGGAATTCACTGCCATGAAGTCACATCCTGTTATTGACATCCTGTTACTGATATTAACTATGGCAGCATTAATTACGCTTGTCATTAGAAAGGATAAGATTAAGGCGAATCAAATCTCCTGCTAGAGAGCATATGCTGGGCACCCCAGCAGTCAGGCAGGAAGACGTTGACCCCCTGCAGCATTGCACAGTGGTGGGCGTTGTGAGAGGGTGGGTCTCATCAGACAGGGGCACTACCCGAGGCAGGACACTCTGAACTCTGAGTGGTGTGGAAGGGTCTCCATTCTCAGATGAAAAGCGATAGATAAATCTATGGTGCCACCACCCCTCAAACTGGGGATGTTCTGTGCTCAGTCGTAACATTTACCTTGCAGGTGGGGCCAGAAGAGAATGATGGAAACTGCCATGAGGTGATGAACCAGGTATCAAAAATTTTCCCAGGGGGTTTTATATCAGCTGTGATTTCCCTTCAAGGCTCTTGTTAAGGCCACCCATTGCTTTGTTCTCCAGCCACACCAGCCAACTTCCAGCAATTACATGAGAAATAATATTTGAGCCACTGGCCTGTTTTGGGTCTTTTGTTCCCTTTTCCTGAAAACCTGTGAGCAATTAACACTGGCTAAAAGAAAACAAGTGCTTTAGCAGTGCTGTTACAGCAAGCAAGGTTGCTATCAGGCTGGAGGGGGGTTACCAGTGGAGTTCCTCAGAGATCGATTTTGGGACCAATTTATTTAATCTTTTTATTACTGATCTCAGCACAAAATGTGGGAGTGTGCTAATAAAGTTTGCGGATGATACAAAGCTGGGAGGTATTGCCAATTTAGAGAAGGACCGGGATATCATACAGGAAGATCTGGATGACCTTGTAAACTGGAGTAATAGTAATAGGATGAAATTTAATAGTGAGAAGTATAAGGTCATGCATTTAGGGATTAATAACAAGAATTTTAGTTATAAGCTGGGGACGCATCAATTAGAAGTAACGGAGGAGGAGAAGGACCTTGGAGTATTGGTTGATCACAGGATGACTATGAGCCGCCAATGTGATATGGCCGTGAATAAAGCTAATGAGATCTTGGGATGCATTAGGTGAGGTATTTCCAGTAGAGATAAGGAGGTGTTAGTACCGTTATACAAGGCACTGGTAAGACCTCACTTGCAATACTGTGTGCAGTTCTGGTCTCCCATGTTTAAGAAGGATGAATTCAAACTGGAACAGGTACAGAGAAGGGCTACTAGGATGATCCGAGGAATGGAAAACCTGTCTTATGAAAGGAGACTCAAGGAGTTTGGCTTGTTTAGCCTAACCAAAAGAAGGTGGAGGGGAGATATGATTGCTCTCTATAAATATATGAGAGGGATAAATACCGGAGAGGGAGAGGAATTATTTAAGCTCAGTTCCAATGTGGACACAAGAACTAATGGATATAAACTGGTCATCAGGAAGTTTAGACTTGAAATTAGATGAAGGTTTCTAACCATCAGAGGAGTGAAGTTTTGGAATAGCCTTCCAAGGGAAGCAGTGGGGGCAAAAGACATATCTGGCTTCAAGATTAAACTCGATAAGTTTATGGAGGAGATGGTATGATGGGATAACATGATTTTGGCAATTAATTGATTTTTAAATATTCATGGTAAATAGGCCCAATGGCCTGTGATGGGATGTTAGGTGGGGTGGGGTCTGAGTTACTACAGAGAATTCTTTCCTGGGGATCTGGCTGGTGAATCTTGCCCATATGCTCAGGGTTCAGCTGATCACCATATTTGGGGTTGGGAAGGAATTTTCCTCCAGGGCAGATTGGAAGAGGTCCTGGAGGTTTTTCGCCTTCCTCTGTAGCATGGGGCATGGGTCACTTGCTGGAGGATTCTCTGCTCCTTGAAGTCTTTAAACCATGATTTGAGGACTTCAATAGCTCAGACATAGGTGAGAGGTTTATCACAGGAGTGGGTGGGTGAGATTCTGTGGCCTGCATTGTGCAGGAGGTCAGACTAGATGATCATAATGGCCCCTTCTGATCTTAATATCTATGAAACTATGAATCTAAGACAAGTCCCTAGGCACTAGATCCACTTGCCTAGATGAGAAGTGTGGGGCTGGCTGGCAACACTGGAGTCTCTCTCCTCCCGCAGGGTCTGTTTCACCCTGACAAGTGGTGCTTGCTATTTCTCACTCCCTTCCTTTCTGAGACAGACGTTTAATGCCTCTCTCTCCTTCCTGCAATCTTTAAATTTGATTATCCCAAGATGGAAAAATCCAGACGGAAAAACCAGGTAGCTCTGATAGATGCAGGAACCAGAGGGAGACATGAATGCTGTGACTGGGGCATTACAGAGTGGGACAGAGGCAACGGCAGTGTCTGGTAGGGTAGTGCCCTCTAATCTCTGTGAACACAGATACAAGCTGAGCACGTTCCACTCAGGGCTTGTCTACACTGGCAATTTACAGCGCTGCAACTTTCTCGCTCGGGGTGTGAAAAAACACCCCCCCTGAGCGCAGCAAGTTTCAGCGCTGTAAAGCGCCAGTGTAGACAGTGCCCCAGTGCTGGGAGCCACGCTTCTCGTGGAGGTAGGTTTTTTAGAGGCTGGGAGAGCTCTCTCCCAGCGCTGCGCCGCGACCACACAAGGCACGTTAAAGCGCTGCCACGGCAGCACTTTAGCGGTGCCAGTATAGCCAAGCCCTAAGAGGGGAGAAGTGGGTTATAGCCACCTGACCCTTCACACAGAGGTGTGGTGCACAGAGACGATGGGAGCGGGTTCAAGAGCACACAGTGTTGGCCTAATTCTTCCCCAACTGAAGTCAAAGGGAGTTTCACTACTGACTTCAAAGGGAATAGAATTAGGTCAACACCCATCTCTTTTGGGAATCCCACCCTTAAGGCCCAAGCATGTGCTGCTCTTACACCAAGTGCAGGCATTCAGATGGACATTGAGCATTGCAAGCAGGGATCTGTAGCCTCCACAGGCCCCATACCTCCAGACCAAAGAGGGCAGCTTTGCTCGGCCCCATTCTGTACAAATGAGGTGAGATTCTTGGGCAAGTTACCAATGAAGCCCTCAAACGGGTCAACATTGGGTGTTCCTGCCTTTGTGTTACTCCTTCCTCCAGAACACCTAGCACTGAGCGAGTGTCCCTGATTAAGCTGGCCCAGCCAGTGTGAGGATAAGGTTCCTTCACTCAGATCGGGGAGGAGTTAGAGCCAACATTTTCAAAAGTGGCTTTTCATTTTCAAAGCCTCATGCTTTAGGTGCCCACCATGTGACACCTTGACCCTACATCTAAGCAGCGCTGAGCACCCACAGTTCCAGCTGACATCATTGGCCACTCTCAGCACCTCAGAGAATTAGGCCCATGGTCTCTCAATTTTGACCCAAGACTGAGGCAACCCAAATCAGAGAGCACTTTGGAAAACTGGGCTGTAAATGGTCTGGAGATCCCCAAATTCCTCTGCCCCATCCCAAGAGAGTTAAGAGTTGGAAACTATTAGCAAAAGGGTGAGGGGATAGTCAATAAACACTAAAATCAGTCTGCCTTTCATTCTGCCAAGGAGGTGATGATCCTTCCAGCTCAGAGTTGGGGACCCCCCAGAAGATGCCCTGACTCTCTCCCACTTCCTTCCTTGTTAGGTGTCTAGTTATACAAAACTTACAGTCACCCAAAATGCACAGTAACACTTGTCTCCCTCTGAGTCTAGTAATGAGAGCCTGTCTCTCTCCAGCTCTCTCATTTTACCTTCATCTAGCTTCTCGGATAAGATCATTAGGGAAACGATAAAAATAGGTTTTCTTATTGATTTATCCCCTTTATCCAATGCTCTCTCTCTTGAATAGTTGACTTGTTTCCTTAGCAACTCAGCTAATTCCAGCTGTGCTGCACACCTGCCGTTTGTTAATTTCCTTCCTGGGGAATTTCAAGCTGGGGAAGGAGATGAGAGGCCAGTGGCAGCAGAGTTGACTTGTTCTTGGTCACCAAGCCAGGCAGAAATTAGCCCAGGCTTCAGCAATAACCCACTCTTCTACCTCGCCCCCAGCTATCTCCTGCCCTGGGAGCACTCCACTAGGTTCTGACCTGGTCTGGTTTGAGCCATAAGTCTGTGCAATAGTGGTGATGGTGCTCGATGCTGAGCCCTCTTCCTCCATCAACTACTGTATTACATCAGAGAGATAGACGCAGAACTTTTTTTGCAGTTATCACGTGGGGATTCGCTAAGCAGAGCAACAGAAGGGAATGTGGAGCTCTTTCCCTTCTCTTAGGAAGAGCAGCCAGCTAAGGAATATGGGCTTTGGGGGAGCAGCCTCTATGCTACTGGGTGCTTCCCTCTGGTCACAAGAGAGTGTGCATCTACACCAGAACCCACCACAGGAACAGGTCTAGGATAAGAGCTAAAACCAGATTCACTCATGCAGAAAGCACGCCCAGATCCAAGCCCTGAAGGGGGATTTATGATTCTGACGGCACGCTGATGCAATATGCCCAAATGGCTGGAGAGGACATAAATCACTCCCTGGCTGAGTGCTGCAGAAAACCTTCACAGATTCACCTGCAGCGTCTGTGACTTAGTGATCTGAAAGCAGTGATCATGCCAGCTTCCCTCCCTGCTTTCCTGCCTCTCCCTGCCTTCCTGCCTACTCCCTCCCTGCCTTCAGAAATGAAATATGCTGGTAGAAGGGTGGGATTGAGAGGAATGGGGGCTGGGATACATGCAGCATCAAAGAAGCTATGCTTGCATCTGCATAGAGGCTGGACCCATTTAAAAGTCTGCCTTACAGAAACCGGCTGATAGGGGCAGGAATTCAGTTCCCATGTTTATTAAATCAGGATTTGCTACACTGCCTCACCAATGATTTCCCCAGCCCTGCACTCAAGGAATCAATTTCTCCTAGGCTTCTTCTCAGTCTCCATCTTCATTTGATTCTGACTTCCCCCATCAATAGACCCTAATCCAAACTCTGGAGGAAGCACTCCCCTCTGAGATGAGAGGGAATTCAGCCTCTATATTCATTCATTCATTCATTCATGCATCTCTTTGCTCCCAATCCCTTCTTTCTTCTGCTTGTCCACCACCAATCTCCTCTCTCTCCCTCCGCATGACATGACCCCTGTGAAGGAGCCTTCTCCTCCACAGCCCCTGTCACTTGAACAGCCTTCTTCTCTCTGAGTCCCCAGTGCTCCATCTAATTCTAAATCACAGCTGAAAGCAATTCTTCTCTTCTCTGCCCCTTCCTGTTAGATGCTGCAAGGTATTCTGGGATACATTTTGCATGAAAGATCCTATTCCCAAAATAAAGTTGTGGTACTGTCCCAAATTCAGCCCAGAGCTTCTCCAGACCCCCACTTCACTAACGCTGCTGAGGCAAGGAAAGGGGACACAAGAAAGTGAAGAACCTTTCTTCAGTAGGTAGGGAAGTTTGTTTCTGTCTTTAGTTCAATGCTCTGAACACTGGAATTTCGATAATGGTCTCATGAACGTACTCAGTCTTGTGACACTCATGCCTCTGTCCAGTTCAAATCTGGTTTAATGCTCGAAAGAAGACTGAATTACTTCTCTAAACCTATCACCCACACACACCAATTGCCATTGGGTACACAGCACTGAAAGTACTCTATGCATATACCTTATATGGCATATATTTATATAATGTGTGTGTGTGGGTATGTGCATTTGATTCGTATCTACATATGGGGAGGAGCTGCAGGGCTGTAATGTGGGTCTGCTGGTCCCTAAGCGACTGCCACATTCACACCGCCACCTGACAGCTCTGGCAGCACCGCAATTGATGGGCTGTGAGCCATGTGGGCCCAAACTCCACAGGATGTGGCACCCACAAGGGGCTTGATTGGCAGTGCTCCAGGAGTCCCTGGTTGGTCCAGGCACATTATTAAGCTGGGTGGGAACACTAAGAAGGTATCTGGGCAACTAGGCGGATCCTAACCTGGCTGCTGTGACAGACCCTGCTCCTTTGCCTTGCTTTGGTTCCTGGCTTCCGACTCCCGCTCTGACCTTTAGTTCCAGCCTACCCACTAGGCATGACTGCCCAAGCCCTGACCATGATACAGATACAAATAATGGGCCAGGCCTACATGCCTGATATGGTCCATTTGTCTCCAGTAGCATGCAATAACTGTGAAGGTGCCTAAATTGAGCAGCTAGGGAGCCCCAGTTGTAGGGAGCCTGTCAGAGCATGGCCAAAAGAAGAGGTATGGCTGATGCGTGCTGCGCTCCAGCAATCCTCAGTTGGAGCTGTGCCCTTGACAGGGCTTTTACTACCAATGCAAGCTAGAAAAGCGCAGAGGCTGCTCTAAATTGCAGAAAGCGCCAAAGAAGCTGACAGCAGCCCCCAGCTATTGGGGGAGAACAGATGTGGTGTACAATCACCCTAGCCCCTCCTCCTGATCTCTTCACACCGATGTCTTGCAGCGAAGAGACCTCCATCATACTGGAGGATTGGGGCTATTGAACCTAATTCTCCTTCTTTCACATCAGTGCCATTTAGTTGACTTTAATGAAGTTATTCCTGATTTAGGTCAGTCTTTGTTACAGGGGGATCAGACTTAATATCTGGAAGCATTAAAAGAAGGTGGTATACGATTCTAAAAGTTCACGCTCTAAATCTATATGAAGGGCCAAATTCAGATCTGTGTAAATGGGCACAACTCTACTGCCTGCCCCCACCTACATAAGGTTTGAATTTGGCCATTGTAATTTATACATATATACACATATTAATAAGTTGTATGCTTGTGGTTTTTACCTGTCATATATGCAATCATATATGTATACAAATCTTTTTTCTCCACCCAGCCTTGCCTTAACTGGAAACCAAATCTCTCTCTCTGTCTCTCTCTCTCTCTCTCAAACAAAGAAGAATCACATGTGATTTTGCTGCCTTAACATCAGTTTTTTAACTTTGGTTGCCATAGCAATGGGATGCAACTTGGTGTCACCATGACAACAGCTGCCTCTGTTTAAATTCACCATCTGACAGGCAGCCTTTCTCTCTCTCTCTCTCTCTCCGGCTGTCAAAAAGATGGACCTGCCATTACACCTACTCCCAAAGCAGGTTTGAAATCTAATGAATGAAAGGCAAAGAAAGCAGCACTGAAAGAACAACAGAAAGATGTCAGAAGGCTCAGAATGTTTCTCCCAGATAGCATGGCCATGCTACCATCCTGAGGCATAAACCAATGGATGAAGTTACTCCCATTAGGAAATCCCCAGTACTAGCCAGTTTTGTTTTAAACAAGTCCATGCAAAATTTTTACTGCTCTTCTAAAGGCTCCTCTCTGGGCCCTAATCACCTTTAATAGGGCACTGCAGTACATAAGCCAGCATCATGGAATTGTGGCTGGGCATGAGAGACAAGGAACTGCAGTCAGGCATCCCCCCATAGCTGGTCCATGCTAGGTACTAACAGGGCTCTGCTGTGCACTGACAGGGCGCTGTAATAAGGAAGTTCCTACCGATGACCCTGGCTGGGCACTGACATAGAACAGCTGGGCATCAACAGGGCGCTGCATAAGGAAGCTTGCACAGCGGGTCCTCACTGGTCATTGTCACGGCATTGCTAGAGTCCTCATTGGGTCCAGACAGAGTAATGCAAGGAAGATCCTCAGGGATCTTCTTCACTGCTTTGTACACCTGTGCAAACTGACTGCATAATTGGGGCAAAGGGTGCAAATGACCTCACAGGATGCAAGGCAGTGGAGAATGTGGCCCCCGCTATCTGGGATCTCAATGGGTACTGTTGCAAAGTGGTTGTCATAAGACAACCTCTGCCACAGGAACTTTTGATGCAGATGACATCAGAGCAAGCACAGCAGAGAAGATGTAATGAAGGTGAAGGGAGAGAGAGAAATGTTGTCAGGAGGCCAGCAACAAGCCAGCTTAGCCCTGCACGTTTGGGCCATTGTGTGAACTCTTCCAGTTAAGCAGGATGATTATGATACAGCACACACACTGCCACTAAGTCATTACTCCCAGCACAGCAGCAAGTGGTTCCTGAGTCGAACAGGGTTAACTAGCACTTTCTGAGGTTTTAGACAACCACAATCAACACAACTGTCCTTGTCATAAATATAAAGAGAACGGTAAACACCTTTAAAATCCCTCCTGGCCAGAGGAAAAACCCTTTCACCCTTTCAGGGTTAAGAAACTACGATAACCTCGCTGGCACCTGACCAAAATGACCAATGAGGAGATAAGATACTTTCAAAAGCTGGGGGGAGGGAGAAACAAAGCCTTTCTCTCTGTCTGTGTGATGCTTTTGCCGGGGACAGAACAGGAATGGAGTCTTAGAACTTAGTATGTAATCTAGCTAAATATGCGTTAGATTCTGTTTTCTTTAAATGGCTGAGAAAATAAGCTGTGCTGAATGGAATGGATATTCCTGTTTTTGTGTCTTTTTGTAACTTAAGGTTTTGCCTAGAGGGATTCTCTATGTTTTGAATCTAATTACCCTGTAAGATATTTACCATCCTGATTTTACAGAGGTGATTCTTTTTACTTTTTCTTCTATCCAAATTCTTCTTTTAAGAACCTGATTGCTTTTTCATTGTTCTTAAGATCCAAGAGTTTGGGTCTGTGGTCACCTATGCAAATTGGTGAGGATTTTTATCAAACCTTCCCCAGGAAAGGGGGTGTAAGATTTGGGAGGATTTTGGGGGAAAAGACGTTTCCAAATGGACTCTTTCCTAATAATAATAATACCAGTTAGACATCTGGTGGTGGCAGCGAAAGTCCAAGGGCAAAAGGTAAAATAGTTTGTACCTTGGGGAAGTTTTAACCTAAGCTGGTAAAAGTAAGCTTAGGAAGTTTTCATGCAGGTCCCCACATCTGTTCCCTAGAATTCAGAGTGGGGAAGGAACCTTGACAGTCCTTCATCTGAACAATCTAATACGTCTCAATGAGGCTCCTTTCTGGCATTGTTGGTTTTCAGTGGGCAGTGCCAATGCTGCCAGCAAACAGGAATGCATCCTCAGTCTGTGTATCAGTGATGTGAGTTGAAAATTAAACCATGTGCATCTCCACAGAACAAAATTCACAGACTTATTCCAATTCCAGTCTAGTGGAGGGACAGCTAGGCTGCTATGTCCAAAACTTAGCTCTGGACTTTCTGTCCCTGGTTAGGAACGCAGTACTAATGGAAATACAACTGGGATGTATTTGAATTACAGCTATCTTGTAAATTACAACTATGTGGAAATTCACTGCCATTCTGTCCCAGACTGGCACAGGGTTCCTGTGGGGAGGGGTTTGAAGTAAGCAACTGCTGTATAGAGGGTTCTGGCCTTGATTAGCATAGGGATGTTGGAGAAGAGAGAGTCAGCTGCAAGTCTCATGGAAGGCCATTCTCCCGCTCAGTGTGGATGGATAAATATTAACCAGGGAATATATACAAGCATCAAGGGGACCCTACGTCCCCTGCTGTTTACTGAATTAACAGGGATACCAGGAGAGAAGCAGAAAGGGGACTGGAACCAGGGACCAGCAGATCACACACAAAGAGATTCTGTTTCTCTCTTGGGATAAGATACCTGCAGAAAAAGTGCCCATTATTTATTGCACAGGTGTCCAGACAAGCTGAGGGTGGGGGATGAGGCAGAAGAGAATAAATTCTCTTCTTATTCATACCCATCGGTTTGGTCCCTCTTTCAGAGTAGTATGGCAGAAGAAAGACGGCTATCAAAGCAGGAGATTTCTACAGCTGTCTTTCCTCTACCATAAGGGCCTCACTGAAGCCAATGGGACAACTCACATGCTTAAAGTTTAAGCACATACTCAACTGCTTTGCTGGATCTGGGCCAGAGTGCTTAGAACCTTGCAGAATCAAGCCCCTAGGTAGCAACACGGGGGTTAAAAAATAAAATACCAGGATATTTCTCCAGTGGACCCTCTGAGGTAGCTCTCATGCACCTTCAGATCAGCCCAACAGCTTTGCAGGTCAGCATTCACCAAGTAATCCTCGGAAAGCCTGCATGGCCAATGCATAATTCATGCACAGGAGTCAGTCCTTGGGAAAGGAGCCATAATCATAACACAGCTTTTGGTTGCTTTTCCCTCCCAGTTTTTTTTTTTCCCTTTTCTTTTTTTGGAGGTGGGAGTTGGTCGAGTTGTGGTCAAACCTGATTAACAGAAGATGAATTGAGCAGATATTGATAAGCTGCTTCCCATCTCACACTAACTGAATTGTAGTTCTCCAGGCAGCCAGGCAAATGAAATAAAAACAGGAGGTCTGGGCATTGACAGCTGCTCCCTTGACAGAACAAGTGCAGTCAAGGGAGCAGAAATGGGGCTTTGTTTTTAACAGATGTAATTCAATTTTCATTTGAATTTTTAAAATGACTTAAGAAAAACAAATCTAATGCTCCTCCAGCTAAAATACAACCAGCTCCTGCTCAGTATTTTGCACACTAACAGCAAAAAAGGGGCAATTCCACCTGAACTAATAAATCCAGTTTTCAGTTTTGTATGACTGAGAGGATTGGATCCCCCACAAGAAAAGAAAGCCCTTGTCTCATATTTCTCTTTCTTCCTCCTTATGTATCATCCCTGTTAACACTGAAAAGCAAAACTGAAGAGGCTGCTGGTTATAATTACACATTTACCAAGCAGATATACAGGCCTGAATCACCAGTTCCCGGTTATTTTTATCCCTATTACCTAGTCAACTGGATTTTGATAAAGAAGATACCTCTCCTTCCCCCACCTTCTTGATCCAAGTTGGTTTTCCTCTCTGTCATCCCCGTGATAACCAGCACCAATCACTGCTGAAAATAGCCAGCCTCCTACCTTGGGCAAGTCACCCTCTCATTTACTATGGTCAAGATCTAATACTCTCCTCCATCAACTAGTTTGATTGCAAGCTCAGAGGCGGTTCTGGGATTCAAACAGCAGGCTTTGCTGTAGACTGTGGAGACACTCACACAACTATTTGAAGTCAGTAGCACTGGTTAAAGGCACTATCCCTTTTAACTGATGGCACCAGTGTACAATTACAGGGAGAAAATAACAAGTATTTTACATTATCTGATAATAGTATGCAATTACCATGCCCCCTCATTATAAACTTAGCCTTGTCCTAAATTATTGCACTTTGAGCTCTCACTCCATTGAAGTGCAGTATAAGCTGTCCTGTTATTCCAGACATTTTGCCACAGCAAATGATGGTACCTCCATGCTGTCTAAAACAGAAGGATCACAGTATTATGCTGACAGATTGAAAAGATGAAATGTTCACAGCATTGGCGCTTTGCCTCTAACTGCATTTCAGTTTTCATTCTCAGTGCATATTCCACTCTGTCCAAGACACACATTCATTGTACAAGGTTACTGTCAAAAAACCCCGTCAACGTAAGAGATAGCAGAAGCTACCAGGTAATGTGCTGAAGAAAAGTGTGAATGCTTTCAGGTCGATGAGTTCCCTGGAAAGAGGAGACCTTCAGTTGTTCCATCTGTTCAATGGACAAGTGATCAGAAGGAGACCAGGATTCTAATATTTAAATTAGAACTGTGCCTACCATTTGCATGGGAATATAGCATTTACTTTGACAAATGGAACTAAAAGCTAAACTATTGTCATGCTTTGTAAATTCTTGGGAAGAATAATGTGAGTGTGTGGGGAGGTTAAGTATAGTGGGAAAGCACTATGAATGTAAGCTGTATGGGGCAGAGACTGTTTTTATATTATGTATGTGTACAGCACCTAGTACAAGGGGACCCACTTGGGGATTCCAGCCATCAGCAGCATATAAATAAATGATGATAAAGCAAATTAATTAGCCCCTCCCTCCATCTCACAAAACAAAGCTTATGAATAATTTGGCATATTTTGGAAAATGAGGCTTATTCATCTAAGAAATGGCATGCGGTGACCCAAAGAAATTTGCAGAGATGCTCCTGGACTCTAGATAGCTCTTGATGCTTATGATCAGACACCTCAACCCAGACTATAGAGATGAGTAATACATTATATGGATAGTTAGGAGAATGAGATATGAGAATGAACCTGTCATAAAGCATCTGAAGTATTTAATAGACTTAAGCAGCTCCTTCAATAACAAAAAGCCCTTTCATTTGCCTTAACTACCTTGTGTGCACTGCCAATGGCCTAACATCTTTCATCATGTCACTCAGGGGGATTGGCCCCACTTCAGCAAAGCACTTGAGCATGTGCTTAAGAGTTTTGCTGAATTGGGGCCTCAGTGTTAACAGGACTATTTTCTTGGCATATTTTTGTTCAATCAATCCCTCTAGCCTCCTTTTATATTCTAGCCTTTCTAAAAACAGCTCTTTGCAGTGGACGAAGGGAATTTTCATTTGGTACCAGGGCAAGTTCCTTTACATCCAAGCAAGGAGTCATCAGCTCCCTCAAGCAAGCCAGGTAGTGTGTCCAGGGAGAAAAGTAATGGCCGAAACTATGAATATTTGTCACTGCAAGTGCAAAATATAGGGCAGAGTTAAAAAGTGAACATGGCCGGCTCTAAGCTTGTCAGCTTGGCTCCCTTCTGCACCGAGAAGGCTATCAAGAGAGCAGTGTGAAAGCAACCCATCTACCACATCCTACTGCAAAATTTCCAGGGTGCCCTGCATCCCACCCAACCCTACACAAAAATCTTCCTTCTACAATACATTGGACAGCAAGCGATGCAGGGTGAGCCCAGGGGTTCCATTGTGCTGCCAACACTGTACAGAGGGCGTCCTTCCTGGCCCACGGCTGACCACGGAAAAGAGGGAGCTGTCCTGGCTGAAGCATCAGCAGGAGCTGTAACCGTGCCCTGGCCAGAATCTCCCGGCGAGCGCCATGCAGTGCCGGTTGGAACGCCGCGCGGCGGGGCGCTGTCTATGGTGCTGAACGCGCGCGTTGGAGAAGGGCTGATGAGCAGGGTGGAGTCTGGGCTGCTGTCTAAGGGGGGGGGGAGGTCTCTGCGGCGGTACCAGGAGCTCCCTGCGGGTACACACGGAAGGAGAGGAGAGCTCTCTGAGCCAGTACCCGGCTCTGGACACAAGGGAGGGGCTCTTGGGGTAACCCCAGGCAGAGTTCTCGGCAGTGTTGGATACCACAGAGCTGTCAGAGAGGCTGTAAGGGGGGGAGGGGGGTCCTTCAGAACAGGGGCCGCCAGCAGCTGGGGAGCTTTGCACGGGGCTGAGCATTGGGGGCATGGGGAGCACCCTCAGAACAGCAGCTGGGTGTGGGGGGGAGCCAGGGAAGGGGATGGCTGAGGAGGGGGAACAGCAATATCTACCTGGTTGGGGAGAAGCTGGACAGCAGTGCACAAGCTTCTTGAGGCCCTGAACCCACCCAAGGGATTTGCACTCCCCTGCCCATGGGCGCCAGGTTTGTATAATTTTTGCTGGTGCCCAGAATGGGTCCACGCAGAGCCAGGAGTGACTGGCCCTGCCCCCGCACTTTGGGGGGCCCCACGCTTCAGGGGGATGCAGGGTCTAGGGCAGCCTGAGGAGTCAGTGCAGGGCCAGGCGCCAGCAGCAGCAAGCGACCCGGCCCCAGCCCACCCCACTCCACTGGCTCCTGGCATCGCTCAGGGGAGGGGGTGGAAGCCGGAAAGAGATAGGGCAGGGGCTTGGGGGAAGGGGTGGAATGGGGGAAGAGGCAGGGCGGGAGCTTGGGGGAAGGGGTGGAGTGGGGGCGGGGCAGAGCAGGGTAGGTCAGCACCAGGCCCCCCACTACGGCCGGTGCCAGGCCCCCTGCTTACCCCCAGCTGCCCTGGATCCCAGGTACCCTGAAGCTTGGGGCTCCTCAAAGCTTGCCTCGCCTGTCTTATGGATGGGATGGCTCTGATTAAATATAAGCTCAAGCATTGGTGGAGCAGGGCCCATGTTCCTGAATATTGGTGGAGCAGGGGCACCACCGACCCATATAACTCACCACCTAAGATTAGGCAGCCGACCTCAGCTCTGGTACTCAAGCCTAATAGAGGCGGGGGGAGTGGAGGAGGCCTCCTCCAGAAATTTTCAGCATCTCACTCTGCCACAAGTGGCAGAGACCTAGTTTCTTGCGCACCCTGGGCCGTTGGGTACCAAAACAGTGTAGCCATCCCTTAGCAGTTCCAGCACAGCACTGAAAAAGGCAGAGTTTTCCTGTGTATCTCAGTGGGGGCCTGGGGAGGGCATGGGAGCACCTGGGAGAGAGGATAAAATGAAGGATTTATTAGAAGGCAACATACGAGGAAGCAGAGTCCTGCAGAATCAAGGACGGGTCTGTTCCCATTAAGAGGAACACAGAATCCACTTTCCACAATGCCTCCTCTATTCCAGCAAGTAACAAAGAGCAAAAGGATTTCAAGACCTTTGAGACTTGCGGAGAAGGAGGGAAGAGTCATCAGTGAGCTAAGGGGGACCCCTGTTAAGTTTCTCTGCGTGTCTACAGAGTTGGAGGAGAAGCTGAGGAGCTGAGCTGTGAGTTGGTTGTAGGTCCGAACTCGGACGGACACACACACCCGCACCCAAGCTTCCTCGCCAGACATGACCCCATGGGTGATCCAAAACTGAGTCTCTGGAGTCAGTTGCAGGAACCAATAGCCCAGAGTTCTTAAGTCAACTAACTGGAGCCTTTATTCCCGACGAGACAACACACTCAGCTTCCGCTCTCCCTGCCAAGCCCAGGAAAGGGGAGAAAGAGACAGCCTGGAAACCGAAATTAATGCAAGCCTCGCTGGGGACAGGGGGTGGAGAGGAGCGCACCCGATTACCCCAGGCACTCTGCCTCCATGTGCCAAAGATTCTGGACTGAAAGCAGAAGGCAGGCGCTTACCTTAGACACACTGCTGCGTGCCTGCCAGCTAATGCAACACACGTGCTGTGGAATTGCACCGATGCAAATCCGGGCACGAGAAGGAAGGGGTTTCCCCAGGGCAATGAGGGGGGAAAGGATATGGCCAGTCGATGAGCTTCTTGGCGTATTTCCTGACCATGTTATCTTCCCCAAAGAGGAAGAGGGATCTGTTGACTGTGAAGCAGTTCTGTCGGACTGGGATGGGGTTGTACAGAGCCATAGTCCTGGCCCTCTGCGCTTTGGTTTGCTTGAAGGCTCCCGGGGTCGCTCCGGAAGGCGCGGGGGGTCCCTGGCGGATCCTGTTCTGTTCAGAGCCCGCATCTCCGGGTCCCAGGCGGCCAGCCACCGCCTCCCCAAAGCGAGCCATCCTGGAAGAAAACAGAGAGGCGATCCAATCAAGGCACCCACCAACTACCAAGCAGCAGAGCCGGCGGAGGGGGAAGGGGGGGGAAGCGGTCCCAGTCGGCAAGCCCCCGCTCTGAGCTGCTCAGTCTAATGGCCAGCGCTCTGGGTCTCCTCCATTCCTCTGCCTTTCAACACCAACCCCGAGGCATGCTTTCGATCTGGCCGCCCGCGGGACAGCGCTCTTCTCCCGACCGCCCCGCCGCCTGGGCAGGCTGCAGGCACACGGCTGTCCCGGAGGGTAACAGCTTGCGGAGCTGGGGGGGAAGCGGCGGAGAAGCTGAGTCCCTTGGCGCAGCCCCTAGGCAGCATCCGCGCGCTCCACCCCGGAGCCGGGGTTTAAACCAGGCGCAGCATCGTCTCGGGTCTTTGTTGCAAACCAAAAGGCCAGGTCGGATCCCCGGCTGCCGCCTTTAACCCCGCGCAGGAGCCGCCCCGGAGTCCCCTCCGCTCCGGCCGCTCAGAGCCTCCGCGCCTCCGCGCCTTGCCATGGGGCCATGCAGCCGGGCGGCGCGAGCAACAGGGCGCGGGGAGCCCAGGTGGCAGCCCGGCCCCGCTAGAGCCGAGCGCTGAACCTCCCCGCCCGGGGCTCCATCCTCCGCCTCAGCCCCCCGGCCGCGCTCTGGCGCGCGTGGAGCAAGGCGCAGCCCCCAGCCCCGCCCCGGCGCAGGGCGGGGGGACGCGGCGCCCGGGGCCGCCGAGGAAGCTGCGGCGGCTCCGCAGCCCCGCGTTCGTTAGCGCTCAGGGAGCCAATGGCAAAAGTGCACCCGGCGCCTTTCTTTGGGCGGGCGGGCGAGCGACGGAGCCGCGGGCGGGGGGCGCTCTGGAGGCAACAAAGAAGCGAAGCGGAGTCCGCTCCCGGGAGCTGCTGCCCGGCTGGCTCGCGCTACTCTCCCGTCTCCCCGAAGGGCCACGTGGGGAAACCCCTCCCTGGCCAGGCAGCCCCCAGGCGCTGAGTCCGGGCAGGGATTTAAAGCACCCCCGCCGCCCTTGGAGCCACAGCCCCTCCGCCCGCTCCGGGGAACCTGCCGGCTGCCCAGCAAAGCGGCCCCGGAGCCAGCAGCACGCGCCCCTCCTCTGCCCGGCCCGGGCCTGCCGGGCACCAACTCACCCGCCGCGCCGGAGCGGGCCCGGGCGGGTTCGGCTGCCGCTGGCGGAGGCTCTGCGCGCTAAGCCTTGCGCGCACCCAGCGCCGGCGCGAGCCGAAGGCCGGTGCCCTCTGTCCCTGGCTGCTCCGGCCCCCGCTCCACGGGATCCCATTGCCACCCTTCACGTCCGCCAGCCGGCGCCAGATGTGCCAACTCTGCCTCTAGCACCCTCCCAGCAACGAGGGGGTCACTGGGGCCAGCACCTGCTCACTGACCTCCAGGGCTTCAGTTAGTGGGTGTCAAGGAGGGCGAGCAGACCTCCCCAGATTATAGACTTTGTCTTATATACATAACTATCTCCCCCCCCCCCAAAAGAAGTGTTCCGATTTTTCACACTCACTATCCCATCACCTCCTGCCCAGCTTTGGAAACCTTAGCCTCCTTTCCAGCGGCGCTGAGCCCCCAGGACTCCAGCTGGCCCCAAAAGCTATCACCAGTGTACAGCATCTCTGAAAAACCAGGCCCAGGTGTCTGCAGTTGGTCACCCAAAAGCAGAGGCCCACCCAAGTCAGGGCCGCTCCTGAAAACGTTGTTTTAATGCTCTCTATCATTGGCCCCCAATCCACCAGAAGCCCCACTGAGCCCACTTCCAGATGTGGTCTTTAATGCTTAAATTCTAGATTCATTAAGGCTGGAGCTGTTTCCAGGGTATGGTTGGACAGTGCTGGTTACAGTGGGCCCCAAAGTGCCACTGTCATAAATAATAAACCACAACACCGGAGTTTTCTTTTTAAGCAGAATGATCACCCCTGCTAGAAAGCAAGCTCAGTTTGGTAGGGGGTGCAGAGAAGAACCTTAGAGCACAGGCCTGCTTCAGAAGGCAGAGTGAAACTGGGGTTTTAAAAAAAAGGGGGTGGATGGGTGGGTTGGGTTTAATTCAATCCCAAACAGCTGTTAGGAGTCTGTTAACATTTAGATTTCCTGTCCGCTCTGTCTCCAATCACCTTTGCTCTGCAGAGCACTGATCTCACTAGGGAATTGAATTATAACTGGTGGTTTCAGTACGGTCTTACCGGATCCCTTAGAGCTATCCCATTGACATTGTCTTCCAACTCCCCAAGAGAGCAGAGCGCATGGCCCACCCTGAGAAGTTAACGGGTTCCCAGAGCCACCAGAGCAATTCCCAGCACAGAAGCAATCCAATGGATTTCATTCCCTCTCCCTTCCTTCAAGCTAACAGTTTGAACTGTTTGCAAAAGTCTCATCTTTTACTCAAACCAGGGAGTGAGCTTTTTCAGTAAGTGGGGGGTGGGGTGAGCAGTGTGTGGTGAATATTCACAGCCCGCATGGTGCTGGTAAGTTTTATATAATCACATGGCACTGACACTGATTCTGGTCACTGATGGGACGGCATATGTGTAGCTAACCCGTGTGCACATGTAAAATCAACAACCAGCCATACAATCTGACATGTCCTTTGGGCCAATATTCAAAAGTCCCTGTGTACAGCCATCTAGGAATGCGTATTCATGCTAGCCAGCTCCAGCGAGCATGAGGGGACTGCCAACGTGCCATGTGGGACTCATCGTTTCCTTCTGCATGGGAATGACTGGCCCAGCTCCTGGGCTGTGCATTGTACCCATTACACTGGACTGGTGGCAGAAGGCAGCCCAATAGGAGCCGTAGCTGGTAATGGATGAATCATCCCACAGGCAGGTGGCACAGAGCTGGCATGGCTTCCCTCTGCTCAGACAATCCTCAGCTGCTGGACTGGTTACTTGGGAAATCTCAGAGCTTGGCAAAGCTCAGAGAAAAACAGGCTGGAGGAGGGCAAAGATGGATTTAAACCCACCTTTTGTTCCCTCTCCCTCCCCCGTGTTGTGCTGTGTACTCCTTAGCCACAATTTTCCACTTTTCCCTCTGCTCTAGCACAAAGACACAACCAGAGGCTTCCCCTTAATACATCTGCAAGGCTGGGAACTCCTGTCCTGCATCCCCACCACTCTCCCTCACAGTTCTCCCACACAGGGAAACCGTTTCCCCACACAGGGAAGATGCAAAAAACCCACTCCTTCAAGAGCACCCTCTGGCTTGAAGTGGTTTCCATCATATACAGGGTTTACAGTTTGGTTCAATGGCTCTCAGCACCCCCACTGTACAAATTGTTCCAACACCCCTAAGTTTAGAGGTTCTAAATAGGGAAAAAAGACAAATATTTGGGCTTAGGGAGCGCAGCACACTCCTGCCATAACTGCTGAAGTCAGAGGCACCGCACCCTGGGTTTGGCCTGCTGTTTTAGAGGCGTGGCTGCACTGCAAACTAGATTCAGTGCAACCTGGAGTGGTTCCTAGGCATTGCCAACATGCTGCTAGCTCGGGGAAAGGGTGGAAGCAGAACTGACTGATGACTAAATACAGTACAATTGATTCACTTCAGGCAAGATGCTGCCCTAACTGAATTAATTATGACTTGTGGATTCTTCCCTTCCCCTCCACCCAGCACCGCATCAGGAATGAGGTTGCTGTTCCTACCTTTCAACTATGTTAATTCAGCCTGTAGTATGGCAAACTGCCAAATAACGATCTCCAGCCCAGTCGAGCTCCCTGCCCTCCTGCTTACGCTGCAAGGTGCTCCCAGGGTTTTCTCATTCATGTCAAGTTAGCAAAGATCTTCTGGATTTCGGTATGAGCATTCTCGCTGGGCCAAATGCTAACCAGGTATAGCTAACTTCACAAGTAACTATGCAAAATGATTTCCTCATCCTCCTGCTCCCTCTGTGTCTCACACACCCAAGGTGGCTGAAGGCAATACAACAATAGGCTCTTTCCCTTCCAACAAGAGCCAAGGACAACTAGAGGCTCCTTTCTCCCATCAGAGCAAAGAAGGAACTCCTGATTGCTCCCCTCCAGCCCAATGAAACAGTCCAGTAGTCATTTTCCCCCTTCCCATCCTCTCCTCCTTCCAGGGTGCACCAGGGAATCTGTAAGATGGGAATTCCTTCATGGGATGGGGTGCTTCTGAAGCAACCTCCTATGCCAGTGGGACCAAGATGTCTCACTACATCTCCCTACACGGCACAAGATGACAGTGCGAAGGGCCACTCACTTGTCCCAGTGTGGAACAAAGGGAATGCCAGTGTTGAGAGAGAGAGAGATTCTCATCCAGGGAAAACAGAGGATGCTTGAAACAAAATTGCCCCAGCCAGGCGAGGAGCTGCAGAATTTATTCCCCAGGAGGATCATTACTATTCTGTTTAATGACTCCCACTCTGGCATACGGCTCTGCTAGTGTTTTGTTGGTCAGTGGGAAAGGTGACGAACATACAGATGTTTAAGCAGTACAAAGGCCCAACAGATTTAGAGCTGGCTAAATATATTGTGAATGAAAAATATCAGGATAAAGTGTTACCAACAGACAGGGGCTTGGGGAGTGCTTTGAGAGTAGCAGGATTGGGAGTGTTGTGATAATCGGGCCTAGACATTTACTTGAATTATGAGCTTACCCACAAGAAGTGAGTGAAAGTTCATAAAATGTCACAGTAACTTGTAACAAATGTTGATGGGACAAGGTATGAAAGGGGGGTGGACAGACTGAATTAGTCCAGACAAAAAGAGCCCCCTGATAGAACTCGAGGACTGTGTTAAGATCATGCCTGGTAAACAGGAAAAGTGTGGAACCAGAAATCAGTGAATCTAAATTGGTGTGTCAGAAATACTTTGTGAACAAAACAATGAGGGAATCGGCTATTCCACCACCACTCCCTTTTTGGGATCCTTACAAAAGAGACCTTTAGGACAAAAATTGGCTATTGGAGCAAGCTTCATCATCATGGCTACAACTCACACCGTCTCCTGGGACCACAGACCTTCTGTGTCCTAATCCTAAGAAATCTTGACCAGACCAGACAAGAGTGAAGGACCCAGATGATATCACCAGCTCTGCTGGCTCTAGCTGAATCCCTAGGATGAAACTTTAGAAGAAGCAGCAGTAACAGCTCCAGCCCATCTCAGCTAACTTCTCTTTTCCTCACAAGAAAGGTGATTGCCACCTTTGCTACCTTCTAAGACAGTGGTTTTCAAACTTTTTTTCTGAGCTCCCAGTTGAAGAAAATTGTTGATGCCCGCAACCTAACAGAGCTGAGGATGATGGGTTTGGGGTGTGGGAGGGGCTCAGAGCTGGGGCAGAGGGTTGGGGTGCAGGGCTGGGGCTGGGAATGAGGGGTTCAGGGTGTGGGAGGGGGCTCTGGGCTGTGGCACAGGGTTGGGGTGCAGGAGGGAGTCAGGGATCTGGGCTGTGGTGCAGGCTCTGGGGTGGGGCCAGGGATGAGAAGTTTGGGGTGCAGGAGGGGCTCCAGGTTTGGGGGGGCTCAGGGGTAGGGCAGGGTGTTTGGGTGCAGGAGGGGGTCTGGGCTCTGGCCTGGGGTGCAGGTTCTGGGATGGGGCCAGGAATGGGGGTTTGGGATGCAGGACAGGGTGCTGGGTTTGAGGGGGCTCAGGGCTGGGGCAGGGGTTTGGGGTATGGGAGGGGGTCAAGGCTCTGGGCTGGGGTGCAGGTTCTGGGGTGGGGCTGGGGATGAAGGGTTTGGGGTGCAGGAAGGGGTTCCAGGTTGGGGGGGGGGGGCTCAGGGCTGAGGCAGGGAATTAGGGCACGAGGTTGGGGCACGGACGTACCTCCGGCGGCTCCCGGTCAGCAGCGCAGCCGGGGTGCAGAGGCAGGCTTCCCGCCTGCCCTGGAACCACGGACCACGCTGTGCCCCGGAAGCAGCCAGCAGCAGGTGCAGCTCCTAGGCAGAGGTGCGTAAGCGGCTTTGTGCAACTCTCACCGGCAGGCACCACCCTCCCGCAGAAACCAGCCAATGGGAGTGCGGAGCCGGTGCTCGGGGTGGGGACAGCATGCAGGGACCCATGGCCCTCCTGCCTAGAAGACAGACCCGCTGCTGGCTGCTTCCGGGGCGCAGTGTGGTTTTGGAAAATGTAGGCACTAGCCTGCCTTAGCTGGACAGCACTGCCGACGGGACTTTTAACATCCCGGCTGGCGGTGCTGACCAGAGCAAGGCAACCCAGTGCGTTACATGCCATGATCCAGTACGGGGTCACGACCCATGGTTTGAAAAACACTGCTCTAAGAAAAAAGAACAGGAGTACTTGTGGCACCTTAGAGACTAACAAATTTATTAGAGCATAAGCTTTCGTAGGCTATAGCCCACTTCATCGGATGCATAGAACAGAACATATAGTAAGATGATATATATATACACATACAGAGAAGGTGTAAGTTGCCATACAAACTGTAAGAGAGTAATTAATTAAGATGAGCTATTATCAGCAGGAGAAAAAAACTTTTGTAGTGATCATCAAGATGGCCCATTTCGACAGTTGACAAGAAGGTGTGAGGCTACTTAACATGGGGAAATAGATTCAATATGTGTAATGACCCAGCCACTCCCAGTCTCTATTCAAACCCAACTTAATGGTATCTAGTTTGCATATTAATTCAAGCTCAGCAGTTTCTCGTTGGAGTCTATTTTTGAAGCTTTTCTGTTGCAAAATTGCCACCCTTAAATCTTTTACTGAGTGGCCAGAGAAGTTAGAGATGCTCTAAGAGATGGCCAAATAAGAAGGATTTCCTACTAAAAACTCTCTCCAGCTCAAGGGAAAGGGAACAAGGGATGCTGTTCAAATGAAAGCCTTACTTAATGCTTCACATTTCAAATGCTTTAATTGTTTTTCTTTCTTTTCTTTACATTTAATAAAAGATGAAAAGGATTTTTAATGGTGTGTTTGCCATGATACTAAGCAGGCTGAAGTCACTGTATACCAAATCCTAACACACTGTTTAATGCTGGACAGTGACTGGGTTGTAACAACATCTTTGGCCCATTTATTCCATCCAAATTAATACAATGGGGGGAATCTATCTTGACAGAGCACTGACTAGTTCCTAAATAGACACTGACCAATCCAAGAGTCTGGCAGGGAGCAACACACTACCAGAATAGGAGTTTTCTTATAGCCTGACTTTGAAAGAGAATATTTTAGCATAGGGCCTTATTTTAAAAAATGCCATTGTATTACATATGGTCTGATCCTGCACTTGCCATCAACTTCACAAGGAGCAAGATCGAACCAGAATGGTAGGGCAGCTTGCAGTAGTGCTATAGCTTTGTTTGGAACAATAACTGTAGAATTCTGAAGTATTGTTATAAGAGAAACTGCATTTGGCTTGCATATTTCCCGAAAACTTCTCTCTGCTACCACAGCGCCATCTTCTGGCTGTTTGTTACATCTCGAACTGAATGAGAACCAACAGATAGATCCACATACCTACCTCTCCAAAAAGAGTGACGTTACGATTAACGGGACATTTTACAGGCAGGCATTTCACTTATTGGGACTTCATAATCATACTAAGAATGACTTTTTCCTTTTTGAAGAATTTGGAATGTGACTCAAAGGCTGTTATCCTCCCAGAAACAAAACCCATTATCAAATGCAATTACTCTAAGACGATACAAAACACAGCAAAAAGGGCAACTATTGCCTACAATATATTTTACATTTTCCTTCTGTCCAGCAGATTCAATTTCACACTAATCCACAGAGGTAACAAATGCTCCATGAGGTGCTACCCAATTCCGCTAATTGTGATTAAAATATTTTTGCGCTTACTCTGCAATGCAAAAATAATGTTACCTCCACATCGGCCCATTTTACCATAGATAAAAACATACAAACACAGAGGCTGAGTGTATGGCAAGCACAAAGAATCAGTTCACATCTGTAAACGTTTTATTCGCGCTTATAAAGACTGAACTTCACAATGAGCCACGAGGGGATTCCACAGCAAACTGAGCCGAACCAAAGCCCATGGAAGTCATTAGGAGTTTTTCCATTAACACTAAAGTATCTTGGATCATATTCATTGTAAAATGAAGAATAGCTTTGTGATAAGGTATTGGATAGGGACTATGAAGATCTGGGCTCAATTACTGTCTCCTCCTCCAATGTCAAGCTAAGCACTTTCTCAGGGGCCAGCTCAAGACTGTGGAATGAACTCCCCCAGAAACTAAGGACCATCACAAACCTGACCAACCTTCCACTCTAAGTGCACGGCACATTTCTTTGCCCTTGCCTTCTCTAACAAACATGTAGAATTGATTGTACAACTCCATTACACATGCTTCTCCCCATGGGGAGAGGATGATAGAAACACATGACAGATGTTAGGCATGATGCTTAATGCACTACAGGAAGGTATTCAGATAAGTCGGTAATTAGTGTGTTATAAGAACCTACAGAGAACAGAACAGAACTATCTGGCCTTGTCAGGGGTGTAGAAAACCCACACACCCCTGGTGCCATGGCTATGCTGACAAAACTCTGGGTGTAGATGCAGCTATGTCACTGGACAAATGCTTCCCTCAGTGTAGCTAGAGCTTTTTCGGAAGGTGGTGTTCCTACACCAGCAGGAAAATTCCCTCGCTCAGTGTAGGCTGCATCTACAGTAGGGAGCTATACCAACATAGGTTCCGTAGTGTAGACAAACCTTAATCTCTCTGTTTCTCAGTTCCACTTCTGTAAAATGAAAGTAATAATACCCCCTCCCTTCCACTCTTTTTCTGTTTCATCTAGTTAGATTTTTGGGGGCATGGATTGTCCCTTACATATTATTGTAAAAAGCCTAGCACAATGGGATGCAAATCTTGATACTGCCTACTAATCATAATGGTCAGAATGGTCAGAATCTTAATACATATTTATGACTAAGTCCATTTCAGAACCAGTAAAAAGAAGGGGACACACACCGACAGTGAAGCAGTAACACAAAATGTTGGTGATGTTTTAGATTTGACCCTCTTTTCAGTTTTGATGTTTTTAAAGTGTAAAATGAAGGCTACATCATGACTCCCATCAGCCAGTTGTGTTCTTCAGGGACAGTGCAGCTGCTAAAAAGCCAAGGATGAAAACTATCAGATCAAAGTGACTCGTGTTTTTGGATGGTGGAGGACTCTGCTTTCCTCATTTGTGATGTTGCCAGAATGTTTGATGAGTTATACTCTTTTATAAAAAGTTGACTTTTAGCATCACTTTCTTTAAAAATGATGTTTCAATTATAGGAAAAAATTCCCAATGTCAGATTAGAGTCATATGAGGTACTGGTGCTGGATTTTAAAAGGGACTAGATAATTTTGTCACCAAGAATAAAATTTGTAGCAATACAGGCAATCAGACCTCCTGCTTCATGGCATAAATTGATTACTGGAAGGGATCAGGAAGGAATGTGGCCAGGTGCTGAAGCTTGCACATAGACAATTACCTACTCCTGGCTTTCCCTCCTTCAAGATCTGGACAGGTTGTTTTAAAATAAAATGTGATTGGCTGTTTATACCAATAGATGGAAAATAGTTAAATAAAGAGCTGTGATTATACCTATGACCAAATGCACCCCTGTATTCACACCATACACACTATTATGATAATCTTTGTACACAATATGCCTTGTGAGGTGTCATTTGAAAATGAATAACTTGCTGGTCAATATCATCATGGTGAAATGTATATTGCTACACAGTGTGTAAAGTTATGAAATCTCCCCAGTATGATGTTGAAGGCACATGTTCAAAACTCAGATAGTCCCGACTAGGTAAAACTGATTAAGCAGGTCTGTAACAAAGGAATGTGTGTTTACCTCAATTGTAAATGGAGTCCTCAGACAGTCAGAGGAAGAAGGAAGAAAATAAGGAGCAAAAACATCCCAAGTGATCTCTCCCTGTCCATCTCTCTCTTTTCCATCCAAGACAACAAAAGAAACAGCCTATGGACTTTGGGTGCAGATCCTGACCTGAAACTTGGTCAGCAATGATACTGGGAACCTGTGGTAAGAACTTCACCTTAAACCAAGTCTAGTCTGTTACATTTAGTACTAGGAAGCGTTTTATCTTTATTTTCTTGTAACCATTTCTGGCTTTAATGCCTTAATACTTGCACTCATTTGAAAACTCTCTCTTTGTAGTTAAATAAACTGTTTTTGTTCTTTAATCAACATTAATTCAGTGTTGTGAACTGTGTGGGTCACTTCGTTTAAGGTGGCAAGTTGTTGTGTATCATTCCCTTACAGGGCAACAGACCTTTATTATCTGAACTGTCCAGGAGAGGGCTGGACAGTGCAGTACACAATACATGTTTGGAGGGGGTGGGGGAAATCCAGGACTCGGAGTGTGATGCAGTCACCATGAGTGGAAACTAAGGCTGGTGGAAGCCAGAGTGTGACTGAAGAGTGGCTGGCAGGCTGCAGCTACACACTGACCTTCAGGGTGTGACTTGCATGCTGGCAAGCTGTTTGTGAGCAGCCCATGTGAGAACTACAGCAGCAAGGCATTGTGAGGTTCCCTAGGTTCCAGGACAGGGTGACACTGCCCCTCACTGGTCTGGATTGCACCCCGAAATGTCATAATATCCTTGCCAACTGTACTCTATGGAAAGTATCACTAGCCCTGCCCTAAATTTAAAGTTACACTGCAGAAAGCCTTTGGGCCAATTCTCTCCTGGTGTATATAGGACACATGATGCAGCTCCAGTCACTTTGATTGCTATGTTGATAGCAGATTGCCATCTGCTGATCTAATCTACATGATCTGTCTAATTTACAGTGTAACATGAACATAAACAAGCAGATAAAGACAACAAGGAGGGAACTGAGTATAAAATAGCCAATACATATTGAAGGTCTGTACCTCCTCAGGCCTAGCAGGACCTTCTTCTGCAGGCCTGTGTTTCAGCAAGGATCTCATCAGGTTAACGGTGTATGTGTGTGTATATATATAATAAAGGTTCTTCAAACAACTGGGTCCAGAACACATTTTACAGCGACACCCAGCGTGTATAAAATGCTAACAGATCAGGCTGGTAGCCGTTTTACAGCCATGTGGGCCAGGTGCAAATGACCTTGCAAGGCAGTGGAGAACCAGGCTTCTTGAGGAAGATTTTCAAAGGCACAGATGGGAATTAGGCACCTCCCACTGAAAGTCAATAGGAGTTGTGTGCCTAGTTGCTATCTGTCTCTGAAAATCCACCCCTTGTGGATCCACTCCTTGTCTGCACAGAGCAGGTATGGTCTCAGCACCAATGAACACCACAAAGCCACCCTTCAGTGTTACCGTGGTGGGGTACTTATCACACGCAAAAAGCCATTACAAGATCCTCCCCCGCCCCAATCAGTAGGGACAATACCATTCATTTTAAAAACTCCAAAGTCAGAAGTTGGATTCCCAGGGTGTCTCCAGTTAAAAGCAGCAGAGTGTGTGAATTACAGTATGCTTTATACCACTGTAGAGCAAATAAAACATTTCACTTAATATGGTTTGAAACACACCTCGCCCTCCCCCGTTCTTGACTCTGGCCTCAATGCCTGACATGGCTGTTCCGGGGGGCTTTTGGAGATTGTGACGGTTAGTTAAATTTGGATGCATAATGTATAGCTTTGTATTAAATGTACAGGCCTCTCTGATCTCTTACCAATATAATTTCTCTTTGAATATATGTATGCTTTTGACCTTGGGAAGTCAGTTTCCTGGATTTGCCTAGGTGACATATCCAGGCACTTATCCAAGTGTATGCTGTTTAGAAGTCATTAGAACCAACAAAGGAAAGTCTAATAATTATGTAGGCAGTTCCTGGGGGTGTGATGGGCGTAGGAAGTAACATGAGTCAGGCCAAACTGTTATTGAAAGAGGAATGTGTTTTAATGAGCAGACAGCAAAAAGGAAATACCCACCTTGACCTGGACTATGGGATGAGGTAATCCCCTAAATACTAACTGAGATTTAAACACATTAACTGCCAGAGCCTTGGGGCTATAATGGTAGGATCTTTAGCTACAGTGAGTCGTGCACCTTTCTTGGACGAGAGTTGAGAGTAAACAGATAACTCTGTAGCCAGGGGGGAACACAAAGGGTCAAATTCTTTGCCGGTGTAGCAATCCTAGGCACTTCTAGGAGTCCCTTCCAGGGATCTCAGAATACTTTGCAAAGAGTGAGTAACGTTTTACTCACCATAGGAGCTAAGAAGTCTTATAACCTTTGTACAGGTGAGAAAACTGGGGAACAGAGAGGTTATGTGCCTTGTCCAAAGGCTGTGCAGTTAACCAATGCCAGTGCTGGGAACAGAATTCATGAGTCTCTCTTTCCTCTGGCCACGCATGCACACACCTCACCGTGCCCGGTTCCTCGTGACACTCACCTTCATGAGAAAAAAATGCTATGACAAGGATGCCTCCACAAGTCAAATTAAAGGTCAGAACGGGAGTCAGTCACTATAAAACCTACCACTTTCCTCCTCCTCGCTGTTCTTCAACACTAAAAATGCTGTAGGGTCAGGAGTGTTTGGAAGATGTAAAAGTCACAGGCTCCAAATACTGCTGAACCTGTGACAACTTGCAAGTTATGCCAATGAGACAGAGAGGGCCTCATTCTCATTTACACTAAGGCCCCTTCAGACTGCTCTGGCACTGTGATGGTGCTGTAAAGTGGGTGTGAATTATATTTTTAAACCTACTTTAGGGGCCCTTAAAGCAGTGTAAAGGGGCACTAGAGTAATTGAGAATTAAGCCCATAAGCACGTTGCCCACCTCTCCAAGTTTTTATAGATTCATAGATTCATAGATACTAAGGTCAGAAGGGACCATTCTGATCATCTAGTCTGACCTCCTGCACAGCGCAGGCCACAGAATCTCACCCACCCACTCCTATGAAAAACCTCACCTATGTCTGAGCTATTGAAGTCCTTAAATCATGGTTTAAAGACTTTAAGAAGCAGAGAAGCCTCCCTCAAGTCAACCATGCCCCATGCTACTGAGGAAAGCGAAAAACCTCCAGGGCCTCTCCAATCTGCCCTGGAGGAAAATTCCTTCCCGACCCCAAATATGGCGATGAGCTAAACCCTGAGCATATGGGCAAGATTCACCAGCCAGATACTACAGAAAATTCTTTCCTGGGTAACTCAGATCCCATCCATCTAATATTCCATCTCAGGGGATTTGGCCTATTTACCCTGAATATTTAAAGATCAATTACTTACCAAAATCCCATTATCCCATCTTACCATCTCCTCCATAAACTTATCAAGTAGAATCTTAAAACCAGATAGATCTTTTGCCCCCACTGCTTCCCTTGGAAGGCTATTCCAAAACTTCACTCCTCTGATGGTTAAAAACCTTCGTCTGATTTCAAGTCTAAACTTCCTGGTGGCCAGTTTATACCCATTTGTTCCTGTGTCCACATTGGTGCTGAGCTTAAATAATTCCTCTCCCTCTCCTGTATTTATCCCTCTGATATATTTATAGAGAGCAATCATATCTCCCCTCCACCTTCTTTTAGTTAGGCTAAACAAGCCAAGCTCCTTAAGTCTCCTTTCATAAGACAAGTTTTCCATTCCTCGGATCATCCTAGTAGCCCTTCTCTGTACCTGCTCCAGTTTGAATTCATCCTTTTTAAACATGAGAGACCAGAACTGCACACAGTATTCTAGGTGAGGTCTCACCAGTGCCTTGTATAATGGTACTAAAACCTCCTTATCCCTACTGGAAATGCCTCTCCTGATGCATCCCAAAACCGCATTAACTTTTTTCACAGCCATATCATATTGGCAGCTCATAGTCATCCTGTGATCAACCAATACTCCAAGGTCCTTCTCCTCTTCTGTTACTTCTAATTGATGCGTCCCCAACTTATAACTAAAATTCTTGTTATTAATCCCTAAATGCATAACCTTACACTTCTCACTATTAAATTTCATCCTATTACTATTACTCCAGTTTACAAGGTCATCCAGATCCTCCTGTATAATATCCCGATCCTTCTCCGAATTGGCAATACCTCCCAGCTTTGTATCATCTGCAAACTTTATTAGCACACTCCCACTTTTTGTGCCAAGGTCAGTAATAAAAAGATTAAATAAGATTGGTCCCAAAACCGATCCCTGAGGAACTCCACTGGTAACCTCCCTCCAACCTGACAGTTCGCCTTTCAGTAGGACCCGTTGCAGTCTCCCCTTTAACCAATTCCTTATCCACATTTTGATGTTCGTATTGATCCCCATCTTCTCCAATTTAACTAATAATTCCCCATGTGGCACGGTATCAAATGCCTTACTGAAATCTAGGTAAATTAGATCCACTGCATTTCCTTTATCTAAAAAATCTTTTCAAATTTTTCAAAAAATTTTTCAAAAAAGGAGATTAGGTTGGTTTGGCACGATCTACCTTTTGTAAAACCATGTTGTATTTTGTCCCATTTACCATTGACTTCAATGTCCTTAACTAATTTCTCCTTCAAAATTTTTTCCAGGACCTTGCATACTAAGATGTCAAACTAACTGGCCTGTAGTTACCCGGATCACTTTTTTTTCCTTTCTTAAAAATAGGAACTATATTAGCAATTCTCCAATCATTCGGTACTACTCCTGAGTTTACAGATTCATTAAAAATTCTTGCTAATGGGCTTGCAATTTCAGGTGCCAATTCCTTTAATATTCTTGGATGAAGATTATCTGGGCCCCCCGATTTAGTCCCATTAAGCTGTTTCAGTTTCACTTCTACCTCAGATATGGTAATATCTACCTCCATATCCTCATTCCCATTTGTCATGCTACCATTATCCCTAAGATCCTCTTTAGCCTTATTAAAGACTGAGGCAAAGTATTTGTTTAGATATTGGGCCATGCCTAGATTATCTTTAACCTCCACTCCATCCTCAGTGTTAAGCGGCCCCACTTCTTCTTTCTTAGTTTTCTTCTTATTTATATGGCTATAGAACCTTTTACTATTGCTTTTAATTCCCTTTGCAAGGTCCAACTCTACTCGACTTTTAGCCTGTCTCACTTTATCCCTACATGTTCTGACCTCAATTAGGTAGCTTTCCTTGCTGATCCCTCCCATCTTCCACTCCCTGTATGCTTTCTGCTTCTTCTTAATCACCTCTCTAAGATGCTTGCTCATCTAGCTTGGTCTACAACTCCTTCCTATGAATTTTTTCCCCTTTCTTGGGATACAGGCTTCCGATAGCTTCTGCAGCTTTGATTTAAAGTAATCCCAGGTCTCCTCCACCTTTAGATCCATAAGTTCTTCAGTCCAATCCACTTCCCTAACTAATTTCCTTAATTTTTGAAAGTCAGCCCTTTTGAAATCAAAAACCCTAGTTGCAGATTTATTTTTGTTAATCCTTCCATTTAGTTTGAACTGAATTAGCTCATGATCACTTGAGCCAAGATTGTCCCCTACAACCATTTCTTCTATGAGGTCCTTGCTACTCACCAAAATTAAATCTAAAATGGCATCCCCTCTAGTCGGTTCAGCAACTACTTGATAAGATTGCCCATCACTATGGTATCAGAGCACCTCTACCTGCAAACAAAAAGGGGATTTTACATATATTCTGTCATCAAATAAATTGTAAGCCAAGAAATGTGACTTTTCAAGGGCTAAAATAATTTAAACAGCTTTAAAGGGAACACCAAAAAAATCTGCCAATCTAGTGTCATGACGTTAAAAAAAGAACACCGAATAGCTTTTTCAGACCTGGAACAAGCAGAACTGCATCATGCCATATCAAGGTCAGCTCTTCACGGTTAGGTGTGTTACCCAATGTCACAATAGAAAGCGCAACCTCTGCACCTTCCACCCTCCAGCCACTCCGATTTATGCTTAACAACATCCCCAGTATTTTTTGTCCTGTTGGCTTTGTTTTCTTTAAAAAACAGAATGCTACTTAAAATAAGCACTCAGGAGGGCTTGGTGCCTCTGCATGGAAATTTAGTAGGAACTTGGTTCACAGTGGAATCTTACCGATCAAGAATATAAAACACGGATGGCAAGGGGAAAGTGGAAATTAGGGATTTGCACACATCTTGCGGCTGGACTGAGCTGAATATTTGTAGCCTTGCTGTTCACAGTTAACTGTCTGGTAGCTGCATATACTAGCAAACAAGAACTATGTTTAGTGACAGTTAAGGTTGTGGCAGGACAGACCACATCCACCCAAAACCTTAAAAGCATGGAAAGAAGAAAGTAAGAGGAAAGGTTTGTGCATTCTTTTCCACTTTCATGTTGCCTCAAACACTACTGATAACACCCTCCAGCACTCCATAAGGCTTTTCATTTCAGTCAAGGCTGATTCCCAACTCTGGCACTTCAAGTGCAGAAGGTGGGTGCCCGCAAGGCCTTTAAATATTAATACTGGTCATTCCAGGCTTGTATTAACTCCCAAGGTTACAGCTTTTCTCTGACCTTGGATTGCTAGATGCTGCCACCACTCAAGTGCAGAACCCCTTTGAGAGCCCAGGAAGGTGCACTTGGGAATTCCTTCCTGTGGAGTACCCTTAAACCCTTTCACACACCCCTCCAGGGAAGAGCTGAGAAAGGAAAAAAAAACAACAAGAAATCAGTTGTTGCCATCAGCTAACTAAAAAACATGTGCACAACCTCTTAAGACACAGAAATCCAATCCTGTTCCTAAAAAAGGTAAATTTGATTTAAAAAAAAAAGAAAGAAAATACATCTGGAAACTCAGGCTATTGCTATACTTTAAAAGAGTAACACAAGGATTAAGCACCAAGAATAATTTTCTTGAGGTCCCGCTTAAAGGTTACAAGCAAAACAAAACCATCTGCACAGAGGAGTCTACAAGCCATAAAGAAATAAAAAGAGAGAAACCTAATCATGTCTTCCTAGACATTTCCTGATCTACTTATATCTCTGGGGTTTCAAATTAGTAGTTTCTAGGTATGATACTGAGGATTTTTCATACCTGGCCCCAAGCTTCTTACAGCATAGCTGCTGCTCCATCCGTCTCTCTAGCTGGTAGAACCCCCACAGATGGACAAAGGGGGAGTTTTTTTTCAATTTTAAAAATTTCTAGCCTTCCCATTGGCTCTTTTGGTCAGGTGCCCACTTTTGCCTGTGCACAGCAGTGAGACTTTTTAATCCTTTACAGGTAAAGGAAGTAGAGAACAACTACTAAGAGGGATTTATAGCTAACTGGCTGGCTGGGTGTCCATAAAAGGGAGCTCCCCCCCTTCAATTATCACAACTTCCATCTCCATTACACACCCAAAAACAAGCACACACCCAACTTTATCAAAGTTGCCCTCTAGCATTCCAATTCGAATAGTATATAAGGCAGGGGCCACACGATGAGCAATGACGAGAAAACAAAATATTGAATAGTTAAGTAAACACTGTCCATTCTGTGCACTGAATGAGGCAGGGGCTGTGTGGAAAAAATAGAATTGGACCATGTAATTAAAGACTGTAGCCTAATGCATATACACAAGTGGGGCAAACTAAGGTTGCAGAGGCAACCTTCGTTCTGGCATTTCCCAGCTTTTGAGCGCTTGACTTTGCAACCTTAATAATATTGTTTTAATGTAGTTCTTGTGTGTAATTTCCTCTGTTTTTAGAAAAAACAAACTGAAAAAACACAAATTCCATCATGTGACATCCTACTGGCACCCACTTGGGTCATCAGCAGGGTTGGACCTTTGAATCACCACACATACCTCTGCCACTGGAGCTAACAAAGTAGCTGATAGCAGTAGTAAGCTGTCATCTTCTATGAGAATCAGCACTAGAGGGGGAGGACACACACTTTACCAGATAGTTTCACAGATAGTTGCTGACAGCAGAGGAATGGGGAGATTCACGGACCTTGGGTTCCATTCCAGGCTCTGGAGGGAGGTGTCCTCTCATGGTCATAGACCCTTCTACTTGTTCTCCCCACCATAGGATTGACCTCATCTTCTCTGTCCCTGTCTGGGATTCTGTCTCTTCCTTATCTTTGGGCTCCATGCCCCAATCTCATTTTTCCTTGCCTATGCAGTCGCAGTCTCCACTCACGATTCTCATGCCAGTCCCAGCCTCCTTGCCAAGATTCCCAGTCTCCTTGCCTAGTCTCCCCTCTGGAATATTTTTTCAAGTCTCCCCTTCCAGTCTTACTGTCTCCCATCACACTAATTGCTCCCCAATTTCTTGTCCAAATCTCTTTATCCAGCCATACCTCACCTTCCAATCCAATCTTTCTTCCTCTACGCCCTTCCCTCTCACACTGATTTCCAGTCCCAGTCTCCTTGTCCCAGCCAGTACCAGTCTCTCACTCCATCCAGCTATGTGTCCAATCTTGTTGTCATCTTTCCCCCGCCCCCATCAGCCAACTGGCTCCCAGTTCCCCCCCTCACTCCATTTCCCTCATCAGCTCTCAGTCCCACTCGCCTTGCATAGCCAGTCCTCTCCTCCCCTCCCCACTGGATTTCTGCCTTAGACCCCTTGACCAACCAGTCCCAATCCCTGCACCCCCCAACTCCCAGTCAGGAAAATAACCAGGGTGGGGTGAGTGGGGCAGCCGCCCAGGGTGCCAAGATGCAGAAGCAGAACAATGGGGCACAAGCAAAGGTGACATGTAAAGCCCCACGCAGCAGGGCTTGGGGAGAGAGTGCCACCCCCATTCCCTGATTCACTTCAGTGGACTACCCAGCCTGTCTGGGCTGGGGGGCACAACCAAAAAATCTGGTGGGGGGCACATGACCCCCCCCCACCGCATCACCTCTGGGCAGAAAAATGACCAAAAAGAGAGGTGGAGTGGGGGCACAAATATGCTTGCTCATGCTGGGCACTAAAATGCCTACTTACAGCTCTGCTCCCAATCACAGTTTCTCTTCCCCCCCCCAACTCCAATCCCAGTGTCCTTGTTCCATTCTTCTATTTTCCTTACTCCTGGTCCAGCTCTTGTTCCCCTTGCACGAGAGTCAGGCAGCTGCATCCTCCATGCTGAAGGTGGGGTCACAGGAGAAACAGGATCCCTGGGCTGGGTTCCAGTGCCCAACCCCACGCTGGGCCAGAGCAGCTGGGAATTACAATTGCAGGGAAAGTCCTGCTGAACCCCAATATCCTTCGGCTGGTGCATGCTCAGTTGCTCTGTAGAGATGGCGTGTGCACCATCTGGTCACACACATGAGCTATGAGAGGCTCGGGCATGCTCAGTGAGGACAGAATATTGGGAGATTTTTAGCTGCTAAAATTGTAGATGTCTCCACCGAGCATGTGCAAACTGCAATTTTTCAAAGGCTTATAAATTGTCCAATTTGGGTGGATTTTCACAGGAACAGCAAAAGGGCACATCTCTGACCTAATGGCCACCATCTTGGCTCACTTCAAGTCCCTGCTTCAAAGCCTGGGGATGCAACAGCTTCTCAAAGAAAATGTCTCAAGAATTTTTTTTTAACATGGGCAAAACATATTTGTCCCTAGCCTTATTCTTGGAAACGGCTGACCCATTTTGGCTGAACTTACTCCAAAATATTCAGTCTCAGGTAGACATTCAGCAAGGAAAATTTCACCCCAAATCATTAAAGTTTGTTAAAGTTATAAGTAAATGAGATGGGGTCTTGTCATGGGAAACGTTGGGCATCTTGATAATACGCAGCACTACCAGCCCCACCTATAACACTGACAGGTTTAAATCAATGTATTATTATTATTTGTATTGCAGTCGTGCCTGAGGAGCACCACACATGGACCCAGACCCCATTGTGCTAGGTGCTGTACAAACAGAACAAAAAAAGACAGTTTCTGCCTCAAGGAGCTTTCAGTCTAAGTAGTTTCAGAGAGTGTCCCCATGCAGAGTTGCACCAATTTAAATAAATCCGTTTAAAATCACACCTTTAGTTAAACCCGTGCAGCTCTGTGTGCAGACCTGGCGTAACTGGGGTCAATTAAGTGGCCTCATTGAGTTGTTTACACAGACATGGGTGCAATATCAACTCAGATAATTAAATTTCCAACCATTGATCAGCTATGACCAATCACACCCCTGGGAGCTGGCAGAGGCATTTGCTCCTACCAGGATACCCACTTCCCCCATCCCAATGCAATGCCCACTGCTAATGATGACTATCCCATTATGTCGATGATCGAGTGAACATTCCCTGGTCTCTCCCATACTATCAGTAACTGGTGGGAACCTTCCACTTTATACTCAATATATTAGCCTCTTTCCGAGAGCCGACATGCAGCCTCAATCCCTTGAGCCCCTGGCTCTCAGGCTTGTGAGCACAATGACCTCTCCAATTCATACATCCAAAACAAACTCTCACTCTTTATCAGAGTGCACAGGGTTTGTCTCTATAAGAGGTTAACTCCCTGTATCCTCCACTCAGACCATTTCTAGTTCTGTAACAAACCCAGGGAATGTAGACAGGGATTTGTTCTCCCCTTTCACGCCCCCGCTCTAGTTTGATCATTTCTATTTCATTAGAATAGGACACTCCAGGCTGCATGTTCACTGAAGAGCGTAGCACTTCTTGGGCTCACTCCCTCTGCCTTAGGATGCTGTGCTTTACATGTCCAAAGAGGCATGAAATAATCAGCCATTAATAAACTACCCAAAGTGCCCTGCTGCTTTATTTAGCTTTCAGTGCCAGTCTCTAATTAGCAATCCAAGTCACATCCCTGATGCTGAAGTCACCTTTCCACTGGACAAAAAATAAATCGTGCACCATCCTTGTCCCACCCCTAAAGGCAGGACATGCCCCTTGCAAGGTGGAACCACGCCCCCTTGCATTGTTTAGCTCCGGAAGAAGAGGTTCTCCTTTTGACTGCCCGGTGACTCCCTGCCACACATCCCTTTGTCTCCTTCCTCCTTCCCCAAGCCTCACCCCCTTTATCCCCTGCCCATGATGTGGAAGCACCATTCATGAATCTCCCAAACAAGCTGTCTATTTGTTGGGAGGGGGGATCCTATCAGCGGAGCTGAATAACTAGACAAATTGTATGGGGATGGCATGTGAAGTGTTGACAGACCTTAGATAGGAAGCTACAAAACAGGGACAACATACTGGACAGTGGATCGGGGTCCTTTACAAAAAATTCCCTTAGACAAAAATCAAGCAGGCTCTAAGCGTCGTTTCAAATCTCTCCAGTACAGCACTCACCTATCTCTGTGCTTTGCAAACCCTGCACGAGGTCCTGTGACAGAAGGTGCTATAGAAGTGCCTGCCAAGTCAAAGAACAAATAGAATACTTTAGGCTAGATCCTCAGTCCCACCCTGGCAGCATAAAGCTGACATGTAATGGAAAGGGTGGCACTCTAGAGCCTGCTACGGCACGCATCCCTACCACCTGCCAACCCCTGGCTGATAGAACAGTTCTTTGGGCCATGGCTGGCCAGCCATTGGTTAGAACAGCCTTACGTTGCAGACCCACCCAGGCCAGGCCCAGAGACCAGGAGAGTGTAAAGGGTGGCTTAAGCCTAGCCCTGGCCCCCATCCCCCATGAGGCTGAGTACAGTTCAATCAGAGCAGAGGATTTAGCCTTTTGTTTGAGGTTGTATTTCGTATCCATCCATGCCTGAACGGGGAGAGGCCGAGATCACACGTACAGGTCTCTCATGAGGAGAAGTTCTCATCCCTCCCCTTTTATGTTCCCTCCTCCTCTCCCTAGGCCCTGCGTGAACCTACCCACTGGCCAAGGTGAGCTGGGCACAGCACCCTTCAGAACCAGGCAGTGCTGCTCCTGAGCACATTGGCAAGGAAGAGGGGTTGGTTAGTTGGAGAGCAATGCAAGGGGCCATTCCCTACAGGACAGAAACCACACTGCGCCCAGGACATTTGGCCCTGCACACTGGGATACACCAAGGTAACACACTGAGAAGCCAAGAAAGAGCAGCTGCCTCAAGGAAAGCAAGGGCTTGCAGTCCCAAGGTTGCCCCTGCCTGCCTCCCTCCCCAGCAGCGGGACTAGAGACGGTGGGAGTGAGTACCTGTCAGACTCCCCTCCTCCCCAGTGGAAGACCCATATGGGACAGCAACTCACAACCTGATTCTCATTCTCGGCAACCTGGGGCCCCACACTTAAGGAGCTAACAGTCTTCATTGTCACACCCCTCATCAGTCTACTCCAGTATCCAAAAAAACCCACTCAGGAACCCAGTCACTTCCCAAGCTCATTTCACCATTCAGCGTCTGGACAAGGAGGGAAGGAAACCCCCACAGATGCCTCGCTGCAGCCTCCTCATCTGAACTGTGTCATTGGGATGGTTGCATTTTTCCTCCACCAGGAGGGAGCAGTGGTGGAGATGCATCCTCCTCCCCTGTCAGTCAGTTCCCGGCTCAGAAACTGATTCCTCAGCTAAATCTCCCTGAGAAGAATACAAATGGAATGAGCAACTTTGGCACTCATGGCCTTCCCAACAGCCTGGGTCACTGGGCGATTCAGCTCTCTGAAGGAGGAGCTCAGGCATGCTCAGACAAATTCCCTGCTTTCAGCAGAAGACTGGGAAGGGAGAGGGTCCCAGAAGAGCCAGGAGGGGCATATGCGACATCTCAGAAGATGACATATCCACAGTCTGTTTACTGAGAGGAATTACAGAAAGAGGTTCCAGATTCTCAAACCCACGGTTGGGTCGTTTGCCACCATCACACTGTTCACTCTGCTAGTGCATTCTACCCCCTTCCCCCACCCAGTGTCTGTATTGCCTATTTAGACTGTAAGCTCGTCAGTGCAGTGACCGTCCTTTTGTTCTGCGTTTGTACAGTGCCTAGCACAATGGGGTCCAGATCCATGACTGGGGCTTCTAGGTGCTATGATAATACAGAACACCAGAAGTGCTATGGATGGTCACAGATTGATTTCAGGCAGAGACCATAACAGGGAATGAGACCTCTCAGTTTCAGCCACAGAGAAAAATCTCTGTTCTCCTTCCTGCTCCCCACACCCACATCTCTCATGCAGATAGAAATAACTATTTCCCACCAGAGGAAGTAATTCACACACTACAGAAATCTTTCTTCATTCAGTGCAGTCCTGTATGGCAGGGTCTCCAGCTTCCATTGGTGAGGCAGGGGGCAGCAGGCCAGGAAAACTGGATTTGTCCTTCCCTTCCAGTTCCATTGCCAAGGGAAGGGGGGGAGAAATCAGGAAACGGGGCACTGATACTGCTGTGCCACGTCACTCATTTTACCTGGGCTCAAGGCCTGTCCTGTCCTCTTCTGTTGGCCAGGAAGTCTCTTGACTAGACTGTGGACCCTAGCGAGACCACACCTGAATGTTTCCCTTTCTTTTTAAGGGGTGCAAAAGGTAATGTTGGCCTAACACTTACCCACCCAGAGGCCTCTCTCACACAGGGCCTCTTTTGTTCCGCCCGTACATGAGGCTGCTGGGGGAGAGGAGGAAGTTTGAGGATGATCTGCAGTTCTACATCTCTCTTGCATCAGACCTAGAAGGCACACAGTGACTTGACTGTCCCAGGCCTTGTCTGCATGGACGAGATACACCAGGTTAGCTCTATCAGTTTAAATTCACCACTTAGGTTAAACTGGGCCAACTTTTCCATGTCGCCAAGGTTCCGGTGCCTGATTCAGAGAGGGGCTGGGAAGAGAGCAAGCTAGACAAGGCTCAGTTCAGATCAGATGGAAATTATGCTTCTTGGCAGCGGGTAACATCTAGAAAATATGATGGGGATGCCGTGGGACCCTCTACAATTCTGTCAGTGAGATCTGCTACTTCGTGGTACTTCTAGACCCTCAATTGCTCCGGCAGGCCCAGGTGGGAATAGTGACCAAAAAAGCTTTTTTTCTCACCTGGTTTGGCACAACTACTGGAACCCATTTCTCTCCTAGCCACAGTGACTCTGAGACCTGGCTCATGTCTGCAGGGCTGCTCTAAGGGTCACCAGGAACTGCCTGAGTGCGGAGGTGACCGGCCCCATCTCCTTTCTCTCAGGAACACTCCCTCTGCTGGAGGCTGAGAGGGGATGTGCCACCCAGACCGTCCCTCCCCGACTCACCCAGCATTACAGTTGCTTGGGACCACTGGAGCTCACAGAATAGATAGAGGGAGGAGTAGAGAGCATAGGGGGGAAATAGGAAACAGAGCAAGGGACAGGAGAACTGTATGAGAGAAAGAGAGAGAGAGAGTGTGAGAAGAAGAGAAAAAAGTGCTAGGTACCCAAAGGGGAGGGAGTAGGCAGGGGAGTTAATAAACATAGCCGTTCCCTGTCTGTGTTTGCCAAGCCTCCACTCCCTGAGCCTATGGACCATATACTCCAGCGAGGGAGAGACAAGGTTTAATTGGAGGATGATTCCTAGGAAAGGGGTGTGGGGGACAAACAACCCAGCTGACAAGCCCAGCCACCTGCAGCAGCAGTGATGCTGCTTCAAACAGGACTGAGATGTGCTAATGAATCTCCCTGACACTGGCAGCTGGAGCTGAGGCTCCAAGGGGAAGGCAATAAAAAGATATGCCAGAAAATAGCAGCAAAACGCTAGGCAGCAGGTCCTGAGCTGTGACATCCGCCGGGAGCCACCTCTTCATTTCCATTTAGCAGCCAGGTACTAATCAGCACAAGCTCTTTTACAGAGAGATATTTGCACTGGGGAGGGAAGAGAGCATTTAAACTAAAAGCAATGCACATTGTAATTGTGTGCACTCCCTCTGCAGTTACGGGCACTGGCACCAATCAGATTCTTGCTCCTGCCAGATCCTCCGGGCTGCTCCAAGTCTCAGCCCATGTGACACCTTACACGGTTACAAAGGGAATATGGGCCTTATTCCATTAAACAGAAGTTTGTTGCTAATGCCTTCTCACACGGGCCTCCCACATGTGCTGCTTACAAAGAGGACATCCGCTTGTGGCCACTAAGGGAGCTTGCAAAAGAAATGTCCACACTCCAACTAAAAGCTTCTACTATAACCTCAAATCAAGATACCAAATTACTGGTCCATAATAAGCTATAGCGAACATGTTCAATCTCTAATTAAACAAGGGTGGTCCCTAAGGCAGAGCAAGGGAACACTAAACCCTATAAAAAAACTCAAATCATGCAAGGGGAGAAAAAGGGGAGGCTCTCTTGCACCACCAATGATAGCTAAAGTTGTACTCTGCTCTCTTCCCGAAACCAGACATTCAAAAACGATAAAAGAAAAATCTCTAACCATCAGCTAAGCCAGACCTAAAGTCTACTAAAAGAAAAGAAAAAAAGGACTGATCAACTCCTGATGTGCAAAAGCAGCTCAGGTTATTTGCACCATCAGAACTAATTCTCATCTAAAACCAAATTACATATGTTAAAAACAAAAACAAACAACCTAAGAGGGCTTTTGTATAGAATTTAGAAAAGTCTGAATTCTCTAACATTTCATGAAAAGGAGTGCATTTGTGTGTCACTAACCATTTTCCCAGGTTGATACTAGAACCCCCCTCTACCCCATCTTTTATTTAATCAGTGAAAGATTATTTTGGGTTAAAAGCATGTTATTCCGAAGCCGCTAACTGCCTAATTTAAAAATCACTTCGACATCTGTGTAAAAGTGTCAAAAAATGCAAACACTGTATTGGTGTAAAAAACTAAATAAATAAGCCAAGCAAATAAAATCTAGGTTAGGTTATATGTTAAAAAAACTAAAGGTAAAACACCAAGTGAAAAGCTATTTAAAAAAATCATTCTGAAATTTATACTCTCTTAAAACAAAGACAAGAGTCAGCTTCTGCTTTTAACACATTCTTAGCCCAATTAACTACATTTTAAAAATGTTCTTCCTTAACTTTCCTGCACCTATTAAAGTAATTCTTATGTTAACATTATAAACTAATTTAATTACTGATGACAGTAACTGGCAAGACAAATAAATTAAATCATTAATCTGTTAATTTAATTTCAATTGTAACTTTAATTTAATCACTACATTGTGTTATATTTAATTAGTTTAAAAAAATTAAAAGTAAATTAATTAGTAACATTGGTACATAGCTTCATTTTATTTACTTACTCTTTTAATAACCCTATAAAAGCACACTAAATTGGGTCCTCTCTCAAACTTCCCAGGAAAACGACCTATTGAAAGGTAAAGGTGCGTAGCTCCTGGACCCATCTTTTCATTAAAATCCTATTTCCACTACAGTTACCAAGGAAAAGAAAACAAAGGTCCAGGCCTCCAGGCTGTTTCCCAGCCTCAGCCCTTTTAAGGATGATGGGTTTAGGCTGTTTACGGTACCACCATCGGCCATATTGAACAGGAAGTCACCGATTCACAGTTTTGATTTCACTCCTGAATCAGCTAGAAGGATGAGAGAGAAACACTCCCAAACAGCGTTGATCCTTCCCTCACGTGGCAAGGAAAACAGAAGGCAGAGCTGCCAGAGGTAAATGGAGTCACGCCATTAGATTAGTTTTCAAACGCAGGTGCCAAGTTTAGGGCACTCAGTTCTCTATTTCAATACTCTCATAATAAACAGCAACCCTTCTATAGCGCTTTTCATCATTCATGTTTGACAGTTGGTCAATACCTTCCTGAGAAGGCGATTGCTGTAGTTGCCAAAGGGCTGTTATATGATTGTGAAAGTGCTCATGATTAGGAGATGGCCTCGAGACCCTCTCACTGTTGAGGCATGGTCCACACGATGAAGAAATCTGAGAAGCCCTGCACTAGAGAAACCCTCTGCAATTGGGAGAAGCTGCAGTTTGATTCCCAGAGTGCTGGTGTTTTGGACCCTGAATGACAGAAAGGACATGGTTTGATTCTCGCCACTTAACCACTGCCTCTCCTGGTAACGGAGGATCTGATGCACCAGGCTTGAGCCCCTGTCTCGATCAGTTGTGGATGGTCCAGAGCTAGAAAGAGACAGGCATTGACCCTCATGCTGTCCTGATTACAGAGGGTCCGACACACTGCTGTGCTAAAACTTGCACTATAGCCTCCCTCAGTTATGTAGGGCCCAGCACCAGAGGGCATCGAGAAGCAAACTGCAGCCTCTCTGACTCAGAGACTGCACAGCACCAGGACACCAAAGGTAAAACTGCCATCTCT